>NC_139019.1:103626126-104226126 GCF_964374135.1 Grampus griseus
TTTAAAGGAGCCCCTAATCTTCTGTACCTGCAGTAGACTACACTGGAAATCAAGCCCAAGATCTAGTTATTTGGGTGACAGAACCTCAGTGGAGGCTAACTGTGCAGCTTTCAGATGTCTTATGTTATAGTTAAGGCAGTGAGAAAGAAGGTGGGACACTGAGATCTGGATGGAAATATTTTGGTGGGTGAACACAATAGCCTTGAAAGCCCAAATAATACTGAACCATCTTTGTTCAAAAGAGCAGCTCCTTTCCCGGAAACTAAATAATGAACTAACCTGAAGCAGGTGCCTTGCAATGATGAGGCATGTTCTTTCAAAGCATGGACCCACCATCCCTTCTTGCCAATTGTGAGAACGACAGCTTTGTTTCACTAACACTCTTTGCTTAGTCCTCCAGGAGGTAAAGACTAAACACTACCTTGAAAGGGTCTCTGTAGCTGATTGGACTCTTCAGAGAGGAGCAAGGGCATCTCCAGTCTCATACAGAAAAAATTTAAGGGACCTGGATATAATGGAGGACATAAGAGGCTCGTGAAGGTATAAGTGGTAGACCATAGTGTACAAAAACCTTGTTCCCCTCTGCATCAGTCAGGGTTTCACAAAGAAATAACTTCTAGGTAGTATTTGATCTTATGTAGTTGTGGACAGTGGTGCAACAGTCACTGGTGTCTTCTTGTCTGACGTTGGAACTTGAGGGCAGGCAGGAGAGAAGGAAGATAGATATAAAATGAGAAGAGCAATAAGAAACTAAAACCCGTGAGGACAAACTAAAATCCAGCCTTGATGGAGTAAGTATCCTTGAGAGGAAGCTGGCATCTTTCATCATGGAACTAAACACACACTTAGCCCAGGAATGAAAGTGAAGGAAAATCCATAGGAAAGTAGGACATTTTCATGCAATGAGTTAAGCCAGCAGATGAGCACCAATACAGGTGAGCTACAAAAGCTCCCGCCTCAACCTTCTGAAGGTCAAAAATCAAACAGCTGGTATTTCACTTTTGTCTTTTATATCTCATGTAAAAATGTCCTTGGTGGCCCACCTACAGGGAAATGTACAGGAAGAAGAAATCTGGGAAACGCAGTCAACCTAGCCAAGTTAACACATTACAATGCCACCGTACCTTCCTTAAATTCCTTTGATTGTCACTTTTTTTAGAACCTCCCTCCTGTATCATGCCAAAGCCACCACTGTTGTCTTTGGCAAGCTTCCCAGGGTAGATTCTGAATTGGAGTGCTGTTCCCATAGGACTCCCCATCCCACATACTGAGCCTATCCATACCAAGCCACTTCCACTCTGGCCCTGAGTAAAATGCTATACCATAGAGCTTCCTGCATATCCACCAAAGGGCAAGAAAATGCACCCTAAAAACATGAGAAATGGGAGACAAGTAGATGTTACACTCCCCTCTTTTCACCCTTCCATGGGCTACTCTGAAATACACATCATCCTTAAAGACCACCTATACAAATTCTCCCTGCCTGATGGGAGAACATGCCTGCTAAGTGACCCGCTATGTCATTTTACAGCCCACAGGAAGTAGGGAGGCAGCATCACATGGTGGTGGGTCACGTTTGTTCATGCCTCACTTCCCATTTTCCATACCTTCACCTTCGTCCTCGTCAAGAACAGCATACTCATCCTTGCCTCAAGCTCTGTGCTGTGGATGAACCTGAATAAACCCACCAGGCAATCTGAAGACCCATTTGAGGCTGGGAGTGATGAATGTAGAATAGAAAACTACCTGCTTTATTTTGGTGATTCCCAAGTCGCACCTTCTTGTTCAAGTATAGACACAGAAAAAGATGACTGTGTGGTTCATCCAAGGCTAGGTTTTATTAAGAGCCTTAATGAAAAGACAGATGAGCCATATCTCATACCTGTTATCAGTGAGTAAAATTTATTTATTTATTTTTTTTTTTTGGCTGTGCTGCACGGCTTGCGGGATCTTTGTTCCCTGAGCAGGGACTGAACCCGTGCCCTCAGAAGTGAAAGTGCAGAGTCCTAACCACTGGACTGCCAGGGAATTCCCAGTAAATTTAGACAGAATTTTCTATTACATCTTTTCCAAACATTCTGTCAGTAGAAACAAGTTTTGTTGGAGGAGGAAGAGAAGTGCATTCTGGAAGTATAACTTTCCTAAAGAAGCTAGGTAGCAACATGGACGTAATGGTTCTTTAGGATGGAGAAGGAAGCACTGTTGTAGAGCATTCCGAGCCTGAAAGAAAAGGTTTTTAAAACTCTCTGCCTTTGGATGTTAGCACAAGCATATTGTGGACTCTTTTTGTTTTCTTCACACTTAAATTGCCTTCTGATTATAAGCAGAACACTTCTGGAAGATTCCTTGAGATTTTCAGACACAAAAATGCCATTGCAATATATACCTGTTTCTATAAGACAAAGAGGACTTACGTGCAGACAACAGGAGAAGTAGTGAAAGGACCCTTCCCTACATTTTAATTAAACCAACATTTATCGAGCATTCCTCATAGGCCACGTATAATTGATGGCATTGAGTATGTAAAAAACCTTAACTTTAATATAATGTGATGATGAGTGTGGTGAGAGAGGAAAAAAAGAAGGGCTGTGACAGGAAAAGCATCTATTCCTGGGACTTCCAGAGGACTTCTGGAAGAAATGACAACTAACTGAGATTTGAAGAATAATTAGGAGTTATCCAGGCAAAGCGGGGACAGTGCTATTTCAAAATGACCTTTGATGTGTATTTATCACACCACTTACTAAGCAGTTAAATATGTTCCAAAAAATGTCTTACACATCATTTCTCAAACCTCATTTCTTTACGTGCTTTACTCTTCAAACCAAAGAGACCAAAGTGAACAATTCCTTCATTTGACTGCAACATGAAGACACTGTCAAAGAACAAAAAGTGACTAAACTGGAGGCTTTTCAGAACCTGAAATGGATTTTAAATTTAAATAAATGTATTAATATTCTATTTGTAGCTGTTTTTCACAGATGTAGATGTTTTTTTCAAGTACACTTATTTGTAGCTCAAGTTATTTCTGTAGCTAAATGTATGTCTGAAACCTCATGGTGTGAAATGAAAGACAGAGAGAAAGAGGGTGTCAAAGAGCAAATGATTTTCATTTATTTACATAGTGAAAAGAGTTTTGCTTCAGGATTTCTGGTACATTAACAGCACTAATTTCTTTTTTTTTTTTTCTCCCCCAAAAATGAGGTCTCCTTCTGCGTCAAACAGTAACATCAGCCAAGCTGGTGTTCAAGACAGAAAGGTACTTCCCACGGTACAACTGGAAATTTACCTGGCCCAGTACTTGGTTCATGATGGAGGAGACAAAGGAAGCCCCTATGTGTTATTTTGTGTTCCTGAAAGCTGGTTATTATAACAAGTTAAATAAAACCAACTTAGTGAGCTATGTCTTTTGTCTATTATTTTTGCCCATTTTCATGTCTTCATTTGAGTCTTGAAGATGAACTATTAACAAACCACATTTTCAGTGAATTTTCCAGGGACTTCCCTGGTGGTCCAGTGGTTAAGAATCCGCCTTCCAATGCAGGGTAAGCAGGTTCGATCCTGGTCAGGGAACTAAGATCCCACATGCTGTGGGGCAACTAAGTCCACATGCCACAACTACTGAGCCTGCGTGCCTCAACTAGATAGGCTGCATGCTGCAACTACAGAGCCCACACGCTCTGGAGCCCACAAGCCGCAACTAGAGAGAAGCCCACGTGCTGCAACGAAGAGCCCGCATGCCACAACTAAGACCGGACGCAGCCAAAAATTAAAAAAAAAAAAAAAAATTCCAATATTTTCTCTAATTCTTGCCTGAAAATCCACTCAGGCAGTTAAATGAGTACCTTTTAATCTTTTTTGAAATACCTCTGAACTACGAAGAAATTTTTAAAAACCCTTAAGCCATAACAGGTTAGAACCTCAGGACAGGTCCGTGACCCAAGAAAGATTACTCTCATTTCCTTTCTGTGAGGTCTCTATGTAGATAACTCCTCTTCCTGTCTCTTTCTCCTTATGTTTGGACATATGTTTCCAGTGAGTCTTTGAAGCATCTAGTCTAGGAAAAGATGATAATGGATAGTGGACAGAGATACCCTCAACAGGGCAAGAGGGTAGAGATTGTGCCCCACATCTTCTCAAATTCCACACTTTCATGATCAAAAGTCAAGTAGGAGCCTCACAGTTCACCAGGTTCCGACCAAACTCCTTCCATACCTCATATCAAGTCTTTTCCACCATTATACTCATCAAACGCTTTATCACTGTTCATGTCAGTAACTAAAACCCACCAGTTTAAAACCCATCCATCAGACTATCCACTGTCCTTCATTCTTCTGATAATCCCAAGGTCACTTGTCTTATCACATGAAGATTTTATCTACGGCTCACAGGCACTACTTCACATATAACTGTGGTTTCTATGTCACTTTTTGTCCTGCAGTAGTTCTGAATAGATCCACATTTTACTCTCAAAAGTGTTCCTTCCCATTTGGTCAATAAATTGTATAGTCACCTTGGTCATAATTACTGGTGTCTGCATCAGGCAAACAAATGATCCTTTAGATGTCTGACCTCCTAATGCCTTATCTCCTCTCATCTAAAGATATTGCCCTACAGCCCACCCTGATTATTCATTCCCATGACCCTACCCTAAATCAAACATGAAATCCCCTCTTCCAAAACCTTAATTTCAGTCTTCCCACTCTCTGAACTTTCCTATCTTTTCAAGTCACACACATTATTACCCTAACCTCAATAATTCCTTCTCCCCATCCTTACCATTCATTGCTTCTGTGACCTTTTCCTTTTCCCTCACTCCTGCATGTCCTCATTTCTCAACACAAGCAGATTACCCTAACCAGTCATTAAAATCCTTCCATTGCATAAACCTTCAGTTCTTTAGTTTCTCTCATCTTATTCCCTTGGCTAAACCAAAACCTTAGGAAAGTTTAAATTTTCTGCCTACTTCACACTTGCACCCAGGTAGTTGAATGAGATTGAAAACAAACAGATACACACGTACATGCAGAGTATGCACACACACTCACACATCACTATTGTAACCATGCTGACTTCACTTACTTTAATTTCTGATCACTTTAAATGGGTTCATAATGCTGCCTGGCAGTTTTACTCTATTTCCCCAGATAATTCACTCCCCCACTCACCTAGATAATTCCATGCAGTCTCCCCTATACTCAAATTTTTAAATTCTCCTCCCTCATCCTCCCTCTCAGCTCATCAACTTATTTCCTGTTTCAATGAAAGAAGAGAAGCAATGAGAAGTAAATTTCCACAAGACACCTCCATCCCATTATTCTGCCCCCTGCATTTGCATCCAAATACTCTCCTATCTCTCTTTTTAACTGTACAAGCTGTAGAAAAGGCCAGCTCCTTCAACTACCACTATATCTCATCCACTGACCAGTCACAATAGATTTCACCCATTCTCCTAGGAAGAGAAAAGACAGAAAGAAGAAAAAAATATAGCATTTTAAGAAATAGAAGATGAACCAAGAGAAAGTAACATAAGGCACCAAAAGCATCAGAAATGATTCCAGCTCCGAATTCAGAAACTAGAGAAATACCCACAAGATGGGTTTGGGGTCCAGCTGGATCTACTAGTGGTAGTCTCAGGCCAAAAATCCGCCTCAGAATATCTGAAAGTCTGATTTTAGGCCATGGTGGCTATTTTATTGCTTGCTTGTTTTCATCTAGGTTTCCCATAAACAATTAAGTACTACTAAAGATTCATGTGGTTTAGATTATTCAGTTTACCAGACTGGTTTTGCTGTCTATTACTGTAACTGGTCCTCTTTGCTTTTAATTAACTTAGCTATTAACTAAACTGCTTCTCAGCCTTTGCCATCCTCTGGGTATTCCCTTTCCGTGAAAGTCATGGAGCCCGTTTAAATTGCAGTGTTCCCATCAGCATTAATACAGTAGAGAGAGGAGCCAACATACCTCTTTGCTGTCACCATCTCTGTACTTATCAAGATAGGCTTGGGTGGAGGAAATGCTGCAAGATCTACTCAGCGGTGAGCAGGTGGTACATGGTAAACCCACACCAGTAATTCTCTCTTCTGTAATACATCAAAATAGAAGAACAAAATTCTGTGTGGTGTTATAAACTATTAGTCTTGTATCAACTTTATTTTCAAGAATAAAGAATGCATTATTAGTATATACTAGTTCAATTAATTACCACAGGTCAGGGAGATCATATTTAGTGGGTTAATTTTTACAAAGATAATGAGCAAATTTAACCTATTCTGATAGAGGAGTGAAAACACATAATTCTTTATGACATAAATTTTAAGATATGTAGTTTTTATAAGAAATATGTTATTTATAAATTAGTAAGTTAGCAGTCCTTGGAAAGTAACCATTAAACCAACTTCCAAATATTATAGAAAAATTATTTTGCTCCTTTTAGTAAACAAGTATAGAAATTCATCTTCATGATGACTAGAAAAATAATGAGTGGATTTAATTTAAATTGTTAATGAATGTTTGGTAAATAATCTCTAAATTTCTCTAAAACTAATAGCTTTTCCTTTCTCAAAAGCACTCATGCCAATAACTTCACTAAATGTTTTTCATTCAGTATCCTTGAAGTGTATAGTCAAAGACTTCAATTAGAGTTTTCACAATGCCTAAATAAAATGATCCATAGTTTTTCATTTTTTTTTTTACAAAAACTAATTTCTGATAATTCCCTTTAGTGTGGGGCACCACTGCGTCCAGTGTTCTATCAGCCAGCAGAGCAGAGGGCTCCGTGAATCAGTACTCTAGTATGTGTATGTACGTAGTTAAATTCAGCCTGATGGAAAATGTTTCTCTCTTCTTGGATGTGAAACTTTAAAAATCGTTCCCACATTATAGTCCTTAGATGTTTTTCCTATAAATTACCAAAGTCGTGCAATTCTTTTCTTTTGTTAGTTTCTCACTTCTTCCCAGATTTGATTTTACAGCTGGGCCCCTGGGTCCTGTTGGGATCTGACTCCATCTATATGATTGGTTGTTTGGAGGAAAATAGGCATCTGGGGAATTGTACTCATTTTGTAATGTAACTCTCATAGATGAGGGAGATATAATATCTTCAGGCAAGGGAGGATATCGTCATCAAATAAGGGAAAATACGCTTAAATGATCAATAAAGGCCCAGTGGGGGATGAGAGTTCTTCAATTATTCTAATTGATCCCCATCTAAACTGTGGAAGACTATTCTTACCTAATCAATACCCTAACATTTGCAAAAATGACCTGGTAAGGCTGTAATTCAAATAACAATGTGTTTCAGCAATATGCTGCATCATATTTTTAGTCTGATTTAGTTTAGTCACCTTAATCCTGTAGCTAAAAGATAGGAAGTTCCTGTTGACAGAGTCACGGGAAGTCTCTTGTTTTCAGTGCATCCCTGTGACAAGAATTTATGGATTTGAGTTTGGTTATTCTCCTTTAAGCTGTGCAGCATTATTAGAAGGAGCTAATACTTTTTATAGTGTTATATAGCAACAGAAACATGGTCACTCCAAACCTTAACCTCAATAAGCACTTCACTCAAGGTGGCTGCTTTTAGATAATTTAATTAACTTCCTGGCCACTACTAAGAAGGGCTTCCACAGTATCATCACAGGATGTTAATGGGGTTTTCATGACCCTGACCCAACCGAGAACAGAAGACCAATCCCAGATCCTCTATAGCCTCATTTTCCTGAGGGACTTTCACCTAAAACCCATTCCTTTGTGCCAAAATCTATCTATCCAGTGTTCTTGACTGCAAGAAAGAGAATAAACTATGGTAAATTTGAATAGGAAAGGAATTTGTTTTAAGGATAACAGGTGGCTCATGGGATCAGTGAGATGCCTGAGAATTACAGGCTTAAATGGCAGGCAGTGTAGTGTCTAAGGACGGCTAGATGGGGGAACACAGCCAAGATAACATACAGAGTAATCACACCAAGGGTTTCAGCAGAACCCCACTTGACACACAGCACCATAGCTGCTTGAACCTGGTGCTTTACAAACCCCTGGACTTTCCTTAAATGACTGGATCATTGCCTTAAGAATCAAAGTCCTGGATAAAAACAAGCAATTAGACAAGCCTATGCCCATGTCTCCTGCTAAGGCTGAAACTGATCACCCCTTAGATACAAAGGTATATGGACATTGTCTTAACATGCAAAGCCAAATTTGTACTTACACGAGCAATAAGCAGAAAGAAAATATAGTAGAAAATATCTTATTCTGTATACGCTAAAAACTAAAATATGTTTGAGTAAATATAAAATGACAGACTTTGTATGAGGAAAACTACAAAATTTTACACATTTACACATTTGTGTCATTTTGTGAATGACACAAAATAAGATCTGAATAAATGTTCAGAGATATACCATGTTCTTAGAAGGGAAAATCACTGGTATAAAAATACTTAAACTCTTATTAAATTTTATGATTAAATCCAAGTAAATCACAATAAAACTTTCAGTTCTTTCCACTGACTTTAGTTAGCTGATTTTATAATTATATCGAGGGAGTGTGCAAGAACAGCTGGTCTAGGCTATTTTGAAAAATAAAATAATGGCAAGGGACTCACACTATCAAATTCTAAAGATAACTATAAAGGTATAGAAATAAAAAATAGTGTTGTATTAACCAAAAATATCAAGTTAATAGCAAGAAAATGAATGGAACAGAGTACAGGTTTTTTTTTTTTTTTTGCGGTACGCGGGCCTCTCACTGTTGTGGCCTCTCCCGTTGTAGAGCACAGGCTCCGGACGCGCAGGCTCAGCGGCCATGGCTCACGGGCCCAGCCGCTCCGCGACATGTGGGATCTTCCCGGACCAGGGCACGAACCCGCGTCCCCTGCATCGGCAGGCGGACTCCCAACCACTGCACCACCAGGGAAGCCCCAGAGAGTACAGGTTTTGAAATTCTTATGTGTATATGGAAATTTAAGGTCTAATAAGAGTATTGCTTCAAATCAGTGGGAAAGTATAAATACTAGATAAGTTTTACTGGAGCAATCTCCTAACAATTTGGAAAAAAATTGTTAGATCTCTATCATTTACAAAGGTAAAATCGAGTGAGATTAATATGTAAAAATCATACAGGAAAATAAAACATATTTTTAGATGTTGAAGGAAGTTCTTAAACAAGAAGTGGAGCAAAAACAAATGTGAAAAGAATGATACATTTGATAACAAAATTGAAACTGCTGTTTGACATGAGACACACTACTCATGTTAAGGGAAGTGCTGCCTGGAAAACCAATATTTTCAATTTAAAATATTGAAAATATATAAAGTGCATAAGTAAAGAACAATGAGCCCAACAGACAGTGGGAAAGATAAAGGAGCAGGCAATTCAGAGAAGAGAAAAAATTCAAATATTACTAAAGCATTTTATGCTTAATATCCTTAAAAACAAAATAAGACAGGAACAGGATACAATTTTTCACCTACTACTTTGCAAAAATTAAAATGTTGTCAAAGATTTTGGGGAAAAAAAAAGATTTTGGGGAATGGGGACTCTCACATTATTCTTACAATACTGTAAATGTGTACAAGATTTTGAAGGCCAATTTGATAGTATTTATTAAAATTTAAAATGTGCAAACCTCCAGAAAATCTGCTTTTTGGTATTAGCTCTAGTTAAACACTGCATCATATGCAAGAGGGATATAAACAAGGATATTTATTATAGCAATGTTTGTAATAGCAAAAAAAGAAAGCAATCTCAATGTTTTTTCAATAGGAGAATGACTAAATACTGTATTACAGGACTTGTTTGACAGCATTGAACAGTAAGAGATAAGCTATTGAGTGAAAAAGGCAAGCCACAAAGGAATACATAGATTACAATACTTGTGCTAAAATCATACCTAACACACAAAAATTCTGTATGTTAATTCATATAAGAAGTTGAGAAAACTATACGTTGAGTTGATAAAATGATTGTTTCTAGAGAGGAGAATGGAACTGTATACAATAGTTAAGGGGTACATTAAATTTATTTCTTGTGTTTTGATATTTCTGAAATGATAATATAGTCATCTATTACCTATATAAGTAAAAATTATATTAAATTTTGAAACAATCTGCCTGTTAATTGTTAAAGGAAACAGCAAAATTTATTAATACAATGACAGTACAGTCGTCAAGTACATATGCTTTTAGATGTGTAAAGAAATGAGTCATGTATACAAGACTGTTTTTCCCAATGAAATTGAGCAAACTTTCCCTGAAAGGTAAGGGAAAGATTCTCACATGAATTTTTGAAATAATGGACGTGATAACATTTCTTCATGTAACTGATAAAGTCAATAAAGACCATTTCCATTATGTTAAGCAGCTTACTCAAGAAGCAGATCTCAGCAATCTGTTAAGTATCTTGCAGGGGCTGAACCTACATTTCAGGACTAAAAAAATGCATAATTTTGAATTTTGATAAGATGTCAGGATTTTTTTTTTTTTATCAAGACCAAACAGGGCTGCAAATGGCTTCATTCCCAAGATCCTGACTTTTCCCATTTGATTATTTTTTCATTCATTGGAGAAACAAAATTATGATGAATTTTGGGCCAGTTTTAAAACCAGAACCAAATAATAACACAGATTGTAATGAAATACATTTCAGAACTGAATACAACCAAACCTGAGAGTAGGTGTCCACCCACTGGATGCCCAGAGAGAAATAGTCAACCTTCCAACTCTTGTCCATGCTCCTTCTGGGAGCATCTGAAAACGTTCAGGAGGTACTTTTCAGGAAGAACTCACTCTACCATTCCTGGGTCCATATCTGATGCAAATATCCATAACCATCTGTTCTAACTTTCAAGCACTTGCTACCAGCTCAACAACCTCCTACAAATTAGGCTTTCTTGATTTAGTAGAAATAAAAAATAAACAAATTATCCTAAATATGGACTGTGACCTAGAGTTTAAGCTCACTGTCATCAGGCCCAATAGACAAACTCTGATCAAAGTTTTAGAATATTTTGTCCCTCTAAATTGTGGGTCAAAAAGTATTTTCTGACTGAGGTTTTGTGGTTTCTATTGCACCTACCCAATTCTGTCATAGTAGCACAAAAGCAGATGTACAACAACTAAATTAATGTATGTGGCTGTGTTTCAATAAAACATTATTTATAGACACTGGAATTTGAATTTCCAATACATTTCATGTATCATGAAGTCGTATGCTTTTTATTTTATTTGCAACTATTTAAAAATGTAAAAGCCATTCTTCGGCTCACAGATCTTACAAAAGCAGGCTACAGGTTGTATTTGGCCTTGGGCCACAGTTTGCTCACTCTTATTCTGAATTATAGAAAATGGTTACTAATATTTAAACTATGATTTAATTCCATTTATTACATTATGATAATAATTTTTCAACTTGTCTAAAATTAGTGGTTATTGGTGGGCCAATTAACAAGTGGTTAGTAAAACATGAAAATAAATGCTGCTTTAACTGTGACCTTGGGTAAGTTTATTTATAAAATTAGGATAATTACAGTATTTCCCCCCACAGAACTCTTTGATGAATAAACAAGACAGAGCATCGAAATCATTTAGGACAGGTGCCTGGTACAGAATAAGAGTTCAATAAATGACAAATTAATAATAGGCTCGAAGTCTCTGGTTCCATGGGCAAGCTCATCCTTAAAGTGAAAATAGACGCTGGTAGCTACAGTAAGCAGATTTCTAATATTTCCATCCTGTTGGCAAGACCACCCCAATGGTGAGAAGGATGCAATTAAACGTTCAATTCATCTAACTCCCCTGATTCTGGTTCTATACTCATCAGGAAACAACTTTCAACAACAATTAGGCTGCTCATGTAATCTATTTTCAGATCATCTCAGGCTCCATAGTACTAATGTATTATTCACTTTTGCAGTTGATTGTAAGCTGAGTTCATGAGAGTGTATCCCAAAAGTTAAATCCACTTGTGGTATTCTAAAAATAACATTTCTGAGGCTAAAAACCAAGGGTCAGACCCTGAAAGTTGGTAAATTCACCAGGGTAATGAGAGACAGTCATGAAGGTCCCCTCCAAAGTTCATACCATCGTCCTGATATCATCAGATCCATGTGGGTGCTGAATGGCTGTTCTAGCTATACTCTTCCCTCTGGGTGTTGGTGCTTACCACATTCCTGTTCCTCTGCCTGGGTACTGAGGTTTCCATTTAAGTGTTAGGTGATCAGGAAGGACAGTCTTTTAGTGATCGCATCACATTACGAAGGAGCTAAATTAATACTATAACTGGAAAGGATGATATTTTAAAGAAGTGACAAAAGAAAGTAAACAGAGGAAACAGAGGGCATTTTCTTCGTACCAACATTATTAATTCTGCTTTTGTCAGAAATATTTATTAAAACACCAGTAAACCCCCTGCTACTTAAGGTTTTTTTAAAATACACATTCTGTCCATGGGCTTTATACACAGACACAGGCAAACTGTCCCAGTGTGTTATTGGCTGGCTGTTGTCATTATGAACTTCAGCTGTCTCTGGGGACTCATTGTAGACTGTGGGAAATTGCATTGCACTGACTAATGACCAATTTGTGGTAGAAGGTGGAAGGCTCTGCCCATCTCACAGAAATGCTCATTAATGCTTTAATCTTTCTCCTTCAACCTGATTGCATCTCTTAACCTTCTTACTTAATGTACTTCTGAGTGGGCAGTGAGGATTTGGGGTGAGGTTTTCATTATTTGTGTCTCCAACTTTTTTCCTTTAACATATCTATATTTCCTTTTATATGCACAACAAATGCATTTAGCCCACAAGCAGAGCAAAGCACTCTCAGAGTAACTGACTCATTTAGCGGTGCTTGGCTTCCTGTGCGTGTCAGCAGCAGGTGACATTTAGCCAAGGCTTTATCTCAGTTGTGGTAATTACAGGGCTGACATGAGCTCTCACGCACAGCACAGATCGTTTTCAGCAGATGTAACCAAGCAACTCTGCTTTCTTTCTCTCGAGCGTTTATCTGGCTTCAAATTGTGCCATTCCACACAGACACACGCGCACATTTGCATGCACACACACACAAATAGTTTAATGTCATTTTTATGGAAATACTCTATGTTGCTCTGACTATATTGATTTATGCCATGAGGTGGTGGAATGATATCTTCATTGTATGCAACTTCTGCATTACATGCTGGTAGTGAATCCTATTAACAGAAAGGTTATTGTTATTGTAATGTATCTCAGCAGTGCACCAAATGCTACTTTAATGATGTAATTAATATGCCTGGATTTACCATTTGATGTTCTTAGGCACCAATTGTGTTACTGATGGGGTAGCAATGATTTTTTTTTTAATTCCTGAGAGCAGTATTTTTTCCTTAGAGAAGTTGGAATGGAAATAAAATGTTTTAATAAAAGAAGTCACAATCCCTAACAACTTAATTATTTGTGTCAAACATATCTCAGTGATGTGGCAACTTTCAAGATAATTCTTAAGTTCAGACAACTTAACATTATTTATGTTTAATCAAATTATTTATCCTGAATACCTAGATGTGAGAAAAAAGAATTGCTTGACTCTTTATTATTTTCCATTTTAACTGACATTCTCATATTTCCAGTTTCTAAGATTACTCTGGTAGTGAGCAACTACATTACAAAAAAATACATAATCATCCAGAACCATAATTTAAAACATGTCAGTTACATTATCTTTGCTATAAACTGTAACTATATAAATGTTGAAATTTTCATTTAACTGATTTGTGTGACTAGACATCATGCTGTTTAATGGATAGGGACAAGAAGTAGAATTACTACTAATAAATTACTACATTGTAGATCGTGAAATACATGCAGGTTTCAGCCCAAGGGCTCTGAGCAAAGTGCTGGACTGTGGCAGTAAGTTTGAAAGAGGCTTACATGTCAGGGCTGAAGGGAAATCATAGGTGAGAACCTAGCTAATCAGAGGAGCGTTGCCCACCACCATTATGAACAGAGACAGAAAGAGAGAGAGCAAGAAAATGAGAGAGGGAAAGAGAGAGAGAGAAAACGAACGTGGCCATACTACTTATGAAAATCGTTCCATTTGTTTAAAAAGAGGAAAAAACATCTCAGAGGTATTTCTGAGATCTTTAAATGTTATAATAGATGTTAGATGAATTGAGGTTGAGGCAGATTGTAATTATGCAAATAAAGCTTTCTGTTAAGTAGAATTTCCATAAGAAATGTTAACCTCTGGCATTTAAATAGGAAGACGAGGGATGAGGTACCATCATCTCAGGGATGAGCAAATGTTAAACCTGAGCAAGATACGGGCTTATCAAAAAAAACTGAAAAGAACTTTCTAGCCTGTCCTCAAATTCCATCAAGGGATTAAATGTATTTTATGAAATATCTGCCACTTAATATGCTGAACAGGGATGTGAAATAGAAATACTAAGTCATACAGTACTTTTACTTCATTATGAGGGAAGCTGTCTTTTGATGGAATTCACCTACCTTCTTCCATAAAGCACTTTAAGTGGCAACTATATTTTAAGGATGCATTTACTCATAATACCATTTTTCAAACAACTGAATGTTGATTGGAATTAAAATTCCATTCACTTGACACAGATTCTGCTTCTCTCTAGTATAAAATGCCACTAGTGCCAGGTTATTTCAAAGTCTTGTGTTAACTGATAATTGACCTCAGTGATGCTCTGAATGCAGGTTTCCGTCACAGTGCACGTACTTACGACGCACACAGAGGGATAACTTTTGTATTGTTTCTTTCAGTGTTTTCTCTGCCCAGAGAAATGAAGGAAACCAGATGGGCCAGACAATGAAGGGAGAAAGATTCTAAGTAGGAAGAACACGTAAGTTCAAATGCTGGCTGGCACTCTACCACCTTGCCAGTCTTGAGCTCCTTCATTATAAATAGAAAGTCATTGATATTTGCCACTTCCCTCCCCTGAAGAGTGGTTAGCAAATAATCACACCGATGTGTCTGAGATCTTTACAGGGAAGCCTTGATATTACTATAAAGGGTTATCGTTGAAGTTAAATCTCAGAAAATCTCCTAAGAACCATTTCCAGTATAAAAATCCACCCTCTTTGAAAAGTGAATTTCAAGCTTAGCAAAAGTCACCACAACAACAGGGCTGAAAACTGAATGCGTCCACTTCCTTATAGACCACAAGAGAAAAGCAAACCACGCTGTAAGTATCCTCCCAGTGAGATGAAAGAGAACAGAGAGTGACCAGCCCCGCACACAGCCTACACCAGGCCACAGACATGTACGATCAATGCACAGCCTTGGGCTGGCTTTGGAGACAGACCCTGTCTCACAGCCCAGCACTTAGAGGTCACAATATTTTATGGCTCTTCTCTCTGAACAGAATAAAACATGAAGATAGTTAAAGAGAATGAAAGTTCTGTTTAAAGCAGCTGGAGGGCCATGTAAAAAATTAATCCAACTCATGCAGTTCTGCTCAAAGCCAAGTATGTACACATAATGAAAATGCAACTCAAATATGACACATCTGGGTTTTTTGACAACATTGTGTGATGCAGGGTTAATCTGCCTTAATAATTGATTGTTGGCAATTTATTGTGGGTTTTTTTTTTTTTTCCCTTACACTTTAGGAACTGGCATAGTCAGGAATGGAAAAGATGTCTCTTCCTACTTAGAGAGTAAAAGGATTATGAACATTCACCCTCCTTTCAAGCAATATCACTTTCTAATAGATGTATGCTTAGTGGTTACTCTTTTCACATGTTATAGGGTAGCTAAATTCTTCTAAGAGGTAACAAAGCTTTGTAAACCATTAATAGACCATTCTGTGAAGCTCAAGCTCTGGTTTCTACCCTTCTTTTTTACCTCAGTAGTTGGGATGGCAAGATTTTAAAGAGCTGTTCTTCCAGATAATTTTAGTAGAAACAAAGGGCAGAAAGAATGAGCTTGAATGAGATCAGAGGTGAAAATCGGACCGCTCTTAAGTGCATACTGATCCCCATGTCATTTGTCTTCCTCTGCAAAGCATATGCAGAATGAAATGAATCAAGTTGTAGCATGAACCAAGTGAATAATTCAAAGCCTATATGCCAAACTAGAGACTGAAGAGGCACATACAGACACAGATTTTTTTAACAGTAAGGTTTGTGGCAGCAATCAGTTCTACAGATTTGTGACAAAATACAGCCCTCTTTCAAAGAGGGACTGAGAGCTTTGCAGGAGTGTTAACCTAGAGACAAGAGGCCAAGATTCAGTGTTACATAGTGAATATTCAGTATTATAAGCATTTAAAAGTGTCTCTGGCTAATCATTCCCTCTTATTTGCTCCCCTAGCAATTATATATGTCTGTATTATAGCATTTTTCCCATTCAGTTATAACTGTTTACTTGTCTTTTTTCCTTACTAGACTGTGAGCATCTTATGATTACTTACTGTTTTATTCATCTTTCCTCAAAATGCTGCACAATGTTTAAGACATAGTGGTACTTATGAGTTAATCCTATATCTAGTGTGCCCACTGTTTCACACATTGCTCTGGTACTGTAGGTTCAGAATTGCTGAGACCCACACAAACCCTGCCTTCAGAGAGCTCACAATCCAGAGAGGGCATATCTGAGCTGATGGGCAATTGCAAAATCACTGTGGAACTTGACTTCTAATGTTCTCACACAGCGTAAGCGGTGTACAGGCCACAGGGGCGCCCATGTTGTCCTTTCTTCCTTACCTCTCCTGGGCTAATTGTAAGTGGATGCAATGACTGAGGTGGGTTGGCTCTGTGTTATGATGATACTAGCCCAAACGGGGAAAGCAGAAATATAAGAACTAATGGAACATTTGAACAGCTTTACCTCATACACAAATAAATTAATAAACAAAAAAATTAAAATGTGACATCCTGGGAATAAGAAAAATTAAGAAGCAGCATTGCCTAGAGATTAGGCTGAGGACACAGTTTCTAAAGGACTTATAAAAGAAGGTCAGGAAGATGCACAGACTTCATGATGTAGTGGTAAGGTAGGTAGGGAAACTCTAAATTAGCCTGCCACTGTGGCCTGCAAGCATGATTACTAGAAAAATATAAAGGTGAAAAGAATCTACAAATAGCTTTAACCAGGCACAGGCTAAAACTGTAAGGATGAAGATTAGCAACTTCATCCAGTGGCTTTGGGATTCCCACCGGGGCAGCACCTGTTCACATCTCTGCAGAGGTGCAACCTGCCCCAGCCCAGCCCTGCATGCAGAGCTTAGCTGATACATAAGGTGTGATTGGTGATCGCTTAGGGGCATTTATTTACATGTGTCGCCCTATATGGGGACTTTCTTAAAAAATTATTTTATGTTTACTTTTTCCTATTCCTGAGGCATGAGGCCTGACATGAGGACCATGGAGAGGACACACAGAGAGGGAGGGCATTGTGGGCCTTCATTTGTGTTGTATTTGGTGGAGAGAAAAGGCAGGGGCAGGGCTGAAGGAGTTTTTCCTATGAGAGTGTTTTGTGGGGACTGAGCACCAACGGGTTCGTGAGCTCCTATGACCCAACAGTGGGGTCCCCAGAAATAGTTGAGTGTATTTGCAAGGGACATAAAAGTTGCATTAATGATAAGTGATAAGAACAAGAGTTATGTATGTCAATGTGGCTTTTGGTTTTATGCTGGTGAGACTGATGACACTGGGGTACACTGTGACATGACCGATGATGTTGAACTACATGTAATCTGTCAACTTCTTCATACCCTAGACTCAACTTTCTTGCTTCCTCTTTGACTTCTATTTCTTCTTCACAGCTCTTGAGATTTTCATTTATTTTTGCTAGGTGGGAATATTTCCCTCTGGTGGATCTATTTTTTTTCTTTATAAAATATTTCCATTTCTTGATGTTTTTGAAATTGTAAGATTAATACATGCTTATTGTAACAAGTCAAATAATACAATGAAAGATGTAAAAAGGCAATGCACATCACCCCCTGCACACGCTCCAAACCTCTAATCCCACTCCCACTGGGGTAACCAACATTAACATCTGGTGGGCATTATTCACCCCTTCCCCTGGCTCATACACATATAAACATATACACATATGTATGTAATTTATTCATTTGTTTGTTTTACCAGAATAGAAGAATAAGTATATACATATCTTGCAACTTTCTTCCTTCACTTAACAACGTAATTTGGATATCCTTACAAATCAGCAGATGTAGATCTAAAACCATTTTTTATCTATTCATGCACCACATCATACATTTTATATATAAATAGGCTCATACCACTCATGGTGAATTTAGAACTAGTTTATTGAATATACATTCAGAAAAGAGTCCAATTATAAATGTATGTAGCTTAATGCATTTTCTCACAGTGAACACACTTGTTTAATAACCTCCACCCAAACAAAAATAAATAAAAGCAGCACCCTAGAAGCTCCTTGCCCCTCACAGTCACTAGTCTCCCCTGCCCAATGTTTACTATCTGACTTCTAATGTCGTGGTTTTGCTTTTCAAAACAATTATATAAAGGAAACCATCAGTATGTATGCTATTGTGTCTGGCTTCTTCCATTCTATAGTATGATTATGAGTTGTGGGGTATTTTTACATATTTTTACATGTAATTTGATCATTTTCCAGGCTGGATAGGAGTCTAGTGAACAAACATAACACAGTTTGGGTTGTGTCCAGTTTGGGAACCCTAATAATGCTGCTATGGACCTCAAAATACGGAAGCTACCCAAAACTAGTCTCCTATGAATCAAAAAACAAATGAATTACCTTCTCTCACAAAGCTCTTGTTTACAACAATGGCACCGAAAGTCTGTTTTGAAACTCAAAGTTGAAGTTTGATTGATTTATTTTTTTCAGCATTTCTGAAATACCAAAGACAGTGTGGGTAGAATGTTCTAGCTGCCTGGACTGAGAGCTAGAGCCTCATGTTTCAAGGAAGTGCAAGTGTAGACGATTGAAAGGCACTGGAAGATACTGGCACAAACTCCCATAGCATTCTACAACAATGCTTTTGCAGTAAAGAATAGCAATAGTAACTACTACTCTGTATATCAGGATACCAAATAGAGGCCAGGAATCCAAGACAGGTTACAGCCATAGGAATTGTTGAAGAATTTCAATTTGTCCAATAAAAGGTGGAGAAAGAGAAAATGGAACTGATGCAGGAGAAACGGGCGAAGTCTAGGAAGGAATGTTGGAGCAGGAAATTTGGAAAAGGGAAGAGCGATAATTTGACAAGTGATGAAATAGCTAATACAATATTTTTAAATAGGAATAGATATAGGTGAAGGGGGTCAAAAGATATGAACTTCCAGTTATAAGTCCTGGGGATGTAAGGTACAGCATGTTGACTATAGTTAACAATACAGTACTGTATATTTGAATGTTACTAAGAGAGTAGATCCTAAAAATTCTCATCACAAGAAAAAAATTTCTATAATGTTATGTGGTGATAGAGGCTAACTAAATTTATCATAGTGATCGTTTTATAATATACACGTATATCAAATCATCATCACCTAAAACTAATACAGTGTAATATATAAGAAAAAATAGGAATGGATAAATCTAATTTAAGTGGTTTTCATTGCTCTATTTTATTTTCCATATCACTGAATACAGCTGATCTTGCAGATTCTGTATTTGTCAATAACTTACTTGTTAACATATCTTTGTAACCTCAAAATCAGTCATAGAGTCATTTTCACAGTCATCTGCAGACATGTGAAGAGCAGGGAGAAAGTTGAGTTGAACAAAGTACACATTCCCAGCTCAGGTTGAATAAGACAATGCTCTGCCTTCTTGTTTCAGCTCTCATGTGGTAAACAAGTGTCCTTTTGGTCATCTATTTAGTGCCCTGTTTTCTCATTTTTGTGCTTTTTCGCTTGTGAATCCACTGTTTAAAATGGCCCTCAAGGTCCTTTTGCCTTTGGGGAAGCAATGGTGTCTGCTCTACATGGGTATGGACGGGGAAGGACAGTGCAGCACACTTACTCCATGCTGGAGCAGAACTGTGGGACACCTGAGTGACGGGAAAGCATGTGCAGGCAGGAAAGAAAAAACCTGCAGTTTCATCTCCATGTAGGAGCTCACTGTTCCTGAATCTCTCCTTTTCAAAAGGTTGGCATTTCAAGGTGCTTCTACCTGTGAGTGTGGTGAAATCTTAAAAATAAATAAATAAATAAACTTGGCCCCCAAGCATCGTCTGAAGCACTGTCTCGTGTTCCTGAGCACAGGAAGGCTGTGATGTGTCTTACAGAGAAGATACACGTGGTAGATGAGCTTTCTTCAGGCGTGGCTGTTGGCCATGAGTTCAATATTAATGAATCAAAATGTATATGAAATAACGTGCCCTTAAACAGAAATGCACATCGAGTTATGTACTGATGAGTTGGTGAAAATGTGACTACAGGCTTGCTGGAACCTCACCCTATATTTCCACTAGAAGCAATAATTCAGTATTTGCTAATTCAGTGCTCACAGTGACTGTCTACAACATAACTACTGCAAATAAGAACAGACTGTATTTAATAGTATGCTGCATACAGGGGTTTTTTGAGAGGAACTTTATCCACGTTTGAATAGAGGCAAGGGTACAAATTTGGAAAAGAGAGGGAGTTGCAGTTTAAATTATGCTGGTGCTGTATATGCAGGGACTATACCTCGTGGTGGTGTGATGCTTGAATAACATCAGTTCTGTATGAACAGGAAAGCAACTAGGCCAGAACTGGATACTGACAAGCCGTTAAAACATGCTTTTGTATGCTCAAATAACCTCTTCAGTATGACAACGTCTCTATCTGGAGAATGAACAGCATGCCATCTATCAATCTTGAGGGAATGTTGTCAACATGAAAGTGACAATATCTAGAAAGTGTTAAGAATGTTTTTAAAAGAATTGTATTATGATGAACTTGTTAATTATTGCCAAGTAAAATACAGTAAAATAATGTTCAATGAAAATTAGTACATAACACGTTATATAAATTCCATCTTCAAAATCAATTACGTAACTTACATCCCTAAGAGGAACATATAGTTAAAGGAAAAAAGGCTTACTTTTTTTACTTTTAGAATACGTAACTGGAATATACAAATAGTCAAGCACACAAGAGTAGCATTATTTATATCAAGTTATGCAGAAACACAGAATCTAGTGATTGCACCACTAGTTTCACTGTCTCATCAAATATAAAATGAAGGTCAAAAGCAAAATGAAAAGAATATAATGTATAAATGAAACTTCAGCATATGATTAGTTGTGCCTCTGAAGAATTCATTACATTAGTATGTCTGACTCTTTTCTTGCTTATTTTTGCATTAAAATCAGACTCTAAAAGAAACCAACAAAATGATATACTATGACACTATAAAAGGGACGACATTGTCCATTGAATACCATTTAGCCTGA
The DNA here is from genome assembly GCF_964374135.1 of Grampus griseus. Lineage (NCBI taxonomy): Eukaryota > Metazoa > Chordata > Mammalia > Artiodactyla > Delphinidae > Grampus > Grampus griseus. The sequence goes on from NC_139019.1 coordinate 103,647,523, forward strand.
ATAGTGGTAGTACTATTAATTCCTCCCTTTTTAGTGCACACTTTAGCTAGCACATGACCCATACCACGAACATCAGTTACGCCCCAGGGACCAGATATTAACAGCATGTGCTACGAGTGGTTTATTTTACAATTGCTGTGAAATAAAAGCTGATGGAAATGAGCCACTGGTGAATTACTTGCCAGCAAAAGCAACAATATTTGTATCACTCCTGAAAAACTGCCTCCTGAAAGGCGGGGTGTAAGCAGGGGTTTTCTTGTGTTGTTCATGCAGAAACACAGGGATAGAGGAGGTTAAGGAAGTAAGCAGTTAAGAGTCTGAAGTTTATTATTTGCAGTTAAACAGAATACATTTTAGTAGCTGAGCTCCCGTACCGTAGCTAGTTAAAGCACAATTTGGACACACACACACAATCACACAAACAAAATAATAAAATAAAAATTATTTCCAAATAAACCAGCCCATCAGATCTTTCTTCTCATAAAAGAAACATTAACATGACTTCAGTCTTTTGATGCAGGTGATCTTTCCAGAGCTGTATGGAGGAAGAAAATTAAAATCTCAAGCAGGTTTTTCATAGAACTAATTTATCCCCGTTTTTTTGTTGTTGTTGTTGTTTAAATATAAGATCGTTGCTTCTTCTTGCATATTGCTTACCTACTAAACTCAGTCAATAACAGAACTATGTATGTTCTCACAGAAGATATGCAAATGCGCTCTGATATTTTACCATACTTCAAAAATACAGAATTCTAACGCAGTATAATCCATACAGATAGACCTTACTGGTATTGAAAAGATGCACCTGACTTATTTAAATACAATGCTCAAATATAATATCAATTACTCCCAGCTTCTTGTTCTTAACTGAATTTAATCTGTTAACCTCTCACCTTCCTTTAAAGAGAGTCAGAATGAGCAATAGACATGAGAGAAAATGGGGTTTTCAAGAATATAATGGCACAATGGTATACAATAAAAGCAAGGAGACCCGTTAATTATCCTGCTTACAGGTTTACACACACAGACTTTTGTCTATGATTAACTGGATTGTAAGGCTGTTGTTCCTTTTGCTGAAAGGTTTGACCTTTTGCTTACGGCCAATCTAACACAAGGAAATCATTATTCATTTCTCTCCCACTCAAAGTCTAGATGCAGATTTGAAAATGTTATTTATTGTCTGGCGGTTAGTCTTTAACGTGCAGCCGTTATTACGAAAAGAGACAGCTGGCTGCGTGGACCTATCCTTTACTGCCCCCAAGGCCACACATACCTAATTCAAGGATATCAGATAATGGTATGTGGCATGATTTACATGTAGAGAATTCAGAATTCATTGTGAGCCTATTTATAACTACAGCACCTTCCGTAGAGAAGATAATTTAATAGAGGTTGTAAGGGTTCTCTGACAAGAAGCATTAATATTAGAACCTTTTCCCAAGTGCTGCAAACAGTGGTGCGGTGATGTAGCTTGCCTGAGCTATTTTTCATTGGCGACCCTTTTTCTGTTCATTAGCACTTACATTCTTGGGGTTGGGAAGCCACTGTTTTAACTATAATTTGTATGTAATGAACGTATTCAAAGCATGGAGATTTTCCTTCATTAACAAAGCTGAAAAAAAAGGCTGGTAACTGTGATGAAAAAGGATATTTAATCTCATGGAAATTTAACAAGTCCAGTTTTTTCAGATGGTATTAGGAAAACCAAGGGTCTGCTCTCTAGAGATGGTCAAGGTGGATGATAAAGACTCTGTAATGCCTTTTCGAAAGAGTTAGAAACAAGCTGATGCCTTAGCCAGTACATCTCCCTTCAATAAAACTAGCTCTAATGGATGAGGCTGCCTCTGGGTATTGCTAAGAACATACAGGCAGGTCTATTTGCTTTCACAGATGCTGCACTGCCAGTTACTTCAGAAGGCATTTTGGAATGGCTCAAGTATTTTTTTAAAAAAAAGAAAAAAAAACATGATACCATTTATCTAACACTCACGAGAATTAACCACACATTTGAAAATGCAGTTTAATGGAGCATGTTATCAAAGAAGTCTCCGTTTTTAATAAGACTTCTGGTTTACAATAGATGAAACAAATCAGTACCTTTGGGGGTGTATTTTATTATTAATTTGAAATGTAAAACCAGTGTTCTAGTTATTTTCACATGAAATGTATCTCTCAAGACTGGAACTGGTTGGCATTTATTTTGAAAAGCATGTATAGTATAGCTTGGGGTGGGACAAGTCTTCTTTGGGGATAAAATAGTTCCTCTAGATTACTATGAACTCATATTCATTATAGATGTCATAATGAATGGCTTATGTACAAGGTTGGATTTTGTTGTTTGTTTATTAAATAGGAAAAAAAGATTCTGAAGTCTGAATTTGAACTAATACCTAATTTTTATCAGTATCTCAGATTAATCATTCTAACCTATCTAAAATTATTTCTAATTAATTCGTCATTTACAACAAAAATAGCATCGTTCAAGAAGTCTTCTAATAAAAATAAAAGTAGCCAGTGGAAAGTAATGTCCCTAGTATACCCAACATCCTAAAGCCAAGACCGTCTAGCACCCTCTCTGTTTACTGCTGTTTTGTGCTGTTACTGCACTTACATACATTTGAGGGTCTTCATTTGATTGCCTGGAATTATGGCTGTGCAGGTAAAGTACAGAATTCAGGCTACGCAAGTTCTATTCTGTTTGAACCAAAGGGAAATAAGACACTCCTATTTCATTTGGCTCATAAAAATTGGTGACAATATGCCTTCCTGAAAAATCAGGGTTGGATCTATTTCATATTGTTTATAAACTATCATTTCAGTTGTATTTTTTTTAAGAGGCTAAAAGGCAAACACAACAAAGACTATCAAAACTAAGGCAGATGGTATGATCCTGTATTCTTGGACCTATATCAAATCAAATGAAATCAGAATTAAGTTATTTTGAAGGATACAAATCCTATGCTGCAGATGACTGAATGTTTTTCTGTTTCCTCTGTTTCCTCTTGCCATTAGTCAATTAAACTCATATGTAGGATAATGCCTTCTCTCTTCAGGTTTTTTTGTGCGAGGGGGAATTGACAGTTGACCATTAGCGTTTTCAATAAAATGAAAAGAGAATTGGCAAAATATGTGGTAAAATTTGTGACGAACATGTAATGAGTTGAAAATAACAACTAGTGACAGGAAAATAAAGATAAATAAGATTGTAATTGAGAGTTTATTTCCCTTAAAATAGAAAAATTTAGGTTGTTTTCCTTGATGATTTAAATAAGGTAGCCTGGGTAATTAATACTTACTAAGCAACTCCCATGTTCCATACACTTCCTAAAATCATCTCAAATGATATATATGAAGCAATTTAGAAAACTACATATTGCTTTAGAAATGTAAGATACTATGTATAGCAGTAAATCATAAATAAGGAAGTAACAATTACATTTCTTCCAAATTCAACAAAGAAATGTACTTTTCCAAATTAGTAACTTAACTTGGAGATCTGCAAGTTAACTTAACTTGGAGATTCTAAGACATAATTTAGAATCAAAGGTACAACTCTATCAGAGTCTTGGAATGTATGTTTCCAAAGCAAAACAAGAATGCATGTTCCATACTTGCATGAAGATATGGAAATAATTTTCATAATGTTCAGCGAAGTGTTTTAAGCTTCACATTACAAGGGTCATATTTTGAGATCTCCAAAGAGATGACAACTGGATTTATTCTTCTCAAAGCTGGGCACACAAATTTGATATATACTGTCAAGTAAAATAATTATTTTCAACAATATGGTGGTGAGTTTTTCCTTAGAAAATTTTATTATTTTGCATTTAAAAGATCAAATAGCTATTCAATTGAGAACCAAATATCTAGGAGAGTGGCCATTTCTATCAAAGGATAAAACTCTTTTTTTATCTCATGGATAAGAAACTCTCAGAGAAAAGCCACTTTACCTTGGACTAGGTGCAGAAAAACATAAAAAAGCAAGACTTCACATGCACTAGCTTAGAGCCTCACATTCATAGGAACTTGATAAATGCTTACTGACTCTCTAATTCAGTAGTTCTCAAATGTGGGGAGAAGGAGAGATGTGGGGCAAAAATTTTGCTCCCCAGGGATAGTTGCCAACGTCTGGTGAAACTTTGGGTGTCACAGCTTGAGGAGAGGACTCTTATCGGTTTCCACAACTGAGGGTGGTAGGTTTCTACTAGCATCTAATGTGTAGAGTCTAGGAATTTTGCTGAACATCCTACAATCCCCGGACAGCCTCCACAACAAAGAACTATTCAGCCCAAAATGCCAATAGTGCAAGATTGAGACACTCTTCCCTAATTGCATGTAATATGACACATTGGGAAAGCTGGCTGGTGGGTACATGGGCACTCTCTATTTTTGCAACTTCTTGTGAGTCTATAATTATTTCAAAATAAGACCTTTTTAAAACTGTGTTAGGTAGAAGTGGGAACACTAAGAGTAGATGAGTCTAGCCCAGGAGAGAAGCATTTATAATACGAAGAGTTCTGAGAATAAACTCCTAGGAAGTCAATACACACGGCCAGCAAAAATGTCACAGAGGAACCTCAGAGGAGAGAGTGAGTATGAAAGCCAAAGGAATAGATTTTCACACAGACATACACACACACACACACACACACACACACACACACACACACACACACACACGTGGTGATCAACAGCAGCAACCGCTAAAGGGGGAGGAACAGGTAGTCTGGTGTTGAAAATGAACACTGAACTAGAAATAGAAGGACAAGAAGAAATGGAAGCAGCAAGTGAACTCTTCCAAGAAATTTAACAGACAGGAGAAAGAAAAAGCCATACAACAAACTAAGTAGAGATGAAGGGAAGAGATTCAACTTGTTTTAGGAGACAGAAATACTGAATACTTAAAAATAAGGAGTCCTGTCGGGAGGGCAAGTGTTTGCATATTCAAGAAAAGGAGAAAATATATGGCAGAGGACATGACAAAAAAAGGGCAGAGGAGATAGGATCAACTGCTCAGATAAAAACTTCAGTCTCCTAGAAAGCAAGTCTACTTCTATACTTTGAACGTATGAACATATGACTAAATGTGACCAAATCAGAGAGACAAATATTTTAAATTTGAAAAGCATCATAATATGAATGATTGCTATTGGGCTTTATGATTTATAACATATTTTACAAAATAATACAAGCTTAGATTTAATGAATCAAAACTGAAACTGACCATTATAATGATGCTTCACTTGAAGGCATATAATTCTCATTCATGAGTCTGGTGAAGGTAATTCCCCATAGCACATAATGACACAGGCTTGCTGAACCTGTACTGACTTATAAGCCTAAAACTAAATGCTATGAATAATTTTGCTTTCCTCTAGATGCTCTGTTAGTCTGAAATTTTTAAATACTTATGTACATAAGAATTTTAAAGTAAAACTCATTTTATATGTAAGTCACACTAAAAATATATAGGTTATGTACTAAAGTCTTATAAAGCTAAGAATCAGTCTTTTCTAAAAGAGATATTTAAGACTTGCTCAATAATTAAGTGATGATAAATTGCACTTACATGTGAAACCAAGCTTGTTGACATTAGCCTTATTTGAAATACATTGGTCACCTACATTTCTGACATGCATTATAGACCAATGACTGGTGATGAAACAAAATAGTCTCCAGGGAACAGAAGCTTTTACTTGAAACATTTGAAAGTCATCAAAGTACTGGAAAATAGCTACCAATATTATACTGACAAGAGGAAAGAAAATAAACCTGAATAATTAGGGGAGAGGAAGCTTTCTTATTTTCATTTGTTTGGACCATAGCTTTGAACCATATTTTCTGCATGAGTCCATCATACATGCACCAAATATTATCAGGGTCAAGTATGATATGGTAGCAAATATACGGGCATAAAAATTCATATGAAAGTCCTAGGAGGATACACACTATATTGCTAACCATAGTTATCTCAGAAAATAGAGAAACTGAAGGAGGGATCTTAGAAGAAATTTCATTTTTACTCCATATGTTCCTGTATCTTTGCAGCTTTTTCTCTAATAAACATGTCTTCATGTTTACTTCTACAATTAAATAGATGTATTAAATTTTAAAGAAAAATATTTGATATATACATAGGTCCTACCTCAGGATTATGATAATGAATAAATAAAGTAATATTGAATATACGATGTAGGGAATGCCAGTGAAAGTTAGCTGTTATTACACTATTTTGCCAAGATACTGTAAATGATTCTCTGAAGGCATATGGCAGAGAAGGATTAAGGGTTGCAAATTGGCACTCTTCCCAATGAGAGGGAGAGTATATTACCCCTCTTGCTGAATTGGGGCTAGCCTATAGCTATTTTGACCAACAAAATATGATGAAAGTGATACCATACTGGTTCTGAGACCAGGCTTTAAGAGGACTGGCAGCCTCTTTTGTAGTCTCATGGAGCCCTGAGTCACACAGTAAGAAGGGCAACTATCCTTAACTTGTTGAACTGTGAGAAGCCTAGGCTACCTGGAGAGAGGTCCTAGATGAGACACTAGGTGGTGAGAAAAGAGTGTGTATGCCTATAAAGAGGCAGCACAAGGGAGCTCCTTTGTGACGAAGGAATAGTTCTGTATCTTGATGCTCATGGTAGTTACATGAATCCATACATGATAAAATATCATAGAATTATACACAAAGCCATGAGAAAAAATGAACACATGTGAAAAGTGGTAAAACCCCAGTAAAAACTGTAGTCTAATTAATTGTATTGCGCCAAGCAATTTCCTGGCTTCACCAAAGCACCAAAGCTATGTGACTGAGGATGTTATCTTGAAAATGGATCCTCTGGAAATGACACCTGATAAATCAGAGACAAACTATCCAACCAAACATTATCAGATCCACAAAATTGTGAGTAAAAATAAAATTGTTTTTGAGGTAGTTTGTTATACAACTATAGACAGCTAAAACAGTGTAGTTAAAGGGTCTTTTCCTCTTTTTTCTTGCATTTTCTAATTTTTCTACAATACTCATGTAATTCTTTGATATACAAATAAATCATAACCTGGAGATATTATTTTGGTCTAAGTGAAAAGGCTGAGAGAAGATGGAGTAGTTTCCAATAGAAAAGCACTCCACAAAAACAACTAATAAAGCTGGATATATCTATAGATCTATATCTACAGATCTGTTAAATGACCCCTCAGATAGCCATGGAAGCAATGAGAATTAGAGGGCCAAAAATTTTTTTTAAGATTTTTTTTTTGATGTGGACAATTTTTTTCCACAGTCTTCATTGAATTTGTACAATATTGCTTCTGTTTTATGTTTGGGGTTGTTTTTTTATTTTTGCCACAAAGCTCGTGGGGTCTTAGCTCCCCAACCAGGGATTGAACCTGCACCCCCTGCACTGGAAGGCGAAGTCTTAACCACTGGACCGCCAGGGAAGTCCCTAGAGGGCTAAAATTTTGCATAAGAGGAAAACTCAAGATGTTGAGCTTTGGATCAGCCATACTACTATCAGACAGAGTAGACTTTAGCAAGAAGAATAACTAGAGAACCAGAAATATTTCATCATGATAAAGTGGCAAGCACAACAGTAAGATATAACAACTCTAAATATCTATGTTCACAATAAAACATCTTCAAAATATATAAAGAAAAAACTGACAGAACACTATGGGGAGCAGTAGACACATTCACACTTGCATGAAGACATTAACACAATTCTTGTAATAGCTGATAGAATAGGCAAACAAAACAATTCATACGGATATGTGAATTAACATTAACCACAATTAACAAAATTTACCGATTCAACATAGATGTTGAATATAGATGTTTAACAGCACCTAATAACATTATTTTCAGAATTACTTTCATATGAATTTTTCTATCAAAAAGTTTTAGCCTATTTGAAAAGACACTACACAAAATAGGATATTCCAATGGCTAATAAACATAAGAAAAGGTTCAGCATATTAGTCATTTGAGAAATGCAAATTAAAACTTCAATGCAAGATCTCTACATATGCACCAAAATGACTAAAATGGAAAAGATAGCCAATGTCAAGTGTTGGTAAGAAGAGTGTGGAACAACTGGAACTCTCATACAACTTGGAAATTTGTTTGGCAGTATCCACTGAAGTGGAACATATAAACACAATATTAATTCTTCTTCTTGGGTACATATGCCTCACCCCAAGTCCCAATATTCAGTTACCAAAAGAAATGCATGCAAATGCTCACCACCAAAGACATGCATAACTTTGATAAAAACACTACTTTTAATAGCCGCAAACTGAGAAAATTCCATAATATTCATCAGCAATATAATAGAAACATAATTGGTAGTATATTCACATAATGAAATACTATACAATGATAAGAATGATCAAACTACAGCTACACATAGAGAATGATCAAACTACAGCTACACACAGCTACAGACAGATAAATCTCACGAACATAAGGTTGAGCAAAAGAGATCAAACAACAGAGTAAATACTGTATAGTTCCTTTTTTATAACAGGGTAGACACAGAGATGCACCACCCAGATGCCCCTAATGGAATTTTCTGGGAATGTAGTGGAAGATAGCTGTCAAACCCTTCAGCAAGCACCTCAGCTGCAGAGAACTGCCTCACCCACATTCAATAATTGATGGAGGTGAAGATATAAAGGCCTGGCAATTTGGGCCCCATGTGGGATAACTGACCAGCCATGTTAGTTTCAGAGCTCATGGAGGAGGAGGCTGAGGCTGGCAAATCTACACCCCAGCTCTACTTCTCCCTCTGCAGCCTATGATGTCAGAACAGGTAAAACTAATCTATGGTATTAGAAGTCAGGATAGTGGTTATCCTTGGGTTGGGGATGGAGGGGATTATGTCTGGAGGGAGGCAGGAGGTGGGCTTCTGCGGTGCTGGTAACATTCTGTTTCTGAGATCTGTATCACTTTGAAATTTCATCAAGCTGTACAGTTATAATTTGTGCATTTTTCTATATGTACATTATACTTTGCTTAAGGTAAAAATAAATATATGTATAAAAGATAAAATGTACAAATACATTAAAAGTATAAATATTTTATACGTATGTTATGCTTTGATAAAATGTTCACCTAAAACTTTTAACTTTAAAATAGATGAATGAGTCAATTAATTTTTCAAATTAAATAAAAATACTGGATTGGAGATAAAGATATGGGGTTAGTCACTATCTCATTTACTGACTACTCTGGGACTTTGCACAAGTCTCTTAAATTCCCCCAAGCCCACAGTTCCTCAACTATACGAAACTAAAAACACAACCAACTTATCCTTATCCATAAGTCATTTTTACATATATATACTCATTTTCCAATCCCACAACTTCTCTGAGTAATGGATAATTGGGTTTTTTATACCCATTTTTCTGATAGCAGAACAACCTCTAAAGGTTAGGCAATGTGCTAGAAGTTACAAAGACAGTAAGTTGCAGAGGCACCTCTAGAATCTAAGTTTCCTAGAGCTGGTGTCTTCAACATCAAAGCAAGACAGTATGTTTAAGAGAAGTATGCAATTAAATATGCTAATGGAAATAACCACCTAGGAAGATTTAGCACAGAGAAATATGATTAGAAGTTAGGGGAAAGACTGATTTTAAGTGATGGTAAAGAGAGTTCAGGGCTTCCCTGGTGGCGCAGTGGTTAAGAATCCGCCTGCCAATGCAGGGGACACGGGTTCGATCCCTGGCCCGGGAAGATCCCACATGCCGCGGAGCAACTAAGCCCGTGCACCACGACTACTGAGCCTGTGCTCTAGAGCCCGTGAGCCACAACTATTGAGCCCACGTGCCACAACTACTGAAGCCTGCGTGCCTAGAGCCCGTGCTCTGCAACAAGAGAAGTCACGATAATGAGAGGCCGCGCACCGCAACGAAGAGTAGCCCCCCCCCTCGCTGCAACTAGAGAAAGCCTGGGCGCAGCACCGAAGACCCAACATAGCCAAAAATAAAAACAAATAAATAAATATATTTTTTAAAAAAAGAGAGAGAATTCAGACTTCATGGTGTAAAAGAAAAATTAAATTACTCACAATAAATAACCCAGTGGAATAAAACAAAAGACAATGGTTAAGAGGGGAAGAGGCAAAGAATATCTACTCTAGGTTGTAGGAGCTATAAAACTTGTGATAGAAATATTGTGATTCAGTGTTTTATCTTCATTCTTAACGCTGTAATTATAAGACATGATCCTGTCAGAAGGAAAGGAGCATTTCTTAGTAAATAGTCATTCTGTTGGTCTGAAAATTCAGTGCTTTCTCCAAAGATCTGACTCTGTACTCTATTCTTCTGGATAAAACTCATTAAATTCTGTTCAGACTCCCCTATCAGAACCATACAAACTTTAAAAAAAGAGGAAAAAGAATAATGTCATCCCCTTCTTTCAAAACAAGGCCCAATATAAATTTAAGAAAGTACAAATTCCACAGCAACTTCCATTCAGCCTCATCCTTTACTAAGCCCTGACTTCCTCACTTTGATTTATAGATACATTTCTCTCAGGGATCTATAGGGACACTTAGTTGGCCCACATTCAACTCAGTCACACTGTTTGCCAAATAAAAAGTCTCTAGTGTGTCCTTTCATGTTTTGATGTGTATCTTCTTTTGAATACCTTATAAAGTTTACGATTCTTCAAGTCCTGGAAAAATGCCCACCCCTTGCTGCACTGTCCATTTACCCTTCCCTCCTAAAAGATCCCCGGTTTGCCAGTTAAATCGGTTAATTTGTAGAACAATTAAATTAGATCAGTCTGTCAGTTTTGTTAAATTAATTAAATTGGTTGTTTGATATCATGTAAGACCAGGATAGAACAAAACAAATCTAAACTCTTATGCCCATAAGTAAGAAATAGCTGAACAAATCAATCATTAGAATGTATCTTCTTACAACACAATAAGATGCTATGAAGAAGGACCAATTCACAGGCACTTGATGCTTTTTCCTCAATTTCTGGTGCCTCACACTGCCCTAACTATTTGGATTATATGAAATACTTATAACAGCAATTATAAGAGATATAAACAGCAGTTCCTCAAGAAACTATTAAATCAGAGTGGCATATTCCCTTTTAATATGTTTTCCACATAAAAATGCTAAACAATTAAACTGCCTGTAAAGTGAACTAAGAACCTTATCAATCACAAAGCCACACTCATTCATCAACATTTTTAAGGATTTATAGAAGCAGCAGTGCTCAGACTCAGAAGGCCCTAACATTTCTTAGGAAAAATACTTTAGAATTCTCTTTGCATTAGATTTTAATGGTATGGCCCCCAAAACTTTATAGGCTAGTTGTATACCTGAAACTAAATTAAACATTAATGATTTTCTTTCATTTAAAATGTGTTTCTATTTCAAATAATTAGTCCATTTAGACCATAAAAAGGGAGAGAGAAGGTGAAAAACAATAGGAAGTTTCTCTGAACAAGATCCATTTTGATATCTCAACCATAACATCATTTTAAGTCTAACACTTTTTTTTGCATTTTTTCATTTCATGGTCAAATCAAATAACCATAAGAATTTCATTTCCTCGTCAGTGCACAATGTAACTAATTATGAAACTAGAGAATAAAAAGGAACACTTTTTTGACCAACAGAAACCATTATACTAAGGCACTGTTTAATCAAATCCTTGACAGAATCCTTCTCTTCCCCTCACCCTGGACCCAAACCCTTCTCTAGACTCTGCTGGCTCAAGTAAACAAGTGGATAAGAAAGCCTTTTCTATCAGGATGTCAGATAACTTATGACTCACAGTAACTGGTGATAATACATCGCCTTGAATGTTAAGGAAGGCACATGCCAGAGATGAAGCCAACAATGTATTTCATAAAGCTGCAAAGGCGTAAATTTAGACTTCAGGTAAAAGGGACAATAAAAAGTCATCATGCAGGTCTGCTATGTAAGTGTTATAGTGCTTATGAAATGTGCTGTAATATCCAGCAGAATAGTGGCAGGTGATGCGATGCACAGTGCCTGCATGGAGCCACAGGACACCTAGCATGCCACACTCCTTACTACCGACGACGGGTGGACAGCATGCTCCTAACACATCCGCTAAATTAATTTCATAACGTGTGGTCTACAGTTCCTGGTGGGAGTGGTCTAGGAAGCAGGGTGTTGTGCTGCTCACATGTTTGTGGAACGGTCGGTGATCTCGGGCGAATGTTCGCTTGGTCTTCTGTGAAGACCAAACCTTTGTTCAATTCGGGGCATATTTTTCTCAGATATTTCAACTCATTACTCCAAACTGTCCCAGGTGCAGAAAGCTGGAGCGACCACATTTTGGTTATTCTGGTGTAATGGCAGGATTTGCAGGGTTGTTTTGCAGTGCTGCTGAAAGGAGAGAGGTGTGGATTGCTCACATCTGACAGACTAGCGTGTGTGCACTTTCAGTCCCATAGAGAGTTATGGAAAATGAGAACTTGAAAGATAAGTTCTGCTTTATAGTCACTTGCTGCTTCTGGTTTTGGCAAGTACCCAGACATCACACATGCTCTCTAGAGATGCTTTTGAGAGAAAATAGAACACAAAAAAGACTAAATAAATATATGGAGAGAGCGAAAGAGAAACATTAAAATTACTCTTGCTATTGCTTTATAATCAGAACCCTGAACTATGCGTAACTTACTTCTTGACCCACAAAGTTTCCATCCATTTTTTAAATTGTTATTCATAGCAGTATTCATTTTCCTCTGATCTGATCTTATGAACAGAAGGGTCCTAATAATGTTGTGATTTCAGGGACATAGAGCAAGTGCTCACCACGCCCCTTCCAAAATTCCTCCAGCGAGCTGACTGATTCCTGAAATGCCACAATTAGTAATTAACTGCTTTGTCTAATGTTTATTTCCTGATGGTATGTAAATTTCAAAATAAATATCAGTTATGCCTTAGCAGTCATTTTCAACCATATATACAGGTTGATAAAATTCTATCCTTGAGAGCAGGTGAGAAGGAGGGTGCACAAAGGCTATATATAACGCACTGCAAAGAGGACGCCAGCTTTGGGGAGGAAAGGAAACACCTAAGTAGAAAGTACTTATAAAGACAGAAGAAGTAAAGGTAGAGAAATGTGCATCTCATGGAGACTCTATGATCCCAAATTCCCTTTTGCAAACCCAGTAGCTTGTTCTCTGGTTGAATGCTATGCATAATGAGCATCTCTGAAGCTTCTAACAGGCTTCACAAGGAGCTAAAAGAATGGAATTCCGGAACGGGTTGGCCGAACTCCCCCCTCTCAGTGAGGCCAAACCAAAGGGACAGCTCAACAGGAGGAAGGAAAATAAATAATTATATGGGCCTTTTGAAAATGACAGATTATATGTCTATTTCCCCCTTAAAACACTAATGAACTGTGATGATACAGCGAAACCTACAACATATAAGACCACAATTCCTCCTCCCAAATCCTCAAAAGATAGAAGTGTTTCAGGGGGATTTTCAAAACATAACATAGTACAACTATCAGATACGTATAACACCACTGGTGGGGACTAGGGTGGCTATTCATTATCAAACAGTAAAATTTCTACCCTGAAGTTTGGTTTTTAGGTTCTTTTTGGTTTAAGAATAAAGGATTAAGTGATTGTAGATTTTACCATAAATGTTTCTCTCATCAGTTTTGGACTGGGATGATCAAGAATTGTTTCTGCAGCATTTTTCTGCAGCACAAGCAGTCCCTAGTTTGTGATATATGTGTTGAAAAGTACCCATCAGGGGAGGAGGTGGCGTGAGTGGATGATGTTCATGCTTTATTCAAAGTCTCTTAGCAAAGCACTCGCCAAAGCCAGCGTGAGTGAGGCTGGGAAGACGGCTTTTCTTCTACGGCTCTTCTCTGATCAGTATCTCAGGCAGAGCAGCATTGCTCCTCAGTTAAGATACCACCATCATTCAAGTGCGGTCGAGTGAGGAGGCTAGAAAAGGAATGATGGACAGCACCAGCTTGCTATCTTCTTTCTCGACGCTAATTGCCTTCAGCATCCTGCCTCTTTTACCTCTAAATGTAATTTTCTTCTTCCCTGCTGTGCACAGACATCATCATCTTTTAAGTTCCTGTCCCTGGGCGCAGGAGCTTATGAAGAGTGTTTGAGAGTTGCCTACACTCCTAGGCCAGCCTTTTGTTCAGAATAACTATTCCCATTTCACCTAATGATGGAGTTATTGTTTTCACACATCCTACACGTCTCCAGCGCTACATCCTTAATTTATTTCTTGATGTTTCTTCCCAGATAATGTATGCCCACTTCAAACTAAAGCTGAGCTAATATTCTCCTTAAAATTGGCTTCCCTCCAGTCTTCTCTCTCCCACAGCCAAGGAGACTCAAAATCCTAGAGGTATCAATGACTCCAGTACCTACTTTTCCCCCCAAATAAGGGGCAGTGAGCAAGGCCTGCCAGTTCTTTATTTGGAAAACATCTCTTTTCATTTCCAGCCTATTTCTGAAATTCATAGCCTTCTCCATCCATGCCTGATCTACTGGGGCACTCTTATAAGAGAGAACACCCCACCCCATCTTCACGCAGCCAAACAACACATTGGAGTCAATGAATCTTTCTGAAGTAACTTTCCATCCTACCTTTGCTCTGTTTAGAACACTACAGTGTTGCCAAGAATTAGAAAATATGTATGTACTCTTTAATCTGCTTTCAGAGCCCTCTGTAATACAAACCCAATTTGCTTTTCCATTTTTATTTTTCAATCCTCTGCTCCAATATTTCTAAAGATACACTGGTCCCAGCACATTATATAAACTTGTCAGCATCTCCCCAAACTCCTTGCTCATTTTCGTCCTGTTCACCTGCTTCAAACCTGACTCCATTCACTCATCAAAGTTCCAGTTTCACTTGTCCATGAAGGCTACTGCTTACACTCATACCACTTGGATTGTGTTTCTATGTGTTCTGGATATGGAGATACAGAACATACACTAGACACTGGTACAATGTTGGTGAATGGCCACTCTAGTCACCTGCCGGCCTCCTGAGTCTCAGGGTTAGTTAGCCTCTGCTGTCGGCCTAGGGGCACATACGCAGGAAAGCCCAAGTGTTAAGCCCACACATGGCCACTGTGAACAAAACAAAGTGTGGAAAATTACAGGGGATCATCGTATAAACTTTCTCGGCTAAAAATCAAGATGAGGTCTCTTTACTGGGACAAATGAGCACATGCCCTGGAACATGGTATACAGCTATGGCTCTAGAAGAGAAAATATATAGAGGGACAACGGAACATGCTTATGATCTGGTGTCAAGATCAATCAGTTCTCTGGCTCTGTGTCATAATTCAGTTTTCAAAAACTTCAATCATCTCATTTCTCGTAGGATATTATATTGCTCCACTGTCTTAATGGCATCCCATTGCTAGGGCTTGGGGAGCAGAAGGCAGCAAGTACTCTAGATATCTTGTGTTGACATTTGTGCTCCAGATTCAGAAAATAATTACAAAGAAAATTCAAGACCTGCCATCATATTGAAGTTCCTTTGTATCCAGAAGGGATACATTTTACTGTCTGCTTCTAAGTGGCACAGAAATGTAAGGGCCTATTTGGGTTTTAGAAACAGCTGTGGTCTTTGAGACTATTTTCTGAGTAACCTAAAGGGCTGTTAACATGGCGAGTATCCTAGAGCAAGAGAAAGTTTTCTAGTACAAATAGCTTTCCTAATTGCTCCTCATGACCCTGAAGCTCTAATCATGCTGAAAGTCTCTGAGGAAAAATGGGATACTGGACGGAGCCTGTTGCAAAACTGGATAGAGGAATCACAGCAGTGACACCCGGGTTTTGAAACAGCCAGGCTCTTTTCAGCAAACCTTTTTAAAAATATGCCTGGCTGCTAAGAGTCCTATTAGAGGCTGAACCGTGTGCACAGGACATGAGCAAGGGGCAGCTTATGATCTGTTCTATTCATCATAAACTTGGTATTACCTGATTCATCAACCCACTAAACTTTAAATGTCTGACAATTTCTTATTACCAAGTAGAAGTATTATGTGCAAGACAGGGCTTGAGAAGGTCATGAAGGCACAAATATTTTGCATGAGCAGATGGACCCGTTTCCCATTGTGCATGACACACAGCTATCTTTCCCTGAATCCATACATAGGGCCCTGGAGGAAACTCTATGACTGGGAAGAAAATCATTCAAGCCTTATTTGCAGATAAGGCTTTATTAAATGATGGCATCAACTGGAAATGTACCCCACTCATTGTTGGCCTTGAATGATAATGAAAAAGGGAGACAGCTCAGTGGGCAGAATTCATTTTTAATCAACCTTGTTAAATTTCACATACAATAAATTCCACAGATTTTAAGTGTACAGCTTGATGAGTTTTGACAAATGTATATGTCTATGTAACCAATATCCCAATCAAGATACTTAAGATGTCTACCCCAAAAAAAAGTTCTTTGTACTTCTTTGCAGTCTAGCTCCCCATATCCACTCTCCACCACAGAGAATCAACAATGTGACTCCTATTACTTTAGTTTTTGTCTGTTCTGGTAATTCATATAAATGAAACCATCAAATATACTCTTTTCTGTCTAGTGTATTTTGCTCAGCATAGTGTCTGTTTGGTTCATCCATGTTGGTGCATGAATCAGCAGTTCATTTGTATTACTCAGCAGTATTTCAAGGTATGTATATATCGTCCTTGGTCTATTAATGGACATTGGGGTATTCCCAATTTGGGGCTGTTATGAATAAAATTACTCAGAATACTCATGTACAAATCATTTTAGTGGCATGCGCTTCCATATATTTGGGTAAATATTTAGGAGTGGAATTGTTGGGCTGTATTGTAAGTGTATGTTTAACCTAGTGAGAAATGAGTGGACTGATCTTTGAACAGTAGAATCTCTGGTCTACTTTGTCTGAAAGGAGATGTAGTCTGAGGCAGAGATCTGTAGCAATGCATGGATATATATATTGGTTAATATATAGTGGCTAATAGTTTGCATATAAATAGCCAGAGACTTGTTTAAAAAAAAAAAGATAGAAAATGGATTAAAGGATATTTGGAGAAGTATGTGAAAGGGCCTGGAGTGTGAGAATATTGATTCTCATGTGTTGATCACTCATCACAAAACCCTCACTAAAGAAGATGCTCCTGATAAACAGGCAGATATAAGTTGGCCTCTATACAGCTATACAGATGTGTTCAAAACAAAGTAGCCAAGATGCTAAGTCAGAGATCACTCCTAGGTTTAGCATTTGGACTTTCACTCACAAATCTTGACCTGGCTAAGTTTTGTCTCATATTCCACTAACAGAGAACAACCCTGAGTCACAGGAGGCTATGCTATCAGGGGACCCAGAGAGCCAGTTGATTATTGGACCCTTTCCATTGTGGAGAGGGAGCAACTTTCCCTGTTGGGAGTGTTGCTTGTTCTGTACTGTGAATAACGGCAGCATTCATGAACTTACTAAATGGTATTTCAGAAGCCATTTTCTTTTGAATAAGGAGCCATGTACCCATTTTATATTGGAAAAAATAATCAGCAGATACTCATGAGATTTACTGATCCTTCCGTATACAACATTACTCAGAGGCTAGAAGACAGTACCTTGTAAATTTAGGATGTACTCTTACCTGATGCTAAACATGCTCTGAACCATTGATAAATGTGTACCCTGCATCCCATTTCCAGAATACACAGAACCATGACTGCTATGGGCTGAATTTTGTCCCCCCCACAAATTCATATATTGAAGTTCTAACACCCAGTACCTCAGAATATAATTGTATTTGGAGATAGAGTCTATAAAGAAGTAATTAAAGTAAAATGAGGTCATATGGGTGGGCCCTAATCCAACTGACTGTTTTCCTTATCAGAAGAGGAGATTAGGACACAGATACACACAGAGGGAAGACCATATGAACACACTGAATGAAGACAGCCATCTGCAAGCCAAGGAGAGAGACCTCAGAAGAAACCAACCCTGCTGACACCTTGATATTGGAGCTCTAGCATGAGAAAAATAAATTTTAAGTCACCCAGTCTGTGGTACTTTGCTGTGGCAGATGATACAAGTCACATCTCTCTATTGCATTCAATGACTCACAAAAATTTAGTTTCAGTCTCCATGAATCTTGGCTTTGCTGGGGTAGGGGAACAGAATTTGCCAGCCAAAGATATGTCTCTTTGGCAAAGGATCATTTTAGGCTGATTAGTTTTAAGAAACTGCAGATACAGGAGGAGCTCTGAAAACTGAGTACAAGATAACTTTTTGTAAGAGACACTTACACGTATAAGAGAAATCTCCATTAGTAAGGCAAGGGTGTCTCCCTCACAGTAGCAGAAAGAGGAGGGTATCTAAATCTCTAGAAACTCTCGTCAATGGATGAGGCTAGGACTTCAATCTGTATGACAACTTTACCCTTATTTACTGTGCTTTTCCTGGTAACAGCCCATAAATGACTCCCCACCTCCTACAACTTCATTTGTCTTTAGCTGAAGATAGTATTTAAAGTGATTGCTTCTACCATTTCAAAGAGTATTCAGTTTTCCTGTGTATCTCCCATGTATACAGGAGGTATATATGTTATTAAACTCTTGGTTTTTTTCTCTTCTTAATCTGTCTTATATCAATTTAATTATTACACCAGCCAAAGAACCTAGAAGGGAAGGAGAAATAAATTTTCCTCTCCAACACTGGTTAATGAGCCTCAGTACGCAAAGGGTGCTGAGGAATCAGGAGTCCAGCAATCTCAGGCTGCTGTCCTTCCATAATATGGCTTGAATTCTCCATCCCCCATGGGGTCATCTGGCAGAACAGTTTGGGGAGGACAAAAGTCAGAGAAGTCTGAGACACTGAGCATTTTTTAAAGAGACGAAAATGACCAAAGGGACTGGTTAAATAGTTACATTTAAGGTTAATAACAGATACAACATTGTTATATTTATTTTCCTGCTCATCAGCAGGAGGAGACTGATGGGGGAAACTGACAACCAATACATAAAATAGAAACTTGTATTATCTCTGCATATATAACTTGTTGTCGGAGTCACCTTTTGCAACACTTACTACAGAATATTGTGGGGAGCAAAATTTGCCACCCCAAAATGTGTCTCTTTGGCATGTGGATAATTTCAAGATGAAAATAGTCAAAGCCCAAAAGACTCACAAAAAAACCTTCCTCCTGACTGCCTAAAAGAATTTAAATAAAGGGCCTGTTCCTAGAATAGCACTATCACCAGATATATCTGCAAAGAATACGGGTGTGATGGGGGAGAGATCACAGTCTACTCTGTGACCCACTGTCTCTGCGTGGCCCAGCAAACATTCATTTACCAAGCATTTGCTTTACGGTGTCCTTGTGAATTGCCATCCTCCCCTTTGCAGTCCTAAACCACTACCACCGATATTCTCTTTTGTCTTTAGCTGAAGATGATATTTAAGGTGAGGGCTGCAGCCATTTTGAGGATTTACTCAGTATTCCTGGGTCTCTCCCATGTACGCATGTTATTAAACTTTGGTTTGATTGTCGCCTGTTAATCCATCTTCTGTCAGTTTAATTCTCAGGTCAGCCAGAAGAACTTAGAAGGGTAGAGGAAGATCTCTTCTTCCCTCACAGTATTCATAGGAGCACATTTAGGAGATGCTGACTTATATGTGACTGAGAGGACATTGTTGACAGGGCAAGTAGATGAACATCGGCAAAAATGCATACATTTTTTAACCCAAAACTAATCAATGATCAAATATAAGAATGCATAATATGTCTGATGACCATTTATTCAACCTTAAAAACCAATCAGAGCCCTAGAAAAAATTAGAAAGTAATCAGAAACACTCACAGTTTTATTTACTATACCTTATCATATAATACATAATATTATTTGCTTTTATAGATGTTTCATAACTTGATCAGCTCTATTATTCAAACTTTAGCTCATTTCCAAATTTTTTAAATTATAAATAATATTACCTTATGTTCTAGTGCATGATTTTTTTCATATTTCTGGTTATTACCTCAGGCTAAATTCTAGAAGTGGGGTTTCTGGGTTAAAAGACTAGAATAATTTTAAGGCTTTTGGTATTTATGACATTTCTTCAAAAATATTGTACTAATGTGTGCTTCCACCTGGAACATGGAATATGTCCATTTATTTAAATCCTACCAAATGTTGGACTTTGCATCTTAATAATTTGATGGGAGGAAGGCTATATTATTTCAATTTGTATTATTTTTGTTATTCCATAGGTAAAATATTTTGCATGTTTAAGTCAACCATTGTTATCCCTTTGGTGATCTCAGGCACTGGACTTTAACTGAACTGGCCCAAGTCTAGTTTCAATAACAAAGTCAACAGAGAAATGCACTGTAATGATGAATATCACCCCCTTTAAATAACTGCGCATATAACATGGGTGAAATGTGCCACATAATAAACCTATGTGTGGACTCAGGACAGGTTATCTGACGATGAACAAAGCAAAAACATTGAAGCGCCACCCTGATGCTTGAAGATAATTACACCTTTTTTTCTAAACAGCTAACACTGACATCCTCTTTAAAATGGAAAATCAGATGTAGCATTCTTTGTTGAGATATTTTTAATATTGGTTAAAAATAATCTTCAAAACAATACCATTTTTGTCATATGAAAAGCAAGTGAGTAACCTGAGAAAAAAGTTATATTTTAATTTTTCCGGAAATAAATGCTTAATTTTTCTCTTATTTTTCTAAGGCTCTCTTTAAATCCTGAATGGTCAACAACGAGATACAGACAGACTTTGCTTCCCATGTCAAAAACAATTAAAATGGAAGACAAATATTATTTTCATATTTTCATCTTTTGTCTGTAATATGAGCCTTCATTTCAACAATTTAAATACTTTCCTGTCTCTGATTCAGCCTTTGGTCCCACCATTCAAGCCTAGAGAACTTTTAGTTAGCTTGAATTGTATTTGGATATCACAGAGCTAGTTGCCAAGCTCTTTATTCTAAAGAAGAACCCCTCACGTATATTCATAGTCTTTGACATAGCTGTGTTTGTTTTGCAAACTAGTTCTTGTTCTAACCAAATAAAGTATGATTTGGCCAAGTAGGCTCTAAACTACCAAAGTAACATGTATATGAACTCATGTATGTATATGAATTCATACTCTGCAGACAAACTCATCATACTGTAACTCTACCAGAATTCACAAGCGTTCCATCACAATTAGAAATTATTATTATTATTATTTTAGAAATTATTTTTATCAATAGAGGACCTTTAAGAACATTGCTGGGTTTAGCTACACAATTATAAGACTTATCTATACAACAAACAACTATCAACTTGAAATGTAGACAGGATAGCATTTAGAGACCAACTATAGCATTAAAATTTATAGTAAACTCTCATAGAGAAAATCACAGGGTAAACACAAATAACAGTACTAAGTTCCTTGAAAAACGAATCCTGTTAATTCTACTATAGAAAAAAAATACCAATGTGTTTAACAGGAAGGCTTAGAGTCCTTGAATGCTCTTACTCAAATAGGAAATTAAAATGAAGAGGTGTAGGGGCTTCCCTGGTGGCACAGTGGTTGAGAGTCCGCCTGCCGATGCAGGGGACACGGGTTCGTGCCCCGGTCCAGGAAGATCCCACATGCCGTGGAGCGGCTGGGCCTGTGAGCCATGGCCGCTGAGCCTGCGCGTCTGGAGCCTGTGCTCCGCAACGGGAGAGGCCACAACAGTGAGAGGCCCGCGTACTGCAAAAAAAATAAAAATAAAAATAAAAAAAATGAAGAGGTGTAGATTTGGGGATGAGGAAGTGATTGGTTTATGCTAATCAGAATATACTCCTGAGTTATATTGAGGTGACACCTGAAAGAGTGAACGAAGGTAGATAAAAAAGAAGTAAATCAGTTTCATCTTTTGATCATTTGTTAAGGACTCTGTGATTTTTGTCTTGGATAGTCATTTGTTGATTTGTCATTCCACAAAATAATACAAGAAGAAGTACTATTTTCATAAAGTGTGTCGATAGAGATGGAGCTGAGAAATGAGAATGTGTTTTAATTTATTTAATGAAACATCTATGTTATGAATTTCAGTAGGCAGGAAGATATAAGGATCTTAAATTCTAAAGTTAATCTCTAGTTCACACCAAGCTTTGGGTGCTATCAGAAATCATGTGGTTGCTAAAGCCATGGGAACAGGTAAGCTCATTCAGGAAAAGAACAAGTCAGAGTTAGAAAACAAGTTTGGCAAATAACAGTATTAATGAAATGGGTCAAGAAAGCACTGTCAATAAATGGAGGTTAAAATTTAGCCACTGAGAGAGCAGGAAGTAAAGCAGAAGAGTTGTTATGGAAGCCAAAGAACAGAAAGTGTCAAGAAGATAAGGGTAATCAAAAGTCTCAAATGTCCTTAGAGGAAAATAAGATAAGCACTAAAAGTGTCCACAGGAGCTAGTAATAGGAAGCCATTAAACGCTACTTGGGCGATGGAGAGTTTTAGGGCTTGGGGGAGGCAGAAACCTCAGTAGCACACTGAGCTGATCAGTAAACAAGAGGAGAGAAAGGAAACAGATGTGCACGCTGTCTGGTTTCTCTCACTGCCTCAAAAATTCCTGTTTTCAGAAGTTAAAGCAATGAGAAAATTCACCTGTATTATCTCAGGGATACATGAAGGATAGCCTCACGTAAGAGATACAAATAAAATACTTAAGGCCACCCACTTGCTTCAACACTTTTGAGGGACATTTAGGATGGAGTAGGATTTGGGGATGAGAATGTTTTCTTTTTTAAACACTTCCAGCGCATTAAACACTTTTCTAAACTTTTAGATAAATTATCTCATTTTAGCCTTACAACAGCAACTCTAAGTTGGATAATTATACTTGAAATTTACAGGTCAGGATTTAGGCTCATAAAGTGAAGTTCTCAAAGTCCATGACAAAGCAAAGTAGAAGAGCTGGAGGCCAAGCCCCAGCTGGCGGTTCCCAAAGCCCATCCACTTTCTACCATAGATTATTACTCATTTCCTAGCACGTCCTTCTGCCGTGGTCCAAGCCAGGTATATGTTCACACACTATCCCTGGGCTAAGGATATGTTTTCATATTTCCTAAAAGGCATCATCTCAAAGCTGTCTTTACTGTAGATCCCCAACATCCTGTCCCTTAAGAATCTCAACTCAGGTTCTAAAGAATTTACAAACATTCTTTTTTATGTGTCTCTCTTTCCCAAAATTCAGAGGCAAACGTATGTCAAGTGAGTCCTAAGAACATGCAGTGATCTCACAAAGTTTCAAAATTTACAAACTTCATTCAAATAATCATTTTTTTAATGGTTTTTACTTGTATTATTAACTTCGTTGCTAATAATATTAGCTTTAAATAAGGTAAATGCCTGCTTTTCCTGATTAGAAAATTATATGATCATTGCAGGAAATTGGAATAGAATAAGTTTTCTTAATTGATATCCACTTAACAGACCTGCTAGATTAATCAACACTCTCCATTTTCTCTGTAAAGTATTCTGATGGAAGCCCAGGGGACACTGAGTTTGCCTGTGGCTGGCGAGTCTTTCTCTGACATATTTGCAATGTCTCCTCTCACTGGTTGATTGTATGCTCACCAGAATAAGGTTATTTATTCACAAACTTGTTTATGAGAGTTGTACCTATTAATGTGTTTATGGAGTGTAATTAAACGTCACAAAAACCAAGAAAATATGAGTATGAAAGGAGAGCTACTGAGTCTGTAAAAATAATTTGAATTCTTTGGAAAGATTTGATAAAGATAAGTAATTAAAATTTGCTGTTGAATTAGGTGTGGATATAATAACGTTTTAATCATAATAATCTGCATTCAGATTGTTTCCAAACCTCTTAAATCCTTATTAAAGAAGTCAAAACAAAATAGATTTTATAAGGAAAAAAAAAAAAAAAGGAACTCCAATTAGCAGAACTTAAAAAAAAAAAGCCTGTACCTTTCAAGAAAAATCCAGGAAATAAATAAATAAACATTTACTGGTTGAAAGTTTAAATAAAATATAATATTTAGGGTATGTATTTTTCTTTTGATTCTCTGCTTTAAATTAACTGATCAGCTACCTAAAATAATCATGTTTACTAAAAATCATCCATAATCCTACCAGCAACAATGTTAACCACAATTAACATCACAGCACATTTCCTCTAGTCCTGTCCTTTCCATCCATTTTACATGGACTAGGATAGGTCATACTGTATATTCAAATTTGTAGCTCTCTTATCTGACAGTATATAGCAAGCATTTTCCCATATAAAAATCATCTTTTCTTTTCCAAATCTACTTTCAGTTTATAATGTCCTATTATTATATAATGTCCTATTATTATAATAGACTATTTCATATACGATAAAAATGCACAGCTCAATGACTTTTGCCATTTTTATACACCAATATACCAAAAGCTGAAATCAAAATACAAAACATAACCATCATTGCTCCCAGAAATTTCCCTCATCCCTCTTTCTAATCAATTATCACCACCACCACCTCAGAGGTATCGACTTGCTGATTTTTATTACCATAGAATGCTCCTGCCTGGACTTGGATTTCGTATAAATGGAATCATACAGCATGTATTCTTTTGTGTCTGCCTTCTTTAGTTCAACCTAATGTTTTTTAGAGTCATCCATGGTGTTGGATATGGTAGTTTGTTCCTTTTCATCAATGAGTAGTATTCCATTGTATGGATATACTACAGTTAATTCATACTTTCTTCTGTTGATGAACATGTGACAGTTACCAGTTTTTAAGGATGCTATATGAACATTCTTGCACAAAGCATATTGTGGACATATGTTTTCATTTCTGGGTCACTGAGTAGAAATATATTTACCTTTATAGGAATCTGCCAGTTTTTCAAAGTGGTTATATCATTTTACATCCCCATCAACAGAGTGTGATAGTTCCACTTATTCTCAGGTCCTCACCAACATTAGGTATTTTCAGTATTTTTTGTTTTACCCATTCTTTTGCATGTGAAATGGTATCTCATTATAGTTTTGATTTGCATTTCACTGAAGAATAATGTTAAACCGCTTTTAGTGTTCTATAAATGTCTTTTCAGTAACTGAGTTTATTCTATGTCATGGATAAACTATATTCACCTTATTAGCTAGTTCCTTCTCAGCTAGGTCTTTCCTGCCCACCCTACTTAATTTCTCCCCAGTATCTTACTCCAGAACAGTTACTCTGCGTCATCTTAAATTATCTCATATCTAACTTGTTTTCGTTGCTTATATATTTATTAGTATGTGAATGCCATAAGATTAGGAATTTAGCCTATCTTATTTACCATCATGATGCCAAGATCAGTGCTTGACACAGGATTAACACAATACTTGTTGAATGAATTCTTTAACCTATAAAATATTATCTGATATTTCCCTGGGCATTTCCTGTTGCTTCTTTACACTCTTATTCCCATTCTGAATCTTCCTTCCCGCATCAATTGGGCAAATAAACATTTCTGGCTTTCAGGTTTCAAGGCAGATTTTTTTCTTTTAACTCCCTGCAGGCTTGAGAGTTTATCTCTTCATTAGTGCTTCCTTATTTATCAAGACCACTTTCAAACAGAGGCCTGTATTAATGGCTCCACAGAAGAGGGTCTAGTGGACAGGTTTCTGTGTTCAAGTACTAAATTAAGACCCCTTCCATGGAGAGCTCTAGATTACATGGACTAACCAGGGTTTAGAAGCACAACAGGACTAGAGACAAGGTCAGAAATAGAAGTGGAGTCAAGCCTGGAACCACAACAAGGAACACGGATGGAGAGTAAAAATCTGATTAAACCTGGAAATCTGAGCTTCCTAAAATTCCACTCATGAGTTGATACAGGATTATTTTAGATGCCACATGATTCATGAATGCTAACTCCCCTGTACTTTCTAACTGTAACTAGCTTAAGTAGATAGTCTTGAACACAGTTAGACCTCTAGAGAAGGTTTACCTTCTATTCCCATAAAAAGATGATTTTCCCTCAAATATACCTATTTCATACCCATGCAATTTTCTCCATTTCTACTGCTACCATCAGTCTTCACCACATCCCCTCTTACTCAAACCACTACAATCACCTCCATTCCTTCTCCTGCCCCAATACAATCTGTTCTGAACATATCTGCACAAATGCTATCAAGATGTCATTCAGATCATGTCACTCTCCTGCTTACAGTCTTTCCAGGGCTTCCCACTGCACTTAGAACAAACTTCCTACTCCTTACTCTCACCAATAAGTGTGGAAATAAACAAAGACCAGCCAAATGAGACAAATAAGGCGATTTATTCTGAGCCTGCTCTAGCAAGGGAGTCAGGCACCGTCACTTGCATTTTGGCAGAGACTCAAACGGGCAGAGGAGTGGGAAAGTTTCATAGCAGAACAAGGGAAGGCTTCGACATCTTGTTGAAGGCTGTGAGCATGGGAAAGCTACAGGCAGTCTTACTAAAAGAGAAGCATCCTATGCAATTGGTTAGGGGTGCATATTTGGCTTTCTCTGGTTGGCGCTTGATTGGAACAGGGAATTTAAAAAAAAAAAAAAAGCTGTCAGTTATTAATCAAGTCCTGGCCATTTGGGGTTGATTATTTCAAGAGTTATCATTTAGCTTCTGGACTGTCACTAGAGATAGCAATCTGGCTTCCTGCAGGTCTGATTTATACCAGGCTGGCTTCCTGGATTGTTTATTATAGATAAGGGTTTGGTTTTCTGGGCAGATTGCTGCAGGTTGTGAGGTCAAAGTTTTATTTTTAACTATGATCTGGCCATTGTATATTCAGCTTCTTCATGAATTCCCTGCCCTCTGTTATGGTGTTATGCCCCCCTCTCCTCCTTTGCTCATGGGTACTGGCCAAAACATCTTCTGATAAGTCCACTAAAATTTCAAACTCAGCTCTGCCTCCCAGCCTTTGCGTATGCCTCTGGCATGGCTAACTCCTTCTCAGTCTTCATTTCTCAGCTTAAATCTAATTTCTTTAGACAGCTTTTCCCAGACCACTCTATTTAAATCAGTTTGCACCATCACTACTTTAGTAACTATTAACCCTTGTTTGTTTTCTTTATTTCATTTACAATTTTGTGATTATTCTTATTTATTTTCCTACTTTTGTTTCATTTGTCTGCTCCACTGAACTGTAAGTTTTTGGAAGCAAGATACAGTTTTTGCCATTATATTTCCTGTACCTAACAGAGTGCCTAGAACAGAATAGGCCTTCAAGAGAAATGTGTTCAATGACTACTTAGTCTGCCTCTTTCACTTTTCCCAGCTTGCTTTTAAGACTAGTAAATTAGAAAGTTTTACATATGCTGTGGACTTTTGCAAGAATGAGAAATATCATGATGAACATAATTATTAAATATTATCAAACCAACAAGGCTAATATCTTAAATTGGAGTTATTCTCATCCTTATGTAACATACAGATCATTATTTTTAAATCCAATTCTTCAAATACTCTAATAGAATTATAGTTTAAATCTATGTAACATGATGAAATTATTCCCTATAATTTGTGTTACTTAAAACTAATCCAAGATTTCCAATGGAACAACAACAGAAACCACTAACAACAAAAACACTGTACAGAGGAAACAAAGAAGATGCATTAAAATTTAGTTCTGATTCATAACATTTGGGTGAACTGATAAATGCCGAGCATACTGAAAATTGATAATGGACAGCAAATAATGTAGTGCTGCACAGTACAAATACAATGGTAAAATCACATAGGTATTCATTAGCAGGTTTTTTTGACAATTCAGAAAGCACGTCAACATCTTCCGGTGATTTGTGTTCATCTTTAATGATAGCAAGAGCATTTGCTGCTGCTTCATATGAGTTTACGAATGGAGAAGGAGGGAGCCATTTTAATTACTTGGACACTAACCAAATAAGAGTCTACCTTATCATTTTACTTAATAATTAGAAACTCAAAAATGATCCCTTCTTAAATTATTCTTTCACATTAAACTGTCATCCTAAGAGAGGATGGTAAAACATGAGATTTTCCTCTTAAGTACAAATATCACTTAGGATACTGTGCTTTCTTAAGTCCAGAAATCAGGACACAGTTTGATGGACAACAAACAGAGGCACTGAAAGTGAGGATCCTGTAAAAATGTGTTCCCATCATTTCTTCTTCATTCTAGGACCAACTATGGACACACGGTAGGGGGGCATATTATCCTTGCCATTATTCAGTTGACCCAAGGGACAAGAAATCAAAATGTCTTTTGTAGTCTTTCAAGGGGATAAGGATTAGAGATGGGAGGGGTGAAAGCTACTGCCTTTATCGTCACACCTTTTAAAACTAGGAAATCCATTTAATGTTGCGTGCATACTCCTAAATGGTGATTACCGTGAAGATATATGACAAACGCATGCTAATGACATAAGCCAACAAGGGCAAAAAATATCCACTAATAATAAAAAATAATAATATTTTTTATTATTTTAAAAAGAATATTAAAATATTATCCACTTTAATAATGCAATCATAAGAGAAAGAGTTTTAAGTAGATGTGGGAAATTATCATAAATGTCAAGACTCAAAACATATAATAAAAAGGACTGATGTGTTTTATACATGCTAAATCACTGATGGGGATTTATTATCTACACAAGACTTCCAGCTGACTGAAAAACAGGCTTAGCACATAACAATAACTTTTGTAAAACATTACCATTTAATTTTACATTTTTCTCTCCTTGTACACTGAGTTCATAAATCAAAAATTTTCCCATGCACTAAAAGGATATCAAATCTTTTGAAGGAGGTGTGAAAAGTATTTTGCTACTATTTGCATGAAAAAAAAGGAACAATTAGGTACTGGTTATTTTCATAAGCATCACATCTCAGGAATGAATACCAATATATCTATTATCAAGACTATGGTGAAAACTCCTGTGAAATCAGTGTTTTCCAGGATAAAGTTAAGTACAGGGAAAAAAGGGATTAGCTTTGTATTAAAAAGTTTAGACAGAAATAAAAATAGACATCACTGAAGCTTCCTCAGGAGAGGCCATAAAAATAACCTCAAAGGAATGTAAGAGGGAAGTAAACCAAGCAAGTGTAGATTAGCTTGGGGAAGTAGACCATAACATTCTAGAGGGTTCAAAAAATTTCTGGAAGATAGAAATTGAGAAAAAGCGTGTTAACTGCTGAGAAGAGAGCGAAGGGAGTTAGGAATGTGGCTAGGTTGGAGGCTGCAATAAGAGTAGCATGTAGTCCCCTTGCTTTTCCCTAGGGTCCCCAAGCTCAGACGCAGGTATTAGGAGAGGTAGGCTAAAGAGGAAGAGCCTACACCATTTTCCTTTCCTCCCCATATACAGAGCAACAGCAACCATGGTGGTAATTTTCAGTCTAAGCAAATATATCAG
The DNA here is from genome assembly GCF_964374135.1 of Grampus griseus. Taxonomy (NCBI): domain Eukaryota; kingdom Metazoa; phylum Chordata; class Mammalia; order Artiodactyla; family Delphinidae; genus Grampus; species Grampus griseus. Next base: position 103,676,929 of record NC_139019.1, read on the forward strand.
AGAAATCCTCTCTAAACAGGTGGACTAAATCAACTAGAGAAAACGAAGACTTTCCGTGTGAGTGTTGGCTCTTATTTTTATGAAAAAAAAGAAAGAAAATGTCCCAGAACCCTTGAAAGTCATAAATGTTAGACGAAAGGGGCCTTCTGAGTACCAAGCAGTTTCAATGAAGACAAACACACACCTTTTGCTTTTAGATTAAAAACTAAAATTTGTTCCAGGTTTGAGAAGAATAAATAAAATTATGATACATTTGAGGCCTGGCTAGCCACATAATAATGGATAGCCACTGGTTCTGGCTCCTGCAGCCTGGGCTATGTTGGAGGTTCATTCTGCACATTCACAGCATAATGCCGTGCTTGCCTTCTCCAATGTAGCACTGTTGAGTGAAAGTATTCATATGTTGAGTGAAAGTATCCCGCCCCCCAAAAAAAACTAATTCAATGGTAAAAGTTAACCAGTCTTCAACTGACAAAGCCATTCCAACAGTAAGCATCAAATATCCTGACATAAGGACTACGACAGCTTCACAGCACCAACCAAGTCCAGAAATTCCCTTGGCTCTGTGTCATTTGTAAGATGGGATTTAAATCAGGAGAACATAGGATGCAGGCCATGATGGATTCTAGCTCATATAAAAGTAAGTTTTCAAGCAAAAATCAAAAAATAGTTTCATGAACAATTACCTTATTATGAAAAGTGGCTCTTAGGCCATGAATTACCCAGAAATTCAAGGGTAAAGAAATGGGTCAGTACTTTCAAAGAACCGAGGAAAATTATTTTGAACTAGATTTCCAGACCAGTTATACTATCAATCAATTATGATTGCAAAGGTATTTTTAGATTTTTGGATTTTTAGACTCGAAAGTATTCTTGCCGAGACTGTTTCTGAGTTACCTGAAAACATATTGAAACAAGCAAACTCGGTCAAAATCAAGAAAGAGAAAATGTGAGATCCAAGAAATGCTAGAACTTATGTAGAAGTGCAGTGAATATAATCTCACAATCTTCAAAGTGGAATAAAAGTACAAAACACAACTGGTCAAAATTATATCAAGAAAATAGCACCAAAAAAAATCTTCAAAAAGAAAATTCTTGGGGCTTCTCTGGTGGCACAGTGGTTGAGAGTCCACCTGCCGATGCAGGGGACACAGGTTCGTGCCCCGGTCCGGGAAAATCCCACATGCCGCGGAGTGGCTGGGCCCGTGAGCCATGGCCGCTGAGCCTGCACATCCGGAGCCTGTGCTCCGCAACGGAAGAGGCCACAACAGTGAGAGGCCCACATACCGCAAAAAAAAAAAAAAAGAAAACTCTTGGGATAAACACTATTCTGTAGATAGAATGAGTAAGAGACTAGAAGTGATATGGTGAATAGGTATTATTTTTCGTTCAACAAGAAGAAATGAAAGGCAATTAGAAACTTCAGGGAAATCTACCTGGGAGCATGTGCAAACACACACACATATAGTGAAGAATACATGGCATGATTTTCAGGTTCTCATGGTGTGTAAGAAAGGTAACTCATTTGCACCGTAAGGCTAGAAACAATATTTTTCAAGTTGTACAAGGGTCATGATTTTGGATCAATTGAGAAAAATATAATCCTAGCATACCATTCAGTATTTCATAGAATAACATTTATATAGGAAAATAGTTAAATGCCATTTATTATCAACTTTCAGAATCAAACTATAGAGAAAGCATAGACAACTTAAGACACAGAATTTAAAGGCCATCATCCTTGATACTATAAAAAATAAAAGGTATAGCTGTCAACTGCTAGAGGGAAATTGGATGAGATAGATGAAGGCAATAGTAGAGGAAAAAAAATCTCAACTTACTAAGAAGTCAAAATAAAATGTTGAAATGTAATAAAATAAGAAACCATGCTTTTGAGTATATTATTTAAAATTACAGCATAATCAATAAAATAACTGAAAATAATAACAACTTAGAGTAAGGAGCGGAAATAGTGCATAAAGGTGACAAACTAAGAAAGAGTTTTGAAGACCAAAATAGACAAATGGGACACTGTTGCTCTTATTTTTAAGCTACTGCATCAGACCCCTCTTCTGCATAGCCAAACAGGTTCTTGGCCTTACCTTTGTTTCCAGCCATGGCCACAGTGATCATTTTGTACAGACCTCAACTCATTTCACACTGATGGTTCCTTAACCAAGTGCACACCACCTCCAATGGCTTTCTCTCTATACTCCAGGGCATCTTATGATGCTGCTGCAGAATGCCATACCACTGGAAAGCCCTCCCATGCATCAATGTGCACCCTGCAGAGTTTGGAATTCAATGGTCAAATGCTTCTCCAGTCCATCCTTGGGCAGATCATCCTGAGAAGCATTCTACACACTCCTAAGATCTTTGTGTGATCGAGCTGCAGTTGCCCATGGTTGGGACAAACTCAGTAACACACCTTAGCAATAACTTTTCTTCTTTCCTTTTTAATTTTTCCCACTCTCTCTCTTCTCTGCACAATCACCTCCCAAATAAACTACCTTCCCAGAGGCCCTTATCTCAGAACCAACCGACAAGGTAAACACAGACTAAGACATCTCTTCCACATCCCTTGGTTTTTGTTTGTTTGCTTTTTACCATATGCAGTCATTCATTTTATTTTAAAATTCTTATGAATATTCACATTATTTGTTGTAGATCATGCATTCCTCTCATAATTATCACATGTGAAGATTTCTAATTTTTCTTCTCTGGTTCATTGACAATTGCTACTATGCACTAGTCACTCACTATGTGCTTAAAATGATTTCTCATGTCAAGAAAGATGCTACATCTAGAATCACAGCAGAGAATAACAATAAACATATAAAATTCTAGTCAGTGGAGTATCAAACTGGGAAATACAAAGACAAGAAATACAATTTAGAACTGACAACATTCCCACGGTGATTGAACCTGAATCTCTTTCTTCTTTTTGTAAAACAGCACAATAATGTTTACTTCTCAAGAAACTGAAATTAGTTTTTAATGATTTTCAAGTACTTCTTGAGGGCTTAAGCGCTGAGATTTCACCATGTATTATATATTTAAACAATTCACGGTTCTCAAAAGACTGAAGTGAATAGGAAGTGCCCTGAGCAAAGTATCAGAAGATAGGAATCCTTAATTCATCTCCACCCCATTTTTATTATAATATTGAGGAGAAGAATTTAAACCTTCTGAACCTCAGTTTCCTCATCTTTAAAGTAAAGATAATGTTAGCTCTGCCAAATATCTGGAGTTATTATTACAGGTTAATACGCAAATATGTACAAAAGCTCTTAGGAAACTATCAAGTACACTGCAGAATCAGGGCGTTACCATATCTCTGGGAAGTGGATGGCAACAATCAGTGAGAGAGAAAAAAGCCTCCATTAACAGAATGTCCAAATTGAAAAGTTTTGAAGCTGAGTCCCCATGGGCAATTCCTGGGTGTTCTAAAGCCAACCTTAGACAAGCAAAAGAGCTGCCCCAGGGGCAGCCAACAAAGGTACCTTGTTTGCTATCATATTGTTTTGAAAAAATGTGAATTGCTTTCTAACACTTAATGAAAGTTAACTTAAGAATCTAAACTTTCGGCTCCCCTGTAAAAGCTAGGAAATGTGGCCACCTGGCCTGTGTTCTGAAATGTCACTATTCCCAGAGGTGAGTAAGCTCTTTTCCCCTTGGATGAGGTACAAACCCTCTAACCTGCCACAGTCCCTTCTTCCTTCTACCTCACACCTGGCCCACTTCACTTATTTAGATTATTGATTTTGTCTCTGTAGCAGTTGAGTTTGAAGCTGATGTTCTAGCACTGGGTGAAAAGATAGATAAATGTTCTCCCAATTATATTGAAAAAGAAAACTTTGCAGCTTGGAAGATAAGGACTTAGACCTAAGGAGGAGAGAAGGGGGATGTTAGAGGTTCTTGAAATATAGTCAGACAGTAAAGCTGGAATAGAAGACCAGAGAAAATTTCCTGCTGGATGGCATACCATAACGATTTTCAATACCAGGCATTACTAATGTTAATTTTCCCGTTGCTTTATCTGGTGTGCTATTCTGTGATGTGATATAAGCCTGTGCCAAATACGGCACCTATAAAGGGCACTGCTAGTTGTTACCCAAATTGTTTACCCCAACATTAAAAAGAACTCTTAGGGGTCTTTTTGGGGGGTGGGAGTGGGGAATTCCTTTCCAGTTTTATTAAGACATAATTGACACGTAACCTTATGTAAGCTTAAGGTGTACAGTGTGATGATTTTATATACACGTATACTGTGAACACTTTACCACAAGAAGGTCAATTAACACATCCTTCGTCTCACATAATTACTATTTTGCTATTGTTGGTGTTATGGTAAGAGCATTTAAGATCTACTCTCTTAGCAACTTTTAAGTATACAGAACAGTACTGTTAACGATAGTCACCAAGTTGTATACTATATCCCCCAAACTCATTCCTCTTATAACTGGAGATTGCTGTGATTGGAAAATTGGTGTGATTTCAACCTTCTTAAATTTGTTAAGCCTTGTTTTGTGACCTAACATATAGTCTATTCTGGCGAATGTTCTGCATGTGCTTGAGATAAATGTGTATTCTGCTGTTGCTGGATGAAATGGAACTCATAGTTTTAAACTTAGTACATGGTCACCCAGAAGAAATATTTCCCAGTTTTACTTGCAGCTAGGTATGGCCATGGGCCTAGGTTCGAGCCAGTAGAATTTGAGGGAAAGTAAAATGCTTAACTTTGGGGATATAACTTGAAAGGGAAGGAAGGTATTTTATCCTCCTACTTTCCCTCTATCCTGATGCGCAGGGTGTGGATGTAATAGTAAGTTATACTGGACTACAACAACAAGGCTAACACGTTATAGATGGTGGAGTCATGAGATAGAAGGAAGTTGGGTCCCTGGATGACCTTTTGAAGTGGAGCCAACATGCCAGACTCGGGCCATCAGCCTCCAGATTTTTACAGAGCAAGAGAAATGAACTTTCATGATATTTAGGACACTGTTAATGTGGGTGTCTCTTATACATATCCGAATCTATATCCTAACTAATATATCCTGAAAATCTTCAATAAAGTCTGGCTACACTATAGGCTTGAGTTGGGGACACATTATAGAAGGAAAGGATTGAAGAGATGCCCAGCAGGCTCTGCACAGAGGCAAGTCAGGTGGCGTAGCTCTTGCATCAGAAAAAGCAACACTCACAGCCAAAGATGAGAGTCTCCACTCCAAACGCCTACAGATGCTGGGTCTTCCACCTTTTAGACAAGAGTTTGAATAAAAATTATTTAGGGGCTTCCCTGGTGGCGCAGTGGTTGAGAGTCTGCCTGCCGATACAGGGGACGCGGGTTTGTGCCCTGGTCCGGGAAGATCCCACATGCTGCGGAGCGGCTGGGGCCATGAGCCATGGCCACTGAGCCTGCGTGTCCGGAGCCTGTGCTCCACAACAGAAGAGGCCACAGCAGTGGGAGGCCCGCATACCACACACACACACACAAAAATTATTTAGGTTCCAAGGACAAAGTGATTCAGCACACTGAAGTTGTGGAGAATATGTGAGCAGAACACACCTATATGCTACATACATACACATACACACACATGCATGCACACAGTGTGCTTGTGTACACATGAAATTACATCTATTCATAACAGAAAAAAAAATACCTACTTCACAAATGGAGCTTTTTTTCAATAGGGAATAGTCTCAGGAAAAAAAATTCTGCCCACAAAATGGCATTACAACTTCCCTATTCAATACCATTACTTTTAAAAATTAGGCTATGATTTGAATTCTATAGTGAAATATAATTCTGTGATTTCTAAAGCAAAATGGAGAATCATAGCTCTAGGGACAAAGAATGCTACCTAATTTTTATATATTTTGTTGAAGATAATACTCTGGTGATTTTCAAGACAAAACACTTAAAAGTAATAAATTGAAGTTCATTGCATCTTATTAATTTTGTTTTGCAAGGACAATGGAATCTGCTGTATTAAATTATTCATTAAATACATCTTAATTTACACACTTTGCTTTGTATCTATATTACTTCTTTGGATGTTTTCACTTTAATTATTAAAATATCCCTTGTGAGGTTCATTGTAATTGCTATTATCCTGGCATCATTCTATAGAATGGAAATAAAAATATGGGTAAATAGAAGATGATAATGCTTCGTGTTGTAACATCAAAACTACAAAAGCCCAGTAACAGTAATCAGTCCAGATGTACATAATTATTCCATGCCTCACATTCACATTATATTGGGACATTCCACTAAACACTTGAACAGTTTCTCAGACCATGAAAAAACTTCATGATGAAACACAATGGAGCTATGGTTGGAGCACAGAGCAGTTAGACTTTGGACTCTGAAAAACTATATTTCTTGTTTTACAGTCTCTTATTGACACTCTTACAGTCTCCTCACTGGCATGTCAATGACTCCCTTCCCAATACCACTGCTTCACAGCCACACAAATGCTTAGATGCTACCTTTGACAGTGAAGAGTTAGAGGGATCAGTCTAGAAGGAGCAGAAGGAGAAAACTGGCCACTTAGGAGATGTTCTAGGTTTCAGATTCCCATAAGGTAGAGGCAAAGGAGACCTAAGATTTTCATTACAATTGTCCTGCCAAGGGCAGGAAATGAGACAAATTCCTGGAAGACAGTTTATCCAAGATTGGAGAAGAGTTCATCCGACAAGAATACCCCTTTGCCAAACTTTGTGCACTGTTGGTAAAAATGTAAATTAGTACAGCCACTACGGAAAACAGTATGGAGATTCCTCAAAAAATTAAAAATAGAACAACCAACAATCCCACTTCTGAGTATATATCCAAAGGAAATAAAATCAAAACAGATGCACTCCCATGTCCATCGTAGCATTATTTACAATAGCCAAGATAGAGAAAAAACCTAAGTGTCCCCCAATGGAAAAATGGATAAAGAAGATATCTTCTTATATAGTGGAATATTACAACCATGAAAAAGAAGGGAATCCTGACATTTGTGACATGGATGGACCCTGAGGACATGATGCTAAGTGAAACAAGTCAGAGAAAGACAGATACTATGTGATATCACTTATATATGCAGTCTAAAAATGGTGAACTCATAGGAATAAAGAGAAGAATGGTGGTTACCAGGGCGGGGTGGGGCAGGGGAAAGCGAGAGGGGTAAGGTAGATGCTGATCAAAGGATACAAACATGCAGTTAGAAGATGAATAAGTTCTGAGGGCTTAATGCACAGTACTGTGATTATAATTAACAGTATTTATTGTATACTTGAAAATTGTGAAAAGAACAAATATTAAGTGTTCTCACTATAAAACAGAAATGGTGATATGTGATGTGATGGAGATGTTAGCTAATGTTACAGTGGTAATCATACTGTAATATATATAAGTGTATGTACACCTTAAATTTACACAATGTTATATGTCAATTATATCTCAATAAAGATGGAAGAGGAAAAAAAGAACACCCCTGTGCCACTTTCTTTTCTGAATCCAACGTTAAATAGAAGGTAGAAAAACAGTAATCCTAGCATTCAATGATTCTAGGATTTCCAAAACACTCCCTATTTATACCATTCCAGCCTTACTGAAATTCATTTCCACATCAGTATTATAGAGCGCTAAGTTAAAATATGAAGTTATACATATTGGTGAAGAAAGAATTTAAAGGATCTTATTTGTATTTACACTGATACTAAAATATGGTCACAAAGGGTAAAAAAGATTCTAAAATATTTCCCAAGGAGTTTTATACTCTTTTCTTCTATTTTCCACTCTTTTCTTCTATTATGTCATACAACTTTTTAACTTCTAAATATGCTTTTAAAACTTTTATTTTCATCCAGCCAATTCAATTTTTTTAAATTAATCCATGGATCATTTCAAAATAAGATAAGAAAAAGATTAATATGAAAGATTACATTTTACTCCTCAGTTCTTTGTTGCAATTTTAGTTTATCTATGAAAAAGGCAATATCTAGACAAACTTACTAATAGACACACATAAAATTTATTAGCCCTTAAATGTCTACAGTTTGCTCTCCCTTAAAGGAGCTAATGAACAATTAAATAACACCCTGGAGATGGAGGAAATGGTCACTTCGGGAGGAATATTGACACTGGATAATCAAGACTCACTCCTGGGGTGAAGATAATGTTTCTTACTCAGGGAAAGTGTACAAAGAGACTTGATACTGAAACAAATATTAACCCTCTATGATTCATAGAGTGAACCTGCCTTCCTGTATATTTTCAGTAACCTACTCTTTCCCCATTGCTAAAAATTAGGCATGAACTCTTCCTTGTCCTGTTCTTCACTGCTCATCTCCGAAGCGATATTTTGATATTTTCCTTAATGCTAATTCTCCCTCAAAGAGGAACTTTCAAAATAATTCTTACTCTCATGTAGTGCTCCTCTGTCCAGAAAAGTATAAAGGGGAAAACACTATAGGAAAATAAAGTTTAGGGTTTCAGTGACAGTCACACCTTTTCTTAATTTCTCTTTAGGTTATAAACTCCTTAAGAAAAAGAACAATGTCTTTTCCATTCCTGTAAAATCCCTTGAGTAATAGCATAATGTCTGCCTCTCAACGGATACGTTTCTTTCAGTTTAGGAACTTCTTAGAATCTTAAAGACATTTTCTTTTACTACAACTATAACCATTTCTTCTCTTTAATGTTAACAGACAAATGTAATTTTAAAGCTTCTTTTACATGGATTTTTTAGGAGAAAATATGATAACCTATGCAGAAACAATAGGTCTAATACTATGTAAAATAATCCAGTCTCTTTGCCATTCTCAACAGAATCCTAGACTTTTTATTCCTCCTTGCCCCCACACAAAAAAAAAAAAGAGAAAAAAGGAGGAGGTCTTTTCAAATTATGCATTTTGTGTTTGTGTTTGTGCACCACCCACAAGGAATACATCTCGTAATTGCTAACATAACTCTTTCATGATCTAAAATTTGAGTTGACGCTGCTGGGTTCAGAGTCAGTTCCTAGGGAGTCTATATATATTTATAAGGGATTAAATACACTCAGATAGAACAAGTTGAATAAACCTTCCCACTTTAAGAAAATGTATACATAAAAGAGCTATATTAAAATGTTTGAACTATAAATTCAGCACTGTGATTTATTTTGAGATCATTAGCAGAAAATATTACACCATCATGTCAATAATATAACTAGTTAATATATTTTGTAACCAAGATCTAGAATTTTAAGTAAAAAAAATCCAGTGTATTTTCCTCTTTCTATTTTTCTATTCATTATCTTTGAATATAATATGGATTGAAAAGAACTTTATGGGGTACAAACCCTAAAATCATTGTTTATCTTGGTATTTGAATTTCTCATTTTTATTTAATGAAATAAGTAGGGTATGATAATCCCAAGAATAAATTCCATTTCCAAATTATTTGACATGCTGCTGCTGCTACACAGCAAACTTAAGATTGTCAAATGAAAAAAAAAAGCAATAAAACTAACACAACATTGTAAATCAACTATACTCCAATGAAAAAAAAATTTTTTAAAGCAATATATAAGAAAGATTTTATATTGGAAAAAGTATGCTGAATGCAAATAACCTATAGAAGGACATTGACACAGGAGGCAGTGACAAAAAGCTTAGAAACACACACGTATTTTGCCATTAAGTACAGACCCTGCAGCCCCAGGATGACACTCATTGCTTTTCGCAACATTCCTTAAGCTAAGAGGTAGCTCTTTCTGGTCATAAAATCCTCAAGAGCAGGAACAGTATCTTTTCCACATCATGTAAAATCCCTTGAGTAATAACATCAACCTCTGATAATATTATTATGGTTAATAATTTACTTTACGTGAATTATTCAATTTTCACAGTAACTCTATAAGATACTACTTAAACCCACTTTGTCTATGAGGAAATACACCCCAAGAGGTTAAATGATTTCTCCAAGATAATACACAGTCAGTAAGTATCAGGGCTGGGATCCAAATCCAGACATTGAGTCCCAAGCCCTACTTATTTGAAATAATTGTATTTTGCTTATCAAATATGAGAGCCCTCTTCCTGTTTTGCAGACTCTTTGCCACCTTCTTGCTGTATCTTCAGATGGCAGGAGAAGAGGGAAAAGAGAGAGAGACTGAGAGAGAGAGACAGACAGAGAGGAAGAGGAAGAGAGGCTGGGGAGGGGAGAGAGAGATCTTGTGTCTCTTCCTCCTTTTAGAAGGGCATTAATTCCATCATGAGGGCCCCATCCTCATGACCTAATCTAACCCTGATCACCTCCTAAAGGACCCATCTCTAAATACCATCACACTGGGGACTGAGCCTTCAGCATATGAATTTCAAGGACACAAACATTTAGTCTATAATACTCTCCTTGTCCTTTCTAAACACCTAGAAGCGGATCCAATCCACACAGAAAAGGAAGAGGAGTAGGAGAAAATTAGTCAAAAGCTACACTTTATTGAATACCCAGGTAGTGTGCTAAGCACTTTACATAAATTACCTTTAATCCATGTACCAGCTCTGAAATATAAGACTTTCATGCCTATTTTATGGAAGAGGAAACTGAGTTTCAAGCAGATTAATCCTTCTGTTAAGGTCACTCATCTATCAAGCACTGGATCTAGTATTCAAACGCAAATCTGACCGACTTTAAACAGCAGGCTTTCTGGTGGAGATGACTGTGAGACAGGTGAGCCTTCCTTGGATCTTTAAATCTACTGCACAGGCTTGTCCCCTCCTCACCACCAGCCCAACACTGAACCTACACTTAATGAACATCCTCAAGACATCAAAAAGTCCTGGTCGGTAGGAAGTCGGGGGTTTGAAACCTCATGGTGAATCGCCTGAAATTGCGTCAAGTACTTCAAGTGGGTGGCAAACACAGACAGCTCCCTAGTGGAACTTTTCATGGGTCCAGAAAACAGTTATCCTCTTTCCTTGTAGAACAGCACTGACATAGCTGGACCTCAAACATGAGTAGCTGTCTGCATGGAGGCGGGACGCTGGGTGACCAAGCCCCAGCCTCACAAAATATTCCCAGGTTCTAGACAGGCACAGAAGCAGGAGAACCTCAAGGGCTTAACATTTCTTCCTGGTGTCAGTGTGGGTCAGAGGTCAGAGGGCATGCCCCAAAGAGTGTACACCCATCATTTCCGAGGTATAAATTTATAGTTATATCTAAGGGTTGAATTTGTATTTAGGTGCAATTTTACTTTAAAAAAACGAAAAACGAAAGTAAGAACTTAAACACAGTCCATCTGTCAGACCCTGCTCCACGGGGAAGAGTATTAGCTGACCTGAGGACAAAGCTGTAGGTCTACCATGCAGAAGGCAAACGATGCTTGCATAAGCTTTCACCAGCTTCCCATGTATTGCTATATACTGCAGCTTCCATACATAAGTTTATGGGATTATATGATCTCCAGTAAAGAATCTTCCAGTGTAGTGGAATGAGATGGGGTGTGACCATCTTTCATTTAATGTTATCTAATGGCAAAGTATTTAATAGGACTGTCAAATTTAAACATCTTACCTTTTTCTTCTACAAAAAGACATGCATTTCAGATTTGTTTACCTTCCCTGTGATAAGTGAATATCGGTACTAAGCTAGAAGATATTTAAAAACAAAATAAACATTCTTATTTGCTCCCTCAAGGTAAAGGTGACATTTTAAAAATGGGGGGAAAATGACTACATTCTGAAAGAATTTTGAGCTGTAGAGAGAGCATTCTGAAAACAGATGTTTGGAAATGGAAACATGCAACTCTGCTGCCAAAATTAAATAAGCATATTATCTATTAAGTAAGCGTATTATCTATTAAATAAGCATATTAAAAACAAACTGCATACCTTACACTTTAAAAACTTAGAAACATAATTTTCTAGGCTATTTTAAAATCATCTACATGAAGAGTTTCACAGGATTCGAACCCGTTAGTAAAAATGTAACAAAGGACACCTTTGTGTGTTAACTGTAAGACCACTAACTCACTGACATCATGGAAAATGGAAATGTACCAGATGAATTTCAACAAACCCTTTCTATTACTGAATATGAAAAAAAGTTATAATTTTACCAGTGGGGTCAAGTTTGCACTTCATCCATCTGAATCTACTTATCTTTATTAGGTATCCTTTTCAGCTTAGTTTTCATTAAAACCAAGTGTGAAAATATACTGAACTTATGATCCAACATTTGAATCACTGATACAACCAAGATTTTCTAAACTATAAAGCACACTCAATCAAGTTTTGTTCACTAATAATTATAAATATTAATAATGACAAAGGTCTATTCCATTAATGTTAAAATTAAAATACTTTTCGAATAGTTTATTATTTGTCTCTTTGTATTTCTATTTTTGTACGTTTTATAATAAATATATTAATAGAATACTATATGCACAGACTTTTTTTTTGAGATTACTATTCTAAACTGTGTAAGACCATTGAGACACAAGTCCATTTTTGAAAGGATGGGTAGTAATTGAATGAGTTTAGGTTTCTTGCCACCTTCAATGTGTAGGGGCTCTATACATGATTTAATCAGATTTAGGAAAAAATAAGTAACCTGTGTTTCTTCCACCAAAATTATGGAGGAAAGTCACATAATCAGTTACCTCTGCTCTGAATAATTTTCCTTTAACTATTTGGCAGAAATCCACAAATAGCATCCATTCATATCTACATGATAATGAAAAGTTCTGTCTTCCATAAATCTAGATTAAACCAGCAAATTTTTAATCCTATTCTTCCCAACTCCTCATTTAAAACATCCCAAACTGGCCATATTGATGAACATGGGGAAGGGAGATTCTCAAAAATGGTAGGACCCTTGTACAGTGGAACAAATACAACGTCCATCATAAAGAGCTCTTTTAGCTTAAAATAAGCTTATTATAAAATAAAATTCAACAGCTTTAAGAATGGACTCCTTATGAGGAGGCCAAACATCTTGAGATCAACCTTCACCTCCTTTGCAATATCTCCAAGTGGTCCTTTTTCTCTGAGTAAAGATTCTCAGATGATTCACTCACTCGCCACATTCACGGCCTCCAGCCACCAAAATGTGATCTTTGAAAGAAGGGACTTCCCACCTCCACCAGAGAACGTGAGCCAAAAGCTCCAGGCAGCTACTCACCCACAGTGTAGTTGGCAGAGAGGATTGGGGAAAGAGGAATTTCCTTTCTCTCGTCTGCAGATAATCACCTTTCATCCTAAAGCATAAATTTTGATTACCCAGATTATTTCAGCTTTCAGAGCCACAAGGGTTATTAGTGGTAATAAAATCATTCAGCCTTATAAAAAAATTTTTTTAAAAAAGGATTCCAACCACAGTATTTAAGAATCTGACCTCACAGCCCATTATCCACCCACTATGTAATTTTCTCTTTGCTGTCAGTGTGACCCTTTTTCCATTTCTTTAGCTACATTTCAAAAGGAAAATGAAGTGATGTGACTGACCTCATCAGGTCAGAATTATCTGCAGCCAAAGCATGGGTGGTGGTGGGAGGTGGGGTGAGGGGGGGCGTGTTTTGTTTCATTTATTTGTATAAATCTAACTGGCCCAAATGGATGCCAAAATCAAGAGCTTACCCTTATTCACACTGTACTTAAACCCAACTGATAGAGCCTACTAACTCTGGTGGTTCCTAAGCATGATCACCTGCTAAAGTAACAATTCTATTCTTCTCCACACAGAAGGAGAGGTGAAATCCTTCCCGTCAGCTTAATTTTGTCCTCCTCACTTGATGACTGTGGCTTTAAGCCATCTCTCAAGGACTCTGCCCTTACTATCTAATGGACATTCTAGAAACTCTCCTTCCCTCAACTATCCCTCCTAAAATATGCATTAAAGTTTGTGTTCACTTTTAATACTATTCATTTCTAATATCTAAACCTTCATAAATCAGCTGGGAAAAGCTACTATTTTCAAGAGGCGCCTCGCATTTCTAAGAAAATGCATGTTGGCATATATATGATACAGCTGCATTCTTTGTGGATCCATGTCTATCTCTGGAAAGAGGAATCAGGTTTTCAAAGAGCCCAGTGAGGCATGTGGAAATCCAAGCAGGCATTTGGAAAAGAACTTTTCTCAAAGAAGTTACAAAAGTGCGTAGGTAATATGACTCCATATTTCTTTTTAATTCCACATGCAGAGGCTGGGAAACATTTGGGAAACAAAATACTTCTAAACATTGTGAGTAGTGGAATTACATTTCTTTTTTTCTTTTTCCTTATATGCTTCTACATTTTCCAAAATATCTACCACAAACTTGCTAGTTTTTTAATCAGATTTTTTGAAAGCATATGAAGTAGAGTGGAAAGATTTTTTTTTCCTATTATGTTTTAAAGCATACATTATCTCAATTATAGAGGATCTGGTTTTCAGAATGATTCCTCCAAAATAAATTTGTGGTATATCCAAAATATAAATTATGTCTGCTTTATATAAAGATTTCTTTTAATTAACCATATTGCAAATCGCTTGCAGTTAGAGTCACTAAATCATCACTCTGCTTGAATTTCTCTTTTCTTGGTCGTACCTAGTCAAGTATTTATCAAAATGCAAAGGCATAGCAAAGAAGTACCATACATCAATTGCTTTGAACATCTTGTTCAATAGGGTCTTTTGAGGAATACGACTTAATTTTTCATAATTAAATAACGCTCTATTTCTATACACTTTTAACAGATAATATTCATATCCTTCTGCTGCTAAAAACAAGTGTATAATGTGAATATGTTTTCCTCAAGTAAATATTTTGGGAATTTTGCAGAGGGGGTAAAATGGGAACAGAAAAGATGGAGGTAGCTAATCATTGGTTATATATAGCACGTATATGAAGGACGAAGGCATAAATTTGGTAAGAAAAAAGGAAAATAAATTTTCAGAGCTGTTTTTAAAAAAAAAAAAGAATCTATTCAACAACTGAATTTGAAAAGCAGTTTACCAGTTGTTACAGTAAATATATTCAAAGTGAATGATATAACTACTAATTAGGTTTGAATCACTCAAGTGTACATTTGCTGTGACAACAGTTTTCCCTTTACAGATCATCCCTCTGTTTATAAAAGAGCTGAAAATTAACATTTCCTGCCTTTGTCAAACTGAAGCATCTCTCAATAGTTCTCAGCAAACATCTGAAGGATTCTTGCATCCTGAGATCATCTGGCCATTATGTTTTCAAGTGTTGTCTCTCTTCAAGAACTGAGCAAGGTGCACAGAATAGTGATTGCAGATTCTTTGTAAAATAGCAACAAGAGCACAACAAAAATACCTGATGGAGAAGAGATCATGGGTTACCATTCATAGCAGATGGGAATCAACGTAAATTGACAGTGGAAGTTTTCATTCTGTTTTGCACATGACTAACCACAAGTAAAGCCTGAGCCCCAGAGAAATAAAATGCAAGATTGCATGGCAGTGTTTTTAATACAGCGATTATTAGTAGATCCAGATTTAAACAGATTTATTTTCTTCCTAATTGAAATAGTTTCTTGAAGAATGCTGTTTTAAGAGCATGTGCTGTTCAGTACCAAATAAAGCCTAATGTCCACTCATTTTCACAAGTATTACTCTAAAACGGGGACAGTTTTCTGGGTTAATTTTAATATATCATCCCCTAAACATCAACCAAACTGTGATGTACTGCTATCAGGAATGAAAGTGCTTTTCCCTGGGACTCTCAGTTGAAGATTTTTAAAAAAGGAGGAATGGTCTCATTCTACTGTGGAACTGAGATTCTCTACTCTCTGACAAATAAAAGTGCTGTTTCGGCCCTAAAATTCACTACTTATTAGGGAACATCTTAAGATTTGTAGCACAGTCTCAGTTCTTGAGGGAGTGAATAAACTAATGCTATGTCACAGGATTTACTCAGTTCTCCAAGTGGCAGACACACAGGCAATTGTGTAAAGGTCAACTATCTAGAAGATGTTTCCTACTTATTTTTCTGAGCACATTCTTATTCTCATCTCTTATTCTTCCAAGGCTTTTTTTCTGGGTTTTTTGGGTTTTTTTCTTAAAATTTCCACACTTCCTCAAGCTTCTCACAAGCTTTGTGATTAATTGAAAATCTCTCAAGTTGAATTCTTCGTGACAAATTATTCTGAAATTGATTTTAAATTGACACATTCTAAGCTCACTTTTTAAGGGAAGGATGTTCCTACCTTTTGACCCTCACTGCCATTGTTATCTCCTGTCATCTTTAATCAGTTTACCTTCTCCAACACACTTCGTATGTTACCATCAATCCAATGCTGTTCCTTGTTCACAGCATATCTTACACCTCCTTCATCCTTCACTGCTGAAACAGTGCTCATCCTTCAAGGACTTGTTCAAATAACACCTCCTTCCTGTGGCTTTCCCCCACAATAGTTTATTTATAATTACATTATATTTTGGCTAATAAACAGCCCTTTCCCACCTGGAAAATTTGTCCTCTGTGATAAAATTCTAAAGATACACAAGCAGATGGGACTTCCCTGGTGGTCCTGTGTTAAGACTTCTCCTTCCAATGCCAGGGACATGGGTTCGATCCCTGGTCAGGGAGCTAAGATCCCACATGCCTCGTGGCCAAAAAACCAAAACATAAAACAGAAGCAATATTATAACAAATTCAATAAAGACTTTAAAAATGGTCCACATCAAAAAATCTTAAAAAAAGATACACTAGCAGAGAGGTGAAGAGGAAAAGGGATACATACCTAGCTTGCTAAGTCAACTGAACCAACGTTACTAATCAATAAGGCGGTCAATGTCAGAGCCAAAACACTCTCACGATCAATACCTCCCCTAAGGCACCCATTAGTCAGCCTTATATTTGTTGTAGTTCTGGGTCTACTCTCTTATTTACCATAAGAATCTCAAGCGTTTATTTATACTTGGAACTCAGGACCTGGTCAATACCTTCTGCTTACTCAGTACCAAACAAATGTATGTTGAAATTGGCTGAATTTTTGGACTCTACATATTGGACATAAAAGAACACTTTATGTCTCAAAACATATACAATAAAAGGAAATCTGAGGGAATGATGAAAATAACACTCAGGTAGACAGAACAGACTTCTGTTCTAGTTTGAGTTCTACCACCTATGTCACTTTGAGGATGAAGATCTCATTTCCATGTACATAAAACAGAGAACTTGAAGGAACTTCTCCACTGACTTTCAAATCTTCTTTAAGATGAAACATAGCGGAATATATCAAAGAATTTTGAAAATTCAGTCTCACTGTGGACTAAAATCAACAACACAGAGAAGGAAAACATGCCAATCTGTAAACCAACTAAGACAATTAGTCTTATAAAGTTAAATAAGTCTAAGAGAGTAGTTAATATGCAACCTGTCTGTAATTATGGAAGTTCCCATGATGTGTAAGTCAGTAGCCAGTTTCCCATCTTCATAGAAAAAAAAAAAGGAAATAACAGGATATTATTTAAGGAAAGACAAGTGATTTTTGTTTTTGTTGTTGTATTGTACTTACAGGCATGGCAATTCTGTAAAACAAAAGGGAGTCCACCACACAGAACAGTGAACTTTTGATCTGGCCTCACTTAAAGAACTGACCATGTTAGATTGTTACATGAAAAAACAAAAAGGAGGCAGAAGACAGGAAAAAGTAGGAGGAGGAAAAGAAGAATGAAGAAGGATAAGAAGCAGAAATAATAATATCTCAAAGTTATCTGTCTCACTGCTAAACATCGGATATGAGAATTTTAGAATTGATTTAAGTTATATATACATGTATATATATTTATATATCTTTTCTGACAACTTTGTTAAAACTTATGCAAAAATAAAGAAAATAAAGATAAAGAAAAAATATTGACAGAAGGCAGAGGGGAAAAACCACCTTACCTACAGAGGAACAAAGGTAACAAAGAATTACATTCAACTCCTCCTCAGAAACCATGCAAGCCCAGAGAGTGAAGTGAAACATTTAAAATGTTGAGAGAAAGAAACCACCAACCTAGAATTCTGTACCCTGCAAAATGACCCTTCAAAAATGAAGGAGAAATAAAGACTTTATGAGACAAACAGAAACTGAGGGAATTTGTTGCCAGTAGAGCTGTCTTTCAAGAAATGTTAAAAAAAAAAAAAAGTTCTTAAGAGAGAAGGAAAATAATATAGGTCAGAAACTCAGATCTACATAATGTGAGGAAGAATACTGAAGAAGGAATAAGTGAAGGTAAAGTAAAACATGAATTATGTTGGTTTTTACCAGCATTAACAATCTTAGATGATGCTCTGCTAGACATATGGCATAAAGAATAAAAGAAAATGAAAATATATCCATATATAAACATGAAATAATTGTAGAAATACAGGGGGGGTTTGATAGGGCATTTGCTTATGGATTTCCATTATGCTGAATATAAAAGTGGAAAGAGCTTTTAAATTTCTCTCAAGCGTTAAATTTCCATTAACATGTGAATAATCAAAAACTATTATGATTACATGAAGCAGATAGAACAGGACATCAGAAACCTTCCTTAACATACGTCTTGGATTTTTGACTTTTTGCTTACAGTTATACTGGTGTGCTGGTTAATGTTTTGTTGTTGTTGTTGTTAGGTCCATTTGTTTATTTTTGTTTTTATTTCCGTTACTCTAGGAGGTGGGTCAAAAAAGATCTTGCCGTGATTTATGTCAAAGAGTGTTCTTCCTATGGTTTCTTCTAAGAGTTTTATAGTGTCTGGTCTTACATTTAGGTCTTTAATCCATTTTGAGTTTATTTTTGTGTATGGTGTTAGGGAGTGTTCGCATTTCATTCTTTTACATGTAGCTGTCCAGTTTTCCCAGCACCACTTATTGAAGAGATGGTCTTTTCTCCATTGTATATCTTTGCCTCCTTTGTCATAGATTAGTTGACCATAGGTGCATGGGTTTATCTCTGGGCTTTCTATCCTGTTCCATTGATCTATATTTCTGTTTTTGTGCCAGTACCATGTTGTCTTGATTACTGTAGCTTTGTTTTATAGTCTGAAGTCAGAGAGTCTGATTCCTCCAGCTTCATTTTTTTTCCCTCAAGACTGTTTTGGCTATTTGGGGTCTTTTTTGTCACCATACAAATTTTAAGATTTTTTGTTCTAGTTCTGTAAAAAATGCCATTGGTAATTTGATAGGGATTGCACTGAATCTGTATTTGCTTTAGGTAGTATAGTCATTTTGATTCTCCCAATCCAAAAACATGGTATAACTTTCCATCTGTTTGTGTCATCTTTGATTTTTTCATCAGTGTCTTATAATTTTCTGAGTACAGGTATTTTACCTCCTTAGTTAGGTTTATTCCTAGGTATTTTTATTCTTTTTGTTGCCATGGTGAATGGGATTCTTTCCTTAATTTCTCTTCCTGATCTTTCATTGTTAGTGTATAGGAATGCAAGAGATTTCTGTGCATTAATTTTGTATCCTGCGACTTTACCAAATTCATTGATTAGCTCTAGTAGTTTTCTGGTGGCAACTTTAGGATTTTGTATGTATAGCATCATGTCATCTGCAGTGACAGTTTTACTTCTTCTTTTCCAATTTGTATTCCTTTCATTTCTTTTTCTTCTCTGATTCACATGGCTAGGACTTCCAAAACTATGTTGAATAACAGTGGCAAGAATGGACATTCTTGCCTTCTTCCTGATATTAGAGGAAATGGTTTCAGTTTTTCACCATTTTGGGTTTGTTGTATATGATCTTTATTATGTTGAGGTACATTCCCTCTATGCTCACTTTCTGGAGAGTTTTTATCATAAATTGGTGTTGAATTTTGTCAAAAGGTTTTTCTGCATCTATTGAGATGATCATATGGTTCTTATTCTTCAATTTGTTAATATGGTGTATCACATTGATTGGTTTGCGTATATTGAAGAACCCTTGCATCCCTGGGATAAATCCAACTTGATCATGGTGTACGATCCTTTTAATGTGTTGTTGGATTCTGTTTGCTAGTATTTTGTTGAGGATTTTTGTATCTATATTCATCAGTGATATTGGTCTGTAGTTTTCTTTTTTTGTGGTATCCTTGCCTGGTTTTGGTATGAGGGTGATGTTAGCCTTGTAGAATGAGTTTGGGGGTGTTCCTTCCTCTGCAAGTTTTTGGAAGAGTTTGAGAAGGATGGGTGTTAGCTCTTCTCTAAATGTTTGATAGAATTCACCTGTGAAGCCATCTGGTCCTGGGCTTCTGTGTGTTGTAAGATTTTTCATCACAGTTTCAATTTCATTACTTGTGGTTGGGCTGTTCATATTTTCTATTTCTTCCTGGTTCAGTCTTGGAAGGTTATACCTTTCTAAGAATTTGTCCATTTCTTCCAGGTTGTCCATTTTCTTGGCATAGAATTGCTTGTAGTAGTCTCTTATGATGGTTTGTATTTCTGCAGTGTCTGTTGTAACTCCTCCTTTTTCATTTCTAATTTTATTGATTTGAGTCCTCTCTCTCTTTTTCTTGATGAGTCTGGCTATAGGTTTATCAATTTTGTTCTTCTCAAAGAACCAGCTTTTAGTTTTATTGATCTTTGCTATTGTTTCTTTGTTTCTATTTCATTTATTTCTGCTCTGATCTTTATGATTTCTTTCCTTCTTCTAACTTTGGGCTTTGTTTGTTCTTCTTTCTCTAGTTCTTTTAGGTGCAAGGTTAGATTGTTTATTTGAGATTTTTCTTGTTTCTTGAGGTAGGATTGTATTGCTATAAACTTCCCTCTTAGAACTGCTTTTGCTGCATCCCATAGGCTTTGGATCATTGTGTTTTCATTGTCTTTTGATTCTAAGTATTTTTTGATTTCCTCTTTCATTTCTTCAGTGATCTCTTTGTTATTTAGTAATGTATTTTTTAGCCTCCATGTGTTTGTGTTGTTTACATTTTTTTCCCTGTAATTGATTTCTAATCTCATAGAGATGTGGTCAGAAAAGATGCTTGATATGACTTCAATTTTCTTAAATCTACTGAGGCTTGATTTGTGACCCAAGACATGATCTATCCTGGAGAATGTTCCATAAGCACTTGAGAAGAAAGTGTAATCTGCTGTTTTCAGATGGAATGTCCTATAATTATCAATTAAATCTATCTGGTCTATTGTGTCATTTAAAACTTGTGTTTCCTTATTAATTTTCTGTCTGGCTGATCTGTCCTTTGGTGTAAGTGAGGTGTTAAAGTCCTCCACTATTATTGCATTACTGTCGATTTCCTGTTTTATAGCTGTTAACATTTTCCTTATGTATTGAGGTGCTCCTATGTTGGGTGAATGTATATTTATAATTGTTATATCTTCTTGGATTGATCCCTTGATCATTATGTAGTGTCCTTCCTTGTCTCTTGCAACATTCTTTATTTTAAAGTGTATTTTATCTGCTATGGGTATTGCTACTCCAGCATTCTTTTGATTTCGATTTGCATGGAATACCTTTTTCTATCCCCTCACTTTCAGTCTGTATGTGTCCCTAGGTCTGAAGTGGGTCTCTTGTAGACAGCATATATATGGGTCTTGTTTTTGTATCCATTCAGCAAGCCTGTCTCTTGCTTGGAGCATTTAATCCATTCACATTTAAGGTAATTATCGATATGTATGTTCCTATGACCATTTTCTTAATTGTTTTGGGTTTGTTTTTGGAGGCCTTTTCTTCTCTTGTGTTTCCCACTTAGAGAAGTTCCATTAGCATTTGCTGTAGAGCTGGTTTGGTGGTGCTGAATTCTCTTAGTTTTTGGTTGTCTGTAAAGCTTTTGATTTCTCCATCGAATCTGAATGAGATCCTTGCTGGGTAGAGTAATCTTGGTTGTAGTTTCTTCCTTTTCATCACTTTAAGTATATTGTGCCACTCCCTTCTGGCTTGTAGAGTTTCTGCTGAGAAATCAGCTGTTAACCTTATGGGAGTTTCCCTGTATGTTATTTGTCATTTTTCCCTTGTTGCTTTTAATAATTTTTCTTTTTCTTTAATTTTTGTCTATTTGATTACTATGTGTCTCGGCACGTTTCTCCTTAGGTCTATCCTATATGTGACTCGCTGCGCTTCCTGGACTTCGGTGGCTATTTCCTTTCCCATGTTAGGGAAGTTTTCGACTATAATCTCGTCAAATATTTTCTCGGGTCTTTCTCTCTCTCTCTCCTCCTTCTGGGACCCCTATAATGGGAATATTGTTGCATTTAATGTTGTCCCAGAGGTCTGTTAGGCTGTCTTCATTTCTTTTCATTCTTTTTTCTTTATTCTGTTCCGCAGCAGTGAATTCCACCATTCTGTCTTCCAGGTCACTTATCAGTTCTCCTGCCTCAGTTATTCTGCTATTGATTCCTTCTAGTGTATTTTTCATTTCAGTTATTGTATTGTTCATCTTTGCTTGTTTGTTCTTTAATTCTTCTAGGTGTTAGTTCTTTAATTCTTCTAGGTCTTTGTTAAACATTTCTTGCATCTTCTCAATCTTTGCCTCCATTCTTTTTCCGAGGTCCAGATCATCTTCACTAACATTATTCTGAAATCTTTTTCTGGAAGGTTGCCTGTCTCCACTTCGTTTAATTGTTTTTGTGGGGTTTTATCTTGTTCCTTTATCTGGTACATAGTCCTCTGCCTTTTCATTTTGTCTCTCTTTCTGTGAATGTGGTTTTCTTTCCACAGGCTGCAGGATAGTAGTTCTTCTTGCTTTTGCTGTCTGTCCTCTGGTCTGTGATGGTTAATGTTTAACAACCGGCCCTATGGGCCAACATGAGCCACTCTCGCACACTACATGTTCTTCCTTTTCAGACTAAAGTATTCAGCATTCATTGCTATCAATTTGACTATTGTTACCAACAAAGCCAAAGTTTTTTCAACAACATATTCACCAAGAAAACTGCCAGCTTCAATGAACCACCTAATTAACTGTAATCTAATTAGAAATCAGAAATGAAGTTGGTGATGTTAATCCACTAAAACAGTGGTTAAGTCCCTGGGATTTTAGATGCTCAGATTTAAGTCCTGTTATCAACTATTAGAAGACATGATTTTGAGCTTGACACGTAAAATCTCTAAACCTTTTTTCCACATCTCTAAACTTAACATAATACCAGGCCTGCCTTACTCTTGCATAAAAATTAAGTTAAATAATCCATGTAAAGTACATCCAATAATCACTATATGTGTATGGCACACAGAAAAACTTCATTTCTATTTTTACTCTTTGAGAAGAACATGAGTATTTACAGTTATAAATATCCAAAGTAACGGTTTCTCTCATGTAAAAATGAATTCACTTTCTTGAGTTATTTATAGTGGCACTTTCAATTTATTTTCAAAAGTGAACAAGTACATTTAATTTAAAATTAATAAGATCATTATTGTGTATTCATTAAAAATTTCATGTGATTATTGGAAGCATTTACAAGGTATGCAATGGACTCATTATATAGAAGAGACAGTAATTAGACATTAATAAATGGAATTTTAAATAATCACTTATAAAAATATATTACTAAATTTGAGATCTCTTATTTTAAAATCTATCAATAATTTCTATTTACTATAGAGAAAGTAAGAAATTAAATGTTTTGTGAATACTTAAATAGAATTAATTTTAGAAATGGATGACAAAGGATAAGTCTGATAAGTCAGAGTCATTCTCCCGTCTGCTAGAAAACTGTAATGCAGTCAGGAGATTCTGTTGATGTTCTTCTCTGTATCTTCTCCTTTTTCAATAATCAAGGTCATTATTTAATAATGTCAATGGCGTCTCTTTTTTCTCCTCCCATACACTGACAATTAGCACCAAATTATCTTTAAAAATAACTAAAATTAAGCCCAGAGATAAACCCACGCACATATGGTCACCTTATCTTTGACAAAGGAGGCAGAAATGTACGGTGGAGAAAGGACAGCCTCTTCAATAAGTGGTGCTGGGAAAACTGGACAGCTACATGTAAAAGTATGAGATTAGATCACTCTCTAACACCATACACAAAAATAAGCTCAAAATGGATTAAAGACCTAAATGTAAGACCACAAACTATCCAACTCTTAGAGGAAAACATAGGCAGACCACTCTATGACATAAATCACAGCAAGGTCCTTTTTGACCCACCTCCTAGGGAAATGGAAATAAAAACAAAAGTAAACAAATGGGACCTAATGAAACTTAAAAGCTTTTGCGCAGCAAAGGAAACCATAAAGAAGACCAAAAGACAACCCTCAGAATGGGAGAAAATATTTGCAAATGAAGCAACTGATAAAGGATTAATCTCCAAAATTTATAAGCAGCTCATGCAGCTTAATAACAAAAAAACAAACAACCCAATCCAAAAATGGGCAGAAGACCTAAATAGACATTTCTCCAAAGAAGATATACAGAGTGCCAACAAACACATGAAAGAATGCTCAACATCACTAATCATTAGAGAAATGCAAATCAAAACTACAATGAGATATCATCTCACACCAGTCAGAATGGCCATCATCAAAAAATCTACAAACAATAAATGCTGGAGAGGGTGTGGAGAAAAGGGAACCCTCTTACACTGTTGGTGGGAATGTAAATTGATACAGCCACTGTGGAGAACAGTATGGAGGTTCCTTAAAAAGCTACAAATAGAACTACCATATGACCCAGCAATCCCACTACTGGGCATATACCCTGAGAAGACCAAAATTCAAAAAGAGTCATGTACCAAAATGTTCATTGCAGCTCTATTTACAATAGCCCAGAGATGGAAACAACCTAAGTGTCCATCATCGGATGAATGGATAAAGAAGATGTGGCACATATATACAATGGAATATTACTCAGCCATAAAAAGAGACGAAATTGAGCTATTTGTAATGAGGTGGATAGACCTAGAGTCTGTCATACAGAGTGAAGTAAGTCAGAAAGAGAGAGACAAATACCGTATGCTAACACATATATATGGAATTTAAGAAAAAAAAATGTCATGAAAAACCTAGGGGTGAAACAGGAATAAAGACACAGACTTACTAGAGAATGGACTTGAGGATATGGGGAGGGGGAAGGGTAAACGGTGACAAGCGATAAAGAGGCATGGACATATATACACTACCAAACGTAAGGTAGACAGCTAGTGGGAAGCAGCCGCATAGCACAGGGAGATCAGCTCGGTGCTTTGTGACCGCCTGGAGGGGTGGGATAGGGAGGGTGGGAGGGAGGGAGACACAAGCGGGAAGAGATATGGGAATATATGTATATATATAACTGATTCATTTTGTTGTGAAGCTGAAACTAACATACCATTGTAAAGCAATTATACTCCAATAAAGATGTTAAAATAAATAAATAAATAAATAAATAAATAAATAAAATAACTAAAATTGTTCAGTGCAGTGCTTTCTTATTTCACTGGTGAGCTCCTTTAACTATCCTTCATAGTACTTCTTATAGTTTGAAATTACCTGCTTATATGATTGTTTGATTATAATCCCCACTAGACTATTTTGCCTACAGTGATACTCCCGACTTCCAGCACAGGACCAGGCACAGAGCAGGGACCCAGGAAACACTGATTAAGGAAGGAAAGCCTCTTGTTTGGGTACCTTGGTTAATTAGCAGATATCAGAGCTCTAGTCTAAGGCTCTATGCCCTATTTTATACAACAAAAAAGCCCTGTAATAAAAAAGCAAGTCTTTTTGAATGTCTGTTACAATGACTGCATAATCCCCAAGATTTCCAGTTATCCTTTAAGCATGGAAAGTCTTTAAAGATGGAGTTTCATCTCATTTTCTCTGAATATGCATAATGTGCAGGGAGGCACTTGTATCCCGTCAGACATTTTAAAAATATTTAATATGTTAAATATTCTAAAATATACAGTATATTATAAATCGTATGATTTTAAATGCTCTATTTCTCACCAGCTAAATGGGCTCCAATTATTGGCCTGAATGTTTTATCTTACTTTCAGAGACAGGACTGGTAATAGAAATGAAACGTGTGTCTGTTCAGGTAATACTGTGTATATTATTTTATCTTTGAAAGTTATATTTTATTGTTTCAAAAAAACAAAATAATAAAAAGAGTTATGAAGCTTTCCCTCTATTATGCTTTTCTGAAAGAGTTTATACAGAATTGAAATTTTACCTTTTTAAAATAGTTAATAGAACCCTTGGGTAAAAACATTAAAAACAGAGGTTTGTTAGGAGAGAGGGCAGAATCAGTCATCAAGAATTCAACTTCTTCAGTAAATACGGCATTATTCACACTTTCTATTTATTTTTATGTTAATTTTGGTTAATATGTATTTCAAGGAATTTGCCCATTCATCCAAATTGTAGAATTTATTGGCATATAGTTGTTCATAAATTCCTATTGTTTTCATTTTAAAATCTATAGTATGTATATGTGTTGATGTCCCCTTTGTGGTTCCTGATGTTGGTAATTTGTGTGGTCTCCTTTTAAAAAATTTTTTCCTTGATTAGTCTTGCTTTAAACTTTTATTAATCATTTTTTAAAAACCAACTTTTGATTTTGTTAGAAAAACAAGAGTAAATTAAATTTGAAATGAGTAGAAGGAAGTAAATAACAAAGATAACAAATGGAAATCAATGACCAGAAAAGACAATATAGAAAAACTTAATAAAGCCAAATATTGGTTCTTTTAATAAAACAATACCAAGCAAGACTGACCAAGAAAAAAGATAAAAACTCAAATTGCCAGTATCAGGAATAAAGAAGGGGACATCACTATATATTCTATAAATATTAAAAAGTACCTCTATATCAATAAAACTGATAACTAAGATAAAATGTATGAATCTTCAAAATAAACAAATTACCAAACTGATGCAAGTAGAAAAAGAAATTTTAAATAGCCATATATCTGTTAAAAATTGAGTCTTAACTTAAAACTTTCGCAGGTCCAGACTGTTTTATTTGTGAATTCTGTCAAATATTAAAGGAGAAAGAAATAACTCAGATGGTTTCTCTAGTGAATTCTGTCAAACATTTGAGAAAAAATAATTCATTCTTATGCACACTTTTAAAAAATATAGGAGGATATAACACTTCTTAACTTTTTTCTGAGGTTAACATAACTCTGACAGCAAACCTGACAAATATATTAAAAAAATAACTACAGACCACTATCTCTCATGAACACAAATGCAAAAGCTCTCAACGAAGTATTAGCAAATCATACCTGGAAATATATTAAAAGATAATATAACATGACCAAGTGGGATTTATCCCAGGGATGCAAAATTAATTTACCACTTGTATAAATCAATGTCATTCACCATATTAACTATAAAGGGAAATGACATGTGCACATCAATATAAGCAGGAAAGCTTTTGGCAAAATGCAGCATCCATTCATGATAAAACGAAAGCCTTTTATCAATCTAGGAATAGAAGGGAACTGCCATAATCTGATAAAGGGCACCTAGTTTTTAAAAACATATACAGCTATCATCATACTTAATGGTGAAATAGTAAATTCTTTCCCCCTTAATATTATGAATAAGGCCAGGATGTTGACTTTTAACAAGTCTATGTAGCATTGCACTGGAGGTCCTAACCAACTATTAAAGAAAGAAACTTAAATAAAAGATTATAAAGATTAAAAAAGAAGAAATAAAACTATACTTTATTCACATGCAACACAACTGAGGATGCAGAAAAATCCTATGAACCTATGAAAATCTGGTAGAGCATATATTGTATATATCAAAGTCATGAGATTCAAGGTCAATATATACTTATCGTATATCTATATACTACCAGTGAAAAAATTTGAAAATAAAATTTCTAAAAATTATCATTTGCAACAGCCTCAATAAACATTAAATACTTAGAGGTAAATTTAACAAAAGATGTATGAGACTTCTCAATTACAGACTATAAAATATTACTGAGAGATATTAAAAAATGCCTAAATATATACCTAAAGATATACCATGTTCATTCAACTAAAGACTTAAGGTTATTAAGTTGTCCATTTTCTCCCATGTAATCTCAGCCACAATCTCAGCAGACTTTTTATAAAAGTTGACACACTGATTCTAAAAATATCTATTGAAATAAAAAAGATCTAGAGTAGCCAAAATAGTCCTGCAAAAGAAGGAAAAATTTGGACAACTCACTCTTTCTTATTTCAAGATTTATTCTAGGGAATTCCCTGGTGGCACAGTGGTTAAGAATCCACCTGCAAATGCAGGGGACACGGGTTTGAGCCCTGGTCTGGGAAGATCCCACATGCCATGGAGCAACTAAGCCCGTGCACCACAACTACTGAGCCTGCACTCTAGAGCCCGCGAGCCACGACTACTGAGCCCACGCGCCCTAGAGCCCGTGCTCCACAACAAGAGAAGCCACCACAATGAGAAGCCCACGCACCTCAACGAAGAGTAGCCCCCCGCTGGCGGCAACTAGAGAAAGCCCGCGCACAGCAATGAAGACCCAACACAGCCAAAAATTAATTAATTAATTTAAAAAAAATTAATTAAAAAAAGATTTATTCTAAAGCTACAGTAATCAAGAAATAGTGGTATTGACTTAACAATGGACAAATAAATCAACAAATGGACAATTATATCAACAAATGAAAAGCTCCTTTTCAACATAAGGAGCTGAAACAACTGGAAATTCTTACATACCACGCCTTAAATCATACACAAAAGTTAACGTAATGTGGATTAAAGGCCAACTATCAAAGCCAAATCTTCTAAAACAAAACATAAAAGAATATCTTTATGACCCTGGGATAGGCAAAGATTTCTTAGACAGAACACAGAAAGCACTACCTTCAAAGAAAATATTGATAAATTGAAGTTCATCGACAATGAGAAATCATTAGGGAATTACAAATCAAAACCACAATGAGATAGCACAACACACTGACAGGAATGGCAAAAATTTTAAAGACCGACAACACTAAATACTGACAAGAATTTCAAGTAATGAAAACTTTCATACATTTTAAGTGAGAATGCAAAATTACACACCCCTTTAGAAAATGGTTTGGAAATTTCTTATATAGTTAAACACATACCTACCTATGATCCAAAAATTCCATCAAAGAGAAGTAAAATCCTATTTCTACAAAAAGACTTGTCCAAGAATGTTTGTAGAAGCATGTTCACTATAGGCAGAAACTAGAAACTAGTCCAATGTTCCACAACAAAAGACTGGATAAACAAATTGTAGTCTACATTGTGGAATGCTACTCATAAATAGAAAAACCAAATTAATTATACATACATTTAAAAAATATCAAAAACTTTAGACGAGCAAAGCAAAGCCTGATAAAGTATGTACTATACAGTTCTATTTATGTGAATTTCAAGAAGCAAAACTAATCTATGGCAAAAGATTTCAAGAAAGTGGTTGCTTTCCAGAGAAGGAGAATTAGCTGAGGAAGGGCACAAGGAAATCTGGGGTGATGGGAATGTTCTATATTTTGATAGAATTACTAGTTATGTGACTGTGTACATTTCTCAACATTCACTGAACTGTACCATTTAAGACTTACTTCACTAAATGTACATATACCTCAATAAAATTTTAAAGAGAATACACAAAAAATTAATAAATCACGCAAAATTAATCTGTAGTCGTAAAACCCAAGACAGTGGTTACCCAAAGCATGGAACTGTAATTTGACAGAGATGTAAGGCAGCTTCTGCAGTACTGATAATGTTCTGCATCTTGATCTGGGTCCCGGTTGAGCTGCTATGTTTACTTTGTGAAATTTCAGGTATACTGATGATATGGACATTTTTTTAATATGCTGTACTTCAATATAATTTGCATTTAAAAATTTTGTTGCTAATAATGACAAAAGGCCTCTCCATCAATTCCTAGCTGGAAATGCATATACTGTGTCACTGACACAACGGAACGTAATGAGTTGCTAGCTGTACCACCACACTGTGCGTAATAACCTCCGAGTGGAAAAGCTTTAACCTGTTACTATGACAGCGTGCTTTGACTATGGCATTCACAGAGAATAAATCATTTCAATTTAATCTGTCCAGTTGCTTTGTTATTAAAGATGACAAGGAAGCAGCAGCAAGCATCACTAGAGAAATCACAGCAATATACATCTGTCACATTATAATACAGTGGGATCAGAGATCATTCAGGAGTGTCATCATTGTAATTTCAGAAAACCAAATACTATTTATGTGATAACATCCACCTGTATCTCTTTAAGTTGCATTTTCAATTTGCTGCTTCTTTACATCTATTCAAAACTGAAGCATCTCATGTTATTAAATACTATGTAAATAAGTTAGGCCTGTCTGTGAAGGATCAGAAGCTAACTGGGACACTTCAGCATCTGGGGCCAGAAGATTCTATTTTAACAACACCCATATGGTCCTTGAAGCACAGCTTAAGCATTTTGATAGACATGCCAAGATTCAACTAAGGAGACAGATTTTTACCACAGATGAAAGTGTCTCCCAGTGAAAGAAAACAGATTAATGGACGTGTCAGTTAGGGTTCTTTGGGTGCAGTCTATGGATACTCTTTCTGGCTAACATATGCAAAAAAAGAGAGAATTTGTTATAAACTGATTTGGGAATTACTCACTGGATTAAGGTGAGGAAGGACAACAAGGCATCTGTGGAACTTTGAAAAGGGGAACTGAAGGAAATACATATTGGATTCTGCTCAGCCCCACCTCATATCCTCTGGGGCCAACTTTTTATTCCAATCGTTGCTACAGAAAGCAGCTACACAGGTATAATTTGACAGCCCCTTCTGTATGGGGATTTCTCTGCCACATAAGATGCTTGTGACAGCCCACTAGCCATTCTGGCACATAAACAGAAATATGGAGATGTGAAGGAGCTAGCAATTCATGTGGCAACCAATGGGACATGAGCTGCTGGAAAAATGTTACCCTCTTTTATCCCCCAACTGGATAATTCTGCGCTGCCTTCTATGTGATTCTGCATATAGTTCCCAGCATGATTAAGCCTCAGTTGCCTACAACAGTGATCAGCTTGCCTTGAACAGTGCAGCTCAGACTGGGCTCTCCTTCCTTTCCTGTTTTACCCTCCCTGTCCTCTACAACTGTTGTTTGGAACTACTTCCCAAGATACATTACCTGCCCACAAGCCCTATACTAGGTCTACTATTTTAAGGAAATGTAAACTAAAATAAAAGTTATCTACAGGGCTCTATGGCTGCCAGAGTAAATGCATTTCAAATCTATTCAGTCATTTTTGTTCCGTTGATCATGAATTGAATCCTGGGACAGCACACAATTGGCCAAGCTTGAATCCCATGCCCACTTCTTGCATATGAAGGGTAAGACATGCTAGGTAGTCCCTCAGAGGGAGAAGACATAATTCCTCGAAAGGAAAGAAGAGAAGAGAGGGGAGGGAAGGGGGGGGGAGAGGAGGGGAGAGAAGGGAAGGGAAAGGAGAAAAGTTGCTCTTTCTTTATATTACTGTGTGCCCAAAGTATTGCATTAAAAACCTAAGAGGAGGGCTTCCCTGGTGGTGTAGTGGTTGGGAGTCCGCCTGCCGATGCAGGGGACACGGGTTCGTGCCCCGGTCCAGGAAGATCCCACATGCCGCTGAGAGGCTGGGCCCGTGAGCCGTAGAGTGTGATTATTTAAATTATATCCCTAAATTAACAGCACATATAACATTATATTTACAATGAATTTATTTCACAAAGTGTTTGAGAATATAGGCCACTTCCACTTATTGTGATTAATTTAAAATTCATCAAACATCTGCAGATGGTTAGATTAGAACCTCACGTCCTACTCATTCTTTAAAAAGTTTGATATTACACTGCCACCAGAAAGGAACCAAAGCTTCTAGGAAAGATGGAGTAAACACATTCTACAGTACTCATCTCACTAATTACAGCTAAACACTCTAAATGAAATATATAGAAGAAGTATATATCAGAAGATTGTGACAGGTAGAGAAAAAGACAGACTGGCTAAGGACCCGTGGACGCAAGGAACAATGTGGTGATGAGTTCTTTGGTTTGGTTTGATTTTACCCCTGTCTTGGCCTTTACACTACAGCAGCCTATAACCCTGAAACACAAAGGGATAAAGAGAAGTAAACAACGACAACAAAAGACTGCTCTTGCTAGCCAAAGCACAGGGAAGAAGGCAGCCGTGCAGGATGGAACCCTTTGACAGTATCTCTCTTACTCCAAGCAAACACCACAAAAAAAACCTTCCCCTTTGCACCAGGCATTGCAGCAACCATGGAACACGAGCCAAGTCAAACATCCCCACATTGCACCAACCGAGCAGAGGCTCCAGTGTCTTCCACCTTCCCTCTTCCCTGGGTGCTGTAGATACTATTGGTAGTATCCTGTCCACCAGCTTCACTCTACAATAGCTACAGAGGCAGAGCACTTTCCCCAACCCATCCAAAAGCCCATCATGCACTACACGAATGTAAACAGAGGCAGCATCCCTCCTTCTTACCCATCAGGCACTATGAAGACTGTAGAAGGATCCCTATCTACAAACCCTGCCCTGCACTAAGGGAACATCAGCAAAGAGGAGGCACTCCACCCCCTCCCAACTAAATTGTGGAAATTAAGAGATTAGATTAAGGAGAGTAGGAACCTGGAAAAAGAGATTTTTTTTTTTTTTTTTTTTTTTTTTTTTTTTTTTGCAGTACGCGGGCCTCTCACTGCTGTGGCCTCTCCCGTTGCGGAGAACAGGCTCCGGACGCGCAGGCTCAGCGGCCATGGCTCACGGGCCCAGCCACTCTGTGGCATGCGGGATCTTCCCGGACCAGGGCACGAACCCGTGTCCCCTGCATCGGCTCTCAACCACTGTGCCACCAGGGAAGCCCAGAGATTCTTTAAAGCTGGGCATAAAACCACAAGCACACCCCAACAGCCCATGTATGAAATTGACTAGAATCAATATAGCAAAAACGTTGAAAACTGAACTATGGCACAGAATGCCACTGAGGTTTCAAACTGACCTCAGTATTAATAAGCAGAGTAGACCAGAATAACGCTGCAAAAGTTTGAAAACTAAATTGACATTGGAACTATAGCCTACAAAATACAAAAGTGGACTAGGTCATGCTTTCTGAACCTAAACAGGTCTATTGCCCAGTGAAACAGAAGATTTATATAGGAACCAGAGTCTCACAACCTAATACTAAAAAATCCAGAACCCAATCTAAAATATGTCGTACCAAGAACCAGTAAACGCTCAATTCAAATGAGGAAAGATAAGCAACAGTGCCAACACTGAGTTTATCCAAATGTTAGAATTACCTGACTAGAATTTTAAAGCAGTTGTCATAAAAATGCTCCAACAAGAAATTACAAACACTCTTGAAATAAATGGAAATATAGAAAGTCCAAGCTAAGAAACAGAAGATATTAAAAAATTAAATAAAAATTTTAAAATTAAAAATGAAGTAAATGAAATTTTAAAACTCCCTGGATTGGCTCAGTAGCAGAATGGAGATAACAGAGGACAAAAAACCAGTAAACATAAAGATAGATCAATAGTAATTACCCAATCTGAACAACAAATAGAAAATAGATTAAAAATAGCCAAGGATCTTCAGCAATATGTGGGGCAATGACAAAAGATCTATCATTTGTGTCACTGAAGTCCCAGAAGAGAACAAGAAAGAGATCGGGGCTAAAACAATACTTGAAGAAACAGTGGCTGAAATATTCCCAGATTTGACAAAGGACATAAATCTACAGACTAAAAGAGGAACAATCATAAAAAGGATAAACCCAAAGAAATGCATGCCCTGATATATCATAATCAGAGTTCTAAGAACTAAAAATATAGATTAAAAAGTTCGAAAGCAGCCAAAGAGCAACAATACATTACCTGTAAAGGACGGACATTTTGAATCTTGAAGTGTTTCTAAGCAGAAACAATAGAAGCTAGAAATAAGTGGCCAACATTTTTCAAGTGCTGAAATTAAAAGATCTACCAACCCAGAATCCTACATCCAGTGAAAAGTATGCTGGGCGTTTTACCAAAATAAAAATCATATATTTGGCTTCACGCAAAAAATCAGAATACCTGGCCATCAGGCCTGATTTTTTACAGAGCAACAATAGACCTGAGGCAGAGGGAGCTGCTCCCTTTACATGAGGAGTGTACCGTCTACTCACCAGATAGCTTCTTATCCTGAGTACTGTTTCAAACACTTATTCTACTTGCCTGGCTGTTGTAGGTACTGGGTTTATGACATCCAGACTATTAGTTCTAAAGTTTTCCAGAGACTTTAATAAAAGCCATAGAATCCCAAAAAGGCACCCATTCAAACAATTTTGTATTTAGTTTCAAAGGTCATAGACTCAAATGTTCCTAAGATTCTGCAGACTCCACTTTAAGAAACCCTGATTTGACCATCTAGTGTACTAGTCTAATCCCATACACAATGAGATTATTGATTACTCATCCTTTTTCTATGTTAACTTTATTTAGGAATGCCTCCTATATTGCCGTACGTGTTTGCTATATTACTTAGGAATATTCAGTTCTGCTATGGAGAATAAGACAAACAAATAAGGAAGATTAAATGAAACTAAGTGTAAAAGCAAGTACCTTTTGAAACATATTAGACACAAAGAAAGTAGTTAGAATCTATATATGAAGCAGTAGAAGAACCAAGTAGCCGCCAGATATTCATGAAGCACCCAACAGCTTCTGTGACATAACTTGCAGAATGAATGAAGGAGTGAATGAATAAATGAATGAATGCAAGGCTCTGCTTCTCCAGTACCTTATGCCCCTTCCTCTTACCTCAACCAAATTACTTCTCTCCATATTCATTATTGTCTCCACTAGATCATAAATTTATTGTAGACAAGGGCCATAAATTATGTTGTATACATGACGTAAGTTAATAAGTACCTGAAAGCAGTATCACACGTAGAACAGTGATTTTGAGACTCAAGGGTACATCACAATCATCTGGTAAGCTTGTTTAAAATGCAGATATCTAGAAGCCACCCTCAGAAGTTTTGATTCAGTAATTTAGAGATGTGATGTAAGAATCTGCATTTTTTTTGAATTTTATTTATTTTTTTATTACAGCAGGTTTTTATTGGTTATCTATTTTATACATATTAGTGTATATATGTCAATCCTAATCTCCCAATTCATCCCACCACCACCACCACCACCCCACTCTCCCCCCTTGGTGTCTATAAGTTTGTTCTCTACATCTGTGTCTCTATTTCTGCCTTGCAAACTGGTTCATCTCTACCGTTTTCCTAGATTCCACATATATGCATTGATATACGATATTTGTTTTTCTCTTTCTGACTTACTTCACTCTGTATGACAGTCTCTAGGTCCATTCACATCTCTACAGATGACCCAATTTCATTCCTTTTTATGGCTGAGTAATACTGCATTGTATATATGTGCCACATCTTCTTTATCCATTCATCTGTCAATGGGCATTTAGGTTGCTTCCATGACCTGGCTATTGTAAACAGTGCTGCAATGAACATCGGGGTGCATGTGTCTTTTTGAATTATAGTATGCCCAGTAGTGGGATTGCTGGATCATATGGTAATTCTATGTTTAGATTTTTAAGGAACCTCATACTGTTCTCCATAGTGGCTATATCAGTTTATATTCCCACCAACAGGGCAAGAGGGTTCCCTTTTCTCCACACCCTTTCCAGCATTTATTGTTTGTAGATTTTCTGATGATCTTCTAAACACTGTGAGGTGATACCTTATTGTAGTTTTGATTTGCATTTCTCTAATAATTAGTGATGTTGAGCATCTTTCCATGTGCCTCTTGGCCATCTGTATGTCTTCTTTGGAGAAAGATCTATTTAGGTCTTCTGTACCTTTTTTTGATTGGGTTGTTTGTTTTTTTTTAATATTGAGCTGCATGAGCTGTTTATATATATTGGAGATTAATCCTTTGCCCGTTGATTCATTTGCAAATATTTTCTCCCATTCTGAGGGTTGTCTTTTTGTCTTGTTTATAGTTTCCTTTGCTGTGCAAAGGCTTTTAAATTTCATTAGGTTCCATTTGTTTATTTTTGGTTTTATTTCCATTATTCTAGCAGGTGGGTCAAAAAAGATCTTGCTGTGATTTATGTCAAACAGTGTTCTTCCTATGGTTTCCTCTAAGAGTTTTATAGTGTCTGGTTCTTACATTTAGGTCTTTAATCCATTTTGAGTTTATTTTTGTGTATGGTGTTAGGGAGTGTTCTAATTTCATTATTTACATGCAGCTGCCCAGTTTTCCCAGCACCACTTATTAAAGAGACTGTCTTTTCTCCATTGTATGTCCTTGCCTCTTTTGTCATAGATTAGTTGACCATAGGTGCATGGGTTTATCTCTGGGCTTTCTATCCTGTTTCATTGATCTATATTTCTGTTTTTATGCCAGTACCATATTGTCTTGATTACTGTAGATTTGTACTATAGTCTGAAGTCAGGGAGTCTGATTCCTCCAGCTCCATTTTTTTCCCTCAAGATTGTTTTGGCTATTGGAGGTCTTTTGTGTTTCCATACAAATTTTAAGATTTTTTGTTCTAGTTCTGTAAAAAAATGCCATTGGTAATTTGATAGTGATTGCATTGAATTTGTAGATTGCTCTGGGTAGTATAGTCATTTTCACAATATTGAAGAATATGTATTTTTACCAAAACTCCCACTGCTTTTGATGTAGGAGCTCCATCAACAACATATTGAAAACTATTGAAATAGGAAATGTGGAAAGTCTAGGGCAAATGGTAATCTCTCTCTCCACTCTTAATAATGATACATTATCAAATAGATTAAAATGGACTTCAGAGCAGACACTCTGAAGGACACTGGGGGAAAGATGGGCCTAGCTCCTTCACCTTAGGTGGTATGATTTGGGGAGCTGGGGGAGAATTTATTACTATCTGTGTGAGATACTAGTTTTACCAGCTTGCAGAGTCACTATCTTCTGCACAACCAGCTGCTTCTTTGTTATCATTGTTCATGGCCAGAAGATGGGCAAGAAGCAAGAACCATAGCTTAGTTCCTGCTGCAACTGCCTCAAGAGTTGAATGGCCCCGCTTCTTGTTTGATTGATTTCATAATACTCATTATTGCAACTGCACTTATTGCTTGCCTAGAGTTGAACTTAAAAGCCCAATGTAAAATTTTAAATTAATATTTAGATTTTTTTTAATTATATATTACTTTTAAACAATTTCAGATTGAGGAAGCACATAAAGATTATCAGGGATTTTTAAGCTGGAGGTTTAAAAAAGCAGAAACACTTTCCAAGTTGAGCAATTACTTTATCTGTGGGCTCATAGTAGTTGAAATAAGTAGTCAATTGGATTTTCTTGATTTCTGCTTTACTTTATGAAAACTTTGCACGGTGTTTTCCAACTTATTACCATGTAACAATTGATTTTGTTCATTTACATAATCCAGTCCCCAACTTTTACATAAAGTTGTCAACCCAAATACTCAAACTTTAATTTCTGGAACATGTATAATCAATTTGGAATTCTGGATAATACATGTAATCATGAAATGTATCAATTAATTAGGAAAGTATTTTTACATATCTCTAAATTGTTTATTTACAGTTCCATTGAATCTGAAAGCAATTGGATTAGAATTCCAAGCTCTTTCAAGTCACTGAAATTCAAAGAAATCTATAACTAATCCAAAGTACCATAAACATTTTATGCTAGGCAAAGACAACCGTCTTGCACAAGCTCTTATTTTTCCCAATTTAACACAGCAGTTCACAGAGAAACAAACAGCTAGCCTAATGAAGAAACAGATGGTGCATTTACTGCCTCTTTACCTTATGTGATACACCAAGGAAATAATAGCTGATTTCAGTACTAAAGGGGCATTAAAACATCAATAAAAATATGCAATAGGTATAATTCTCTATTTACTGGTCTAGACCTTACTTACTTGAATAACACAGGTGATGGCTACAGTATCTTGATTTTCCATCCAATAAGAGAGTACACAAAAAGAAAGAGAGGATGTAGTAGAAAACAGTTGTAGTATTGTTTAATGCTGTACTGAGCCAGACCCAGGCAACTATACAGAAAACAGACAAACAATCAACTGATCTAACACAATAAATCAATTTAGGGCTTTGCTGGGTAGTGCAAAATAAACAAGTCCCTACCAGGAATTACTAACTTCCTACCTTACAGGAATCATTCAAAAACAATTACAGACAGACTAACATAACCCCTTTTAAGGTTTAGTTAACATTTTTACTTTGGTTTCACACTATTTTTCTTCCCTTATATTTAGATATAAGCTAGGTAAAAATAGTAAGATTTTTTCAAGTTTGCTATTAATTTATGACATGAGAATATTTTCCCAACTTTACTCTTGCTTATTGATGAACTTAGTATCCTTACTGTGTGGGAGTTTTACCCTTTTGGAAGGGGTATTTGGCTTTTCAAATCTCTAAAGGCTCTAATTCTGAATCTTTATTGAGGGATTTTTCATTTTTAAAGATATATTCAAAAGAATTTTACATTAAAAATAATGTTTATAAAGCCCTTCAGTCATCTGGGGCCTCTCTGACTCTGAGATTTGCATAACACCTGGCCAAAAATTTATTATGTCTTTTTTTAAAATGTTGTTCTATAGAAGAAAATAAAGAACCTAATAAGAAGATTGGACATTAAAGGATTCTTATCTGGAGAAATTTTATCCTCTTGGAGAAAGAACTACGAAAAATACATTTGAATGTCCTCAGCTGGCCATCCCATCACCCTACACACCCAACCACACCTATAGGACTTTTAGTCTCTCAAGATTAAGAATTCATGGAAAACAAAAGGTGACACACATATGAAGAAACCTCCTTCATGAAAGTAAGCAAAACAACAAACTAAAAGAACTAAGAGGAAAACAGACCAAGTAAGGAGTGATAAAGTTAATTCATATATCCAGACCCACAAAATGAAGGCTGCCCCAGTGGCCCAGCCCATGTCACAAATCAAACCTAAATCAGCCTCCACTTATGAGAAGCACCTGACAAGGATGCCTAACATACACCAATCACAGGCCTCCAACTCAGCTTTAGCCATCTTACCTTACCCTAGAAAATAGAACCCCACTAGCCCTGTCAGGAAAACCCCAACCTCCTGGCCAATCATGCCCCGTTTCCAGATGTCTCTCCAGATGTCTCTCCTAACATTCCATAAAACTCACTCTTGCCCAAAATCCCTCGGGAAGAGTGTACCACTGCTTGTGAGGCACTGTACTCCCCCCATCCGTGGATTGTTTTCCCTTGAATAAAGGAGATCACACTAGTTACTAAATTGCTTTAATTTTGTCATTTGACAGTTTTGGCAGGCCAGATAGGACCTGAAGACAACTGCTGAAGATTCCTGGGACGGCTCTGAGACACAGGTGAGGGCACCCACAGAGACTTTTTGTTTGGCTGCCTCTTCAGCTGCTCTCTGGGATCTCCAGTAAGCTTCTTTCAGATCAAGCTCTACTTATTTTACATTCTGAGTTCTTCAAGCTTGTCTGAGCTAATCCTTCTAGGTGGAAAATTGAGGTCTGAGAGACTCCAGATTTTTCTGGGTGAGACTTACTGGGTCACAGCATTTAGGCTGTGGCACCTCATCTACAAGGTAAGCACCTTCAGGGGGTCCTGACAGGTCTCAGGAACTGTGCATTGGCAGCCAGAAACAATAAGTCTGATTGAGTTAGGGAGGACTATTTCAACAAGGAAAAATAATGGGTACCCTTCAGTCTTAGAAAGCAAGATGGATGGCAGCCATTAGAAGACTCACAAAGCCTTGAGCTGAGTCCACAGAACAAACTGCTGGGGGACTTAGGGAAACATGTTAAGACAAGAAATTTGGACTTTTTTGACCAACAGCACATTAAAATCTAAGTGGAACTATTAAAAGCCATTAGGGCATCATCCACTATGAAGAGCTCTTCTCATGAATGGAATAACAGCTTTATTGCTTATGAAAATCTTAGAAGCCAAAGCTTCAAAATTGGTAGGCGTGAATTGAGCACTTCAGAGCCGTTAGAGTGCTCACCACCTAACTCTAAGACTCCTGTGCTAGGATAAGCTGGTCACAGAACAGGTTAGATTGACATCATGTCACCAGTTAACCTTAAGAAAATTTCTGTGCAACAAGGTACACCATAAAACACCACAAAATCCTGAACTCAGCAGCACTTCGCTCTTCCCTCCAAGAGACCCAAGGCTTAGCTAAAGAAATGAGATCTTCAAGTTTGAGAATGCCACCTCCCAGCACATCTTATTTTATGTCTGAGAACTGTGGTTCCAGAAGCTATAGATAGCTACAAAAATTGCAAAATCTTAGTAAGACAACCTAGAATTACAGCAGCCATTATGGGAAATGTTCCAATTAGGCAAGATCATTTATTTAAGAAGTTCACTTGAAACTAAGGGTTCCTAAATCAAACAAACAGAATGGCATACCTATTTTAATTGGTGTGCAGAGGGCTCCAAAAGACTTCAAGATTCCAAAACAGCTTCATTGAAAGATTCATTGCAAAAGGCTAATAAAAAATTAATGACACAAGAGGTATTGCACCTAAAGCCAAAGACTATAAGACTGATGTGACTCCTACTGTCCCCTCTACCCTTTTGCCTGTGTACTCACAGTCTACCAATCCTCTACCTAAAATGCCTTTCCCCTCTGAAGAGACTACAAGACCATAAACAAAAGTCTCCTGAGTTGGTGGCCTTACAGACACCCCCATATCTACCAAAAAAGGGGGACCCTCATAAGGTCCCCTCCCAGGGTTGATGGAACTCTGGAGGATTCCCCAGTAAACTGTTAGCAGTTACTCTCATAAACAGCCAAGGGGAAACTAAAATTAAAATTAATAAAAAGGCAAATTCTGGTAGATACTAGAACTACACTCTCTACTCTAAACCCCACTTGCTCAGGACTCTACCAATGAGATCCTAGAGAAACTGGCAGAAGCCGGTGAAGAGTAAGGATTCTTACCAGAGTCAGCCCTCCTGGATCACTAAGAGAGAGAGAAAGGTAAAATTTCACACTGTCCCTTTCTTTCCAAATCCAGACCCATTAGTTATTGATCCTTTCTATCCCAGGGACACCTATTGGCTTCTTAGTCTCATTTTGTGTCCTGAGAACTCAGCTTGGCAACCATCAGGTTGGGGGCCCCCAAAATATGGCCAGACTGAAAGGTGGATTAGATTCCCTTTGTAGCTAGATATGGCCAAAACATGTGAGTTCACATCATAAAAATGAAGCAACTAGATTAAATAATCTTAAAATTCCCTTCATTTCTAAAATTATTTAATTAGATGACTTTGAGTGA
Organism: Grampus griseus; assembly: GCF_964374135.1. Lineage (NCBI taxonomy): Eukaryota > Metazoa > Chordata > Mammalia > Artiodactyla > Delphinidae > Grampus > Grampus griseus. Next base: position 103,718,167 of record NC_139019.1, read on the forward strand.
CTTCTCATAGTCCAATTATTAAGATAAACCCAGAAGCCTAAACTGTGAATTGGACAGAAACTCCAGTTCAAACAAGCTTAAGAAGAAAAAAAAAAATATTGATTCACTTAATTGAGAAGGCTAGAAATAATCCTGGCTCCATACATGATTGGATTCAGAGATCCAATGATGTCATCAGAACTTGGTTTCTTTCCAGCTCTTGGCTCTTTTCCACAGAGCTGGCTTCTTTCTCTGGCTTCACAGTATGGCCCCTGATAGCTCCAGGATCATAATCTCCTAGGATGATCTCCTACTGGATTATTTTTGCTGACACATACAACCCTGAATCACTGAGGACTAAGGCTCATACTTAGCCCTGACTGAATTGTGAATTTCTCCCCCACCGCAAATTTTCTGTTATTTTCATATGAGTACATTTTAACTAATACAGATTTTGATACCAGGAAATGAGGCACTGCAGAAAACATACAGGTTTAACAGAAGATGAAGGATACAGAACAGAGAAGACCCTAGTATTTCCTCTACTATTTCTTTCTGGAAATCTTAAACTTGATTTTTAATATTCATTTCTTTTATGCTAAAACTCAATGTGCCTACTAAGGCTATAGCAATTGGGGACTTGATAAGAATGTGCTTAGAGTGTTTTTTTTTTAACATTTTTTTTTATTCAAACAGAAAGTCACAAAAATTATAATCATCCTCATTAGTTCACTCAGTCCCATGTCATTAATTTTTTTTATCTTGATCTTTTGTTAGCACTTTTATGAATTCATCAGTTTTCCATTAGAGTTCTGAAAATGCTTGCTCATTCAGTTCAGCAGTATACTCAGTTACCAGAAATCTGTACTTGTCAGAATGTTTTCCATGAATTCCTTGAAGATAAAACCCTTTTATAGGAACATATTTGCAAAAGCATCAGAGTACACCCACAACTGTCTGTAAAAGACAGAAGACTTTAAAATGACCATGGTAAGTCAGAAAGAGAAAGACAGATACTGTATGCTAACACATATATATGGAATCTATGAAAAAAAAATGTCATGAAGAACCTAGGGGTAAGATGGGAATAAAGACACAGACGTACTAGAGAATGGACTTGAGGATATGGGGAGGAGGAAGGGTAAGCTGTGACAAAGTGAGAGAGTGGCATGGACATATATACACTACCAAACGTAAAACAGATAGCTAGCGGGAAGAAGCCACATAGAACAGGGAGATCAGCTCGGTGCTTTGTGACCACCTGGATGGGTGGGATAGGGAGGGTGGGAGGGAGGGAGATGCAAGAGGGAGGAGATATGGGAACATATGTATATGTATAACTGATTCACTTTGTTATAAAGCAGAAACAAAGATACCATTGTAAAGCAATTATACTCCAATAAAGATGTTTAAAAAAAAAATGACCATGGTTAAAGATTTGATGAAAGTTCACAATAATGCAATTGACAAGGAAATTAAGTTATTTCTGAAATATACATTTTAAAGTAATAACTAGAATCATGACTTCTAACATTACACCAGAACATATAAGATATTTACGAATTTCATGTAATGTCTGAAGCATTTATATTAACATATTTTCATACAAAAAACCCAAAGAAAGTTTATTAGCTTTTGTTTTATTTATACAGCAGGTTCTTATTAGTCATCAATTTTATACACATCAGTGTATATATGTCAATCCCAATCGCCCAATTCAGCACACCATCACCACCACCCACCACTTTCCCCCCTTGGAGTCAATACGTTTGTTCTCTACATCTGTGTCTCAACTTCTGCCCTGCAAACCGGCTCATCTGTACAATTTTTCTAGGTTCCACATACATGCATTAATATATAATATTTGTTTTTCCCTCTCTGACTTACTTCACTCTGTATGACAGTCTCTACATCCATCCACGTCTCAACAAATGACTCAATTTTGTTCCTTTTATGGCTGAGTAATATTCCATTGTATATATGTACCACGACTTCTTTATCCATTCGTCTGTAAGCAGGCACTTAGGTTGCTTCCATGACCTGGCTATTGTAAATAGTGCTGCAATGAACATTGGGGTGCATGTGTCTCTTTGAATTATGGTTTTCTCTGGGTAAATGCCCAGGAGTGGGATTGCTGGATCATACGGTAATTCTATTTTTACTTTTTTAAGGAAACTCCATACTGTTCTCTATAGTGGCTGTACCAATTTACATTCCCACCAACAGTGCAAGAGGGTTCCCTTTTCTTCACACCCTTTCCAGCATTTCTTGTTTGTAGATTTTCTGATGATGCCCATTCTAACAGGTGTGAGGTGATATCTCATTGTAGTTTTGATTTGCATTTCTCTAATAATTAGTGATGTTGAGCAGCTTTTCATGTGCTTCTTGGCCATCTGTATATCTTCTTTGGAGAAATGTCTACTTAGGTCTTCTGCCCATTTTTGGACTGGGTTGTTTGTTTCTTTAATATTGAACTGCATGAGCTGCTTGTAAATTTTGGAGATTAATCTTCTGTCAGTTGCTTCATTTGCAAATATTTTCTGCCATTCTGAGGGTTGTCTTATCTTCTTGTTTATGGTTTCCTTTGCTGTGCAAAAGCTCTGAAGTTTCATTAGGTCCCATTTGTTTATTTTTGTTTTTATTTCCATTACTCTAGGAGATGGATCAAAAAAGATCTTGCTGTGATTTATGTCAAACAGTGTTCTTCCTATGTTTTCCTCTAAGAGTTTGATAGTGTCCAGTCTTACATTCAGGTCTCTAATCCATTCTGAGTTTATTTTTGTGTATGATGTTAGGGAGTGTTCTAATTTCATTCTTTTACATGTAGCTGTCCAGTTTTCCCAGCACCACTTACTAAAGAGACTGTATTTTCCCCATTGTATATCTTTGCCTCCTTTGTCATAGATTATTTGACCACAGGTGTGTGGGTTTATCTCTGGTCTTTCTATCTTGTTCCATCGACCTCTGTTTCTGTTTTTGTGCCAGTACCATATTGTCTTGATTACTGTAGCTTTGTAGTATAGTCTGAAGTCAGGGAGTCTGATTCCTCCAGCTCTGTTTTTTTCCCTCAAGACTGCTTTGGCTATTCGGGGTCTTTTGTGTCTCAAATTTTAAGATTATTTGTTCTAGTTCTGTAAAAAATGCCATTGGTAATTTGATAGGGATTGCATTTAACCTGTAGATTGCTTTGGGTAGTATAGTCATTTTCACAATATTGATTCTTTCAATCCAAGAACATGGTATATCTCTCCATCTGTTGGTATCATCTTTAATTTCTTTCACCAGTATCTTATAGTTTTCTGCATACAGGTCTTTTGTCTCCTTAGGTAGGTTTATTACTAGATATTTTATTCTATTTGTTGCAATGGTAAATGGGAATGTTTCCTTAATTTCTCTTTCAGATTTTTCATCATTAGTGTATAGGAATGCAAGAGATTTCTGTGCATTAATCTTGTATCCTGCTACTTTACCATACCAAATTCATTGATTAGCTCTAGTAGTTTTCTGGTGGCACTTTTAGGATTCTCTATGTGTAGTATCATGTCATCTGCAAACAGTGACAGTTTTACTTCTTTTCTGATTTGTATTCCTTTTATTTCTTTTTCTTTTCTGATTGACATGGCTAGGACTTCCAAAACTATGTTGAATAATAGTGGTGAGAGTGGACATCCTTGTCTAGTTCCTGATCTTAGAGGAAATGCTATCAGTTTTTCACCATTGAGAATGACGTTTGCTGTTGGTTTCTCGTATATGACCTTTACTATGTTGAGGTAGGTTCCCACTATGCCCACTTTCTGGAGAGATTTTACCATAAATGGTGTTGAATTTTGTCAAAAGCTTTTTCTGCATCTGTTGAGATGATCATGTGGTTCTTATTTTTCAATTTGTTATTACAGTGTATCACATTAATAGATTTGCATATATTGAAGAATCCTTGCTTTTCTGGGATAAATCCCACTTGATCATGGTGTTTGATCCTTTCAGTGTGTTGTTGGATTCTGTTTGCTAGTATTTTGTTGAGGATTTTTGTATCTATATTCATCAGTGATATTGGTCTGTAATTTTCTTTTTTTGTAGTATCCTTGTCTGGTTTTGGTATCAGGGTGATGGTGGCCTCATAGAATGAGTTTGGGAGTGTTCCTTCCTCTGCAAGTTTTTGGAAAAGTTTGAGAAGGATGGGTGTTAGCTCTTCTCTGAATGTTTGATAGAATTCACCTGTGAAGCCATCTGGTCCTGGACTTTTGTTTGTTGGAAGAGTTTTAATCACAGTTTCAATTTCATTACTTGTGATTGGTCTGTTCATATTTTCTATTTCTTCCTGGTTCAGTCTTGGAAGGTTATACCTTTCTAAGAATTTGTCCATTTCTTCCAGCTTTTCCATTTTATTGGCATAGAGTTGTTTGTAGTAGTCTCTTAGGATGCTTTGTATTTCTGTGGTGTCTGTTGTAACTTCTCCTTTTTCATTTCTAAGTTTATTGGTTTGAGTCCTCTCCCTGTTTTTCTTGATGAGTCTGGCTAATGGTTTATCAATTTTGTTTATCTTCTCAAAGAACCAGCTTTTAGTTTTATTGGCCTTTGCTATTGTTTCTTTGTTTCTATTTCATTTATTTCTGCTCTGATCTTTATGAGTTCTTTCCTTCTGCTAACTTTGGGTTTTGTTTGTTCTTCTTTCTCTAGTTCCTTTAGGTGTAAGGTTTGTTTGTTTACTTAAGATTTTTCTTGTTTCTTGAGGTAAGCTCGTATAGCTATAAACTTCCCTCTTAGAACTGCTTTTGCTGCATCCCATAGGTTTTGGATCCTTGTGGTTTTCATTGTCATTTGTCTCTAGGTATTTTTTGATTTCCTCTTTGATTTCATCAGTGATCTCTTGGTTATTTAGTAACATATTGTTTGGCTCCCATGTGTTTGTGTTTTTTATGTTTTTTTCCCTGTAATTCATTTCTAATCTCATAGCGGTGTGGTCAGAAAAGATGCTTGATATGATTTCAATTTTCTTAAATTTACTGAGGCTTGATTTGTGACCCAAGATGTGATCTATCCTGGAGAATGTTCCGTGCGCACTTGAGAAGAAAGTGTAATCTGCTGATTTTGGATGGCATGTCCTATAAATATCAATTAAATCTGATCTGTTGTGTCATTTAAAGCTTCTGTTTCCTTATTTATTTTCATTTTGGATGATCTGTCCATTGTTGTGAGGTGTTAAAGTCCCCCACTATTATTGTGTTCCTGTCAATTTCCTCTTTTATAGCTGTTAGCAGTTGCCTTACGTATTGAGGTGCTCCTATTTTGGGTGCATATATATTTATAATTGTTATATCTTCTTCTTGGATTGATCCCTTGATCATTATGTAGTCTTTTTCCTTGTCCCTTGTAACATTCTTTATTTTAAAGTCTATTTTATCTGATATGAGTATTGCTACGTCAACTTTCTTTTGATTTCCATTTGCATGGAATATCTTTTTCCATCTCCTCACTTTCAGTCTGTATGTGTCCCTAGGTCTGAAGTGGGTCTCTTGTAGACAGCATATATATGGGTCTTGTTTTTGTATCCATTCAGCAAGCCTGTGTCTCTTGCTTGGAGCATTTAATCCATTCACATTTAAGGTAATTATCAACATGTATGTTCCTATGACCATTTTCTTAATTGTTTTGTGTTTGTTTTTCTAGGTCCTTTTCTTCTCTTGTGTTTCCCACTTAGAGAAGTTCCTTTAGCATTTGTTGTAGAGCTGGTTTGGTGGTGCTGAATTCTATTAGCTTTTGGTTGTCTGTAAAGCTTTTGATTTCTCCATCGAATCTGAATGAGATCCTTGCCAGGTAGAGTAATCTTGGTTGTAGGTTCTTCCCTTTCATCACTTTAATTATATCATGACACTCCCTTCTGGCTTGTAGAGTTTCTGCTGAGAAATCAGCTGTTAACCTTATGGGAGTTCCCTTGTATGTTATTTGTCATTTTTCCCTTGCTGCTTTCAATAATTTTTCTTTTTCTTTAATTTTTGCCAATTTGATTACTATGTGTCTCGGCGTGTTTCTCCTTAGGTTTATCCTATATGTGACTCGCTGTGCTTCCTGGACTTTGGTGGCTATTTCCTTTCCCATGTTAGGGAAGTTTTCGACTATAATCTCGTCAAATATTTTCTCTGGTCCTTTCTCTCTCTCTTCTCCTTCTGGGACCCCTATAATGGGAATATTGTTGCATTTAATGTTGTCCCAGAGGTCTGTTAGGCTGTCTTCATTTCTTTTCATTCTTTTTTCTTTATTCTGTTCCGCAGCAGTGAATTCCACCATTCTGTCTTCCATCTCACTTATCCGTTCTTCTGCCTCAGTTATTCTGCTATTGATTCCTTCTAGTGTATTTTTCATTTCAGTTTTTGTATTGTTCATGTTTGTTCTTTAATTCTTCTAGGTGTTAGTTCTTTAATTCTTCTAGGTCTTTGTTAAACATTTCTTGCATCTTCTCAATCTTTGCCTCCATTCTTTTTCCAAGGTCCTGGATCATGTTCACTATCATTATTCTGAATTCTTTTTCTGGACAGTTGCCTATCTCCACTTCATTTAGTTGTTTTTCTGGGGTTTTATCTTGTTCCTTCATCTGGTACATAGCCCTCTGCCTTTTCATCTTGTCTATCTTTCTGTGAATGTGGTTTTTGTTCCACAGGCTGCAGGATTGTAGTTCTTCTTGCTTCTACTCTCTGCCCTCTGGTGGAGGAGGCTATCTAAGAGGCTTGTGTAAGTTTCCTGATGGGAGGGACTGGTGGTGGGTAGAGCTGACTGTTGCTCTGGTGGGCAGAGCTCAGTAAAACTTTAATCTGCTTGACTGTAGATGGGTGGGGCTGGGTTTCCTCCCTGGTGGTTGTTTGGCCTGAGGCAACCCAACACTGGAGCCTACCTGGGCTCTTTGGTGGGGCTAATGACAGACTCTGGGAGGGCTCACGCCAAGAAGTACTTCCCAGAACTTCTGCTGCCAGTGTCCTTGTCCCCACGGTGAGCCAAAGCCACCCCCTGCCTCTGCAGGAGACCCTCCAACACTAGCAGGTAGGTCTGGTTCAGTCTCCCCTGGGGTCACTGCTCCTTCCCCTGGGTCCCAATGTGCACACTACTTTGTGTGTGCCCTCCAAGAGTGGAGTCTCTGTTTCCCCCAATCCCGTCAAAGTCTTGCAATCAAATCCCACTAGGCTTCAAAATATGATTCTCTAGGAATTCCTCCTCCTGTTGCCGGACCCCCAGGTTGGGAAGCCTGATGTGGGGCTCAGAACCTTCACTCCAGTGGGTGGGCTTCTGTGCTATAAGTATCCTCCAGTCTGTGAGTCACCCACCCAGCAGTTATAGGATTTGATTTTATTGTGATTGCACTGCTCCTACCATCTCATTGCAGCTTCTCCTTTGTCTTTGGATGTGGAGTATCTTTTTTGGTGAGTTCCAGTGTCTTCCTGTCGATGCTTGTCCAGCAGCTAGTTGTGATTCTGGTGTTCTTGCAAGAGGGAGTGAGAGCACATCCTTCTACTCTGCCATCTTGTTTCCTCCCTTCACAGATTCTTCGCTTACAGTGCTTCTAGTGACCTTCTTGAAGCCATTAATGAAGTCTTACAAAAAAGAGACAAACAGGCTGAATGTGGCCCACTGTAAACTTAGAGGGGAAAACATAGCTTCATTAAGAAGGGCAATTTCTATAATCCAAAATGATGGACTTTTGTACGTTAGAAAAGTTGAATTGTCTACCTTAGCAAATATTAATGCTGGTACGGATTGGAAGGTAGACGATTTGGAAGAATATAAGTTTGAGGTACCAGAAAAACATGAGATTCAGTCAAGTCCTATTAAGTATTCTCTTCCCGAAAAAGGATACAATATATTGATGTCCACCAACCCACGGCTATTGCTTCAAATCTCTTCCAGGGACAGGCCAAAATAGATCGAGGCCATTAAACTAAGATTCTAGGAAAGAGACTTGTTCCTAGGAGACCAAAGTCCCAAACTCGAAAGCCATGACTACATTAAAATCTCCTGGTATGGTAATGCACAGTGAAAATTACAAATACGTACGGACTGAGCTTGACCATAAAGAGCTATGACTTAAATCTTTTTTTTTTGAAGTTTTGAATTTTATTTTATTTGTTTTTTTATACAGTAGGTTCTTATTAGTTATTCATTTTACACATATTAGTGTATATATGTCAATCCCAATCTCCCAATTCATCACACCACCACCACCCCCCCCCCGCCACTTTCCCCCCTTGGTGTCCATACGTTTGTTCTCTACATCTGTGCCTCTATTTCTGCCCTGTAAATCAGTTCATCTGTACCATTTTTCTAGGTTCCACATATATGCGTTAATATACGATATTTGTTTTTCTCTTTCTGACTTACTTCACTTGTATGACAGTCTCTAGATCCATCCACATATGACTTAAATCTTAAATCCCTTTGACACACACCTACAGGGAGTGAGCTACTAAAGCTGTGTAACTCCAGAAAGGGCATCATAATATCCAATGTCTGTCTCATTTGAAAGACAATGGAGAAGAGTGATCCTAGGTGGCAGGACATGGGGTGATAGAGCAGGACTGACAAGTGAGTTTATTCTGGAAAGCAGAATTAGATGTGGTCACATGTAACACAAAAAGTCACTACACCACCAGGTCAGAAAACCTTCACTATTTCCAGCCACCAGATTATGGTTTACACTATGTTCCAGTGAGCAACTATACACTGCCCTTTTCCAAATAGAATTTTCATTGTGCTTATCCTGTTCTTTCTCCATGACTTTAAATATGTTGAAAGCAAATAATAACAGTGTATTAGACTTAATACAATGAAAAGCTACATCTAGGTGTGATGGGAGGAAAAGCAACTCAACCAGAGACTTGGAATCAAAACAGTGAAGATCCTGAGCTGTCCAATTTGAGGGAAGAATAAATGTATTTCATGCTGATGTGAGCATTTTAAGGGTGCATATTTATTTCAGAAGGAGCTAAGTTTGGATATTGAGTGGTTAAAGGGGAAGACTATATTCAACAGTTGGTTAAGTCCTAAACATCCATTCCAAACTTTCCGTATAATAGCAATAGAGTTTGAATACTGACTGCTGTTTCACGAATAGTTCCTGAATTGCTGAACCAATGAGGATAATCTCTTCTCCCTTGCTGGTGATTAGTTCAAAACCCAGGGTCAAGCCAATCAGTAAATTCCTCTTACATTAATGATTCATACAGGGATAAGGATGCAACCTAAACTGTCTCCATCAAAATGAACATAAGGATTTGTTAAATTGTTTCCATCAAAGTGAAGAAGGATTTATGTTAAATTTTTCGTGGAAACTTGAATAGGACGTCAATGAGATGAAACTAACACAGATGATAAAGTAGAAATAGGGAAAGCACATCAGTACTGATATCCTTGTTGAGCCCCAGAGTAACTAATCCTGGAGTTTGTGCTTCCTCTGGGTTTCCAGTTATACAAGACTTAAAACATCATTTTTTAAGTCAGATTTTTCTCTTACTTGCAGTCAAAACACCCTGGCTAATATGCTATCTCTATACTAATGACAACCTGTATCAGTTAGGAATTGCAGTCAGCTGCAAGGAACAGAAGTCTGAATGACAGTGGCTTAAACACAATAGAGGATTGGCTTTTCTCATGAAATATGACATCTGGAGATGGACAGTCCTGGTTGATACAGGATGACTATATTCCAGGCTTCTTCTATCATTTTGTTCAGCCTTCTTTAACATGTACTTGTCACCTTATTTTCAGAAATTAGCTGCATCAGTATTTCAATCAGGAAGGATGAAAAGAAAAGGCAAGCAACAAAAGATCAATGCTACCCTTTTAAATAGTTTTTCCCAAAGTATTTCAAAATTGCTACATACATTTTATTGGCCATAACTGTGTCATGTGACCATCCTATGTACAAGGGAAGCTGAGGAATAGCATTTCTATACCTGGACGTACTTCCACTACCAAAACAAATGAGAATCATATTCGTAAAGTTGAAGGGAAGATTGGCATTAGGTAGGCAAACTAGCCACCTCTGTTACGTTCTCAAATTTATGTCTCTAGCTCATACCTCCTCTCTGATCTCTCTCTCTTTTTTTTAATTAGAGTTATTTGAAGGTTGTGGGTTTTATTTTTTATTTATTTATTTATTTTTGCTGTGTTGGGTCTTCGTTTCTGTGCAAGGGCTTTCTCTAGTTGTGACAAGCTGGGGCCACTCTTCATCACAGTGTGTGGGCGTCTCTTGTTGCAGAGCACAGGCTCCAGACGCGCAGGCTCAGTAGTTGTGGCTCACGGTCCTAGTTGCTCCACGGCATGCGGGATCCTCCCAGACCAGGGCTCGAACCCATGTCCCCTGCATTAGCAGACAGATTCTCAACCACTGCGCCACCAGGGAAGCCCCTTTCTCATCTCTTGACTCACATATCAAATATGTTTTTTAAACTCTCCACACTTGTAGATTATAGACACCTCAAACTAAATATGTATAAAACAAAGCTATGATCTTACATGCAATCTGTACCTCCATGATGGTTAACTTTGTGTGTCAACTAGACTGGGCAATAGAGTACCCAGATATTTGGTCAAACGTTATTCTGGGTGTGTCTGTGAGAGTATTTTTGGATGAGATTAACATTTGAATTGGTAGACTGAATAAAGCAGATTGCCCTCCCTAGTGTGAGTAGGCCTTGTCCAATCAATTGAAGATCTGAATAGAACAAAAAGTCTGAGTAAGAAGGAACTCCTCCTGCCTGATGCTTGAGCCGGGACATCTGTCTTCTCCTGCCCTCAGACTGGAACTTACACTATCAGCTCTCCTGGTCCTCAGGCCTCAGACTTGGGTGGAACTTACACCACTCATGGCTCTCCTGGGTCTCCAGCTTTCTGACTGGAGAACTTGGCACTTCCCAGCCTCCATAGTTGAATAAGTCTTACAAAATATCTGTCTGTCTCAGTCTCTCTGTCTAGATAGATAAATAGATAGATAAATAGATTATCATAGATAGATAGATATAGATAAATAGATAGATAGATTTATATAGAAAGACATAGATACATAGCTCTCTGCTTCTCTGAAGAACTCGCCTCAAGTCATCCCCATCTCAGTGAACGGCACCACCACTTAGTCACTGAATGACCCTACCAATTACAAAAGTGTACCTACATACCTGCACAACCTTCAACATGATTTTTCATTCAACTGTTACTCACCCTTTCCAATGTATTGAACTCATCACCACATTGATTCAGTACTTCCTTCCAGTGTATTTCAAATCAGTCAACTTCTCTCCATCTCTAATGCCACCATTTTAGTCAAGTCACTGGACTCCCAAAATTCTAACTGGTTGCCCTGCTTTCACTTAGTCCTTTCTGATACAATTTACAGGTAGCTTTGAATGATATTTTGAAACCAGAAATCAGATATCACTCTCCTGTTCAAAACCCTCCAACGGCTTACCATTAAACTTCATCTTACCATGGTCAACAGGGTCTCATGAAGTGGTTCACCTCTACGTCTCCAACTTCGTCACACTCCCTCCTTGCTCCCTTTCAGCCACGTTGTCCTCTTCTCTGCTTTTCAGATATACCAGTTTTGCTCTATGTGGAACGATCTATCTCCAGCTTTTCATGTGGCTAGTTTATTCTCATCATTTAAATCTCCTCCGATTAGTTTTTCCCATTCTCTCCAGGCAGTCTTTCAACATTTAATCAAATAGCCCTTCATAACAGCTAATCATCTATAATCCCAATCTGTAATTATTTTTCTTTTACTGTGTCTTATCCCCTAAATAGTATATATGCTCCATCAAGACAACAAACTAGTCTCTGTAGTTAATATTTCTAAGTCTAAGCACAATGCTATTTCTTAGCCAATACTCAAAGAATTTACTGAGTGATTTCATTTATTCATTCAACAAATATTTGTTGAGGTCTTAGAAGAAAGTGTTCCAGGCACTGGGGCTGCAATAGTAAGTGAAAGGGCCAGAGTCATTGCCTTCATGGAGTTTACCCTCTAGGGGGAAAAGACAGAGACTAAACAAATGTGTCAGAAGGAGAATTTTTTTATGAAGTGTCCACTGGTTATTTGTTCAGAATCTTTTCTCTTTCTCAGGACTTAAACAAAGACTAGATGCCAAGAAAATACTGGGAAGTTTGGCACATTCTATTCCTTCCCAAAAAGGCCTTAGAATTTGTGAATGCTGTCATAAATACTGGGAAATCAACCAAAGTATCAGTTACTCTGACATATATACAAGAGGTTAATACCTTCAAGGGACCCCTGGGAGGTGGGTGTAGGAGGATAGCAAATAATTGTTGACTGAGATAATGATCAGATAGACAAATATGCCATAGTCAAACTCATTGTGAAGATTCACAATCTTAATTATTCCAAGGCCAAAAAGGTCAGCAAGACGGAATGTGATGTACTGATTACAAATGTCAAAATGCTGAATCAAAGGGAAGCTGAAGTTGTGTTGAGAAGAGAAAAAAAGAATAAATGGGATACCAGATTATATTACTCCTTGTCAGCAAAGCTCATGATAGGCCTGACTGCCAGCTGTGGGAACACTATCAAGGAATGGTATGCCATCCCAAACCATCAGTCTTCCTCTTGCCAAGGCTCCTGTTAACACACAGCTGGGCATCTCTTGGCAAAGAGGTTGATGTGCTCTCTCAATTTATTAACAATTGCTTCGTTTTTTGTTGATATCAAGAACCAAATAATTCTAACATTTCTCATAGTTGATGAAATCAATTGCTAAATTCAGACCTTGGAGATTATTTTGCCAATAATTCTTGCCCAGATTCAAGATAACATCATTTCCAATGTGTCTGTTCACAAGCTTTAATGAGGCCTGTGAGTCACACATTTCAGCTGCAGAGAGTTAACATGCTCTGAGAGGTTCAACTTGCTTCTGAGTGAGTAGAAGCCAAAGGCAAATGGAGGAAAATCTAAGCAAATGTTACAAGTAAACAGCAACAATAAGGATAGTAATGTTTTAAAAACTAACATTTATTAAGCCAGGCACTTTACTAAGCACTTCATTATGCATTATCCCAGTGAGTCCTAACAGCAGTCTTGTGAAATAAGTACAATTATTTTCCCTATTTTACAAAAACAGGAAACAGGTAAGGAGGAGACAGACATCAGAAGTGTGTACCTATTGTTGTTTTGGAGAAGACAAGAAGACAAAATGGGAGGAAAAAAAGGAAAAGGAGCAGGATAGCAGTGGATTGACGGCCTTTGGTTTTACTCAATTCACTGGACCAGTATAGAGTTCAAATTGATCATAAAGAGAAAAGCAGTCAGTTTCCTTAAGATATCACAGAAAGTGGTTTGCTGTGCCTAGTAACCACACTTCTTGTTAGTCCGTCTCAATCAACATTTACAAGAGTAGAATATTTCATCATCACTGCAATGTTTCTCTTAACCTAACCATGAATACATTGAACCCCCATGAATACAAGCCAATCCCCAGAGAAGTTGTACATATCCCCCTGGGACCTATGGGGCTCTTAGAGGCTGGGAATGCATCCTATCCATTTCTCGATCCCCAACAGTTTACATGAGCCTGACACATAGCAAGTAACTACTAAATGATTATTGAGAGAACAAGTTCACAATTCCATTAGCTCCCACAAGTAAAAAAGGTTGCATATTTAGTAAGACTATAGACCCTACAATTGGGGCAGAATGGCAAATAGATTTCAACTCAGAAGCCACCACCAAGAGAAAGGTAGTAGCTGCCTATCCTGCTGTGTTGAGTAGGATTCTGACTGCATAAGGCTTTAGTATAGAAAGGATCCTTTGACAAGTTCTTTTTTCTTATTCTTAATTAACTTAATTTTTTAGCTTTACTGAAGTATAACTGACAAATAAAATTGTAATATTTTACAATTTTAAAGCATACACTGTGGTGATTTGATATACATATATATTGTGAAAGGATTTCCCCCATCAAGTTAATTAACACATCCATCAAACTCACACTTTTTTTTTTTTTGGTGAGAAATATTTTTCTACTCCCTTTACAAATTTCAGTTATACAATCCAGTGTCATAAACTAGTTACCATGTTATATATTATTATTACCATGTTATTATATTTTGACTCTATTTATCTTATAACTGAAAGTTTGTATCTTTTTACCAGCCTCTTCCTATTTCCCCCAGCCACTGGCACCCAACCCCTGGATACCACATTTTTACTCTGTTTCTGTGAGTTTGAATTTTTTTTTTAATGTTCCACATGAAAGTGATACCGTACAGGATTTGTCTTTCTCTGTTTAGCTTATTTCACTTAGCATAATGAACTCCAGGTTTATCCATGTGTTGCAAATATCAGGATTTCCTTATTCTTAAAGGCTGAATAATATTCCATCATGTATATATCATATATATGATAACATTTTCTTTATCTGCTCATCTATCATTAGATATTTAAATTGTTTCCATACCTTGACCGTTGTGAATAATGTTGCAAGGAACATGGGAGTACTGATATCTCTTTGAGTTAATGGTTTTGTTTGCTTTGGATATATACCCAGAAGTGGGATTGCTGGATCATATGGCTTCTCATTTTTAATTTCTTAAGAAACCTCCATATTGTTTTCCATAGTGGCTGTACCAGTTGACATTCCCAAGAACAGTGTAGAATACTGTCCTTTTCTCCACATCCTCGCTAGCATTTGTTATCTCGTCTTTTTTATAATAGCCATCCTAACAGATGTAAGGTGATATCTCATTGTGGTTTTGATTTGCATTACCCTGATATTAAGTAGTGTTGAGCATCTTTTCATGCACCTGTTGGTCATTTGTATGTCTTCTTTTGAAAGATGTCTTTCCAGATCATTTTCCCAATTTTTAATTGGGTTATTTGTTTTGGTTTGGATGTTTGTTTTTGCTGAGGTATCTGAGTTTATTACATATTTTGGATATTAACCCCTTATTATATATATAGTTTTCAAATATTTTCTCCCACTCTATAGACTGCCTTTTCATTTTGGGTTCCTTTGCTGTGCAGAATCTTTTTAGTTTGATGCAGTTCCATTTACTTTTGGTTTTGTTGCCTTTGCTTCTGACCAAATCCTCAAAATTACTGTCAAGAGCAATGTCAATGAACTTACCTGCTATGTTTTTTCCTAGGACTTTTACAGTTTCCAGTCTTAAATTCAAGTCTTTAATACATTTTGAGTTGATGTTTGTATATATGATAAGATAGGGGTCCAGTTTTCCCAGCACCATTTATTGAAGAGACTATCCTTTCCCCCACTGTATATTCTTGAATACTTTGGCAAAAATTAATCGACCATATATGCATGAGTTTATTTCTGTACTCTCTATTCTGTTCCACTGACCTGTGTCTATGACAGTACCATACTGTTTTCATGACTATACCATTGTAATATAGTTTGAAATCAAGAAGTGTTATGCCTCAGGCTCCATACCAAGACTAAATCACCCCTGCATCCCTCAGCTGAGTTTTCTCCCCAGTTGTTGCTGCCCCAGATCCAGTGCCACACTGTGACACAGAGTGAAAGGGGTTGTAGTATTGACTTAGTTCAGGCTGGGGTGCATGCCAAAGCAGTTGTGGGAAACCCAGTAGCTGCTAGAGAAAACCTCTCTCCACCCTCTCCGTGATGCCTCAGGGGCAAGCCAGTGGGTGAAAGCTCCTCACAAGCAGAGTCTAGGGTTCCCACAGTCCTCCTGTTAGTCCCAGAGGCCCTCTGACCAGCCAAAGGGGCTTGCTTCCCCTGTGTGGGAGCCCAAGACTGGGGTGCCCAGTCTGTGGCTCTCACCACTCACCTTCCAGGGTGGGTCTCTACCCATGTATTCTCCTTTTATCTCTTAGTCCCCTCCCAGGGGCACAGGTCCTGACTCAACTGCTTTTCTTCCCTTCATACCCAATTATGTATGGATCTTTCTTACAGCCTTGGTTATACAGGAGTCTTTCTGCTAGTTTCCAGTTAGTTTTCAGTGAGAATTTTCCACACGTAGATGTATTTTTGATGTGTGCATGGGGGGAGGTGAGCTCCATGTCCTCTTACTCCACCATCTTGATCAACCTCTTCTCCTTTTTCATTTCTACTTTTATTTATTTGTATCCTCTCTTTTTTTATTACTTAGTCTAGCTAAAGGTTTGTCAATTTTGTTTACTTTTCAAAAAACCAGCTCTTAGTTTTGTTGATATTTTCTATTGTCTTTCTTGTCTCTATTTCATTTATTTTCACTCGATTTTTGTTATTTCCTTCATTTTATTAACTTTAGGCTTAGTCTGTTACTTTTATAGTTCCTTGAGATACAAAGTTAGATCATATCTGATAACCTTCTTTTTTCTTAATGTAGATGTTCATCACTCTAAAATTTCCTCTAAGAACTGCTTTTGCTGAATCCGATAAGTTTGGGTAAAACAATTCATTTCTTAAATGGGCAAAATACTTCAACAGACAGTTCACTAAAGATAACAAATAGTTAGCAAAAAAAGTACAGGAAGGGCTTCCCTGGTGGCGCAGTGGTTGAGACTCCGCCTGCCGATGCAGGGAACACGGGTTCGTGCCCCGATCCAGGAAGATCCCACATGCCATGGAGCGGCTGGGCCCGTGAGCCATGGCCGCTGAGCCTGCGCGTCCGGAGCCTGTGCTCCACAACGGGAGAGGCCGCAGCGGTGAGAGGCCTGCATACCGCCAAAAAAAAAAAAAAAAAAAAAAAGTACAGGAAAAGATGCTCAACATCATTAATTATTAGGAAAAGCAAATTAAAATCACAATGTGATACCACAATATACCTCTTAGAATATCTAAGATTTAAAGATTGACCATACCAAGTGTTGTGGAGAATATGGAGAAACTGAAACCTCATACACTGAATGTAAAATGGTAGAACCACTTTTGAAAACAGTTTGCCAATTTTCTTAAAATGTTAAACATTATATTTGACACCTAAAGTACAAGCAAACAAAGGGAAAAAATAGATAAATGGGACTCCACCAAAATAAAAAAAACTTTTCTTCTTCAAAAGGATACTATCAGGAAAGTAAAAAGACAACCCCGGGTTTGGAGAAAATGTTTAAAAATCATATACCTGATAAGGGTCTAGTTTCTAGAGTATATAAAGAACCCTTCCAATTCAAAAATGAAAAGAGAAATAAACCAATTTTAAGATGAGTAATGAATATGAATGGATATTTCTCCAAAGAAAATACACAAATGGCCACCTGAAAATGTGCTCAACATCATTACTTATTAGGGAAATACAAATCAAAACCATAATGAGATACCATTTCACACTCACTAGGATGACTATAATCAAAGAGACAGATATAACATGTCTTGGTAAGGATACAGAGAAACTGGAACATCCCCCCCCATACATTGCTGGTCAGGATGTAAAATGGTGTAGCTACTATAAAAAAGAGTTTGGCAGTTCCTCAAAAAGTTAAACAGAGTTATCATATGGCTCAGTAATTCTACTGCTGGTTATAGTCTCCTGACAATTAAAATATATATATTCGCACGAAGACTCGTATAACAATGCTCAGAGCAGCATTATTCATAATAGCTAAGAAGTGGAAATAACCCCAAGGCCCATCAAGCAATGAACAGATAAACAAAATATGGTGTATCCTCACACTGAAATATAAGTCAGCCATAAAAGGAATGAGATCTGGTACATGCTACAATATGGATGAACCTTTAAAAAATTATGCTAAGTGAAAGAACCCAGAAACAGAAGACCATGTATTTTTACAATTATACTTACATAAACTGCACAGAATAGGCAAAACCACAGAGACAGAAAGTAGACTAGTAGCTTCCAGGGGCTAGAGGCAGGGGGTGGGGGGAATGGAAAGTGACTATTAATGGGTACAAGGGTTTTTTGAGGGGAATTGATTAAAACATTATAGAATTAGATAGTGGTGATGGTTGCACAACCTTGTGAATATGCTAAAAATGAGTGAATTATATACTTTTTAAAGATGTATTTTATGGTATATGAAACAAATCTCAACTAAAAATTACTCATATCCCTTACCTTATGGTCCAGCATTCCGCTCCTAAGTATTTACTCAAAAGAAATGAAACATATGTCCACACAAACACATGTAGACAAATATACAAAGCAGCTTTATTTCCAGTTGTGAAAAGCTGGAAACAATCCAAATGTCTACCAACAGGAGAATGCTCATCATACTGTGGTATATGCATACTGTGGAATGCTGCTCAGCAATAAAAAGTTACAAACAACATGGATCAATCTCAAACTAAATATGGTGCACAGAAGAAGCCAAACAAAAAAAGAGTACATAGTGGGTGATTCCACTTATATAAAATTCTAGGAAATGCCGACTCATGTATACTGACCAAAAGCAGATCAGGTGTTGCTTGTGAATGAAAGCAGGATTGCAAAGAACACAAAACAAATTTTTGAAGAGGATCAGTGTGTTCATTATCTTGATTATGGTGGGAGTTTCACAGGTAGGTTGATATACCAAATCATCAAACTGTGTAGTATAATGCAAATGGTTTATTATATGCCTATTCTACCTCAAAAGCTGTTTCTTAAAAATAAGAAAAAATTGCCAAGAAATGTTTCCTACACTATGCTCTTTCTATTTCCCTTTGGCTTTGGAGGACATCAGACAAAAGACATGACCCTGTTCTAATGTGGCTGGTGCCTGGTGACTCTCCAAGAAATATTGGTAGAAACACTAAAGGCACGGCACCTCAGTATCAAACTTTACCCCACAGAGCTATAAGAAGAGCCTAATGGCATAGAGCAATAGTACCGATGCTAAACGGAATTGTTCCAAGAGATGCTCTGTCTGGGTACTTTGCTTTGTCCCCTGCTTGACGTCATTGTTTCTCATCATCTTCTCGGTTCCTAATTTACTCCAAACCCAGAAAAACATATGAATCTCAACTAAGTATCAGTTCCTTCATGAGATATGAGGAAAGTCAAAATTTAAGAGTCATAAAATCAGGACTGTCTAACGTTATCACACTATATAGCTCCCTTGATTGCCACCTAATGTGTTAAAAGAAAATCAGGAGATCTACATCTCATACCAATTTGCAGTGCATTTCCAAAATGGCATATGCTGTGTCACTCCGACACCTAAAAGAAGGAATGAGGGGAATGTGCCACAGAGAAGGACCTGCACAGAGTTAGGTTTGCTGAGTCAGGGGCCGTTGAACAGCAAGTCCTGGGTCCTGTCTGTACAAACCACAGGGATTTGGGGTTAGCTTGGAGGCATTTTACAGTAACCAAGTACCTGCTTCTTTAAAACCTGTTCATTACTGTGCTTTTTTCCTATGCTATACAGCATAATGAGCCTGAAAGTCAGTGCTGGAACCTGGAGGAGCACGGGAGCTGTACAGAAATGTTGAAATTAGGATTCTTCAGAAGGAGCTGAAAAAGGATGGTAGCCCTCCCCCCCACTCCCTTTTTCAAAGGAAAGCTCATGAAAAGGTTACTTTCCTTGTGATTAAGAGTCTACACAATTAAAATTTTTAAGTGGCTGATTGAGGGATAATGTAGCAGATTTTATTCAGCCTCAGATACCTCAAGGGAAATTCAGCTTTCCTTTATTACTTTTACTGCCCGCACACATTTTCCCTTAGAAATAAAAATTAAACCTTTGTACAACTGCTTCCAAATGCATTTTCTCTTTACTCTAATAATGGTTTTCAAGAAACATCTGTAGCAAATTAAAACGTTCCTTTTTAAAAAAATGCATAGAGTTATCAAGAAACTGATGAATATATGAATATAAGTGAGGATAAATAAATACCTGCTGCTAACCGTCCATCTTCTAAGTATCAAGGAGTGCGTACCCCTCTTTACTGTTTGTTTACCTTTCAGGTGAATACCATAGTCAAAAACATTCAAGAATATATAGAGGTATGGGAGTATGGAAATCTCAAAAATGTTTATTCTTTCTCTTTTTCACACTCTCACAGTTCCTTACAGTGATACAGATCATCAGAAATTAATATTATTTGCTAATAACAATTTACAATAACCAGGACATGGAAGCAACTTAAATGTCCATCAACAGATGAATGGATAAAGAAGATGTGATATATATACACAATGGAATACTACTCAGCCATAAAAAAGTATGAAATAATGCCATTTGCAGCAAGTGGATGGACCTAGAGATTATCATACTAAGTGAAGTAAGTCAGAAAGAGAAAGACAAATCCCATATAATATCACTTATATGTGGAATCCAAAATATCACACAAATGAATTTGTCTATGAAACAGAAACAGACTCACAGACATAGAAAACAAACTTATGGTTACCAAAGGGGAAAGAAGGTGAGGGAGGGATAAATTAGGAGTTTGGGATTAGCAGATACAAACTACTATAAATAAAATAAACAACAAGGTCCTAATATATAGCACAGGGAACTATATTCAATATACTGTAATAAACCATAATGGAAGAGAAAATGAAAAAGTGTGTGTGTGTGTGTGTGTGTGTGTGTGTGTGTGTGTGTATCTGAATCACTTTGCTGTACACCAGAAACTAACACAACATTGTAAATCAGCTAAAATTTTTTAAAGGTTATTCATTGATATTAACTTCCTATTTTTTGAGGAGCTTAATTTATTTTTGTAGGCTTTGAAATGTAAAATAGGTAGAAATGAGAGAAGGACTGAAGGTCTGTTGGGGAGTGGCCAGACCTGCAATAACAGTGGCTAACATTTGTTGAATGCCTCCTACTCCCCAGGCATTGATACCTTTTAATATTGCACTCCTCCATGCAGTTTGCTTTTGCATTCTCACCATTTAACGGATAACAAAATTGGGGTTCAGCAAGATCAAGCTGCTTGTCCACAGCCCTACTATTAGTAAGGGACAGAGTCATGAACCAAAGCCAGGTCTTCATGAAAGCAACACGTGTTATTTTGTAAGTGAGAAAAATAAATAAATGATCAAATATTGCATTGAAGCATTGTACCACATTATCAATTTATATAGAAAATAAACTTGAATTGGACCTAGAGATTGTCATACTGAGTGAAGTCAGACAGAGAAAGACAAATATCATATGATATCGCTTATATGTGGAATCTAAAAAATGGTACAAATGAACTTATTTACAAAACAGAAATAGACCCACAGATGTAGAAAACAAACTTATGGTTACCAATGGGGAAAGGGGGGGAGGAATAAATTGGGAGATTGGGATTAACATACACACATTACTATATACACAATAGATAACTAATAAGAACCTACTGTATAGCACAGGGAACCCTACTCAATACTCTGTAATGACCTATGTGGGAAAAGAATCTAAAAAAGAGTGGATATAGGTATATGTATAACTGATTCACTTTGCTGTGCAGCATAAACTAACACAACATTGTAAATCAACTATATTCCAATAAAAAAAAGGTTTTTTAAGAAAAGAAACGATTTATCTCAGTGAGACCAAGTTTAAAGAACCGTATCTCTTTGAGGAATAGTTTTATGCCCCAACTGCATCTATATTCTACCAATCTACTCAGTGATGGACTTTTTCTACATTGACAAATTGCTGATGAGGAGCCATTCTGTCCCTAGAAAACAAGATTGAGAATTGGATTTTATCTTTTTATTTATTTATTTTTGGCGGTACACGGGCCTCTCACTGATGTGGCCCCTCCCGCCACGGAGCACAAGCTCCGGACGCGCAGGCCCAGCGGCCATGGCTCACGGGCCCATCCGCTCCGCGGCATGTGGGTCCTGCCCGGACCAGGACACGAACCCGCGTCCCCTGCATCAGCAAGCGGACTCTGAACCACTGCGCCACCAGGGAAGACCTGGATTTTATTTTTTAATTCTATCCAGTATTCCACTGTGGCTCTGAAAACAACTCCTGGAATAGTTTTGTTCAGATTTTGAACAAAAGTATATTGTAGATATAAGAAGACTTCAGCAGGAAAAATGCTACCACATTGTAGTTAATGACATAAAAATCTCTTCTATAAAATTCTAGAACTCCAAGTCATTATCGTTTTGGTTGAACTTTCTTATCCACCTATTCACATTTAATTTTATATCCTTACTCCACAATATGTTCATTTATTTATACATACCCACTGCACTTTTTCCCATTCGATGAAGAATATGGTTCTTTATTGTGACTTTTCTTCAAACTGTATTACTGAAGGATGTTTCAAGGTTAGTGACTTTAACTTTGAAAAAACAACCTGCTCACTCCTAAAAAAAAATTATACATGCATGCACATACACTTATAAATTCCCCAATTTCTGGACCCATGTCCTGATATTATTATGAAGGAGAAGAAAATTACAGGATTAGAAATTTAAAAGTAAAACTTAACATTAGCATGCAGGAATAATACCACTAATACTATGTCAACTATCGTCCTGACACCCTTCCAGGTGCTTTACATATATTAATTCATTTAATCTTCACAAAATCCATAAGATAGTTCCTATTATCTTCCCTATTTTATTGACAAGAAAACAGAGATGAAATAATTCACACAAGACCATATGTAGTAAATACAGAAACCATATCCAAACTTAATGCGTCTAGCTCCAGAGTACTAGGTGTTTTTGTTGTTTCTTTAATTTTCTTCCTTTCTCACCTACTAGTACAAATATAATCTAGAACTAGTGATGGCAGCCCATTTTTACAATAACGAACAACTTTGATGAAGTGGTCTGTGGTATTCCAAATTATCCACCTCTAGCTTAGCTTTCAATTACCAGCAGTTATCCACTAGAATGGAATATCGATTTCAGACTTCCTCTCAAAAGTGTGAAAGATATTAAAGACAAAAAGATACAAAATCTATCTCCTTTATATCTTGGGCCACTCAGATTTCATCTTATTCTTTGGAAATCTTACAGGCCTACTGAACCCAAATATAAAAGGTGAAACAGAAAAACTGTGCTGTGAATTATTTGAAAACATTATTTCTAAGAAAGTATTACTTTAGGGGAAAAAAAAGAGCTTGTTCATTTCAGTCCATGTGTGTTTCTGTCCAACTTAAAAAGGTAATGCACAGGTTGAGCATGTATTTGCTCTGGATAAATAGATAAGTTGAATTCTTTCAGAGTAAGTATTGCCCACAGACTGTCACTGAGATCTTTCTGATGTTCTGAGCAAAAACCAAATTGATCCTCTCTGCTCCAGAAAAGAAACTTTTTATAAGACTTGAGAACATGCCTGGTAATGCTGCCTTTAGCTATGTATTTCCCGGGCCAATTTGTTCCCCAGAGAAGCTATGGCTTTGAAGTATTCCATTTGTAATGTTTTTGTTGTCTATAAGAATTTTGTTTCACTGAAGGTTTTCCAATATGAAAGGTTTATTTCCAAAGAGGAATTAAATTTAAGTAAATTAAATAAATAAATTCTACCAGGGCTTCCCTGGTGGCGCAGTGGTTAAGAATACGCCTGCCAATGCAGGGGACACGGGTTCGAGCCCTGACCCAGGAAGATCCCACATGCCGTGGAGCAACTAAGCCCATGCGCCACAACTACTGAGCCTACGCTCTAGAGCCCACGAGCCACAACTACTGAAGCCCGCGCGCCTAGAGCCCGTGCTCCGCAACAAGAGAAGCCATGGCAATGAGAAGCCCGTGCACCACAACGAAGAGTAGCTCCTGCTCTCCGCAACTAGAGAAAAAAAAAAAAAAAAACCGTGCACAGCAACGAAGACCCAACACAGCCAAAAAAATAATAATTCCACCATTACTCCAATAAAAGTTCTGAGAACTCACTATGTGCAAGGTATTACATTAGACACTATAAATAATAACAATATAGCAATAAGTCAAACACAACTTCAGTTGAAGAATTCCAAAATTATATAATTCAAGATAAGTACAAAATTTATATTATTCTAGCTGAAAGAAACTTTTAAAATTTAATTATCATAGGTAAAGAAATTAGTTTAACTAGAAAGGGAAAAAAAGACACTTGACATGACAATGTGCTAGACATGAGGGTAATCACTGTATTGGAGTTATTTCATTTTTTCTTAACAGCAAATCCATGAACTAAGTTTTGTTATTTTCATCATACAGTTAGAAAGTTATATGAGTTCCCCCTGGATCACAGTATTAAAGTAGAAGAAAGGTCTCCTGGTCCTTACGCCGTGCGACTTTTACCATCCCACTATATTTTGAAGAAATCTTTGGAACTGGTAAATGAGCTAATATATACCAGTGCTTTAGCATGATATCTGACAAGACTAAATGCTCCACAAATAAAAGCTGGTGATAGTGGCAACAGTAATAGCAGAAGCAGAAGCATATCAAGCCATCATCTGAACCCCCCCATGGCCTAAAAGCCCCCACCAGGAAGAATGGATGAACCTCTCCACCTCATACCTATACTTCCTTTTCCACACAGGTGCTAAAGGTCATAACTTCTCTGTGCTTATTATATGTGGGATTGCTCGTGACACTGCATTTGAACCCTCAGTAATTCCACTTAGCCACTGCTACTTGCCTCTTCTTCATTCATCCCTTTCTTCATTATCATATTATTCGCATAAAACAATTTTCATTCTTTCCTTCTTTCCACTTCATCTCCTCCCAATCTACCTGATAACTTTTGCCATTAGTAACTGAGATATTCCTCCAGAGCTTATACAATGATAAATCGAGAGTTTCACAAGTACCTGGGGCTCAACAAAAGTAGAACTGTTCTGGGACTCGCCTCCAGCTAAATTATTTTAAAATTCAGCTCCTGAACACAGCCGGCTTGCCATCAGCAATCTGAATAAATTTTAACAACACTGGGTCCACCTCAAGATTATTCCTTCAGTATTATATGGAAATTACTATAAATGAAGGAAATATGATACAAAGAAGTAAAATAATTTAGTTTATTTTAATGAAGTTTCCCTGATAGCTTGACTGACGGAAAAAGAAAACAATTTTCATAACAGAGTCTAGCTGTTGTACATGTGAAATACCTCTTACAAATAACCCCTCTTCCCCAAGACGCTACAGCACAGGACTGTGCACCCGTACAGTAACTATTGATTTAAAGAAAGGAACTCATTCCTGCTTAAGCCTTTGTATTCTCTCAAGGTTTGTAATCCAATCAGATAATATTACCTATTCAAAATGTAATCTGGACCTCTGATAACCATTAACTTTTACTAACTTTTACCTCTGAATATACAGGCAGGGGACTTAGATCTATGAAGTCAATATGAAAAGCAGTGTTCACACCATGGCAGTCCCTTGCAAACACTCATTTCATTGAAGGAAGCAATTTGTGTAAGAGTCGTATGGCTTAGACTTATTTACACAGATTGAGCCATTGAGTGTCATTTGATGTTCAAGCCTTGTTCTGAGGATGGCACATAATTCAGGAATGCTGAATCAGAAGAGCCATCCCAGGGGACTAATTCTCAAGAACCAGGATAACATGTATCTGCTTTGTCGATTTGCATTTAAGCAGAATTAGAGGTTACCTTACCATTCGCTCTAAGCACTAGTAATGAACACGCATTTCCCCCGTGAACATGATAATAAATTCAGAAAAGGTCCAGTTCTGACATCTAAAGGGCAGCAACATTATATCACTGACAATATGCTATTAGCAGTCATTTTCACTTATTACTGTTCTTCAGGCTTACAGTGGGGTGACTTATGTTTTGTTTACTACATCATCATAGCATTTTCCAGTTTGAGTCAGAAAGCTGCATTTTTTGTATAAGCCCTCTAATAGTTCACACAAAGTATGACAATAACTTCACATGGATTCCATGCATTAAAGGACTCAACATCACACTGGAGTACTGTCTTCCCAACCAATTACTGGACAATACAGCAACATTCTCAGAGCCTTAGAGAACAGAACTGAATCTGCATTCTTTTTCAAAGAGCTTCCTCTCAAGGCGTTACCCAAACATACCTCCTAGTCCCCTATATCAATCCTTTATCAATCACATGTCCCAACCTTACCCAGTGTACATCTGGACGATATTTTCAAATATTTCCTTGTCTCCACATTCCATTTCCACCTCCAAATCTCCAAGCTGTCCTTTTACGAAAAGAAGCAATAAAAATTTCCTAAACCACTGGGACTTCCCTGGCGGTCCAGTGGTTAAGACTCTGTGCTCCCAATGCAGGGGGCATGGGTTCAATTCCAGGTCGGGTAACTAAGATCCCGCATGCTGGGTGGTGCGACCAGAAAAAACAAACAAACAAACAAAATTTCCTAAACCACTGCAGATGCCTGAGTACCTTCTTATTCAAATACTGTATAAAGAGCATTTTAAGAATTAAGCTTAAATGTTACAAGTCAATTAATAGCCAAAGAGAAATAACTTTCTCATCTTGTTTACTCCAAAGAATAATGAGGAAGAGCAAAGAAGGAAGGGAGGAAAAGAGGGAGGGAGAGAAAGAAGAAAAAAAGAGAGAGAAAGAGACTCTTGGTAGAAACTGGAGGTGAGCAAAGAGAAATGGCTTCAATCACTTGGGAAGAGGAAAGGCGATATTAATAAGGAAGAGCCACATATACCTCTGAGAGAGCTTTCACCTGGGATAGGCTGAATTCAAACACTTCAGTAGAGAAATTCTCCATCACAGAACAGATTATTTGTCTATTAAACTGGATGAAGATGGTTTAGCAGACATTTGTCACTTTTCAGAAGGCATGTTTATATTTGGGGAATTCCCCACATTATAAGTCTCAGTGGGTGACAGGACTGAATTCCAAACAGATGCTAAAAATTCCAGAAACTCACCGCTGGGGCTTCCCCAGTAGCTAGCGTATGGGCACATGTCCTGGGCCCCAGCCTTTCAAGCAGAAGGCAGTGTGCAAAGATGCAGGAGCTCTGGGGGACCTTCATGGGGGGAGGGGCGGAGGGAACAGTGGCAGTGGCACAAGCTGCAGGCCTAACTCAGAAGTGGCAGTGGCAGTTTTCCCCAGCAGAGCTGTTCTCTGACACTGTCTTAGGCACTCTGTTCTGGCTGCAGAGCCCCAAACTGGTTTTTAAGCCCTCCTATTGATTCTGTGACCTACCCAGTATTTCATTTTATTAAGTTCCTTTTCTGCCTAAATCAGTCGGAAAGATGAAGTATATAGTTCCACATATATATAAATATATATATATATATATATATATATGTATGAATGGGTTATCCAAATTGTAAATAACCTAAAAAAGAACAAATATTAACCCAAATTTGGGTTAAAAATAACCCAAATCCTTGGTTTTATAATGCATTACCTTAGAGAAACCAAATTACCACATATGACACATATGAAATAATACATGAAATGTATATACATTTGAAATTCTCTACTCGACTGGCCCAGATTTCTGTCAAAATCCTGTAATCTTACAAGCAGATAGAAGGGAGCAGTAATCTTACTCAACCCCACTATTTTGCGGATGAGGAAACCAATATTTAGGAGGATGAAGGAACTCACCAAGGGGCAACCATTTAAGAGAGCAGAGCGAGAACTAGAATGGTTTTCAGTTTTCAGTCCAATGCCTTTTCTGTCACATGATGATGACAGTGCCTTGATTGTTTGGGGTGTTATTTTTGTCACAGATTGCTTTTGGTTTTTATTTTGTCATTTTGTTCTAAGACACATCATCCTAGGACTCTACTTCGTTATTTGAACTATCTGTATTTGGTGATGTGATAATTTATTAGTATTGAGAAAACAGACCACGATGAGGAATTCAGGAAAAGGTCAAGCATTCAAAGGCCTGAATGATGACATGGAGAGTGAGTTCATGCTATGACACTTCTTGGAGAAAATATACTTAATTAAGGCTGCATCCTTCTGAGAGGTGCTACTTAGCTGGTACTGCTGCTCTGGATCTCAGAATGTTAATGGAACCCAGATCACAGATAGAGATCTATAACAGGATATTTCTTCAACCTTGAACTGCGTGAAGAAAACAAAAGGGTTTGCTGAAAAAAATTGAACTCATGGTACGGAATGAGAGCTATCTACATATACAATTAACTTAAACACAACAGTGCACAGCAAAGTTTTCTGCATCATGTTCAGTGTCAACTTCTGACTTTTTTCATGCTTTGCAACAGCATATAGTTACTCTGCCTTTTGGATCAGTCTGAAATCCTTTTCTTCTCGAACTGTCTCAGTGTTGCTGATGTTTGTCTGCATGTGAATACATTTTTGTCCCATGCTATCTTGGCTTCATGTTGCCCTCATATATCAGAGTCATCATTTTTTGGTAAAATAAACAGTCCCTCTCTAAACCCACGAAGTGCTGAAATTCTTTGTAATATGCTGGTATTCCAACAGGATTCCTCAGGAGATTTGCTTCTGTCCAACATACTCTGAAAAACTCCTAACGCTAATACACTACCTGCCTTCACTAGAATAGCTTCACTAACCTGAGCATTCTGTGCTCTAACTACTCTATAACCTACATTTTTTTATTTTTTGTTTTCCAGATGATATAAAAATGGAAAGTTGGGGCTTCCCTGGTGGCTCAGTGGTTAAGAATCCGCCTGCCAATGTAGGGGACACAGGTTCGATATCTGGTCCGGGGAGATCCCACAAGCTGAAGAGCAACTAAGTCTGTGTGCCACAACTACTGAGCCTGCACTCTAGAGCCCGCGAGCCACAACTACTGAGCCCACGTGCCACAACTACTGAAGCCCACGCGCCTAGAGCTCGTGCTCCGCAACAAGAGAAGCCACCGCAATGAGAAGCCCGCGCACCACAAGGAAGAGTAGCCCCGGCTCACCACAACTAGAGAAAGCTCGCACGCAGCAACAAAGACCCAACGCAGCCAAAATTAAAAAAAAAAAAAAAAAGACTAAACAAATTTTCAAAAAGAAAAAAAGAAAAGTCTTTCATACTAATCATTCATTGATAACTAGCTACATTTCTTGTTAAGATCCAAGTTGAAATCAAATGCACCACGGTTCAGAAATGTAGACTTCATGAAAGTGCTCCCCTCAGATATGGGGATATATGTATATGCATAGCTGATTCACTTTGTTATAAAGCAGAAACTAACACCCTATTGTAAAGCAATTATACTCCAATAAAGATGTTAAAAAAAATAAAAATTTTAAAAAAAAGAAAGTGCTCCCCTCCCCACCATAGTGTGCATGGGTGTGTGTGTGTGCGCGCGCACACACACACACACACACACACTCCAAATCAAGTGGCTTGCAAAGCCAAAACAGGGAGCCTATGTATGGATTACCACATACTTCATCCTCACTCTCTAGAAACTCTATCCTTTCCCTAAGTAGAAGGTGTTTAGCCGTATCTCCCTAAGAAATCCAATTTTAATGACTCCTCTCCCAAAACAAAGCTGAAGTGACAGCTCACTTCACTTTAAAATTACTACAAAGTATCTGTACTATAGAGGATCCACTGTATGGGTTATCCAAACTATAAATAATCTGAAAATGACACATCCTTGGTTTTATAATGTATTACCTTTCTGAAACCAAACTACAGCACTAATTATATTTGGCTTCAGCAAATATTAACATTTCTTGAGTGTAAGCTAGAATCATGCTGTACTCCAGAGAAAGCCAAACTTAAAGTTTAAACCACTAACAATAACCTACAAAGCAGTTAATCCCCGCAGGGGAGGTCAGCTCTAAGCCAGCATGTGTCCCTTCCATCTTGACCTAGATGATCTTAGCTGGCCGCGCTGGTGGCATCATCCTTGATATATAGAGATGCATAAACTGCTTTTAATGATATATTTGGGGCTCTCAAATTAGATAATCAGGTCTGGAAATGCTATGATTTTAACAGCTGCCACACTGACCTTCTTTGGGTAGTTCACTCTCCGTCTGCTTTAGACTGAAGTCTAAGGGTCCAAATGTTTAAAGTCAGGAAGATGGGAGTGGGGGAGACAAAATCATGTTCACAGCATGATCCCTGAAAACATCAAAACACTGTCTGTTCTTGCCTTTTGTGAAGTCGGCCCTTCAGCTATTTGCTCAGGTTTCCCTACCAACTTGATGATGAATGAGGTTTTCCAAGGGCTTTTACACACAGCACTGTTATTTCACTGGGGCTCGGTGAGTACTTTAAACAGATGAAGACAAAGAAAGCCAGCCATGTAATTCAGCGCCTGATTGCTCTTCCACACATCAGTGGTGAAAGGCACAACTCTGCCTTGAGCAGTGCGGAGTGGCTGACTGACTGGATCCAGTAAAGGCTGATAAATTTTGGAATGCTCTTTCAACACAAGAAAAATAGCATCGAGATGGAATACTGCAGCGCTTCGTACCTTACAAGAGAACCCTGGAAATCAGTGCTTACCACCACTGGCCACAAAGAGGGAAAAAATAGAAGGTGTTTCCCAGACTATGCCAGGAATCCCCGACATCTGGAGGGTGAGAGCTGACCCACATGCATTTTAACTTCAAATGATTTTTGAAGTGTTGATTGCAATTATGTATGTAAACAATGGGTTACTAATTTAGAAACAAATTCATTTGAATAGGGAGTATTCCCAAAAACAAAATTTTAAAAGATACAGTGAGGAAACAACAGGCAGAGTGTATTCTTTCCTTATATCACATTTCCTACAGCCTGGGGAAAGAAACATTTGTACATGCTTTATTCCAACAGCCTTTCCAGGACAGGATGAGAAAAAAGTAGCATTAAGATCCACATGGGCTTTAGAGTCCAGGTAACCACTCTGCCTCTACAAATAAGAAAGTCCAATCCTATTGGAGGGAGTTGATTAACAGCAAGGGATGAAGAACAGGATCAAACCTTAGGATACAATTTCATGCACAGGGAAGGAAGGAAGGACTAGGTTGCAACCTCACCTCCATGACTCTGCTTAGTTGCAGACATGTTATCTCTCAGTGCTTCAAAAACTTCCCTTGAGGGTAATTTTTGCTTGTATACAGCTTTGAAAGCGCTGGTATAAAAGGCTTTAACTAACAGGTTCACGAGTAGAAGCCTTCCCTTGGACTCCAGGCCCAGTATCTTCCACACAGCTAAATAACAACTGCTCACAGTGAAATTACACATAATCAATAGTCTGTCCACTGATCCAAACACCCCAGGGGCCCATTCCTGAAGATTTTATTGTCCATCTATTCCAGGTGGGCATATGGTGGAGCCTATCGACTCACACACAGCTGTTTTTCTCCTGTTGTTTCATGATTATTTCCGAGAGTTTTACTAGGACAGATGTTTTAAGAGCGTGCTGAGTACACAACTTTCCTCAACTGACACTTTTTAATTTATATAAACAGCAGATTTCTATGCTGCTGTCCTTTTGAGACTGTGAGGGAAGGGGTGGAATTGCCAAATAATGTCAGTTTCCTTCAACATTGTGAAGCAGAGGCACTTTTTTTTTTTTAATTTAATTTATTATTTATTTATTTTTGGCAGTGTTGGGTTTTCGTTGCTGCACGCGGGCTTTCTCTAGTTGCGGCGAGTGGGGGCTACTCTTCATTGCGATGCACAGGCTTCTCATTGCGGTGGCTTCTCTCATTATGAAGCATGGGCTCTAAGTGTGCGGGCTTCAGTAGTTGTAGCGCGTGCGCTCAGTAGTTGTGGTTCGCAGGCTCTAGAACGCAGGCTCAGTAGTTGTGGCGCACGGCCTTAGTTGCTCCGCAGCATGTGGAATCTTCCTGGACCAGGGCTCAAGCCCATGTCCCCTGCATTGGCAGGTGGATTCTCAACCACTGTGCCACCAAGGAAGTCCCCAAGCAGAGGCACTTCTGTCCAACACCCTCCCCACAATCCCTGCTGGCAGAGACCCTCTCAGTGTCCTCCCTCAGCCACTTGATCTTTCTCTGATCCTGTCTCCCATCAGACTGTTTGAATTTGGTTTTTCCACGTCGAGGCTTTTTCAGCTGGAGCAAAGTGAATACACCAGTGTCCTATATAGAAGGCAATTTTCTCTGCTGGGTTTGTACCTGGTCCAAACATTTGAATTTAGATAGCAGTTTATTTCCTGAGAGTCAACATGTACTTCTGCTTGAACCCATGGCAGAGTCAACCCCATACTGGTGCCAGAAAAAATCTGTTACTACAGAAAACAATATACTGCTACACATTCATCAAAAGAGACTGCCAACCTTGCCATTTCTGCATCAGCAGAATGCACATAGCCCTTAAATGGAAAAGTTTTCCCAGCTAAAGAACATGATTTCAGGTCTTTTAAGCATGTAACACAGATGGATTTGTACCTTTAATAGGATGTTAAGTGATTCTCCAAAGTATCTTAGTAGGTAAGTAAAGATATTTTTCTGACCCTCACTGCCTATAAACTGCTTCTTTCAGGATTAGCACAATCATTCAAGTGCCTTTAGAATTACTCTAAAATTAGAATATTTAGGGGAGCTACCTGGGGGCAGGGGGAGAAGGATTATCATTTTCAGTCCCTCTCTGCCCTTACAAACATAACTTTCCTCTTCACAGTACCTGAATTCAGTACAACTTTGCTCTCTCCACAACTTCATCTTCAATTCAGATCATTAGGAACTGATTCAAATAGCTTTTTTTTTTTTTTTTTTGCAGTATGCGAGCCTCTCACTGTTGTGGCCTCTCCCGTTGTGGAGCACAGGCTCCGGACGCCCTCTGCGGCATGTGGGATCTTCCCAGACCTGGGCACAAACCCACATCCCCTGCATCAGCAGGCGGACCCTCAACCACTGCGCCACCAGGGAAGCCCTCAAATAGCCATTTTATCATCCATCTCCGTTTCACAAAGAACCAATCAGGTCAGAGTCAACTGTTCAATCAGCATTTACCGAGTTCCAGTTATAATTTATATGCTCTGCTATGCGCTGGGAACATGGGTGTTAGTCAAGCATGGCCACTGGCCGGGAGGGAAGAAACGCAAAGAAACTGATTGCTCAAGGACAACAGCCTTGTTCAGATAAGAGCACCAAAGACACTAGCGAAATATTAATTTTCTCTCCACACAAATGAAATAACTCACTTTGAGTTAGAATTTCTGTAGAAGGGAAGCTCTCTTTTCCCCCTTCCATTCAATACTTGCATCTGACTGGGAAAGAAGGACTAGGACTGATGAAAATAAGTATTAATTACCAAAGCAGTGTAATAAGGTGTTAAATGGGACTTTTCCTGCAACTGTGGCATTTCAGCTAAATCATCAAAACTGAGGACAACAGATGATGAGAAACGCCTCCTTCTAAGGAGAAATATTAGGGTGTTCTTGTTAGAATTCCAGCCTATCAGTGACCATCTCCCACCTCCCATCCGCATGACATAAAAGAAGGCTAGAGACTAGGAGCTCATTAAAGGGAATTTACAGTAGCAGAGAAGGTGTGGCGTAGCGCTCCCCTCTGCCCCCTGTAGGTGATCCACCTCCAAGCCAAGAGAGGAAGTTTCTCAAAAGAATCAATTAGAGGGCTTCCCTGGTGGCGCAGTGGTTGAGAGTATGCCTGCCGATGCAGGGGACGCGGGTTCGTGCCCCGGTCCGGGAAGATCCCACATGCCACAGAGCGGCTGGGCCCGTGAGCCATGGCCGCTGAGCCTGCGCGTCCGGAACCTGTGCTCCTCAACGGGAGAGGCCACAACAGTGAGAGGCCCGCGTACCGCAAAAAAAAAAAAAGGAATCAATTAGGGATGTTGGTAGGAAGGGGAATGGCTTCTCACTAGCAGAGGGCTCCTTGATGAGTATATCAGAGGCCAGCCCTATGCCAGGGCTGAAGTGGAGTGCAAGAAAATTCTTGGTAGAAATTAACACAGATTCCTAGAATGGATGGGGTGGGGGGGATTCAGTAAGCAAATATTAGGAGCAGCCTCATGCCTGTAGAAGCGTAAAGATAGCAGGCCATCTAAGGCAAATGACAACGACAGGAACAATAATCACATGGCAAGAAAGGAGCACAACATTTGCTTAAACTCAGTAATAATATGTTTGAAGTTTCTATGCCAAGCGATACCTTGGAGAGGAGCAAGGCATGAAATGCCTGAAAGGGCCTCAGCTAAGGAAGCTGACTATAGGAAAATGCTCCCAGCCGGAAGGATCTATGCATACACAGCTGGGGGTTAGGGATATATGAGGAAGGGTCCCAATGTGCATTGTCCCATTCGAAGGAAGAGTAGAGGGAGGGAGAGGGGAGAGGGAGCCATAGTTTAAACCCCTAACAGTGGCATCAATGACCAGAGTGCAGGAGCACTGCTCATATCAGTCTATGTCCACTTTTCTCTAAATCCACCCTCCCCACATTACTCACCCTGGGGAGCCAGGAGCAGAGCCAATAGGGGAGGCTTGGAGAACAAGGAATATAAGGAATGAGACCAAATTCCCTTCCCCTTCTGGGTTCTGCAGCGGTAGCTACAGCCCGACCAGGAAAGGTAGTCAGAATCTTTAACTGGATGAAAATTTCAGATTACACATTTAACTAGGTTAGTTTTTTAAAACGACTTTATAATTAGACTAATTTACAGCTTAAAAAGGCCAGAAACCTATAGACTCTTCCAAGATAGAGTCCAGAAAGAGTAAAACAAAAGAGCTAGCTTCGAACCAGTATGATAAGACCAAAAGAGGGCCATTTCTGATTGAACCAGTTTAGCGCATTCAATAAACCAATTACACTGGTCTCTCTGTGTCTACTGCAGATTGGATCCAGAACCCCCCACCTCCGTCGCAAATACCAAAATCCACAAGTGCTCAAGTCCCTTATATAAAATAGCGTAGCATTTACATGTAACCTACACACATCTGCCCATATACTTTATTTTATTTTTTACATCTTTATTGCAGTATAATTGCTTTACAATGGTGTGTTAGCTTCTGCTTCATAACAAAGTGAACCAGTTATACATATACACGTTCCCATACCTCTTCCCTCTTGCATCTCCCTCCCTCCCACCCTCCCTATCCCACCCCCTAGGTGGACACAAAGCACCGAGCTGATCTCCCTGTGCTATGCAGCTGCTTCCCACTAGCTATCTATTTTACGTTTGGTAGTGTATATATCTCTATGCCACTCTCTCGCTTTGTCACAGCTTACCCTTCCCCCTCCCCATATCCTCAAGTCCATTCCCTAGTAGGTCTGTGTCTTTATTCCTGTCTTACCCCTAGGTTCTTCATGACATTGTTTTTTCTTAAATTCCATATATATGTGTTAGCATACGGTATTTGTCTTTCTCTTTCTGACTTACTTCACTCTGTATGACAGACTCTAGGTCTATCCACCTCATTACAAATAGCTCAATTTTGTTTCTTTTTATGGCTGAGTAAGATTCCATTGTATATATGTGCCACATCTTCTTTATCCATTCATCCGATGATGGACACTTAGGTTGTTTCCATCTCTGGGCTATTGTAAATAGAGCTGCAATGAACATTTTGGTACATGACTCTTTTTGAATTATGGTTTTCTCAGGGTATATGCCCAGTAATGGGATTGCTGGGTCATATGGTAGTTCTATTTGTAGTTTTTTAAGGAACATCCATACTGTTCTCCATAGTGGCTGTACCAATTCACATTCCCACAAGCAGTGCAAGAGGGTTCCCTTTTCTCCACACCCTCTCCAGCATTTATTGTTTCTAGATTTTTTGATGATGGCCATTTTGACTGGTGTGAGATGATATCTCATTGTAGTTTTGATTTGCATTTCTCTAATGATTAATGATGTTGAGCATTCTTTCATGTGTTTGTTGGCAGTCTGTATATCTTCTTTGGAGAAATGTCTATTTAGGTCGTCTGCCCATTTTTGGATTGGATTGTTTGCTTTTTTTGTCATTGAGCTGCATGAGCTGCTTATAAATTTTGGAGATTAATCCTTTGTCAGTTGCTTCATTTGCAAATATTTTCTCCCATTCTGAGGGTTGTCTTTTGGTCTTCTTTATGGTTTCCTTCGCTGTGCAAAAGCTTTGAAGTTTCATTAGGTCCCATTTGTTTATTTTTGTTTTTATTTCCATTTCTCTAGGAAGTGGGTCAAAAAGGATCTTGCTGTGGTTTATGTCATAGAGTGTTCTGCCTATCTTTTCCTCTAAGAGTTTGATAGTTTCTGGCCTTACATTTAGGTCTTTAGTCCATTTTGAGCTTATTATTGTGTACGGTGTTAGGGAGTAATCTAATCTCATACTTTTACATGTACCTGTTCAGTTTTCCCAGCACCACTTATTGAAGAGGCTGTCATTTCTCCACTGTGCATTCCTGCCTCCTTTATCAAAGATAAGGTGACCATATGTGCATGGGTTTATCTCTGGGCTTTCTATCCTGTTCCATTGATCTATCTTTCTGTTTTTGTGCCAGTACCATACTGTCTTGATTACTGTAACTTTGTAGTACAGTCTGAAGACAAGGAGCCTGATTCCTCCAGCTCCGTTTTTCGTTCTCAAGATTGCTTTGGCTATTCGGAGTCTTTTGTGTTTCCATACAAATTGTGAAATTTTTTGTCCTACTTCTGTGAAAAATGCCAGTGGTAGTTTGATAGGGATTGCATTGAATCTGTAGATTGCTTTGGGTAGTAGAGTCATTTTCACAATGTTGATTCTTCCAGTCCAAGAACATGGTATATCTCTCCATCTATTTGTATCATCTTTAATTTCTTTCATCAGTGTCTTATAATTTTCTGCATATGGGTTTTGTCTCCTTAGGTAGGTTTATTCCTAGATATTTTATTCCTTCTGTTGCAATGGTAAATGGGAGTGTTTTCTTGATTTCACTTTCAGACTATTCATCATTAGTGTATAAGAATGCCAGAGGTTTCTGTGCATTAATTTTGTATCCTGCTACTTTACCAAATTGATTCATTAGCTCTAGTAGTTTTCTGGTAGCATCTTTAGGATTATCTATGTATAGTATCATGTCATCTGAAAACAGTGACAGCTTTACTTCTTCTTTTCCGATTTGGATTCCTTTTGTTTCCTTTTTTTCTCTGATTGCTGTGGCTAAAACTTCCAAAACTATGTTGAATAAGAGTGGTGAGAGTGGGCAACCTTGTCTTGTTCCTGATCTTAGTGGAAATGCTTTCAGTTTTTCACCATTGAGAATGATGTTGGCTGTGGGTTTGTCATATATGGCCTTTATTATGTTGAGGTAAGTTCCCTCTATGCCTACTTTCGGGAGGGTTTTTATCATAAATCGGTGTTGAATTTTGTCTAAAGCTTTTTCTGCATCTATTGAGATGACCATATGGTTTTTATTCTTCAATTTGTTAATATGGTGTATCACATTGATTGATTTGCATATATTGAAGAATCCTTGCGTTCCTGGGATAAACCCCACTTGATCATAGTGTATGATCCTTTTAATGTGTTGTTGGATTCTGTTTGCTAGTATTTTGTTGAGGATTTTTGCATCTGTGTTCATCAGTGATATTGGACTGCAGTTTTCTTTTTTTTTGACATCTTTGTCTGGTTTTGGTATCAAGGTGATGGTGGCCTCGTAGAATGAGTTTGGGAGTGTTCCTCCCTCTGCTATATTTTGGAAGAGTTTGAGAAGGACAGGTGTTAGCTCTTCTCTAAATGTTTGATAGAATTCGCCTGTGAAGCCATCTGGTCCTGGGCTTTTGTTTGTTGGAAGATTTTTAATCACAGTTTCAACTTCAGTGCTTGTGATTGGTCTGTTCATATTTTCTATTTCTTCCTGATTCAGTCTTGGCAGGTTGTGCATTTCTAAGAATTTGTCCATTTCTTCCAGGTTGTCCATTTTATTGGCATAGAGTTGCTTGTAGTAATCTCTCATGATCTTTTGTATTTCTGCAGTGTCCGTTGTTACCTCTCCTTTTTCATTTCTAATTCTATTGATTTGAATATTCTCCCATTTTTTCTTCATGAGTCTGGCTAATGGTTTATCAATTCTGTTTATCTTCTCAAAAACCAGCTTTTCGTTTTATTGACCTTTGCTATCATTTTCTTCATTGCTTTTTCATTTATTTCTGATCTGATTTTTATGATTTCTTTCCTTCTGTTAACTTTGGGGTTTTTTGGTTCTTCTTTCTCTAATTGCTTTAGGTGCAAGTTTAGGTTGTTTATTTGAGATATTTCCTGTTTCTTAAGGTAGGATTGTATTGCTATAAACTTCCCTCTTAGAACTGCTTTTGCTGCGTCCCATAGATTTTGGGTCATCGTGTCTCCATTGTCATTTGTTTCTAGGTATTTTTTTAATTTCCTCTTTGATTTCTTCAGTGATCATTTCGTTATTAAGTAGTGTATTGTTTAGCCTCCATGTGTTTGTATTTTTTACAGATCTTTTCCTGTAATTGATATCTAGTCTCATAGCGTTGTGGTCAGAAAAGATACTTGATACAATTTCAATTTTCATAAATTTACCAAGGCTTGATTTGTGACCCAAGATATGATCTATCCTGGAGAATGTTCCATGAGCACTTGAGAAAAATGTGTATTCTGTTGTTTTTGGATGGAATGTACTATAAATATCAATTAAGTCCATCTTGTTTAATGTATCATTTAAAGCTTGTGTCTCCTTATTTATTTTCATTTTGGATGATCTGTCCATTGGTGAAAGTGAGGTGTTAAAGTCCCCTACTATGAATGTGTTACTGTCGATTTCCCCTTTTATGGCTGTTAGTATTTGCCTTATGTATTGAGGTGCTCCTATGTTGGGTGCATAAATATTTACAATTGTTATATCTTCTTCTTGGATCGATCCCTTGATCATTATGTAGTGTCCTTCTTTTTCTCTTCTAATAGTCTTTATTTTAAAGTCTATTTTGTCTGATATGAGAATTGCTACTCCAGCTTTCTTTTGGTTTCATTTGCATGAAATATCTTTTTCCATCCCCTCACTTTCAGTCTGTATGTGTCTCTATGTCTGAAGTGGGTCTCTTGTAGACAGCATATATATATGGGTCTTGTTTTTGTATCCATTCAGCCAATCTGTGTCTTTTGGTGGGAGCATTTAGTCCATTTACATTTAAGGTAATTATCGATATGTATGTTCCTATGCCCATTTTCTTAATTGTTTTGGGTTTGTTATTGTAGGTCTTTTCCTTCTCTTGCCCATATACTTTAAATCATCTCTGGATTACTTTTAATACCTAATACATTGTAAATGCTATATAAATATAGTTGCTGGGGTATAGCAAATTCAAGTTTTGCTTTTTGGAACTTGCTGGTTTCTTTTTTTCCAAATATTTTCCATCCACAGGTGGTTGAATCCAGATGCAGGACCCATAGATAAGGAGGGCCAACAATAAACTAGTTGAGTCAGCATCTGTGCAACAGAATGCTATACAGAGGAAGTTGAAAACAATTCAAAACCTTTGTAGGTATTTGTATTGGTCAGCTTGGCCTGCCATAACAAAATACCATAGACTGGATGGCTTAAATAACAGAAATGTATTTCTCACCATTCTGGAGACTAGGAAGTCCAAGATCAATGTGCCAGCCAATTCAGTTACTAGTGAAGACTTCCTGACTTGCAAATGGCTACCTTCTTGCTGTGTGCTCACATGGTGTCTCTTCTTATACGGGCACTATTCCCATTGGATCAGGGATCCAAGCCTTATGACCTCAATGAACCTTAATTACATCTGTAAAGGCTCTATCTCCAAATACATTCACACTGTGGGCTGGGTCCTCAACACAGGGATTCTGGGAGGAAACAATTCAGTCCCAAAAAAAGAATTTGGGAAGGTGTCTAATAAGGAAAACTAGAAGGCAATCTCTACCCACACACAAAATATCTTAAAGATAAGAAGTGGGGAGGAAAAAAGTATATAACTTTGTGCTTAAGGATTCTCTGAGGAAAGGAACCAAACTGTACTTAAATTATATGTAAGTATAAAAACATGTCGGGATGGGGAATTCAATAGAAAAGCAAATCACAGAGGCAAACAGGGAAAAGAAAAAGTGAGCTTGAGCCTATTGTGTTCATAAGAAACTATATAACTAGTTGAATGCATGTGGAATCTATGATGGATTTATGGTGGGAAACTGCTTTTAATATAAATGCAATGTTAAAAATCATGTCAAGTGGGATCTTAAACTTTAAAACTTTGAGTTTGAAAAATATAAAATAAAACTGACTGGAAGAAAGAGAAATTATAGAAAGTAAAAATCAAAATGTGCATTTTTTGCATTTATAAGAACCTGAGTTATAACCAAATATTTGAGAAAAATTTGTTGACTTGAATTTAAATATACTAGATAAATGTGTTGGTTATTTATTATAAACTGTGAAAGAGTCTGGGCTTCTTAAAAAAAAGAAAAATCACAGTAAGATATGATTTTAAAGTAAAAAAGTTCAAGATGGTAGACTCTGCATATGTCTTTGCCTCTTCTCCTTTGAAACTCATTAAAATGGCAGTTAAAAAAAGACATGAGGAAGTATATTCATAAAAGTGCTGAGAACATATGGGACATCAATGGACCAGATATTTTTGCAGATTTCTGGATGACAGAGTAGGGAATAAGATGGTACTATGTTTACACGAAAGCAGAGGGAGCCATCACTCAAACTACAATCAGAAGGGAGGGCTGAAGCAGGAAGTTCGTGGAATTTTCCAGAAAGAGCAAGCAAAAAGAGCAGGAGGACCGATTGCCAAAAATTTTAAATGCAATAAAATGGATAGAAAATAAAGTTGAGACAGCTTTCAGAATATAGAGTAGAAAGGAGAAAGAAGTTGAAAATATGAGCAAAAATATAAGAGGCATATAAAACCAATTCAGGTTGGCCAGCATCTGATTAATAGAAATCCTATAAAAGGAAAACAGAGGTATAAGGGAAAAGATTCCATTTTACCCTGATGAGTGGCCTGGGGGCATGTAATAGAATTCAGAAGAAAAGAAATCATAGCACATGACATGTCTCAGCAGTAAAAAATAACTTCATACTTATAGTAATATAAAAGATTGATTATTTTTAGCCACAAAGGCAACAAACACAGGCAGAAAATGAAGAAAGTATGGTTGTAATTGCAGAGCAGAATGTAAGTGTAAATCAATCTTGACAATAGAAAAGCAAAAATTAAAATGAAGGAAGGTGGGAAAATACAAACATAAAGAAGAGGCAGAGGATAAGGGTAAAGGCACTAATATTTTCATTTTAGATCAAAATCAAGTCAATTGACTAAGGGAAAGGAACCAGAAAAATAATTATTGATATATTTTCTAAAGTTATGAAAAGAACTAAAAGTAAAACTAAAAATAATGATGTAACTATCAAAGTTTAGGAGAAGGAGGTAGGAGGCAGGGGGAGTGAGCCAAAGCCTCATCTTTCACAGTAGTAAGCAGAAAGTGTCCAAGATCATTAAATCAAGAAATAGTGGATGACAAATTTTATCCAGGTAAATACCAGAAATATTTTTGTAATGATGAAAAGAGATGCTGGTGGAAATGAGCCTGGGAATGTGACGGGTAGGGCAGGAGAGTTTCACTTCTCATCATGTGCTCTCTGTATTCCAGATTTCTTACCCTGGGCATGTATTACCTGGACACAAACAAATAAGAACAAATTCACCAAAAGGTAAGTATTAAGCAAATGCCAACTTCTCCATTTTCCAAATGCTGACTGAAGTCAAGGCTACAGCCAAGTGTGGGAAGCAGATTTTAATCTAGCAAGAAATGGACTGAAGAGTAAAACAGCCAATGTAAGTAACACATAAGAAACATACAGGAAATCGAACAAAAGAAAGATCTTGTACTTTTCTGTCTCGCACACATACATACACTCCACAGAATTTGCACATATGACTGCCCCTCTGCAGATACTGACTCATAACACAAAGTAATGACTACTTCTTCACAGATTCAAATAATAAATCCTTGGATGAAAAGAGATTCATTCTAGAAATAAACTGTATGTTCAAAGAAACATAATATGGAACAAATGGTAAACATCTTTTTATTGGATTTCTCAAATTGAGTTATCAAAATAACCAAATCCCCAACAAGGATGCACCACTAGGACACTTGATTCAACCAAGCTTGAGTTGGCAGACTTTTTCTTAAAGGGCCAGATAGTATATATTTTAGGCTTTGTGGATGATACTCAACTCTGCCATTGCAGCAAGAAAGCTAACAATGAAAATACACAAATGAATGGACATGGCTGTGTTCCAATAAAACTTATTTACAAAACAAGCTGTGGGCAGTATTTGGCCCATGGGCTGTAGTTTGCCCACTCCCGAACTAAGGATCAAGGACATTAAGACATTTTCCAAGTATTAAAAAGAGAGCATATACTCCAGAACGTAATCACTTGTGCTAATACTATAATATCAAATATTATCCTATCAATTGCTGCTATATGTAATTCCTGATGTTCAAATGCCTTTTGCCTAAGATCTGGTCAAATAAGAGCTAAAATATACCCATTCTATTTCTCTTTCCTGTCCATCTTACAGACAATAATGAAATGAAAATAATGATAAAGTCAGCTGTCCCTACTAAGGGCCCATTTTAGATAGCTAACATATTTGATCTCCTATTTCTCCATCAAAATGAAATCTCCAGTGGCTCAACTATATTTTCTTTTGTTGCATTTTGAAAATAATGTCAAGCAACAAACTCTCAACAGCCATTGACACTGATACCAAGCTCTCAGAGAGGGCTCATAAAGCATTTTGAGTACTTCAAATAAGCAACATCGTATAAATATAAAGATTAGCACTTGGCAAGGACATTGATGGCTTGCCGGAAAATGTCACCTTAATCACTATCAAATCATATTTATTAAGCAACTTGGTGCTCCTGGGGCCTAACTGAACATTCTTCTAAGATTTTTTTTTTTAATGAATTGGCAGAAAAGCAAGATTCAAGAATCAAATCAGCTTCCACATCAAAATCCTAATCATATTTGTGACGGCTGTGAGCAAAATAGGGTCCTAAATAAAACTGTAAATAGTA
Organism: Grampus griseus; assembly: GCF_964374135.1. Classification (NCBI taxonomy): domain Eukaryota; kingdom Metazoa; phylum Chordata; class Mammalia; order Artiodactyla; family Delphinidae; genus Grampus; species Grampus griseus. Next base: position 103,760,913 of record NC_139019.1, read on the forward strand.
TTGATGATATGGCCAAAAAGGATGAAAAATCACAAGTGACAAGGAAAAGCATTCGACATATGATCAAAAAAAAGAATAATAACAAAGGATATCTTCCAACCACACAAAGAAATCCTTAGGATTGACCTGGGCAGTTCTTATTGGATATGGCATGATTATAATTCCAACATCCAAGTGCAAAGGGGAAAAAAAACCCATACCTTACCAACCGCAGTATATCCAAGATTGAAGGAGATTGACAATAATAACCCCTGGCATGTGTATCAAGAATTCAGTTCTAACAAAAATGAATGCTGTACAACAATAAAAGACAGTTCTGGGGACAGGGTGTTTTGTTTTGCTTTGCTTTTTCAGCTTTATAGAGAAAAAGAAGCTCATGCACCTACCCACTAAATTCACAGCTGGGTACACACTAGCATGCAGACCAGCATAGATAAGGAAGCTGCTTGAAATTCGCTAAGGAGATCTTTATGAGTGATCCATTCTCCCTCCAGTCATTCCAGATCCTTCCTAGGCAAAGAATATTTCCCACTTCTAACCAGAAAATATACATACGATCCATATACAAAGTTTATTTATTCACCTCCTGCCTCAATCTTCACAGATATGTTTTAATCAACATGCAAATGAAGCACGCTTCCCTGCAAAATTATTGGTTCCTTATTTAATTTCAGCATTAAAATAATATTTGTCACCTAAAGACTGTTCTTTAGCCCAAAAGCTTTCCGCATTTAAAAACTGTATAAGCACTATTTAGCTGAACACAAACATTCACTACGAGAAATAGGACAGAGCATCATTATAAATGAAGGTTTCTTTTCCTAGGAAAAAAATGCAAAGTAGAAGTCTGTCTAAAGGACCATCCTGTCCCCTTTCCTATCAATCCTGCCTTTTCCCAGTTTGTCCAGATACACATACTGCTAGGCCTGTCCTACAAAATGATCCATATTCCTGCTATTTCTTTCCCCTATTTTATGATCAAAACTGCCCATTATCTAAGTCCTAATTAAGGGACTGGCTAAAAATCTGCAAAACTATTACAACCAAAAGTAACAATGACCACTAAAGGAGAGTGTGTTACAATATTGTAAATCAACTACACTCCAATATAAAATAAAAATTAAATTTAAAAAAATAAAAATAAAATGCCTTTATATAAAACCATAAAAGTACTGTAGCAAAATATTAAAATAATAAAGAAGTATGTAGAGTATAAAAACCCCTTCCCCACTATTCTCCAATAATCTCTCCATTCTGCCCCACAGCTGTGAAGAATTTGATATATATTCTTCCAAAAAAAAGGAGAGTATGTTACTTCTTCCCAAACAATAAATGCATTTTATCAGGAACCTTCAATGCTGTGAGCTAGTGGGAATTCTGGGTCCTCTGACTGAGATGAAGACAGATAGTTCAGGCCAAAAGGGCTTTAAGCATCCGTGGAGTCACATCACCTCGTCAGCTTTCTATTCTACTGACCCGTACAGCAGCAATGTCCATTTGAGTGGGCTAATCAAGAATTAGCCCACTCAGATGGGCTAAGAATTCATGATGAAAGGTCAGAGAAGAGACTTCTCCTTGACAGAGAAAACTATGAAACAGGTAAACCCAATTTGTAGAGAGAACTGTTGAGATCATTGGTGAACTGGCATCTTTAAGCAAGCCATCTCTTATAAAGTGTCAGTTCAAATCTCATTTTTAAATCTCCATGAGGCTATATGTTAATATGTTTGAGATATATAAGTGAAATAAATAGACTAGTAGTGGAGAGATGATAGATAAACATCATATGGGCATATATTTATCACATTACATCATACAGAAGAGAACAGAACATTTCTCAAAATGTGATCCAAGAAGCACCCACATCTGAATCACTAGCTATATCTTTTAAAATACATATTCTTGTACCTCATCATAGAATTTCTGATTCAGAATCTCTGGATGAGCCAAAGGATCTGTACTTTTAGTCGATTCTCTAAATGATTTTCGTGATGGTATTTCCACAAAATCCCATGTTACACTGCTTCCAGGTCATTTTTTTATTCATTGATGTCCAACATCATGGCAACAAGCAAAATATCTTCAGAAATAAGAAAAGAGTTTTATAATCAACAATCTGAAAATAGTAATCATCTCCTCCTGAAACTACCAGGCTACTCTTCTTGGTGACAGCAACAGCACAAGAAAGCACATGGAAGCGTTCAAGTCCTCTTTAAATCCTAGACTTGAATCTAGTATACTGGCACTCCTCCCCCATTTTATTGGTTAAAAACAGCCACGTGGCCAAACCCAAAGTCACACAAAACAACTGTATATAATTTATAAGGATGCATATCTGAAGATATCTATCAAACACATCCAAGTAAGTGCTGACAGGATAGGCAGGAATGGGGGTGGGGTTCTGAGATAAGGAATAATTAAATGAGCCTTGCACAGCCCAATGAAAATAATGTTCTATAAATTGAGTAGTCTAAGTAACTCAGTATTTTGCAAATGAATTCTGCTCCCACACCCACTCCCCAAAGAAAGGAGTAAAGAAAAAGAAAAGAAATACCTTCAGACCATTGAAGTAACTTACCCAGGTGACTAACTTCTCTAGGTTATTTATCTGCTAATTATGACTGAGCTTGGGCTAGAAACTGTTCCTCTTCCAGCTATACCATATGGATTTTCATCTCTAAAATAATGCCCATTAGTCCTGAAACTAACACTAAAATGATTATAGTCTATTTTAAACCAAGTTAATTTTTATTTAATAAGATATTAATTGAATGCTTCAAATATTTCCAGTCTTTGAGTCTGATCTGATGTGCCTTCAGGAAACTTATAATGGGAACTTAGATAGGAAAAATAAGACAAATACACAAAATGGATAAAGAACACATCATTCATATTCAGTTTAATTCAACAACTATTCTTTTCTTTGCAGCCTTTGCAGGCTCTTTCCCAAAGAATATAAGTAAGGGGAAGGGTCACATGGTAAGAACCAAAAGACAGACATAAATTGTAAAAGATTTCAAAGAAAGGAGAAATAACATTGAGGAAAACAGGAAAGCTTTCACAGAGGAAGTGGCACAGATGAGCCTTGAAAGGTAGATAAAATTTTAATTGGTTCAGATCTAGAAAAACAAAAAAAGAAGGAAATTCCAGGTGGTAAGAATGACATGAACCAAGATGCATAGTACAAGTAGAGGTTAGACATATACATTTTGAGTATCACAACAGAGAGGTTCGAAAACAAAGAATATCTCACATGAACTAGCCACTACTTTGGGTGCTAGAAATACAAAAATTAATATAACGTGGGTCCCTTCCTTGAAAAGCTTACAGTTTGGATAGATGTGTTTTGAGTTCTTGATATGGATGAGCTCAGCAGGAAAAGGATAGAAAGAGCAACCATAAGAGGTATGATGGCAGAACCACAGAGTGGAGCTACAGGTGGGATGAAGAAGAAGGGAAAGCCAGATGAAAAGGTTTAAGAAAGGACCTGAGGAAAAATATTGCAATTTTTATTTATATCAAACTCAAAGATCTAATACTCCTCACATATAAAGAATTTGTAGAGATTGAGAATAAAAGGATCAACAATTCAACAGAAAATGGGGAAAAGGTATGGACAGTTCACAAAAGAGGAAATGGAAATAGCCCTTAAATGAAAAGATGTTTAACCTGGCTCTTGGTAAGAGAAGTGTAAGTTAAAACTACACTGCGATGCTATTTCTTACAAATCAGATTGACAATAACCCTTATGCTTGACAGTTTAGGAGTACTGTCCTAAAGTACAAGGCTCTAAGGAAGGCTCTAAGGAAATGAGCACTCTCATACACTGCTGGAGAGAAGGCAAAATAGTACAACCCCTTTGGAGGGGAATTTAGCAGTATCTAGAATACTTTAAATTACATATGTGGCTTGCATTATATTCTTATTGGACAGTGCTGCTCTAGATCTAATTACTAGTTTTCAAAAAAATTGGAAGAGAGAGAACATATTAAAGACACTCAAGTTTTCAATCAGCCAGATCCAGTGTAAAGAAAATTCTAACAGACAAATGGTTCATATTCCAGAATAAGTGGCATAAACACGGGAATTAAATTCGGACTGATTCCTGAATGATGCTAAGGAATTATCATTAATGCTTAGGTGTGCTAATACCATCAGGGTTATTTTTAAAGTCTTTATGTTTTAGAGATACATACTGAATTATTTATATTTCAAATGATATGCAGTCTGAGATCTGCTTTAACCCCGTGAAAGATAAAGTATGGGGAAGTATATAAATTCAGAATAACAAAGTATTAACCATTACTGAAACTGGCTGATAGGTAAACAGGGATTTATTATACGATTTTTTCCACTTCTTTATGTTTGAAATTTTTTTGTAATTAAAAAAAATGTTTGAAGGAATTACCTAAGATATAACAGTATCATCTGAATAGTGCCATGTATTTGATGCCACGAGAAGGGAAAATAGAGCATCAGCCCCCAGTACTACAGAAAGTCCCAGGAAGACAGCACTCAAAACCATGGGGCTTGTTAATTTCTAGGACAATTACAACCTGAGTAAAGGTGATAGACATAAAAGCCAGACTGCAATAGTCTGGAAGAAGTGGTGAAGAATGAAATGGCAAAAATATGTATAGACAATGCTTACAAGGTTTTTAGGCCACCAAAGGAAAGAGAGAAATTTGATTTAGAATACAATTAACTAACACAATGATAAATAATCAAGTACCATAGTAAGTATCACTAAGTCAATCACATATTTCTGAAAGTCACTAAATCTTCAAAAGTATTATACCATGGAAAAGGCACTAGTTTTGGATCCGAATATCTAAATTCAAATGTCAAACATTAACTGTGACACCATATTCATTGGTGGGGGAAAAAGGTAGTTTTGAAAATTTAAAACTGTAAGAATGTGATTTTGGATCATCCTTTTCCCAAGGTACCTAAAAAGTAGAGAGGATCTGGGACCTAGGAGAGTAAAATGCACATCTTACCCAACCAGTGGGCTTGGGACAAAACCACCATCTCTGCTTAGTAAAAGAGCAGAGAGTTGGAGGGATCCCTCAAACCAGAAACAAACATGTAACGAACGAGGCACAGACTGAAGTGTGAGTCTGCCTCTGGTTACTGCAAGGAAGTAATTTATTACAGTTGGACTACAGGGAAAGTTGGCATCGTCTTGGCCCACACATCCCCTACCGTGAAGTACCTCCAGATGTTAGCTAGAACTGCTGAGTGCCATCAAAAAGTTAAACAAGCCTGAACCATCTAGTGAGTAAGCTTGAGGCAAGTTTAAGGGAAAAGGTCAAGTGTGAGGACAGGAATTCCAGGGGCCCACAGCTCTGAACTGTAAGCTCTTCCATCTGACTCCAAATACCTAGAAAATAGAAAGTATGTTTTCAATTAATTTATCCAACAAATATTTACTGAGACCCTAATATGCATTAGGCTCCATGCTATGAGTTAGAGACGGAAGAGTGAAGGTCATTCACCATAATAGCACTAACACTCAGAACAGTATAAATGCAGTTTTGACTGCAAGAGTTCTTTACAGGTAAGGAGGACCAACTAACGTTCAGAAGAATCCTTACAAACCAACATGAAAATATCTTTCTGACCCAGAAGCAGATCTATTTACCCACACCTTGGGAGAAAACAAGGAAGCAATTTCTTGTAGAAAGCAATTACGAACAAAGCAATTGCAAATTGTAAAGTAATACACAGAAAATAATAATACAAAACTGAGAGAGTGGTGGGCACAGAGAAATACAAAGAAAACAAATGTACAAAAGAGAATTCACTTTATCAAAACTTTCCATTGTGAAAAAACAACCTACACTGGTCCTGGCAAGACACCTTGGATAGGATTTAGAATATGGAAGTAGTTAAAATACAGATCTACTTCAGGCTAGAAGCAGGAATGCCTAATCTCATCTGCAACTAGACAGAGTGAAGTATGGATCAAAAAATTACTAATGTACTCAGCTGTATGCTCTTGTAAATGCTAGGATGCTTTCTTTTGGCTTTCTGGAAAATAATTTTTTTAACTACTTTATTTTAGTTGAACTTGGCAGGTATACATTGTTCTGACCTTGGTCAAAATGGCAAAAGGAACATAGGATGAGGGTCCCTACCTCTTCTCTAAAATAAGGTCTTGGAATTGCATTAGCTCAGAATCTGGCAAGAGTGGCAAAGCTTGGGTAGACAGAAGATTTAAATCAAAGAGGAATAAAGTAGGACTCTGCTTCCAAAGTACACGATTTTGTTTGCAATTCACCCTATGATAATCCTGAGCAAGAAAATCCTTGCTCTGCTGCGCCTTGATCTCTTTATCCATTCTACAGAGCAACTCCACCACACAGCTACATAACTGTTTCACACTTCACCAAGTACTCCTGTAGATTTCACCTGATTAGATGATTGGTTTGGCAGGCAATACCCCTATTTGAAAGAAGAGGGAAGGGTGGACCTTTTGGCTTGCACAAGTTCAGCCCCTGTGAAGGCTCAGAGTAACAACTCTGAATGTAAATATACAAATATATGTTTTCTCATCAAAAAGTCAAAAATCAGTAAGAAGTCTGGCATTTAAAGGAGAGACATCTAGGGAGCACCCAAGCAGAAAATAAAGTTGAAAGAAAATTTGAAAGGATTATAAATTGGGGGGTGGTAGCATGAAGAGCCAGATCCACAAAGATAGTGTTCTGCCTCAATTAACCACATGCCATGTGCCTCCTTCCTGGACTTTCTCTGAGAGTGTAATTTGTCCATCTTTTGTTTGTTTCGCTTCATGAGCTCCTTGTCATTTAATTAATGCTTTTAAATGAAACACAAAATTTCCTTATCAATTCATTTCAAAAATATATTCTGACTTGTTAATCTGTCTCTTCCTTAACTAGAAGATTTCTATAGCTTATAGTACAAGAAATGACAAGGGCAATTATCATTAAAAACTGAGCAGAACAAAGCTATGGTAATGAGGAGTGCTACAATTCATTCACCAAGACACTAGGTGATAAAAGGATAAAATGAACCTACCTCTCACTTTCTGATAACAAAGCAATTACAACTTGTAAAGTAATACAGAGAAAATAATAATTTAATAGAAAACTGAGAATGGTAGGCACAGAGAAATACAAAGGAAAACAACCCTGCACAAAAGATAATTCACTTTATCAAAACTTCCCATTATGAGTAGAAAACGACTTGCCAAAAATGTCAGGATACACAGCAATATTTTTCCCAGGAAAAAATAATTTTCTCTTATTAGTATTCAGAAGGTTGCTAGCAGAATGATATAATGAAAAAAGTTCAGTCTGTCTTTGCAAATAGTAAAGCAATGAAGCAGAAGTAGAGGTAAAGCAAGGATAGTATAATACACACACACATACAGGCACATACGACGTACACACATATACACACATGCATAGTCAAACACACATACAGACATATATATATATATATACAGGTACATATGCAGACACACATACATACACATATACAAGCATGTATACACACACACACACACACACACACACACAAGCACACATACACCCACAAACATACTCAGGCTTAGAGAAGAATTCTAAGGAAAAGAATCAGGGACCAGAAACCACAGGATTAAACATTCTTAACGAGCAACTGACATTTGAACAAAGCAAGAGATGGCAATCCTTGTGACCTTCAAAGATGTTGGGGAGTTCTCCAGCTGCCAGGATGGTATCAATAGTTCCAGTGCAATGTCAGACCCGCCCAGGCTGGCAGAAAGCACATCTGTGGACCAATGCCAGTTCAAGAATCACTGGTTGAAGAGTGTTAATACGGAACTTAAGCATAAAACTGACAGCCAAAGCAGTTAAGCTTTTGTTGGTAGCCCTGAAACTCATTCCTAGGGCCTTAAATCACTTCCATTGTTTCATCTTCAAATTGGGAATGGCACTGTTTACCTGTCAGGGATGCCATGAAGATCAGGTAATGATTACAAAGTGCTCTGGAGCTGAGTATACAAGATACAACACAAGCTAGAATCTGGCCTACATGGCTGACATGGGCTCCATACTGCTCCTGTCACAAGTCATGTCACTCTCCCAGGTGTTACTGATTGCAAAAGAAAAACCCTAGAAATTAGGCTTTACTTCCCATATTTAGGGAAAATAGTATCTTCCCACAACAGCCGCGATAATGGTGCCAAAGTGGATACAAAAAAAATACATCCTTTGTAAATAAGGACCAGAAGCTGAATGCTGAAGTGTGTGTTCTTCTGTTTCTTACATACAGACTGCACCTCTCTCTCCCTCCCTCTCTCCACTCCCTCTCCCATGCTCCCTTTCTCACTCTGGCTTTTATATGCTCTCTCATGCCCATACTTACTCTTAACAATAGCTTCTCAACTTTAATATTACATAAAATAAATATCACATTTATGCATACTATAGCACTTTTCAACCCTTTCCAAAGTCTCCACAATCCAGGAATGGCCAGTCATAGTGAGGAACTGTAAACCCACAGATTATGAGTATGTGATCGTTAGTTCAGTCCTTCAACGGATGACTGAATCCTCTCTGTATCATGCTCAAATGCCTCCAGTGATGATGAATTCGGTATACTCATAGACTGTTCCATTTACAAAGTTCTAATTATTTGAAAGTTGTTTTGCATATTGCTTCCCAATAGTTTTCAATTCTGCACTTCGGAATCACACAAATACCTATTCCGTCGCCTTCATTTCAGCTCCTTAAATATCTGAACGCAGTTATCTGCCCCATCAAAACTCTACAAAGACTGGTTAAGAATACTTCAAAGTTTTGCTGTTACCAACACAGAAAAAACTTATCTGAGCTTTTCAAACGATGGCCCAGCTTTGACAGTCTCAAGGATGTTTTTAAAGGAATAGGATCTTATTTCAATATTAAGAGATTTATCAATGAGCACTTTTTTATCAGGGTATAGTCAGATCATTAAGGATAAAAGCAGTGGGCAGAAGTTTCCAGTTGAGTCACAGACAGGCAGAGACACATATGTACATGTCCAATAACAAGTGTGCAAGTTTGCTTGGCTTGAGCAGACAGCCTGCACTGCAGGGCACTGGGTAGAGTTGGGGTAAGTGTCAAAGAAAATGTAAAGTTCAAGAATGTTTTGAAACTGGTGAAATGGGCAATAAAAGCTACAAATGACTAAGTATTTGGTTTTCACTTATTTTCTGATAAGGCTTTCGGATATCATAGAAGTCATTATTTTTCCAAGTATTTAAGAAGTGTTTATTAAGCACCTATTATTTTCTGGGCACTGGGAACTCAGTGGTGAAGAAGATAGACAACGTCCTTGCTTTCATGGATCTTACATCTAGTGAAGGACACAGATAGTACACAAGTAAATAAATACATTTATATTGCACTCTAGAAAAATAAAGCCATTTACCAGCTATATTATCATAGATCATTTTAGCCTCTTTTATCTTCACTTTTCTTATCTCTAAAATGAGTACTATAACAGTCCCTAAAACACAAATGTTATTTGAAGAATTAAGTTAGATAATATAAAATGCTAATATAGTACCTGGCACAAAGTAGTTGCTCAACTAATAACTAAGGTCATTATGTAACCTTTGTAGTAGACTTTTTTCCTGCCCCACAGGATTTGTCCCCAGAAATCTTGTGGGGAGGAAGAAGTTGGGGAAGTAGACTTTACTGACTCTCCAGTTCTGTCTAATCCACAGCTACAAGAGTCTTGTGCCAGGTAATCCACACTGAGAGCGAGGCTGCTAACCACCCATGTCTCTAGAGAGGAGTGTAGTGAGTACTGACGTTTCCTCTTGCCCTGCATCCACTCCTCATTCTGACCGTCCCTTGGGAAGCCATCCTTCCCCATACTCAGCCCCCTTGTTAGCAGTGAAGCAAGTCCAATCCAAAAGCCTAATCACCTGCGTAATTATTTAGGGGTTAGCACAGTGACCAGGCAGGATCCCATAGACAGAACCCCAGAATCTGCTGTGTGCCTAACAGGAAGTAGTACATTTTTCTCCACTGAATTTGAAATAGGGTGAATGTGAACTTGGACCCCTGAGGAGACACTTGTTCAGACAACATAGGGGGAAGAAGAACAAAAAGAGGGCAGGATCCTGGATCCTGGTGACAGACTTGCCCTTCCTCAAGTCTCACTTGATGCCAATGGATATTTTTATTATATAAATCAATACATTACCTCTTTATTTAAGCCAGTTTCAATAGGAGCTTCCATCTGAGAAAGATCTTCTATCTGTTTAGTTACAGTCTTACCAAATTTTCCCTACAGCAAACACAGTCCAGACCTGAATGAAAGCTTAAAGGGTTCTTAAAGGAAAGACTTTCAGTGACTATTCCAAAGTCATACAAAGTTCCCTGGGGGATGGCTAGGCTTGTAGGGGAAATGGGGCATTTGCCTTTGTCAGCAACTCTCCCCTCTGAATACCAACCAGGGCAGACCTCCGGGGCTCAGCTTTTCCATCCAACACAGATGCTCTCTGAATCATTCAAAGGCACTTGTGCCATCCTCATTCACTACCCCTCCTCTTACTTCTTTACATCCCACAACTTTTCACCCGTCCCCTCCCAATGCTATCACCAGGAGTGTTCACTCCACTCCTTCTCTCAGGATCCACAACTGCTCTCTGGGTCAGTGTCCTTCTCTACCTTCTTCTGTCTTGCAATTCTGCCACTTCAGCCTTTCAATGTCAGTGACTTTTGCTACCTTGTTGAGGTAGCTAAACTCTACAGAAAGTAGGGAATATCTAACTCAGTCTCCCCTGAGGGGAGAAGCTGCAGTTGCTTCTCCCAGAAGATCTAAAATCAAAAACATTTCAACACCACAAAAAAATTCTTTTAAAAACATAAGCCCACCTATTTCCATTGGAAATTCCTATTACTCCTATAACATAAGTTGTACTGCGTTCTTTGCAAAGTAATACTTTACGGCTTTATTATGACCTCCCCTTGACCCCTTCCCTAAGTTTTATCATCCAGCATTCTACAAGCCAAATTGCTTTTCTCTGATTCTTGTGGAGGAGCAGACACATGTTTCAATTCATCTCTTCACATTAACATTATTAATTTCTTTTGTGGGGTAGGTAGAGTTCACAGACTTTTCTCTGGACAAAGGGAAGTACTCCTCAAATGGCCTACTGCTCCTTGTTCTGATAGCATGCTCACAAGGCAACCCTAGTCCCTCCTTCAGATTTCCTGGTTTCTGGAGGACCTAGTAATAGATGCATTCTGGTCCCGAGAAAGGAAAATCCATCACTGTCAATGAACAAGCTGACATTGTGATTTATACATCAGTCTCTTGTGAGTTTAGATAGTGTGAGTTGGTAGATGGAAAACTATCTGCTTCTGGATATCTTGTTGGATGAAGCTTTTGAATGGAAAAAGCTGGAATCAAAGCTTAGATGCAATGACCCCTCAACACACCACCTCCCTCTACTTCCCTTTTTACATAATCCAGCCAGCAGTTCTAAATACATCTGTACATTTCAGCAGGTAGGACTGGGCCCCTGACGTTGGGAGGAGGGAGGTACTATGGGAAGGTGAATGACTAAAGACCAATATAAATACTCACAGATGCAAGAGGGAGGAGATACTAGGATATATGTATATGTATAGCTGATTCACTTTGTTATAAAATAGAAACTAACACACCACTGTAAAGCAATTATACTCCAATAAAGATGTTTAAAAAAAAAATACTCACAGATGTCTTACACCTCTCTGTTGCCACCCTCAGGTGAGCTTTCCCTGGGAACGTTTTGTCACAAGGAACCACAGACCTTGATTAGCCCTGACGATCGGGAAGAAGTGTATACCTGGCTTCCATCCCCCTCTTCCCAGAGCAACCATCTCAAAAAACTCCCACTTGTCTTTCTTCAGTTTTACTTAGGCTCCTCTCCTTGGTTTCCCTTTCATTCATGTTTAAATCCAAATCCTATTTGGATTTAAAGATAATTGCCCTGGTTTTTAGATATAAATACACTCTGATACAATCCAACAACATTTGAGATAAGATAGCTGAGAAACCAACACCCTGATTTCATCATGGGGAGAGTCACTCAAGCACACCCAGAGGGAGGTATGTGTTCACTGGGAGGAGAAGGTGGATGGACACAGGAGCCATCCAGCATTATGGGAAAAGTAAAAGCACAGTATGAGCAAAGATAAGAACTTAGAAATGCATGAAGGGTATATGGGCAGAAGGACACCAGCATATCAGCAAGACTTCCAAACTGATCAAGGGGATTCTTTTTTGAATAAGTGGAGATCATTTGGAATATCAAAACAAAATGAGGTCACAGGAACTATGAAAGCTGGATTGAAATGAATACTCTACAGTCATAGGCAATGGACACCAAATGTGAGTTCTCCAGAAAAGAATCAAAAATTGTTGTTTAGAAACAGGAATCTGGCAACAATAAACAGGAAAGATTGCGAAGGAATTGGCCTAAATTAGAAAGCAGACTCAGAGAGATGTAGTAATCCAAATCCTGGCTTCCTAATGGTAGGAAGAAATGGTGTGATTTTTTTTAATATTAAAAATAAATAACTACAATGTTCAACTATATGTAAGAAAAAAATCAAAGATTATTCTGAATACTTACTTATATCTAGAACACTGGATGATGAGCAGAGGCTCATAGAAGTTTGCAGCATGATAAACTCAAATATAAATGCAACTTCTCACATTAATTCTTCACAGCATTCATGTCCAGGTCAAGCATCAATTAAGATGTCTCAGAATCTCTAATCTAGTGTTTTACTATATTGTTCCCAGGAAGAATGTATTCTAAGATGGACATGGATGGAGAGGAAATTAAGGGGGTATTTTTCTTTCCATACATGTATACAGCATTTCATTTGTTCTCTTTCAAGGGCAAACCTGCTTACAGACAGTGAAATCAATGTATTAGTGCAATTATAAATAAAGTAAATATAGTCTATATACTCTCTCTAGAACCAAATGGGGAGAGGGGCAATTCTAGATCATATGTACTGTTTAGACATTTTTCCTGTGTCATCTCTATAGCTATTTTTTTTGACAGATATCAAAAAAAAACCTGCTTGAAAAGTAACAGTTCACTAGAAGGTACTTCTTCTTGTCAAGAGTGTTAAAATAAACCCTATACTTTTAGCAGATAAATAATCATTCCAAGAGACAGAAAATACTCGACATTTTTACAATAACAGGCTATTAATATAATTCACTGTGGCTGAAAGCATGTATTATACATTTATAATGCAGGCTGAATAAAGGTTAAGTATATTTTGTGTTTTATTCTGCATCAGACATAAATATCTGTCATACCAAACCCTAGACTAGACATAAGATCCTAGAAATCTCTGATTCTCAGAAGAAGATAAGCAATTGGAAAAAATTCCTCTTCTTTAAATAAATTCCAGATCAAGTAGACCTAGAAACCCACACTAAAAGAAGAAGAAAACAGCACAATCAATCTCCAGGGTAACGTCTACAAAATGTCACCCTGGAATCCTCAACAACACAATCCCACAACATCAGAACCGAACTGTGGTAGCACCATTACATCAACTCCCTGAGAATAAGTAATCAAGGAGATCATTTTTTTTTTCTGAGCAATGACTCAGGAAGAAAATGAAAAAAGAAAAGTGCTTATCTTAAAAAATACAGACACCTGTGCCATTCTTCTGAAAATACCTCCCTAGAATTCTCAAGAAGTTGTGATGTCCAATTAAAATGAAACCAGAAAAAGAATGTGTATATATATATATATATATATATATATATATATATATATATATATATAAAACTGAGTCACTTTGCTATACAGCAGTAATTAGCACAACACTGTAATTCAACTATACATCAATAAAAATTTTTTTAATGAAACCAGACATTGTTTATATCAACAAGCTTTCAAGAAATAAGAACAATGACAGAGAGGGTGGACCTTCCTACTAAAATATATACAGACCAAAGAACTTGAAGAAATGCTGCTCTTGTTTTCAAAAGACCTTATTCGCTTATTGTCAAATCCTAAGTATATATGAACATACGTGTTTCTCAGCATACCTGTGCCCTCACCCCATCCACTAAAGGAGAGATTTACAAAACACATTTGTTTTCCAAAAAGATTCTGTACTTTATGAAAGGATGCACCATAGGTTTCCTTTAAAAAGCATACTCCCTGCTGTGTTTAAAATTAGTCAATTTACAAAAATGTGAATTAGCCACAATTCTCCAGAAGTACATTTGCTCCCTAAAACAAGGCACACCTACTGAAAACTGCAGTTTTCAGTATTAGTCCCCAGGAAACATATACTTCAAACTCTTCAGTAAAAGAAAACAGCCTTCAGAGTTAATAATCACTGGCTTATATTATTAACCTGGCATAAAGCAAGACAATTCCTGAAATCTTCAATTTTCCTTCTGCATGTGCTGGCTGCTCCCTGCCATTCACATCCACAATCTGCCTTTTTAATCTACCCTAGGACACAAAAAAGGAAAGCCTCCCCTCCAATCTCTACTATTTTTGGCTCCTGCAATAGGCGCTGCGTGTCCAGCCACGCCCCCACTTCCTGCCATGCCCCCATTCAGGGCTCGTCACACTGTTCTGCTGTTCCCTCCAGCCTTCTCTCCACAGCCCCACTTATTTTCTTTTCAGCTGTCAGCTCATTTCTTCACCAATGCCTTTGGCACCACAACCCAGACTAGATGAGTTCTCTCTCACAGTCTCTCATAGCCTCGTGTACTTCTTCATAGCACTTGTCCAGAGTTTGTATTTAAATATCTGGGATTATTTGATAAATAACCTGTCTTCCCTATTCCAGGCTTCATGAGGCAGAAACTATGTCTGTTTTGCTGATTATTTTATCCCATTGCCTGGTGCCATGCAGAGCACACAGTGGGCTGAGAAAAGATTACTGAATGAATAAATGAGGCCTGCTCTCTCCTCAATTTTCTTCACTCTTTTTATCCTTTATCAGTAAAACTTTATTAAAACACAAACACATTATCAAGCACACTTCTTTAAAGAGCTATTCCCTACTGTCTCTACCCATTCTTTTCTCAACTCCTTTCGTTCTCCTTCTACACCTACAGCTCTACTGGAACAAATCTCCCAAGGTTTGCCAATAACCTTCTCCTAATGGACAAATTCAGGGGCCACTTCAAGCTTCATCCCCTTCATCTTCCCTTCAATGGATGTTGATGACCTGCCCACCTTCCCTTGTTTTCTTCCAACTCTCACTTTCTCAACTCTTGCTCTCTCTCTCCCTCTCCCTCCCATCTCCCTTTTTTGCCTTTCTTCTTTTTTGCCCATTCCAGCCTTTCCTTCTGACCTCTCTATCTCTGTTAATGATACTGTCATTCTCCTGTCCCCACATTTGATAGCTGTCACTCCTACATAACCATTTAATCAATACCATAGGTTCTCTCCAGGGATGAGTTCTACTGCCAAAGTTTGCGTTCAGGTTCTCCTTAAGACTAACTCCTGTGGCTTCCCTGGTGTCTCACTGGTTAAGAATCTGCCTGCCAATGCAGGGGACACGGGTTCGAGCCCTGGTCCAGGAAGATCCCACATGCCGCGGAGCAACTAAGCCGTGTGCCACAACTACTGAGCCTGTGCTCTAGAGCCCGCGAGCCACAACTACTGAAGCCAGCGCACCTAGAGCCTGTGCTCCACAAGAGAAGCCACCGCAATGAGAAGCCCATGCACCGCAACAAAGAGTAGCACCTGCTCGCCACCACTAGAGAAAGCCCATGCACAGCAACAAAGACCCAACGCAGCCAAAAATTTTTAACAATTAAAAAAAAAAAGAAACTTAACTCTTGGACCACTGTGACTTGCCTCCTCACTCTAGTCCATTGTAGGCACCATTGTCTTCTTCAGACATAGCCCAACCACATCATTCCTCCTTCCCATTGCCTCAAAAACCAAATACAAAAGCCTCAGCTTTACTCTCAAGGTCATCATGCCATTGCCCTCTGGAAAAACTGAGTGATTCCTAAACACACCTGGTAGTCCCCTACCTCTGTGCCTTTGGTCACACATAAGCCCACACCTACATTCTCCCAATTCACTCCAGCCTAGTAAAGTTTTGTTTTTGTTTCCGAGTGCATTATAAATGCCTCCTCCAGGCAAGTTTTTCTGATTTCCTAAATGAATGGAATCTTTCACTCTCTGACCTCTCCTAAGCCTTTGTATTTGCTTGGTATCGTAATTATTTGTGCTCCAGCAATAACCTTCCCCTAAACCTTAAGGTCTTTAAGAATAAGTATGTCGGGGCTCCCCTGGTGGTGCAGTGGCTAAGAATCCGCCTGCCAATGCAGGAAACACGGGTTCGATCCCTGGTCCGGGAAGATCCCACATGCCACAGAGCAACTAAGCCCGTGTGCCACAACTACTGAGCCTGCGCTCTAGAGCCCGTGCTCTGCAACAGGAGAAGCTGCCACAGTGAGAAGGCCACGCACCACAACGAAGAGTAGCCCCCGCTCGCCGTAACTAGAGAAAGCCCGCGTGCAGCAAGGAAGACCCAACACAACCAAAATTAAATTAAATTAAATTAAAAATTAAAAAACAGTTTGTGGGCTTCCCTGGTGGCGCAGTGGTTGAGAGTCCACCTGCCGATGCAGGGGACACGGGTTCGTGCCCTGGTCCGGGAAGATCCCACATGCCGCGGAGCGGCTGGGCCCGTAAGTCATGGCCGCTGAGCCTGCGCATCCGGAGCCTGTGCTCCGCAGCGGGAGAGGCCACAGCAGTGAGAGGCCCGCGCACCATATGAAAAAAAAAAAAAAAAAAAAAAACAGTTTGGGTTACCCACTCAAAAAATTTAAGCACACTGCCTTGAAATCTCATATTATATAGGAAATCACACTAAAAGGACCATGTTTTCCCTAGCAAAAGGATTCTCTAAGGGATTAGTTTTAAGTTTTTTTATTAGGGCTCTAAATTGTAAACAAATTATTTTGGAAAAAGTTAAATTGACAATTAGCATAAATTGAATTTTTAGGGTATTTTTTCAGTGGCTTCTAAGAGCATACGATGTTTTTGAAGGCAAGGCAAGTTCAGAACATGCAACTCCAAAATGTGCCATTTTGGTCTACTGATTATTTTGAGCTGAAGGCACTTAAAAAACAGCAGGTGCAGGAAGGGCTCTCCAACCTCCCCCGTTTTCCTTAAAAGCATGTCAGTAAATTTCCAGGGAGAAAGGTGCCCTCTCTGTACCAGAAGGAGGAGAACATTCTTCTAATCTGAAACTGAGAGTCGATACCAAAATGGTTCCATCCAAACAACCTACTAAAATAACGCTTATCTTCCCTTGGTTTCCCCCATGTATTTCCAAGTCACTATCCCACAGTTTACTGCCCCATCATTTTGTCTTGTCATTTTTCCACAAATTTATCAATTCGTTGCTTCAGAAAACAAATATAAAAGTTCTTGATCCTACCTGCTTCTTCAGGTCTTCATACTTCTTAGGACTCTTGTATTTGTATATGATTTTTCCTGTTAGTCTGTCTTCTGTGAGTTTAATTCTCAGGCTCAGACACAGAGCCTAAGACGGTAGAAGGAAGATTTCCCCCCCGACACAGGCTAGGAGGATTTAAAGTTTTGAAGGCTTGGTACTGTATACATTGAATATACGTGCACTAAATTAAAAAAAAAAAAAACAAAGAACATCTTTCCTAATTAATAAAGTGTCAGCCAAAGCCCCGTGCTCTCATAAGAGAAGCTTCTTTATCACAACAGAAAGGGGCAGACACTTGGAGAGAGTCACAGGAGCCCTGACTATCTGTTACTGAAGAGCTACTACCCATGAGGGGCTAGGGTCTCTCAAGCTGGAAGCAGGGGAGCCCACTACTGACCAGCCCCTCCTTCTCTCTCATTTTCCTCTACCTGCAGCACAAACAGGTGTTGTGAGTTGTGCTAAAACCTCTCACACCATCACTGAGGGTGATTAGTTAGAACTGGTAAGTGCAAGCAATAAAGAACACATGTGTTCGAATATCTTATATATAAAGCATTACTACTCAGGTCCAGGATACCCAGGAGCAAGCCCACAGGGTTTAATCACAAGGAAGTATGCCTTGAGTGTTCTCTTTGCAAGGAAAGCTAGAACACTTGCATATAGAAAAAATATAAGTTGAATCTCAAAATTTACAAACCACTTGAAAACATCAACAAATTTAAAATGAATGATACTATAAAAGTGGTAGAAGTTTATGAAGGATCCAAAAACTGAGATTGCTTTATGGCAAAAGTTAGCTGTAAGGATGTTTCAGCATTGTTTAAAAAACATCTGGAAACAAACTAGATATCCAAAAGTAAGGGACTGATTGAATAAATCACAGCCTATCCATACACTGAAATGTGCTTCAGGCATTAAAGCTGATACTGAAGGTGTATTTCTTAACATAAAAAGTTATATGAAAACGGGTAGAAGAGTTTAGTATAATCCATTTTGCATTTTATATGTGGTATATACACTTATTTATTAATATTCTGTAAGATAATATACCAAAAATGTAATAGCACTCACCAGGTGATATAAGTTATACATTTTATCCTCCTTCTTTTAGCTTACATAAATTTTCTATAAATTTAATCTTTCTACAGTGAACATGTATTTTTTTAATGTTATCTGTGTTAAAAGGAAAAAATGGGACCAGTACTCTTTAAATAAAGATGGAAAGTGTGAAAAGGGAAATAGATAAATGTAAAACAAAGACTAAAATTACAGCTAGAAGACCTTCTCTGGGGTAGAAAATGGAAAAGTATTTCAAAGGAAAGATTATCCTTATCATTATGTAAGTAATTTTTTTAAACTCACATACATCAGAATTTTTAGTAAGGCGTCTCAATAGGAAAGCAAAGAGCAAAGAGTTGAATAACGATGCAAGAGTAGAGGTTGAAAGCAAGGGGGTTATCTCTAGAAAGAAGAACAAAGACCAGTTCACAGTTAGCAAATTAGTACAGTTCCCAAGTTTGGCAAATGTCTGCCAAAAAACTCGCTCTTTATTATGGGACTGCTCTGTGAAGTCATAGAAAAGGTTGAGTATGCCTAACATAAACCAACAGACCTAGAACATTCCTTAAAACTTATTTTAAAGGAAAGAAAATTTTAATTTCTGACTATTAGACTATTTCTTGTGTACTTGAAGCTGTCAGACTGAATAAACATTAGCTTTTGTTGTGCCCAACTTTCTTGTGATACTGACGGTTGCCTTAAAATTAGGGACAGGGACATTGCTCTAAGCATTTTCCTGAGTCTGCTTGATCTCCAGAACAATCAAGATGCCACAGTTACTGTTGAAGGGCAACTATATTGGAAAAATGACAATGGCCTGGAGCCCAGAATCTCATGTTACCTGCCTTGCTGAGATGACCTGGGTTGCCTGAACATGGACCTTCCGTTCCCTTTCTAGTTTCAGTTACCCTATTGTGAGGGACACTGTTGTTGCTTTAATTCAGGTGTTGTCTAATCTAGTGCCTCCGGTTCTTTTGATCATTTGATATACATTTCTTTCTCTTAGAAAAATGAAAGAACAGTCCCTTTTCACTGCTAAATGAGCATGAGCCACGTAGTAATTTGCTCAGGCAGGAGATGCAGAATTGGGAACTACATTCTATTTTCCATTTTAGAATTGGTCACCTGAACATCACTAGCTCTCTGCCTTGCAAAACCAGTCAAGTACTTTAGGTGCTCGTTGAAGCCAACTGACTTTCTCTTCTCTGATATTCTCCAGATGTGAAGCCTTTGTAGGGAAGACACCACTGTGTGCATCAGCCTCTCTCAGAGGCAATGACTCTGAAGTTACACAATGCGGGACATCAAAAACCCTTCCCTGTGGAGCCCTCAAGCCTTCTCTTTGTTCTCCTTGAGCCAGTGGTTCTCAAACTTCCACATGCATCATGATCACCTGAGAAGCTATAAATATCAGTCTGCCCAGGCCCCATCCCGGCCCACTGAAGCAGACTCTGAGCTGACCTGGTGAGAAATCCCCCCTCCTTTGTCAATGGAGATGGACACCTTAAAGACCTGTGGTTTGGAGAGCCTCTCTAAGGTCAAGAAAGGCCCAGACCACTGCTAGTTTCTGAGGTTCTAAGTACACTAAAAAGAGGAAAACGTGAAAAAGAGATTTCAAAAATGATGAAGTATTTGTATATATTGTCATAGGTATATATTTGGATATATACATACATGCATAATACATTTATATAATGGTGCTATTCGTATGAAAATTTTAGGACGCATTTTTAAAAAATCCCTTCAAACTGCACTACAGGCAGTATGGCCTATTAATGGGCCAAACATTTAAAATTTCATGATGAGTACATTCTTAGATTCTCTTAGTCACTGTGCCTGTAAGTATAAACTAATTTGGAGGTAACATCAAAAGTCTGAATTTGAGGTCCTATGAATGAGAGGGAGAACAGGGCTAAATGACCCACCTGCTAGGCCACCCCCAAGGTAGGCCTACACTTAGAGATGATGAACTTAAAGTACCTACCACAGTACCCAGAGCATAATAAATCCTGGCTGTAATTATAATTAGTTCCTACTCACTTCCCACAATCTATGAGGCAAATATATAAATAGGTAATGGTCAAAACTGTTTTCATATATAAAAGTCCCAAGGTGACCTCTCCGACTACCAACTTCTAAAAACCTTTATTTTGCTGAATGTGAATTTGATTAAATCACTCACTCAACGTCTGTTTAGCTATGTTTATTCTTTGCTTTCACAAGTAGCACTCTGAGAGTAAAACTCTAGAGCAGGAATTCTTAACCTTGTATCATAAACCCCCTAGACTGTAAATGCCATAAAATTCTATTAAAAATGCTGTACGTCTGTGTGTGCACTTCCTTTCCTTTGGAAGGTATCAATAGCACCCATAAGAGTTTCAAATATTTAGATTCATGACCCAAAATTTTAAGATTTTCAGTATAAGCTATGGTTATGGCTCACACCCATTTCAAGCTGTGTACACAGCCCCAGATTCCCCAAGTGCATGATGACAAAGGACAAGACAGAAGAGGTGGGTCCACTGGACTGGACCTGCATGAGTTTCCTAGGGCTGCCATGACAAAGTACCACAAACTGGGAGGCTTAAAACAACAAAAATACGTCTCTCACAGATCTGGAGCCCAGAAGTCTGAAATTAAGGTGTCAGAAGGGCCCTGCTTCCTTCTAAGCCTCTAGGGGATGACCCTTGTCTCTGCCAGCTTCTGCTTTTGCCTCAGGCACTCCCTGTCTATAGCAGTTTAACTCCAATCTCTGCCTCTGTCCTTCCTACACGTCCCTGTGCCCACGCGTCCCTGTGCCCACATTTCCCTCTTCTTATAAGGACACCAGCCACGTTGGATTAAGGGTCCATGCTACTCCAGTATGACCTCATCGTAACTAATTATACCTGCAACGACCCTACTAACAAATATGGTCATATTCTGAAGTACCAGAGGTTAAGACTTCAACACATCTTTTTTCTGGAGACAGAATTCAACCCATCACAGGTTCTACTCTTCCATTTATTTTGCTTATAGACAAGAAGGAAGGAAGGACAGTGAGCACGCATTGAGATTTTCTCTATCCCCCATGTGTGCTGGATATACATTGATCCTCATATACCCCATTTATACCACTGAGGACACTGAGTCTCAAATAAATCAGGTAACATGTTTGCTGATGTGAACTTATAAAAGGCCAAGTTTGAATATGACTACTCTGACACTACAATGCCATTCACATGTAGTTTTTGGTAAAATTAATGCAATATCCAAGAACAAATTTCAGGGGAAAACATGCTCTCTGGGCAAGCAAAATTGTACTGCAGGGCTTCCCTGGTGGCGCAGTGGTTGAGAGTCCGCCTGCCGATGTGGGGGACACGGGTTCGTGCCCCCGTCCGGGAAGATCCCACATGCCGCGGAGCGGTTGGGCCCGTGAGCCATGGCTGCTGAGCCTGCGCGTCCGGAGCCTGTGCTCCGCAACGGGAGAGGCCACAACAGTGAGAGGCCCGCGTACCACAAAAAAAAAAAAAAAAAAAATTGTACTGCATGTTGGAAGGCATTTCAGAAATAGATAAAATAATACAGTGACATCAATAAATTAAATTATACATTTAATTTGTCATTTGTGTTACAGATAACAACATTACGTAAAAAAGCTTACCTTTAAACTTGATTTTTAAATATATTTAAAGTCAAATTCTAGGTCCTACAACTAGTACATTTATTTGTAGTTTATTCAGAATCTATAAAATAGAATTTTTTCAAGGTCTACATTCTATTTTTTGGTTATTATGATGTTTTGCAGCAGAAAATTTAATAGAAAGAAACGTAAAAGGTGATGCTATACCATGATTCCTCCCTAAATAATATATAAATATTTATAATATACTATATATAAACATATTTAATATTATATTAATGTGTAAACATATATTTATGTATTATAATAAATATATAGTGGACATAAAAATAAAAAGGGGTAAAGGAAGATTCTTTCATACATAATTAATATAAGTAATTCATAACGTGACAATAAAATGTTAAATTGCTAAGCTTCTGAACAACTCCATAGGCATCAGAATAATTCTTACATAGCTACTCTTGAAAAAAGTCATTTGATCTTTTACTACAGGACAGCATTTCAATGTGTTAATTATCTTGATGTTAGTAGTCATTCTACAACCTACACCCATATCAAATCATCACGTTGCACTTTAAATACATACAATTATATTCGTCAATTATTTCTCTAGAAAGTTGGGGGGGATAAAAGAAAGCATCTCAACCCATTGGAAGTCACCGTGACCTGAGCTTCTCATTTTCCAGACAAGGCACAAATGCAGTGGAATCATCAATGGAGTCCATAAACAAGCAAAAGTTGAAGGATTTTAATAAAATATAATTTTACTTTATTACATTTTATGCATAATGTTATCTTAGTTCAAAATTTACACAGGCGAGACCTTCATAATTCATAACAGAAGCTATGGAGAACAGTAGAAAGGGCATTAATCTGAGTGGGGAATGTGGGTAGGAGGTGGGGCTAGAACAAGGAAGTAGAGCAGAGCAAAGAAACAAAGAGAAACACAGCATGGATCAGGAGACAGCAAGTGTCCAGCTCTCACGACTAAAGCTCTCCTCAAACCTTGAAATCTCAGTTTCTGCCCTGGGCAAATCATGAAGGGAACAACAAGCACCACAGGTTGCTCAATTACAACAAAAATAAAGTGTTAGGGCTTCCCTGGTGGCGCAGTGGTTGGGAGTCCGCCTGCTGATGCAGCGGACATGGGTTCGTGCCCCGGTCCGGGAAGATCCCACATTGCCACGGAGCGGCTGGGCCCGTGAACCATGGCCGCTGAGCCTGCGCGTCCGGAGCCTGTGCTCCGCAACGGGAGAGGCCACAACAGTGAGAGGCCTGCGTACCGCAAAAAAATAAAATAAAAATAAAATAAAGTGTTAGTTCAAGCCTACTAGAACCCTTAAGAGGTACAACCCACCTGAACTATCCTCAGAGTTCATTCTTAATTTGTAAAAAATGTAAGAAAAGTATGTTGAATTAATGTTGATTACAGCAAGCATCTTCATTTTGAACAGGCCTAAAAGAACAGTAAGTTTTCCCTGCCATATGCATATAAAATTTTATGACTCTATTTTCATTTCATAGGACATTTATCGGAGAAGCTATGTGATGCCTTAGAAAATGCAGGAACCCGGACATTAGCAGCCCTGGGATCCAAGGTGGGGTCTACCATTGCCCAGATATATGAACTCCAGCAGTCATGTAGCCCTGAGCTTTGTCTTTCCGATTTGTATTTTTCTTCCAACGCTTATGTTTTATACTGTTCAGGATAATTTCACCATTTTAAAATAACGTTTTTTTAAATTAGTAGTATCTTTACTTTCAAAAGAGGTGGGGGTGTAAGCAGGCATGGTCAAAAATTGTATATTTAAAAGAGCAGTTACCTGTCTTTAATCAAAACACTGAGCTGGCAGATTCAGTTACAATAGAAAATAAAATTTCTTGTAGCTTAACGAATTCCAACTTTCAAATCACTGTAAAATTATCATAAATGTAGGCTTAACGAGAAAACCAAGTATTATCACAAAATAAACTTTATTTTAAAAGGGCTATTTAGTCACTCTGGCATCATAATCAAAGTACTGGACTGGCTTTACTTCCAAAAATTATCAAATTCCAGAAATGTGCTACCTGCCATTCTTAAACATCTCCTTGCTGAAATAGAGAAAAAATGGCATGGGATTTAGAATCAATTGTATGACCAGTTTGCAATAAATATTGCTTTGAATTAGGTGTGATGTAATTTGCCATGACTTTTGCATGTCCAGAAACCCAGTAAGAGCTTAGTTGTCAAGATGAACTCAAGCATATAGTTCTTTTGTTAGTTATTATTGGCCCCATTCTACCAAAATTAAATTTCCACAGCTGCCAACCACAAAAGTTCAGTTGTCTCCAGAATGCTAGAGCTAGAGTCTGATTCAATAATGAACATTGTAGTTCACCTTCAGCTATAAACAATCACTCAGAGAGTGCAGCTCTTAACCCTGCAGATAAATGGATCAGAGCTCACTAAGGGAGAACAGTATCAGAAAAACTCCTCACAATTTTTTTGTTATAACATCAGATTATCAAATACACTGATTATCTCTAAAGGCAATGAAAGAAAAACAATAAATCTCTCCCCTGTCCCCATTACCTCAACCTCAGTTCAATTTTTAAGACTACAGGTTGAGTTTAAAATAGTCATATTTAATGTCAGAGAAATTATAATTGTTAACACATGTGTAATGCTTTTATGTGTTGGATACTTTACTTGTATTATTTTATTTAATTATCACAACATACCTATAATGTAGGTAGTTAATATTAAATTCATTTTATGGATGAAATAATTAAGACTCAGTAAGGTTAAGTAATTTCTCAAGGTCACACAACCAAGATTTGAACAGTCCAACTCAAGAGCCCACGGTTCAGAACATAGGTTCAGAACATGTATTATGAACATGGGAGGATTTCATTTCATTACTTTTGGTGAAAAAAAGATTTTTAAACACCAAGATTATGTATTTTTAAGTATGTGTATGTGCATAAAATATATTATACCCACATTTATCCATAGAAAAATAACTGAAATGATATTTCAGAGGCATTAATAGTCTTTATTTTTGAGGGATGGGGTCATGAGGGAGAATTAATTCTTTGTTATCTATAGTTTCTACTTTTTCACAGGGATTTGCATTGTTTTTGACATACTGTTTTGATGGTAAAAAAGAACAAAGTTAGTTATAAAAACAACAAGCCACCATACACAAAAATAAACTCAAAATGGATTAAACACCTAAATATAAGGCCAGACACGATAAAACTCTTAGAGAAAAACATAGGCAGAACACTCTATGACATAAATCACAGAAAGATCCTTTTTGACCCACCTCCTAGAGAAATGGAAATAAAAATAAACAAATGGGACCTAATGAAACTTCAAAGCTTTTGCACAGCAAAGGAAACCATAAACAAGACCAAAAGACAACCGTCAGAATGGGAGAAAATATTTGCAAATGAAGCAACTGACAAAGGATTAATCTCCAAAATTTATAAGCAGCTCATGCAGCTCCATATCAAAAAAACAAACAACCCAATCCAAAAATGGGCAGAAGACATAGACATTTCTCCAAAGAAGATATACAGACTGCCAACAAACACATGAAAGAATGCTCAACATCATTAATCATTAGAGAAATGGAAATCAAACCTACAATGAGGTATCACCTCATACCAGTCAGAATGGCCATCATCAAAAAATCTGCAAACAATAAATGCTGGAGAGGGTGTGGAGAAAAGGGAACCCTCTTGCACTGTTGGTGGGAATGTAAATTGATGCAGCCACTATGGAGAACAGTATGGAGCTTCCTTAAAAAACTACAAATAGAACTACCATATGACCCAGCAATCCCACTACTGGGCATATACCCTGAGAAAACCATAATTCAAAAAGAGTCATGTACCAAAATGTTCATTGCAGCTCTATTTACAATAGCCCGGAGATGGAAACAACCTAAGTGTCCA
The DNA here is from genome assembly GCF_964374135.1 of Grampus griseus. Lineage (NCBI taxonomy): Eukaryota > Metazoa > Chordata > Mammalia > Artiodactyla > Delphinidae > Grampus > Grampus griseus. The sequence continues at coordinate 103,787,007 of NC_139019.1, forward strand.
TCATCGGATGAATGGATAAAGAAGATGTGGCACATATATACAATGGAATATTACTCAGCCATAAAAAGAAACAAAATTGAGCTATTTGTAATGAGGTGGATAGACCTAGAGTCTGTCATACAGAGTGAAGTAAGTCAGAAAGAGAAAGACAAATACTGTATGCTAACACATATATATGGAATTTAAGGAAAAAAATGTCATGAAGAACCTTGGGGTAAGACAGGAATAAAGACAAAGACCTACTAGAGAACGGACTTGAGGATATGGGGAGGGGGAAGGGTGAGCTGTGACAAAGCGAGAGAGAGGCATGGACATACATACACTACCAAACGTAAGGTAGATAGCTAATGGGAAGCAGCCACATAGCAGAGGGAGATCAGCTCGCTGCTTTGTGACCGCCTGGAGGGGTGGGATAGGGAGGGAGATGCAAGAGGGAAGAGATATGAGAACATATGTATATGTATAACTGATTCACTTTGTTATAGCAGAAACTAACACACCATTGTAAAACAATTATACCCCAATAAAGATGTAAAAAAAAAACAAAACAGAGTCATGTACCACAATGTTCATTGCAGCTCTATTTACAATAACCAGGACATGGAAGCAACCTAAGCATCCATCGACAGATGAATGGATAAAGAAGATGTGGCACATATGTACAATGGAATATTACTCAGCCATAAAAAGAAACGAAACTGAGTTATTTGTAGTGAGGTGAATGGATCCAGAGTCTGTCATACTGAGTGAAGTTAAGTCACTCAGAAGGAGAAAAACAAATACCATATGCTAACACATATATATGGAATCTAAAAAAAAAAAAAGGTTCTGAAGAACCTAAGGCCAGGACAGGAATAAAGAAACAGACGTAGAGAATGGACTTGAGGGAGGGGGAAGGGTAAGCTGGGACGAAGTGAGAGAGTGGCATGGATATATATAAACTACCAATATAAAATAGATAGCTAGTGGGAAGCAGACACATAGCACAGGGAGATCAGCTTGGTGTTTTGTGACCACCTAGAGGGGTGGGATAGGGAGGGTGGGAGGGAGATGCAAGAGGGAGGGGATATGGGGATATATGTATATGTATAGCTGATTCACTTTGTTATACAGCAGAAACTAACACACCATTGTAAAGCAACTATACTCCAATAAAGATGTTAAAAATATATATATAAATAAATAAAAATAACAAGCCAGAGTACACAGTATCAGAGATGGAAATCACAGAATAGACATATTTTAATGATGAATTTAATTGAAAAGAGAAAAATTGAAGGCCTGGCTGAAAATTAAAAAACTGGGAAATAGGTATGGATTAATAAAGATCATACTAGAAAAGTATTACAGTTAATGTGAAATTGTTAAACATACGAACTGGGGAATCCAGCATTTTCTGAGGAGCATTTTATGAATCAATTTCTTTACAATTCACAAATGGAAGACAGGAAGTATTATTATCCTAGCCATGCGAAGACAATAATCCATTCATCTTAACAAAAAATTAACACTCCTGAACAACGCCAAACATAGAGCTGACCTCTCGCCTCCTTCTGGAAGGAAATTACATGTGCCAAATTCCTCTGTCTCTGGATAACTTAGCATTAAATCAAACAGTTGGAGGTAGGTAAGGACTTAATATTCCTGATAGGAAACTCTTTGTGAATCCAAGAGTAAACCTCCATGGTTCCACAAACGTGTCACTTTCATGCTATATTCCTGAACCCTCTACTCTTTTAACCCCTTGATTTTATTACTGATTGAAATTTACATCAATTATGATCATAATAGCTACTTTACAGTTTAATTCATTTATAATTTGAATAACTCAGTCTGTATCATTGCCCACATACAATAACTTCCTAAAATAGAGTAAGGGAGTCGAAATCTGTGTTTAGTCCCACACTTGGTTGCACTAATCATTTTTTTCTGAGCATGCCACCTCTCAGAGGGGAACTGTGGGAGACTAATCTTTATTCCTTTGGCCTTTCTGACTGAGGTCAAGAGAGTGAGGATATAGTCAATGAGCACTAATTCACGAGTGAGGGTTAGAGGTAGAAATCATTCAATGTCTCCCACAAGGCAGAGAAATGTGGTACTAAAAAAAATGAAGGGGTCAGTAATTTAGTCATTTGAAGGATCAGTGTGATCATATCAGCACTGTGGAAACTTGTGTCAAAAGGGTTTTTTAAAGAGTAAATTTATGATTCTTATAGAAAACCAAACTGAATACATGTCAAGATTTTATTTAACTCATTAATTAATGAGAGAACAAGTAAGATACCAAAAAAATTTCAAATGATTATTCAAAGGACTCATACATGTGCAATGCTGAAATGAATTTGCTAACAGAGGCAAAAATGGTCAATATTCAAGGGCAATGAAATATAATTTTTGAAATCATCTTGGGGGGCATCAATTACATTGTCAACCATCTGACAAAATTTATTTGCATGTCACTGAACAGGGACCGTTCACTTTACTATGAACGTCAAACTTCTACATCACCCAGGAATCTTTGTGCCCATTTCTAAATATTTCACAGGCTTTTAATCAGCCAAGTTGGTCTGAGGGCATCTCCCCCATTGGGTTACAGGCAGTCACCAAGCACTCTACCAACCAACCCACTTCTTCTCCTTAGCCAGTTCTTCTAAATCACTGGCACATGTGAATTCCCCTTAAAGTCATGGTTTTCAGGATCTGACTTGACCTAATATATTCCATGATACCCAGACATACTATGGTAGAGTTTAATGGCTCACTACACTGCTTCATCATATAATAGAGAGATTGCATAGGACGTACATAATTAACTTTGTTGATAAAATACTAAGGATCTTCTGAAAGAAGTAGATAGCTGTCCTCTCAGCTTTAATTTCAAATGCTCAATAAAGGCTCACAGTATTTTTTAGTATGAAAATTGGTTGGAGTAATTGCATTTGAATCTGCCCACAAAACAGATCGTTCTACACGTGCCTTTAAAATAGAACTAAGCTTTGTTACAAATTCAGTCTTTGGAATAAAAATCTACAACTGTTTTTTAAAAATTTTTTGTCTTGGGACTTCCCTGGTGGCGCTGTGGTTAAGAATCCGCCTGCCAATGCAAGGGACACGGCTTCGAGCACTGGTCTGGGAAGATCCCACATGCAATGGAGCTACAAAGACCATGCGCCACAACTACTGAGCCTGTGCTCTAGAGCCCACGAGCCACAGCTACTGAGCCCGTGTGCCACAACTACTGAAGCCCCTGTGCCTAGAGCCCGTGCTCCACAACAAGAGAGGCCACCACAATGAGAGGCCTGCGCACCGCAACGAAGAGTTGCCACTCACCACAACTAGAGAAAGCCCGTGCGCAGCAACAAAGACCCAATGCAGCCAAAAATAAATTAATTAATTAAAAAAATTTTTTTTGTCCTAAAACTAGTATAATCTGGGTGTCCCCTAGTCCACTCCTCTGGGTTTACATTTTTCTGTAATATCAAATTTAATATCCAAGCCCTGATCCCTAAACTATAGGAACTCCTGCACCCTTCCAAATATAATGGACAATTCCCCCATTCTTCACTCTCTAAATCACCACAAACATAAGGCTCTAGGATTTAACAGATTCCTCCCAAGGCTTTGGGAATGAGGAGGAAATGACAACACAGCGTAAAGTAACATCTTAGCATTCTTAAAGTCTATTGGGCTCTCTGCGTTCATGGGAATCTCTCCCTGGCTGCTTTGCTCTGGAGATCTCATCCGCTTGCTATGTTCCTGGCCCCTCCTTGCTACCTTCACTGATGGCCTTTTTCCCATCTCTCTTCTCTCATCTCCCAGAGGTCCCCACGTACCTTAGTTCCAAGGATCCCCACATGTGCTGGGGACACATACCCCAAAAGAAGAACACTAAAATGTGACAGAGCAGTTTCACCATTTTCTATCAAGCCTCTTCTTGCATCTGGGCAAAGTGATGGTGGTCAGGGGACCTCACTTTCATAACCTAAAAATGCCACTGTCATGTTTTTCTAAATAAGTCAGTCATCTACCTTGGATTTCCATTCTTATCAGCAAAAGTACCAGCCAGAGCTTTGAAATTATAATTTACCTTAACGTGCTCCAGATCAAATTCTTAGTGCTCCAGCCACCACAGTAGCATATAAGAGAAGGAAGCAATAGCAAAATGTACGTGTTCCCCATTCCTGAGCAAACGACGAGTGATGTCATTTTTTTCTTATCCCCGTAATAGCATATGTAGGGTACATAAATTAGACTCTAAATACTTTTAAAGTTTAGGGGCAAAATATAAGCGACTAATATGTAAATCAAACTTAATGATGTTATTAAATCACCAATTAGAGAAATATTTTCTTCCAAATATTTCTAGGAGCTAAAATTACACACTGTAGTACTCCTGAGAGACAGATAATAATAGTAGCTCATTTTAAAATGTATTATGTATACTACCAAAAAAGGAATTAAGATGGCTTAGATCAATGACACATCTTCATCAAATGACATGTCATCAAAATCAGTCATCAAAATCATTAAAACAAGGAACAAAGGACAGAAACAAAATAGTGATGGAAAATGGAAAGAGGGAAATCACCTTTTGTTTATTATTGTTACTACTGTAAAACTCTCACAGGTACAGCAACTCTTTTGATTCTGACAGCCTCCCCTGGGCGAGGTAGGAGCCATGGCAATATTGCCATTTACAGGTAAAATAACTAAGGTATACAGAGGCTAGATGATTTGCCCCAGTCCAGAGAGTCTGAAGTGGCAAGTTCAGGTTTGGAAATTATATCATCTGACTCCAAGCCCAAAGTTCATTCCTTTCCACCATGCCACCTTGAGATTACAAAAAAATAATTTTTTGACCATTTTTATTGAAGTATTGTTAATTTACAATGTTGTGTTAGTTTCATGTGTACAGCAAAGTGATTTGGCTTCATATGTATGTATATATATTTATATATTCTTTTTCAGATTCTTTTTCATTATAGGTTATTACAAGAGACTGAATATAGTTCCCTGCACTATATAGTAGGTCCTCGTTGTTTATCCGTTTTATACATAGCAGTGTGTATACGTTAAAAAAAAAATTTCAATTTGTAATATAAGTAGGACTAACAACGTACTGTTAGAATTGTCTAGCAAACGCAACGCCTTTAACACTTTAAGACTCTTAGATTTCAAGAGTCTAAGAGTGATTAGATTGATTGATTAGAAATCTGCAATAAAACTTCAGCATCCCAGAGAAATATTCCAGAACTACAAGACCCACAGCTGACAGAAGCAAATGTTCCCATAATGATTATCTGTGCTCTCTGAACAGTCCCTGACCCCTCAAACCTCTGAACACCTCACTGCACTTCTACCCTAAACACTTGGTCTTGAATTGTCTTTCTGTGCACTTGTGGAACTTGAACCTACTTTTTTCAAGGGACTATAAGTGTTACACCATCCCTTCCATTTAAATCACTGCAGCAGAAGACATATCGAGGCCACTGATTAAGGCCTCCAGCTATCACCTTGATGATCTGACTCCTAAACCCTTTTAACTGTGCTGATCTTCAACCCAGGAACCTCCTTATTTCCAGCTGGGCTATCATCCCAGGCCGTTTCCCTTTCTAAATTGCTGCTACATTTTCCTCACATGCCTGCCTATACAGGATCAACTCATACTAAATCTAGCTGAAATATGGGAAACATCCCACAGATAATGAATTTTACCAATACCACACAATAACTGTCGATCATAGCAGCTCCCTTACCTTCATGCTGGCAACAGAAAATAAATTAACATATTTGCTAGTGTTCATTGGATAGTTTGTGTTATTTTTATCAGTTATTCTTGAGAGAGATGTATATACATGTATAAATGGGGGAGAGGGGCGTGAAAGAGAGTGGGAGGAAGAGGGAGAAGTGGGAGGAGGCACTTTCTCAGGTTTCCTCATGGTGAGATCCACCTACGATTACATTCTTGTAAACATAATTTTTGCTGAATCATTTGGAGCTTGCTGTTGGGAAAAGAATCTATTCTAAAAGAAACTAGTAGATGATACTGGAGGCTTCCGGAAAGATGGCAGAAGAGTAAGACGCGGAGATCATCTTCCTCCCCACAGATACACCAGAAATACATCTACACGTGGAACACCTCCTACAGAACACCTACTGAACGCCGGCAGAAGACCTCAGACCTCCCAAAAGGCAAGAAACCCCCCACGTACCTGGGTAGGGCAAAAGAAAAAAGAATAAACAGAGACAAAAGAATAGGGACGGGACCTGCACCAGTGGGAGGGGGCTGTGAAGGAGGAAATGTTTCCACACACTAGGAAGCTCCCTCGCGGGCGGAGACTGCGGGTGGCGGAGGAGGGAAGCTTCGAAGCTGCTAGCGGGGGTGCGGGGGGCAAAGCGGAGAGATTCCCGCACAGAGGATAGGTGCCGACCGGCACTCACCAGCCCGAGAGGCTTGTCTGCTCACCCGCGCGGGGGGGGCGGGGAGTTGAGGCTCGGGCTTCGGTCGGAGCGCCGGGAGAGGACTGGGGTTGGTGGCGTGAATACAGCCTGCAGGGGGTTAGTGCGCCACGGCTGGCCGGGAGGGAGTCCGGGGAAAAGTCTGGAGCTGCCGAAGAGGCAAGAGACTTCTTACCTCTTTGTTTCCTGGTGCGCGAGGAGAGGGGATTAAGAGCGCTGCTTAAAGGAGCTCCAGAGACAGGCGCGAGCCGCGGCTAAAAGCGCGGACCCCAGAGACGGGCATGAGACGCTAAGGCTGCTGCTGCTGCCACCAAGAACCCTGTGTGCGAGCACAGGTCACTGTCTACACCCCGCTTCCAGGGAGCCTGTGCAGCCCGCCACTGCCAGGTCCCCGGGATCCAGGGTCAACTCCTCCAGAAGAACGCATGGCGCGCCTCAGGCTTGTGCAACGTCACGCCGTCACGCAGGCCTCTGCCGCCGCAGGCCCGCCCCGCACTCCGTGCCCCTCCCTCCCCCCGGGCCTGAGTGAGCCAGAGCCCCCGAGTCAGCGGCTCCTTTAACCCCGTCCTGTCTGAGCGAAGAACAGATGCCATCCGGAGACCTACACGCAGAGGCGGGGCCAAATCCAAAGCTGAGCCCCTGGGAGCTGTCAGAACAAAGAAGAGAAAGGGATATCTCTCCCAGCAGCCTCAGAAGCAGGGGATTAAAGCTCCACAATCAACTTGATGTACCCTGCACCTGTGGAATACATGAATAGACAACGAATCATCCCAAATTACGGAGGTGGACTTTGAGAGCAAGATTTATGATTTTTCCCCCTTTTCCTCTTTTTGTGAGTGTGTATGCTTCTGTGTGAGATTTTGTCTGTATAGTTTTGCTTCCACCATTTGTCCTAGGGTTCTATACGTCCGTTTTTTTCTTTTTCTTTTTTTTCTCTTAATAATTATTTTTTTATTTTAATAAATTTACTATATTTTACTTTATTTTATTTTACTTTTTCTCCTTTCTTTTTTTCCTTCCTTCCCTCCTTCCTTCCTTCCGCCCTCCTTTCTTTCTTTCTTCCTTTCTCTCTTTCTACTTCTACTAATTCTTTCTTTCTACTTTTTCTCCCTTTTATTCTGAGCCGTGTGGATGAAAGGCTCTTGGTGCAGCAGCCAGGAGTCAGTGCTGTGCCTCTGAGGTGGGAGAGCCAACTTCAGGACACTGGTGCACAAGAGGCCTCCCAGCTCCAAATAATATCAAATGGCAAAAATCTCGCAGAGATCTCCATCTCAACACCAGCACCCAGCTTCACTCAACGACCACCAAGCTACAGTGCTGGACATCCTATGCCAAACAACTAGCAAGACAGGAAAACAACCCCACTCATTAGCAGAGAGGCTGCCTAAAATCATAATAAGTCCACAGACACCCCAAAACACACCACCAGATGTGGACCTGCCCACCAGAAAGACAAGATCCAGCCTCATCCACCAGAACACAGGCACTAGTCCCCTCCACCAGGAAGCCTACACAACCCACTGAACCAACCTTAGCCACTGGGGACAGACACCAAAAATAACGGGAACTACGAACCTGCAGCCTGCAAAAAGGAGACCCCAAACACAGTAAGATAAGCAAAATGAGAAGACAGAAAAACACACCGCACATGAAGGAGCAAATAAAAACCCACCAGACCTAACAAATGAAGAGGAAATAGGCAGTCTACTTGAAAAAGAATTCAGAATAATGATAGTAAAGATGATCCAAAATCTTGGAAATAGAATAGACAAAATGCAAGAAACATTTAACAAGGACCTAGAAGAACTAAAGATGAAACAAACAATGATGAACAACACAATAAATGAAATTAAAAATACTCTAGATGGGATCAATAGCAGAATAACTGAGGCAGAAGAACGGATAAGTGACCTGGAAGATAAAATAGTGGAAATAACTACTGCAGAGCAGAATAAAGAAAAAAAAATGAAAAGAACTGAGGACAGTCTCAGAGACCTCTGGGACAACATCAAACGCACCAACATTCGAATTATAGGGGTTCCAGAAGAAGAAGAGAAAAAGAAGGGACTGAGAATATATTTGAAGAGATTATAGTTGAAAACTTCCCTAATATGGGAAAGGAAATAGTTAATCAAGTCCAGGAAGCACAGAGAGTCCCATACAGGATAAATCCAAGGAGAAATACGCCAAAACACATATTAATCAAACTGTCAAAAATTAAATACAAAGAAAACATATTAAAAGCAGCAAGGGAAAAACAACAAATAACACACAAGGGAATCCCCATAAGGTTAACCGCTAATCTTTCAGCAGAAACTCTGCAAGCCAGAAGGGACTGGCAGGACATATTTAAAGTGATGAAGGAGAAAAACCTGCAACCAAGATTATTCTACCCAGCAAGGATCTCATTCAGATTTCATGGAGAAATTAAAACCTTTACAGACAAGCAAAAGCTGAGAGTTCAGCACCACCAAACCAGCTTTACAACAACTGCTAAAGGAACTTCTCTAGGCAAAAAACACAAGAGAAGGAAAAGACCTACAATAACAAACCAAAACAATTAAGAAAATGGGAATACAAACATACATATCGATAATTACCTTAAATATAAACAGACTAAATGCTCCCACCAAAAGACACAGAATGGCTGAATGGATAGAAAAGCAAGACCCATATATTTGCTGTCTACAAGAGACCCACTTTAGACCTAGAGACACATATAGACTGAAAGTGAGGGGATGGAAAAAGATATTTCATGCAAATGGAAACCAAAAGAAAGCTGGAGTAGCAATTCTCATATCAGACAAAATAGACTTTAAAATAAAGACTATTAGAAGAGAAAAAGAAGGACACTACATAATGATCAAGGGATCGATCCAAGAAGAAGATATAACAATTGTAAATATTTATGCACCCAACATAGGAGCACCTCAATACATAAGGCAAATACTAACAGCCATAAAAGGGGAAATCAACAGTAACACATTCATAGTAGGGGACTTTAACACCCCACTTTCACCAATGGACAGACCATCCAAAATGGAAATAAATAAGGAGACACAAGCTTTAAATGATACATTAAACAAGATGGACTTAATTGATATTTATAGGACATTCCATCCAAAAACAACAGAATACATATTTGTCTCAAGTGCTCATGGAACATTCTCCAGGATAGATCATATCTTGGGTCACAAATGAAGCCTTGGTAAATTTAAGAAAATTGAAATTGTATCAAGTATCTTTTCTGACCACAACGCTATGAGACTAGATATCAATTACAGGAAAAGATCTGTAAAAAATACAAACACATGGAGGCTAAATAATACACTACTTGATAACGAAGTGATCACTGAAAAAATCAAAGAGGAAATCAAAAAATACCTAGAAGCAAATGATAATGGAGACACGACAACCCAAAATCTATGGGATGCAGCAAAAGCAGTTCTAAGAGGGAAGTTTATAGCAATACAATCCTACCTTAAGAAACAAGAAACATCTCGAAAAAAACACCTAACCTTGCACCTAAAGCAATTAGAGAAAGAAGAACAAAAAAACCCCAAAGTTAGCAGAAGGAAAGAAATCACAAAGATCAGATCAGAAATAAATGAAAAAGAAATGAAGGAAACGACAGCAAAGATCAATAAAACTAAAAGCTGGTTCTTTGAGAAGATAAACAAAATTGATAAACCATTAGCCAAACTCATCAAGAAAAACAGGGAGAAGACTCAAATCAATACAATTAGAAATGAAAAAGGAGAAGTAACAACTGACACTGCAGAAATACAAAAGATCATGAGAGATTACTACAAGCAGCTCTATGCCAATAAAATGGACAACCTGGAAGAAATGGACAAATTCTTAGAAATGCACAACCTGCCAAGACTGAATCAGGAAGAAATAGAAAATATAAACAGACCAATCACAAGCACTGAAATTGAAACTGTGATTAAAAATCTTCCAACAAACAAAAGCCCAGGACCAGATGGCTTCACAGGCGAATTCTATCAAACATTTAGAGAAGAGCTAACACCTGTCCTTCTCAAACTCTTCCAAAATATAGCAGAGGGAGGAACACTCCCAAACTCATTCTACGAGGCCACCATAACCCTGATACCAAAACCAGACAAAGATGTCACAAAGATAGAAAACTACAGGCCAATATCACTGATGAACATAGATGCAAAAATCCTCAACAAAATACTAGAAAACAGAATCCAACAGCACATTAAACAGATCATACATCATGAGCAAGTGGGGTTTATTCCAGGAATGCAAGGATTCTGCAATATATGCAAATCAATCAACATGATACACCATATTAACAAACTGAAGGAGAAAAAAACATGATCATCTCAATAGATGCAGAGAAAGCTTTCGACAAAATTCAACACCCATTTATGATAAAAACCCTGCAGAAAGTAGACATAGAGGGAACTTTCCTCAACATAATAAAGGCCATATATGACAAGCCCACAGCAAACATCATCCTCAATGGTGAAAAACTGAAAGCATTCCCACTAAGATCAGGAACAAGACAAGGGTGCCCACTCTCACCGATCTTATTCAACATAGTTTTGGAAGTTTTAGCCACAGCAATCAGAGAAGAGAAGGAAATAAAAGGAATCCAAATCAGAAAAGAAGAAGTAAAGCTGTCACTGTTTGCAGATGACATGATCCTATACATAGAGAATCCTAAAGATGCTACCAGAAAACTACTAGAGCTAATCAATGAATTTGGTAAAGTGGCAGGATACAAAATTAATGCACAGAAATCTCTGGCATTCCTATATACTAATGATGAAAAATCTGAAAGTGAAATCAAGAAAACACTCCCATTTACCATTGCAACAAAAAGAATAAAATATCTAGGAATAAACCTACCTAAGGAGACAAAAGACCTGTATGCAGAAAATTATAAGACACTGATGAAAGAAATTAAATATGATACAAATACATGGAGACATATAACATGTTCTTGGATTGGAAGAATCAACATTGTGAAAATGATTCTACTACCCAAAGCAATCTATAGATTCAATGCAATCCCTATCAAACTACCACTGGCATTTTTCACAGAACTAGAACAAAAAATTTCGCAATTTGTATGGAAACACAAAAGACCCCGAATAGCCAAAGCAATCTTGAGAACAAAAAACGGAGCTGGAGGAATCAGGCTCCCTGACTTCAGACTATACTACAAAGCTACAGTTATCAAGACGGTATGGTACTGGCACAAAAACAGAAAGATAGATCAATGGAACAGGATAGAAAGCCCAGAGATAAACCCATGCACATATGGACACCTTATCTTTGATAAAGGTGGCAGGAACGTACAGTGGAGAAAGGACAGCCTCTTCAACAAGTGGTGCTGGGAAAACTGGACAGGTACATGTAAAAGTATGAGATTAGATCACTCCCTAACACCATACACAAAAATAAGCTCAAAATGGATTAAAGACCTAAATATAAGGCCAGAAACTATCAAACTCTTAGAGGAAAACATAGGCAGAACACTCTATGACATAAATCACAGCAAGATTCTTTCTGACCCACCTCCTAGAGTAATGGAAATAAAAACAAAAATAAACAAATGGGACCTAATGAAACTTCAAAGCTTTTGCACAGCAAAGGAACCACAAACAAGACCAAAAGACAACCCTCAGAATGGGAGAAAATATTTGCAAATGAAGCAACCGACAAAGGATTAATCTCCAAAATTTACAAGCAGCTCGTGCAGCTCAATAACAAAAAACCAAACAACCCAATCCAAAAATGTGCAGAAGACCTAAATAGACATTTCTCCAAAGAAGATATACAGACTGCCAACAAACACATGAAAGAATGCTCAACATCATTAATCATTAGAGAAATGCAAATCAAAACTACAATGAGATATCATCTCACACCAGTCAGAATGGCCATCATCAAAAAATCTAGAAACAATAAATGCTGGAGAGGGTGTGGAGAAAAGGGAACCCTCTTGCACTGCTGGTGGGAATGTGAATTGGTTCACCCACTATGGAGAACAGTATGGAGGTTCCTTAAAAAACTACAAATAGAAGTACCATATGACCCAGCAATCCCACTACTGGGCATGTACCCTGAGAAAACCGAAATTCAAAAAGAGTCATGTACCAAAATGTTCATTGCAGCTCTATTTACAATAGCCCGGAGATGGAAACAACCTAAGTGCCCATCATCGGATGAATGGATAAAGAAGATGTGGCACATATATACAATGGAATATTACTCAGCCATAAAAAGAAACGAAATTGAGCTATTTGTAATGAGGTGGATAGACCTAGAGTCTGTCATACACAGTGAAGTAAGTCAGAAAGAAAAAGACAAATACCGTATGCTAACACATATATATGGAATTTAAGAAAAAAAAATGTCATGAAGAACCTTGGGGTAAGACAGGAATAAAGACGCAGACCTCCTAGAGAATGGACTTGAGGTTATGGGGAGGGGGAAGGGTGAGCAGTGACGGGGCGAGAGAGAGTCATGGACATATACACACTAACAAACGTAGTAAGATAGATAGCTAGTGGGAAGCAGCTGCATGGCACAGGGATATTGGCTCGGTGCTTTGTGACAGCCTGGAGGGGTGGGATAGGGAGGGTGGGAGGGAGGGAGACGCAAGAGGGAAGAGATATGGGAACATATGTATATGTATAACTGATTCACTTTGTTATAAAGCAGAAACTAACACACCATTGTAAAGCAATTAAACCCCAATAAAGATGTTAAAAAAAAAAAAATCTTCCAACAAACAAAAGCCCAGGACCAGATGGCTTCACAGGGGAATTCTATCAAACATTTAGAGAAGAGCTAACACCTGTCCTTCTCAAACTCTTCCAAAATATAGCAGAGGGAGGAACACTCCCAAACTCATTCTACGAGGCCACCATAACCCTGATACCAAAACCAGACAAAGATGTCACAAAGAAAGAAAACTACAGGCCAATATCACTGATGAACATAGATGCAAAAATCCTCAACAAAATACTAGAAAACAGAATCCAACAGCACATTAAACAGATCATACATCATGAGCAAGTGGGGTTTATTCCAGGAATGCAAGGATTCTGCAATATATGCAAATCAATCAACATGATACACCATATTAACAAACTGAAGGAGAAAAAAACATGATCATCTCAATAGATGCAGAGAAAGCTTTCGACAAAATTCAACACCCATTTATGATAAAAACCCTGCAGAAAGTATACATAGAGGGAACTTTCCTCAACATAATAAAGGCCACATATGACAAACCCACAGCCAACATCGTCCTCAATGGTGAAAAACTGAAACCATTTCCACTAAGATCAGGAACAAGACAAGGTTGTCCACTCTCACCACTCTTATTCAACATAGTTTTGGAAGTATTACCCACAGTAGTCAGAGAAGAAAAGTAAATAAAAGGAATCCAAATTGGAAAAGAAGAAGTAAAGCTGTCACTGTTTGCAGATGACATGATACTATACATAGAGAATCCTAAAGATGCTACCAGAATACTACTAGAGCTAATCAATGAATTTGGTAAAGTAGCAGGATACAAAATTAATGCACAGAAATCCCTGGCATTCCTATACACTGATGAAAAATCTGAAATTGAAATCAAGAAAACACTCCCATTTACCATTGCAACAAAAAGAATAAAATATCTAGGAATAAACCTACCAAAGGAGACAAAAGACCTGTATGCAGAAAATTATAAGACACTGATGAAAGAAATTAAATATGATACAAATACATGGAGAGATATACCATGCTCTTGGATTGGAAGAATCAACTTTATGAAAATGACTCTACTACCCAAAGCAATTTACAGATTCAATGCAATCTCTATCCAACTACCACTGGCATTTTTCACAGAACTAGAACAAAAACTTTCGCAATTTGTATGGAAACACAAAAGACCCCGAATAGCCAAAGCAATCTTGAGAACAAAAAACGGAGCTGGAGGAATCAGGCTCCCTGACTTCAGACTACTACAAACTACAGTAATCAAGACAGTATGGTACTGGCACAAAAACAGAAAGATAGATCAATGGAACAGGATAGAAAGCCCAGAGATAAACCCACGCACATATGGTCACTTTATCTTTGATAAAGGAGGCAGGAATGTACAGTGGAGAAAGGACAGCCTCTTCAACAAGTGGTGCTGGGAAAACTGGACAGGTACATGTAAAAGTATGAGATTAGATCACTCCCTAACACCGTACACAAAAATAAGCTCAAAATGGATTAAAGACCTAAATGTAAGGCCAGAAACTATCAAACTCTTAGAGGAAAACATAGGCAGAACACTCTATGACATAAATTACAGCAAGATCCTTTTTGATCCACCTCCTAGAGAAATGGAAATAAAAACAAAAATAAACAAATGGGACCTAATGAAACTTCATAGCTTTTGCACAGCAAAGGAAACCATAAAAAAGACCAAAAGACAACCCTCAGAATGGGAGAAAATATTTGCAAATGAAGCAACTGACAAAGGATTAATCTCCAAAATTTATAAGCAGTTCATGCAGCTCAATAACAAAAAACCAAAAACCCAATCCAAAAATGTGCAGAAGACCTAAATAGACATTTCTCCAAAGAAGATATACAGACTGCCAACAAACACATGAAAGAATGTTCAACATCATTAATCATTAGAGAAATGGAAATCAAACCTACAATGAGATATCATCTCACACCAGTCAGAATGGCCATCATCAAAAAATCTACAAACAATAAATGCTGGAGAGGGTGTGGAGAAAAGGGAACCCTCTTGCACTGCTGGTGGAAATGTAAATTGATACAGCCACTGTGGAGAACAGTATGGAGGTTTCTTAAATAGAACAAATAGAACAAATAGAACTACCATATGACCCAGCAATCCCACTACTGGGCATATACCCTGAGAAAACCGTAATTCAAAAAGAGTCATGTACCAAAATGTTCATTGCAGCTCTATTTACAATAGCCCGGAGATGGAAACAACCTAAGTGTCCATCATCGGATGAATGGATAAAGAAGATGTGGCACATATATACAATGGAATCTTACTCAGCCATAAAAAGAAACGAAATTGAGCTATTTGTAATGAGGTGGATAGACCTAGAGTCTGTCATACAGAGTGAAGTAAGTCAGAGAGAGACAAATACTGTATGCTAACACATATATATGGAATTCAAGAAAAAAAATGTCATGAAGAACCTTGGGGTAAGACAGGAATAAAGACACAGACCTACTAGAGAATGGACTTGAGGATATGGGGAGGGGGAAGGGTAAGCTGTGACAAAGCGAGAGAGAGGCATGGACATATATACACTACCGAACGTAAGGTAGATAGCTAGTGGGAAGCAGCCGCATAGCACAGGGAGATCAGCTCGGTGCTTTGTGACCGCCTGGAGGGGTGGGATAGCGAGGGTGGGAGGGAGGGAGACGCAAGAGGGAAGAGATATGAGAACATATGTATATGTATAACTGATTCACTTTGTTATAAAGCAGAAACTAACACACCATTGTATAGCAATTATACTCCAATAAAGATGTAAATAAAAATAAAAGAAGCTAGTACTTAATGCTTTGGAAATGCTTCTTAGAATTTCAAAAGGAAAAGAAATTTTCTGAAGAATCAACTCTGTACTAAAAACTTTATTCTTTTCTAATGTCCCCAACTCAAAAAATTATAAAAGAAAACTAAATTCAACTTTCACGTAAAGTCAACATGAAAAACTTACTACATATTTTTCAAACTCCTTTTAAATCTTTCAAAAATTATTGAATTCCATCCTCTCAATAAAAGTTGCTTTCATTGTCTTACCGTAGTTCTCCAAACATCCAAGTCTCATTGATTTGAGACTAAGATTAGATGTACTAGGAGAGAACAATTTTACATCAATTTTAAGATGAACCATCTTGTGTGTCTTAATATACGGAAGCAAGACTAATTTATTTCATGAAATCAAATATCCTCAGAATTATTAATGTAGGCAGTGGCATATCTGACCACACAGTAAGGGGCCCTCACCTGGGGTGCCTCGGCTTTCACGTGTGACTGCTTCCACAGCGAGAAAATATTCAATTAAATAAGTACCTAAAAGAGTGAGATTTACGTGTGTCAATTCACCAAAAATGTGTTTTTTAAATGAGATAAGTAGTTTGGGCTATTTCCTTTAGAAAACAAGAATGTGGTCCACTCTTTCTGTAAAATTTATCGAGGGGTAGTGTGTGTGTGTGTGTGTGTGTGTGTGTGTGTGTGTGTGTGTAATATGTAGTAAGGGGAGACTAAGCAAAGGTAGAAACAGACAGGAAGAAATAGCAATTCTACCAGAAAAGATAGCCCACTTTTACTGGGTAAGATTCACCCCAAATGAAAGGGATGAATTGTGGGAGTAGGTTGTGTGGTTGGTAGCATCCCACACTGTGCATGTGTATTCTGCAACATGGCAATCCACAGACATGGATTCAAATAATCAACCCCCTCTACCTACAGGCATGGATGCTTCTTTCCACAGTCACACCAGGGATCCAGGGCTCACCTGGGGTCCAACAGCTGTTCTCGTTGCATGGCTGGGAAGCGTCTTCATTGGGTGTCTAATGTCAGGTCCCTAAATTACTTCTAGACGGGCTGTAAATGAGATGGGCCGGATCAAGTAACGCAAAGTTCCTGCTCATGTGAAGACTGACCACCAACTAAAATGGGTCTTTTTAGACCCTGCTCAGCTCCTGGGCACTCAAGCAAGCCCACCCCCGACTGTGGCCTCTGCCTCAGCCCACTCGGTACCATGTCGTTATCCCAGCCCTGGGTCCCAGATGTTCAGCTTCCTTCTCCCTTCTTCTCCTGCATCGCCAGCTTCCCATCTGTACGCTCCTTATCCGGTCACGCCAATGTATTCTTCTCTCATTTCCTTTCATAATAGCGTAAATGACTATTCAGGAAGAGCTTCAAACATCCATAAAATAAGATTGTAATCATGGGGACTTCCCTGGCGGTCCAGCAGTTAAAACTTTGCGCTTCCACTGCAGGGGTACCGGCTTGATCCCTGTTCGGGGAACTAAGATCCCACGTGCAGATCATTCATTCATTTATTGGCACGGTGCGGCCAAAAAATTAATAAATAAATAAACGCAACCTCTATATTAAAAAAAAGAGAATTGCAATCATAGCAACCATGGATGGCGGGGGAGGGACACAGGGAGGTGAGGGGAGGTGATTTGCATGGGTCTGTGGTCAGAAAACATAACTGTGTGATTCTTTTCCTTTAAAGCCCCTCTCCAACTCACAGAAAGAATCGTTCAGAAAGAAAAAAATTACTACTGACATCAAACTACATCCAATATTCACATTCTGCTATAGAAACTAAGATTTTCCAAACATGCGACCAATTCACAAGCAACAATTGGATTCACATTTTGTGTGCACAGTGTCAGTACTTTTGCCCTTCACTACAGAGATACAATGACAGAAATTAGTGAGGTGGCAGGAAAATACAGAGAGAAAAATGAAACAAAATAAAGAGAAAGTTGCCACTTTATTGAACTACAGATGGTGCATCCACACCAAAAGACTCCAAAGATTAAAAATCTACTGATTCGGGAAAGCATCAGAAGAGGACAGGGAGAGGAAGGGAGCAGAGCTCTGTGTGTGAGTGGAAGGAAGCAGCTTTTCTCTTTGAAAAGCAGATGAAGGTTAAGCCCTTGGGGAACTCTGACTGATGATTCTCTTTCATGAACCAGCACATCCTAAACACATTTCCCTTGAGAAGTGGCATCACTATTTCATTTCATGTTCAAGGTCACTAAAATGCTCCAAAAATAAGCTTGAAGCAGAAGCAAGAGGAAGAGAGCCATAAAAAGCAGCTTTGACCACAAAATGATGATGCAAACAGGTACCTTGTGCAGTGGCTCAAGGCTCTTATCCTGACAGGTCATTTAGCCTCTGTGGATGTGGCCGTTGTGTCTCTTTCTTTTCCTAATGACTCAGCCTATTTTCAGTGACTGCACATTCATGAGAAGAAAGATGACAGAGGACATACACAGTAATCAAAGCCATTAGTTTTGGAAGATCACATAATACTGATCCTAATACAAAAGGACACAGTTCAAAGAAAAACTGAAAGTCTGGTGTTTCTTCAGGGTCACTGTCAGAGGCCCTGGACAAGCAGAGTCACACTCATCCTGAACTGCTTTGGGGAGTGCAGCAGAAATGGCCCCAGTACGTTAAATGCAACAGATCATCCAAGCCAAACTTGGGGATACCTTGGATGTTATTTACCTCCCAGTATTTAATCCAATACTACGTCCTGTTCTTTCTTTTCCTGAGGCCTCATTGATAACTATCTTTACCCCTTTACTCCGTTTCTGTACAAGCCACAGTTCCCTGACATCCTCCCTGCTGCTACAACAACTCCCCAGACGGTCTGTTGCCCTCTGGTCACTTCCAAACTTCAGTCCAGTCTGCATTCCATTGCCAGATCCATCTCCCTAAACCATCTGTTATAAAACAACTTGTTCCACTGATTCTTCTCCTGGCTGTTTAATTAAACTGCCCCTTTCCTCCAGTTCTTTCCCACTAATAGAAAACATGCCTTTATTCTAATAACAACAATCATAATAACTGTCTATTCTCTTAAGCATATTGTCCTCTGCAGCTACCACTGTACTTACTTCCTTTCCTTCACCATCATATATTTGGAAAGCATGGTCTTCATTCAGCATCTTTATGTCCTCGACTCCCTTTTACTCTTCAACTCATTGCATACTCACTTCTACTCCCTCACCCCTGCTCCACTGAGGCTCTGCCTACCAAAACCATCCACATCCTTCCACTTGTCCAAACCAGTAGCAGAGATCCTGTCCTTCCTCTTTGGGATCTTAGTGCAACTTTTAACACTGATAACCAAGCTTTCCTGGAAACTCCCTCCTGTTAGCTTTTGAGATCATGCTCTTGACTCATCCTTTCCTTAAACCTCTATTTTCTGCTTTCTTTTCCAGCTTTTCTCCTCCTATCTCTCAAACATTAATGTTTGCCAGGTTCCATCCTGGGTAATACTTTCATCTTTCTGTCCCCAGTGCTCGACCCAATACCACCCCTAGCACATAGCATTCCCTTAATAAATGCAAGTTATTGACTTACAGATTTTTCAGATTGATTGTGTCATTTATCTCTTCCAAAGCTACCACATCTTGCAGGGTAAAGTTCAACCTCCTCAGCCTACAATTAAAAGCTTTCCACTATCTGTTCCTCCCTTCCTGTCACACCTCCTCATTTCTCTAACAGAAACCTTTCCCCCAGGAATCCCACCACACCCCCTCACTGTCCAATTCTGGATGCTGAGACTTTGCTCAAGTAGTTTCTTTGTCCTGATGTACCCTTGCCCCTTACCCTGTTATGCCTACACAAATCATGGCCATTCTCTATGATCAGGTTCCAATTCTATCTATTCTCAGAGGCATGCCTGAACACCCAAAAGAACAACATCTTGCCCTCCTCAAAAATTCCATTTATGTCTTCTCTACAACTCACTTGAATGCATAGTTTCATGGTTACTCGTCTATTTGGGGAGGGAACAGGGAGGGGTAGAAGAGTGTACGTGTATACAGTGAGGATGGTGTAGGGGCTGGGAAGGAGTGTAAGTGTGTGCATGCATGTGGGCCTGGGTGAATTTCCCCAGAATGTAGACAGTGTACTCATTACCTGCTTATGGACAACATTTACGGTCAGATATCTACTTGGGGCTCAATAAATACTTAATAGAAACTGATTTTAAACTGCCCATTTTATATGCTCCACCCTAAAGGATCCCATTGTTATGGACTGAATGATTGTGCCTCCCCCTCCCAAATCCATATGTTGAATCCTAACCCCCAATGTTATGGTATTAGGGGGTGGGTCTTTGGGACATAACTAGGTCATGAAGGTGGAGCCACCATGAGTAGGATTAATGGCCTTATAAGAAGAGACACAAGAGGGAATGTAAATTGACACAGCCACCATGGAGAACAGTAGGAGGATCCTCAAAAGACTAAAAATAGAATTACCATATGATCCAGCAATCCCACTCCTGGGCATATACTCAGAGAAAACCATAATTCAAAAAGACACACGCACCCCAATGTTCACTGCAGCACTATTTACAATAGCCAGGTCATGGAAGCAACCTAAATGCCCATTGACAGATGAATGGATAAAGAGGATGTGGTACATATATACAATGGAATATTACTCAGCCATAAAAAGGAATGAAATTGGGTCATTTGTAGAGACATGGGTGGATCTAGAGGCTGTCATACAGAGTGAAGTAAGTCAGAAAGAGAAAAACAAATATAGTATATTAACGCATATATGTGGAATCTAGAAAAATGGTACAGATGAACCAGTTTGCAAGGCAGAAATAGAGATACAGATGTAGAGAACAAACGTATGGACACCAAGAGGGAAAAGAGGGTGGTGGGATGAATTGGGAGATTAGGATTGACACATATACAGTATTATGTATAAAATAGATAACTAATGAGAACCTGCTGTATAGCACAGGGAACTCTACTTCACCTCTCTATACAGTAGAAACTAACACAACATTGTAAAACAACTATACCCCAATTAAAAAAAAAAAAGAGAGAGACACACACAAGAGAGTTGGCTTCCCTCTCTCCTCTCTTCACCAGACGAGGATACAAGAAGCAAGCAGTCTGCAATGCAGAGGAGGGCCTTCCCCAGAACCAGACCATGTGGACACCCTAATCTCAGACTTCTGGTTTCCAGAGCTGTGAGAAATACATTTCTGTTGTTTATACCACCCAGTCTATAGCATTTTCCTATAGCATCCTGAACCGACTAAGATACCAGAAACCACAATCTATTCTCCGAAACAAAACCCTGGTGTGGTTTGTGTGGTATGAGCTTCCCTGAGGCAGGGGGAAAGGAAATCATCCAATGACCTCCTCCCAAAAAAATAGCCCAGGGTCCACCAGCAGATGAATGGATAAACAAAATGTGATAGATACATATAATGGCATGTTATTCAGTCATAAAAAAGAATTAAATTTTGATACATGCTAGAATATGGATGGACCTCAAAAATATTACACTTAGTAAGATGAGCCAGAAAGAGAAGGACAAATATTAGATGATTCCACTTATATGAGATACCTAGAATAGGCAAATTCATAGAGTCAGAAAGTAAAATACAAGTTACCAGGGGCTGGAGGGAGGGAGAAAGGGGGAGTTATTTTTTAACGCGTACACATTTTTTATTGAGGATGATGAACAAGTTTGGGGTATCAGATGGTTACACAACATTGTGAATGTATGTAATGCCATAGAATTATATACTTACAAATGGTTAAAATAACTATTTTGTATATTTTACAAGTTGAAAAAAAAAAGTAAGCCAGGCCCTCTGAGGAGCAGACTGTGGAGAAGGCGAGAAGTTCCATTGGCCTTGCCTGGCAGCTCACCTCACGTCTCTCCCCAGGACAGCATACTCACAGATGACCCAAGCCAGCTAAGTGACAGAAAGTCTCACCCTATCTCCCAGTGTGTCAGCACTGCCTTTGGCACCTTCATCAATAGGTACTTCCTCCCCAGAACAAAACATACCAACCATTCAAAACGCACTGCAGCATCTTAGCAGCTAAGCTTCTCTGCAGGGAAAAAAGAGGCTTTAGTTGCCAGAAGACTTTCCTTCTCTCTTTAGTGGTATGCAATATTGAGCAAGAATCTTCCCCTCTCTGAGCCTGCCTGTGGTAAAGTGGGAGGAATAACACCTACCTTACAGGGCTGTTGTGCTATTTTCTAGTTCAACAGATGCATGACACATAAAACGCTTGTAATGGTATCTGGCACAAAGCAGATCCTCAACAGTGGTGGCTGTTATTATTATCATTAGTATGATAGCTTTATTTTACTAGCATATCTTATCCTTTTAAACATCATTAAGAAAACTGACACTTGTTCTCACTGTGGAACCCCCAAGAATAAGAAATTATAAATTTATCAGGGATTTGACGGTTGTGTATCAAATAGATCATATTGCAAAGTCCTGACTGGCTTTGGCAGTCCTAGAGAGTGACAAAGGAAAGGACCTAGAGAGAAAAGACTCAGGACTGTTGAGTAATAAACTGACAAATCAGGAAATAACATTTGTTAGGCACTTGAGACTCAGCTGTCAAATGATGATATGAGTCCTTCCTGTAAGAGGGGACTGTCTCGGTCCTTCACACATGTTCCCTGGCCCAGGTGCATGTGTGACACAAATTCAAGCAGAGATAATGATGGAAATTAAAGGTAAGAGAACTATTACATCAACAGGCCCAATGCAATATTCAGGAAAAGGTATGTGGATTTTTTAATGAAAAAGGTAAAGCAGGAATAGCAGTGTCCGTGCTGGGCACTCACAGAGGAAAGGAGAGTGAAACACAACAGTATCAAACAAGAAGAGTCAATTATAATGTTTTGGGGGGAAGCCCAGAACATTTTTCACCTTTGGGAGGAAAGGGCTCCTGGACTTTCCCGTACCCCTCTTCTCTGTGCACTTCACCCACTTGGCTGTGTAACCACACCATCAAGACAACTGCTGACTAATAGGAAAATGAGAACCTTAGGGAAACTGTGGTAAACCGCTTGGCCTGTGAAGGAAGGGTGAAAAACAATCATTAATTGAAATCTCCAAGGAACACTGAAGAAGCAAAAGTCATCAGGTGGAAGAAAAAACACTTTCCCCATAAAAGGAAGGAACAAAGATGTCCCCTTATTGTGTCTTTTGCTCACCCTGATGTCCATATGGAACTGCCACCTGGGAATGTTCACACATCATCAATTATATAAACACATGTGGAAGGTTCTGGATGGATCATTCCAGCAACTTAAATGCTCTCTACACTTACAACATATTTGAAGATATTTGAGGATAAAATGAGCCAGAGGGGGTAATCCAATTTTTTAAACCATTTGGCTACAAATATATTCATTATATTTTTGATATTATATATTTTCATTATGTTTTTCATTATCTTTGATAATATTTTATAAAATATTCAAAACATATTTGGTAATACAGCAACTTTTCATATGCTGTTCATATTAGGAACAGGAATAAGACATACAAAGGAATATTGAATATATTTTAGGTTTATCAATATTATTTCTACAATGTATTACTTATTCACAAATGCATACATATATACATACATGCACATATAATGTGTACATAGACACATACATATTCTATAAATATACATATAAACATATGTACTAGAAGCTAATGCTTACCAGAGATCCCCTATAAACCAAGCATTTCTAAATTCTTTAAATACATTAACTGATTTAATCTTCATAACTTTCGTCCATATTATTGTCCATATTTACACAGACAGGGAAACTGAAACAAAAGAAGTTTAGTAACTGTGCAACATCTCCTGCAGAACCTATTTGGAAGACAAGAAGCAGTTAGACTACAGAATCCATGTTCTTAACCAACAGGAAAAAGAGATACATAGAAATGCACATTTATCCAACAGGTTTACCACTTCACCCTGAGCATTTTTCTGTCTAAATTAAGCACTGAGCAGACCTTTTATAATTCACTGAACACATTGAACCAATTGCAATAATTGTTCAAACAACTGAAAAAAAATTGTTCCAAACTGAAACTAGTTTGGAAAATCTGGAGCAAAATAATCCACTGAGGTTTGAACATATTGTGTTAAAGATTTTTTTTTCCTCTTGTCTTTAATGCTGTTTGGAGTTTTCATGAGCTGTGAAGACTCAAGGGAACAAGTCAAAGTATCCTAGCAGAAATTCTGAATACCAGTAAAACTAGCTGTCAAGCATAAATCAGTGTCTAGCTATTTTCCAACCTATTTATAAAAGTGTAGCTGTGAAATACATCTCAAATACAAATCTGAGTACATTTATCTGAAGATGGTACTTTTAACAATAACCTTTTCAAACAAACAAATGCCGTCTGTCAAAAGCAAAATAATTGCATTGTGTCAAAATGTTGGGGGGGTGCAGTATTTAAGCTACCCACATAGCTGATATGATAAATAGTGGAATTTCACCTGATGTCAGCTTCATTGCAGCTACCCTGGGGCTTAACACTAGCACCAGCCCAGATCTGGTTTTTATTGAAAGAAGGAACGTGTCAGGACCAGACACTGTTTCTGGATTTCCAGTGAATACGCTCAGAGGTTCTAACATTTCATGCTCAAGATGAATTCAGTCTCCAAGATTTACCCTAGCATGTGTTCCATGTCATATTGTGAATCAATTTTCTTTTCAGAGGCATTAGCCTATTGTCCTGAAAATTAGACAAATGCCACATGTTTCCAATGCCCCTTTACATGTTCATTCTCAACAGCTGCACATTAGTTTTATTAAACAAAATCAACCAGGAAAAATCAATACAAAAAGAATTTTCAGCCTCTTTGATACTCAAAATTTATAGAAAAGTACATATATGCCAGAACCATATGAGGTTCTGAGCAAACGCAGATGTCACTTATTGGTATTGTTTCATTTGACAATTGTTTGATCGCCAATTCATTGTCATATATGTTCAGCTGGAAAACTCCAGGCATTTTGTTTAATTATAGCCAACAAAATAATGCATAGAGAAAAGTCTGATCTCTATTACAATTCATAGTTCTTAAATAGAAATTTGGGATAATCTAAAATAAAAATAGATCTCTGAACAGCTTTTAAGGAAAAAAATACCATACTGTATTCTAATTTCTACGTATAAAAAAATTCTGTGAATTCTCTACGAGAAAGAGACCATAGGGAATTCCTTGGCGGTCCAGTGGTTAGGACTCAGCGGCACTATCACTGCCAGAGGCCAG
This sequence comes from Grampus griseus, assembly GCF_964374135.1. NCBI lineage: Eukaryota > Metazoa > Chordata > Mammalia > Artiodactyla > Delphinidae > Grampus > Grampus griseus. The sequence goes on from NC_139019.1 coordinate 103,812,312, forward strand.
GGTTTGATCCCTGGTCAGGGAACCAACATCCTGCAAGCTGGGTGTCAGGGCCAGAAAAACAAAAGAAACCATAGCATTTAAGAACAGCAGTGTTGCATGTCCTGTTCAATCATGTAAGCTAAACAAAGTCTTTCAAGCAATAAAAGATGACCTCATTTCACATATATATAGCATAAGAAATTAAGTGGACAATAGTCTTCTTTTAAAACAGCTATCCACATCAATTGGTAAAGATGACTACTAATTTTAGCATCAAGCTATAGTCCAAAGCTGGAAAAAATCCATTATTTTCTGTTATTAAGCAAAACCAAAGAAAGGTCAACAGACTACTATTGAACACAACTTTATACCATGAGTTATGGACTTATATTTCTGAAAATTTTCAAAACCCCCTTTGTAGAAAGGAGTTAAGTGCAATTCATAAGCTTTTGGGTACTTTGGCTTCATGCAAACTGTGTGCATAAAGTCTGGACAGTTCAGCACAAACCTGTCTGTAATTAATATTGTCAACTACCAACTACTGAGTCATTCCATCTAGTATATTGGGTACTTTGCACATTGCTTCTAATCTGAACAACGTTTTCAGATTAAAAAACTACAGCAAAGAATTTTAAACACTTCCTCCAGAGCTACATGATGCTAAGGAATGTTGGCAGTCCCCAAACCTAGATCTTTATGGCCACGAATCCGACCTCTTCATTCTAAATCGTATTTCTCCCAAAGGTTCATCAAGAGTGGCCATCCTCACACAAGTCACTCAACAGAGCTTACATCTCCACTTTCGAAAGCCACAAAAAGATGTGATGAAATTATATTACAGCTAATCTAAAATTCCTGGCAAAGGTCATAAAGTCATTAAAACAAACAAATAACTTCAAAGAACTATGGAACAGAAAGCAAAGTATTATCCTAATGACTCTCCCATACCACTATAACTGAGTACCATGTTAAAATTACAACTATTCTTGTAAAAATTTCATTTATTTTAGATTCCTTTCTCTTAGTTTAATCAGGAATTTCCAGGAAGAGGAAAACTGTATGAAAGAGGTGATATATTTTCTAAAAGTGATGGAAGTTCTCCTCTATTAATATAGTCAGCATACCAATCACTTGACTCAAATGATTTATCATTTAAAAATGCATATGCCTTGGAAGGCAGAAAAATACATTTAGTAGATCTATGCAGCAATGTGAGAGATGTTTTGAGAGATGAGGATAAATAGATATATTCATAAGGTAATTTTATAAAATATATAATTTAAAATTTTAATAATGGAAAGTTTTTAATATTAATGTTCATTTTATTCAATATCTGCTTTCAGGAAAGTGAGTTATTGACCTTTTTTGTAAAGTATATACATGGTTTATGTGGTGTTACTTTGCAATGTTATGAAATTTTCCCCTAATTATGACAATTTCATTATTTTTCATTGTATCTTCTTCCTGCATGATTTTATTTCAAATGGTTAATGGTTCATCCACAACGTCTTTTCAAGAAAATGTATCGGCAGACCTGAATGAATTACAAAGCTACCTTCTATCGCCTGTTCGTTTCAGAGTATTTTTTTCCAGGACATATAAAGCTCCCTCCTCATCAAAACAGCACACTTTGGATAAATTTAGGATTGTGCTTATAGAGGCAGTTCATGAAATCATTCACCAAATGGAGAATGTTTTCAATGACTTGGAAAATGAAAATGAACAATGCATCCCTAAAGATGGTGCTTGTGCTAAAGTCTAGATATTTGAATTGGGTACTGTTCGCGTGAGATGTTTATAGTCTGCTTCTATGATGGACAGGTTATCAAACTTTAAAATAGCAGAAGGAATTTATAAACACCCTGTATGTAACTATAAAACCCCACCAAACACCTCAGAGGATCTCACTCATAGGATGGAAACTAGAGGTTTCAATTTCACAGCTGTGATATTGACCATGAAGCAGGACCTCCTCCAAGTGAGACACATGGCAGCAGAGTATGACTGACAGGCTTACTATTTAAGAGTGAACAAAGTGCTTAGTAAGTAGAAACTAGTTTTATATTATTATGTTGTCATGGGTTTTATATCAACTTGAACAGTTTCTTATTACCTTTTAAAATAACAACATATTCTTGTTATTTGTGCTAGGTGTTGGCACTATCTGTGTGGACATTTGGGAGGCTATTATAATCTAAAGGGATTCGGAGTGAGAAAAGCTTAGATCTTCACTCTATATAGATATAAGTCTAAGCCTGTTGGGTAGGAAGTCACATAAATTATATAGGAAAATTATAAATATTTTATTAAGAAACATCCTATAGGGCTTCCCTGGTGGCGCAGTGCTTGAGAGTCCGCCTGCCGATGCAGGGGACATGGGTTCGTGCCCCGGTCTGGGAAGATCCTACATGCCGCGGAGCGGCTGGTCCCGTGAACCATGGCCACTGAGCCTGCGCGTCCGGAGCCTGTGCTCCGCAACGGGAGAGGCCACAACAGTGAGAGGCCCACATACCGCAAAAAAAAAAAAAAAAAAAAAAAAAGAAAGGAACAACATCCTATATAATTAAGTAAAGTTGGTTCAAATTTTCTTGATTATTTTTGTTTCTTTCCTAAATGCACTTAGGGAAATCTCATTTGAATATGTGTTTTGAATTGTGCGTTTAGTCCACATAAAAGGGTTAAGATTAGGAAGAGAGAATTATAGCCAGTTATTCTAATTAAATGTATAGAGTTACTTAAAAAAAAAACCTCCAAGTATTATGGACTGTTCTCATCACTTTACACTTAATATTTCATTTAATACTTACATATCCCTGCAAGGTAACATTCTTTTTTTTAATATCTTTTTATCTATTTCTTTTTTTAAATAAATTTATTATTTTTCATTTATTTTTGGCTGCGTTGGGTCTTCATTGCTGCACGCGGGCTTTCTCTAGTTACAGCGAGTAGGGGCTACTCTTTGTTGTGGTGCGCAGGCTTCTCATTGCAGTGGCTTCTCTTGTTGCAGAGCATGGGCTCTAAGTGCACAGACTTCAGTAGTTGTGGCATGTGGGCTGAGTAGTTGTGGTTCGTGGACTCTAGAACGCAGGCTCAGTAGTTGTGGCACATGGGCTTAGCTGCTCCCCAGCATGTGGGATCTTCCCGGACCAGGACTCAAACCCGTGTTCCCTGCATTGGCAGGCGGATTCTTAACCACTGCGCCACCAGGGAAGCCCAAAGTAACATTCTTATCTCCATTTTACTTTTGAAGAAACTGAGTCTTAATGCAATGAAATGACTTTCCTACAAGCAAAGCAGCTCCTTAAGAGCTTCAGAGCTTAATGGCAAAGCCAAAACTCAGACCCAGTTCTCTCTTATTGCAAAGCCTTTACTCTAGGCTCTAAATATCCTAAGATCTCAAAAACATCCTAAGGTATATCTCATCAAGTCCCTAGCCAGTTTTTCATCTATATGATAGGTTTAAATTTGAGAAATCCAGGAGAATTTTACCAAACCTCCAACATTAGCCAGCTTAGGGACTAGAATTTGACAATAGGCTATAAGGAAAAACTGCAATTTAATTTTAAACGATAAAACACCATACAGATATAAAAATCTGTTCATAGCCTAAACTGAAACCTCGATCTTGCTTTCTTGTTTTCCTCCACATTAGCCATGAGTCAACTAATCACATCTTATTTTGAAGTCACTCAGGCAGTCTTAGCCTCAGATACAGTACAGGTTTTGACTCTTGAGAATATGACGTGCTGAGGTGAATATGCGAAGAGACACATAAGTCACCTGAAGCCAGCTACCTTTCGCTCAGAGACTTCTCCAGAAGAGGACCATTCCCTGGGCCTGCCCCTCAGGAGCAACTGGCTCCACTGATTATACTAGGAAAGTTGTACCCCAGCTGGAAAATTCAGACAGAGGGGAGCCACAGCATTGACCCAGAAACAGCCCTCTACTCTCCATCCTCCATGATAAAGTCTCTCTCCTCCTTAGAACCAGCTATAAAATATGTAGGGTCCAGTGCAAAGTGAAGATGCAAGGCTCTTTGTTCAAAAATGACTAAAAATTTTGAGAGTGACAGCAGAGCATGAAGCTACGCATGGAGCCTTCTAAGAACACATGATGTCTGCTAGGCTTAGGTGATTTCATTCCCATGCAATACTGCCTTTGAGGTTTCTTTAGTGTTTTTTTAACTGAGTAATACTGTTGGCAAGCGTGGGCCTCCTAAGAGCTGGTTTGGTCCTCACTCAGCAGCAGCCCACTTGGGTCCATAGGCTCTCCTTCGATGACCAAGGCCAAGAGCTCATTCTGACAACCCAAGCAATGTGCTACACATTACTCAGAAGCTGATGATCCAATGAAACTCTCTGAACTAGGAGTTTTAAGCTGAGCCCTTCAAGACAACATGGTGTTTCTTAAGGCCCAATCTAACTTAAAACGTAGCTGGTTCACAAGTAACCAAACACGTTTACAACAAAAGGTATCAGTGCATTGTGTCCATTAATTCTCTTACTTTCATAAGTTCAAAAAAAAAAAAAATGCCACAGCATGTACTTCAGCTTTTTGTGTTTCAAAACCTCCCCACCAGTAGAACCGCTTGATCATTTGTACCATCTGTGCATGGGAGAGAAATGCATTATTATCCAAGCCAATGCTAAGGGCATTCTCTCAAGAAAGGAACCAACTCATCAGGGAAAGGTTATGCAGAAAAGCTCCTGCCAGAAAAGTCACTGTTTCCTTCTTTTTCTCTCCCTCTCATTTGAAATTCATGAAGATGAAGTGCAGCTTTTATTTCCCATCAGTGAGATGAGGCTTAATACACTCTTGCCAAAAGCAAGCTAACACAGAGTAATTGTTTTTTCATCTAAATTGCAGGTCCAACCTGCTTAGTCTTCAAAGAACATAGATACTACAGCTTTGATATCCGACTGCAGAACGACAAAGAGAGGGCACAAGGCACATGGCCACAATGAGAATTTTTAATCACCACCTATCCATCAGCAAGCCCTGGAACTCTAGGGCAGTAGGAGAGGAGAAAAGAGAGGAGATTATTCAGAAGGTAGGTAAGGTTCCATATTTCTTTCATTTGAGACCAACTCTTTTTTTTTTTTTTTTTTTTGAGGGGGAAAAAGTGATTTAGAGGGAATTAAGATTCCCCAAGGTGTTTTAAATCTCTTTTCACTCCGGGGCCAGGTGCCTCATGTAGCACTTAAAAGCCTTTCAAAAATGAAAGTAAATGCCTAGAACACAGAAAAGAGATATCCGTCTACACAAAGCATCTGCCTTTGTTTAAGAAAAAAGTAGTTTCAGCTTTATGAACTTCACATCCAGACGTTTTATAATTTTGATGCTTTAGGGCTTATAGACTTTTGCTCTGTGTATACATCAGCCAACACATAAAAAGAGTCAAAGTCATCAATATCTAATATTTTTTTATATTTCAAACCTCCTTTACGTCAATGAGTGAGTTCATTTAATTGCACATAACTCCAGAGTGTTTGCAAGGAGGTCTATGTGATGAAAATAAAAACCACCCAAAAAAATGGGATGATCACATCTGCTACCAATGCCACCTTTAGCAGGTAGAGATGCCACCAAAAAGCTGTGTGGGCTTTGTCATTGATCCCTGTGCTTCATTGTGTAACCAGGTGCTGAGACAAAAGATTTGATTCTCTTTATTGTGTTTGTTCCAGTTAATTTAATTCTTCCTGCCTGGTTTAAACTTCTATTTTCTAATTACATTCCCTCATCTCCACTGAGACTGGAGTGCTACTACACCTTTGCACTTAGAGAGTGTGGGCATAAACTAAATTACTTCTGAGCCTGTCTTTAAATAGTGCCACGGTCCTATATCATCTAAACATTAGAACTATTTGACCCCAGACAGCCCTGCAATAGAAAGTTACCTCCCAGAATGCTGCCAAGTAAGAGAAGGAAGACTATTAAGTCCATTAGACTATGAAAGTCAGAGTGGGAAAAACTGCATGGCTGGAGAAGTGGGTACCAGTGTTACCTCCACAGCTGAATGAGCTCTCCACCTGAGGCCACATCACCTAACCCTCTGAGTCTCAGTGTTACCTGTAAATTGAGAGTCCTGCACCCATCTCTGAGGTTACTCTTTAGAATTATAGTTTTAAATGTCTATCATTTCAATCTCTGTGGTTTCCTTTCTTAATGGAGAATCAATTTCAGTTTGGGAATAAAACAGCCTTTTCTGAAGTGAAAGTTTGGGCAAAAAGCCAACTTTGTTAACTATGGCTTTTACATGAAGGAGATACCCTACAGTCATTAAGATGTTATTAAACACTAGAAAGCAGTGACATTATGTAAGAGCTTTGAAAATAAAATGTCAATCTACAATGCTTACACTGCAGATAAACTGTTTGTCTAGATGCAAACTGAAGAGAGAGAGAGAGAGATCTTGGATATAGATGTTTACTAGAGACTCATCCCCGGCCTTTTATTTTATAACACACTTAGAAATGCTATAAGAATTTACTGTGAAACCATCTTATGACTTAGAAGCAAGCTTGCCAATACACTAATAAAGGTTCAAGTATTTTTCATATATCCACCTCAGCTTAGATATTTGCCAGGAATTCGAGACTCTTGGCTGTGGTTTAAAAAAATCTTAAGCAAATTAATTGATTTATATAAGCTAAATTTTCAGGGATATCACTAGCTTCAGGCATGGCTGGATCCAGACACTTCATGTTACCAGGGTTTGGTCTCTCTCTTTCCAACTCTTGACTCTGTTTCCTCAAAGGTTTGCTATATTCCTAGGCAAAGAATATATATGGAGGCAAACATGGCCCCCTGGAACCTCTAAACTTAAATGGAGCCTAGGGAGGAAAAGAACATACATCAACTACAGATTATGATCTCAATATCAAAGCTTTTCTTCTAGTTTTATGTTAAACTAGAATAAGTGAAGCCAGTTGGTACTGTCTAGTTGTTCGAGAGCCAAGCTAAAAATTTCCAAAGGAGGCAATATCATTGTGTACCTCTTTAGGGATAGTGTCGTCATTTGGTCTGTGCCAAGATCTACTATTTCATTTGAATCCCAAGCTGTCTTTGGCCTGATTCGATGATATTTGTAATGAATATAATCACAAAATTCCTTTACTTTGCCTCCCTTTGCAGAAAGACAAATGATATGGTCTAGAGGTCATTAACTACGATGAAGGAGAATATTTGAAAGTCCAGGATTCTAGTTCTGACCCCAGCAGTTTGAAAAGTCATTTAAACTCACGATTAAATCAATAAATAAAAGGAGAGTCCTGAGTAAAGTAATTCTAAAACCCTGAGAAACACTGACCGCTAAGTAGGTCAGAGACATTCTGCAAGAGATGAAAGCATTCAGAAGTTTTGCATGTTGTTGGCCGATAAGCAAATGGCCCATTATCCTGAACACTTTGGCTTCCACGGGAAAACAAGCGAGCACAGAAAGCAGTCAATCCGGCTTCAATACGAGCTGAGTGCCCACATATTGATCTTCTGTCCGACAGGGTCACAGGGGTGCTGATGTACATTAAGAAGGGAAAGGACTGAAAATTACATTAATTCAAATGGCTAAAATCAATATTTAACAATGCAGTTAGTGGTAGTTGACCTTAAATGCACCTTTAATAAAACAAAGGTGATTCAGGCCAGCCTCCAGCCTATGCCACTCGGAAATATGAATTAATGCAGAAGAGATGTTAAAGATGGCTACTAAAGCAGACACCTTTGCAGATTCGGCAAAATGCAAGGAGAAGGTTGAAGTCGCTCTCTTAACAAGGGCAACCTGAATTTTTTTTCACGTGATGCTGTGTCTTCATTTATCACCTCTCCCATTTCAAGGATTGGCTAGCCTCGATCTCAGCATATTTAAAAGTAGGAAAAGGATCTCTACAGCTATTTCCCCAGCAAATTATAAATCTTTAGTGACAGCTTTGTAACCTCGAGCACTCTTTTCATGAGCAAACATGGATGTTACCAATTGTTACTCTAGGAACCCTGACTGTCTTACTGTAACAAGATTTGCATATAATTGTTTATAAACATATCAGTTTGTACTCCACTTGCATTAAGGTTTACTGAAATAAGTTCGCTTATATTAAAGAGGATGCAGAAAAGAAAAGAAATAAGAAAGAAACAGAGGCAATCTCTTCAAGATGTCAGAGAACCATTTCAGATATTATTAGCTATCAGGGTCACAGATGTGAGACTTTTTTAATTGCCTTGCTGCCCGTAAAATATCTTAAGCTATAGGGCATTATAGGTATCACTAATAAGGACTTGGTGATAACTCTAAGGAAAAGGTCAGTCTAAGAATCTATTTCTGTATACCTTAAGGCAGCAGGAGGCTACAGAGAATTCCTAAAGGAGCACAGGAAAGTTTCTGTGATTTTGTGACTTAAAGATGCCAGTGCCGATGGAGCCATTTCCCTTACTCTCTGGTTTGGCTGCAAGGACAAATGTGTGATAATTAGAAATCTCTCCTGAGACACTTCCCTTTGATTTGTTGTTTGGCAATGGCTACAGTTCCTCTGCAGCCTTGCTTCTCTCAGGTTTGTCTGCTGGTTACCATGGCAATGTGGCTCAATGCATCCTATGAGCTAAATCAGTATTTGCCTCTTGCAAGCTGCTGGCAGTGGAACTTCACGGAGAATTGGACAAGGTTTGAGGTTGAATGTAAAACCAATTGCTTGAAAATATGATCATACACTTAAAAGGAGAGAGGGACAGTCCACAGAACAAGATCGTGGTTTCTTTGTCATCAAGGACGTCTAACAAACATCTGATCTCCCATAGGGCCAGCCACAAGCCCTCTGAGAGAGTTGCAGGTGAGGGTGGGAGTGCTAGCAATAAATGTTAGGCTCTCCAGCTAATGCTGAGACAGGAACAGAAGCTGCTTATGACCCCAAGGTAGCGAAGCAACAACTTAGCTCCTGGGAATTCCCTCAGCCCAGGGCATCCCACATACAAACCACAAGGAACACCCATATTTTCACACAGTCTCAATGTTCACATATTCACTGAATTTAAGAATAAGTGTAGGAAGTTCATAGTGATAAATGCCTACATCAAGAAACAAGAAAGATCTCAAATAAACAACATTACTTTGCACCTAGAACTAGAAAAAGAACAAACAAAGCCCAAAATTAGTAGAAGGAAGGAAATAACAAAGATCAGAGCAGAAATAAATGAAATAGAGACTAAAAAGACCACAGGAAAGATCTATGAAACTAAAGGCTGAGTCTTTGAAAAGATAAACAAAATCAACAAAGCTTTAGCTAGGCTCACCAAGAAAAAAAGGAGAGAGGACTCCAATAAATAAAACCAGAAATGAAAGAGGAGAAATTACAACTGACACAGAAATATGAAGGATCATAAGAGACCACTATGAACAATTATGTGCCAACAAACTGAACAACCTAGGAAAAATGGATAAATTTCTAGAAACGTACAACCTACTGGGAATGAAGTATGAAGAAACAGAAAATTTGAACAGACTGATTACTAGCAAGGAGACTGAATCAGTAATCAGAAACCTCTCAACAAAGTCCAGGACTACTTAGCTTCCCTGGTGAATTCCACCAAACATTTAGAAAAGAATTAATATCAATCTTCTCAAGTCTTCCAAAAAATCGAAGAGGAGGGAACACTTCCGAATTCATTTGACGAGGCCAGCATTACCCTAATACCAAAACCAGACAAGGATGCTTCCAGAAATGTACAAGCCGATATCCCTGACGACAATAGATTTAAAAATCCTCAACAAAATATTAGCAAAGTGAATTCAATAGCATATTAAAAGGATAATACATGATGATCAAGTGGGATTTATTCCATGAATACAGGGATGGTTCAACATCTGCAAATCAATCAATGCAATACACCACATTAACAAAATGAAAGATGAAAATCATATGATCATCTCAATGGATGCAAAAAAACACATTTGACAAAATTCAATTAATTACATTCTTAAAAAGGACTAGATGAAAACAAACTGAGTGTTAAAACATGGCCATGATTATTTTTGTAATTTCCCCTGTAGATTAATTTCCAAATAAGCTTATAATTAGAAAAACTAAAACTCAAGAAAATATTGATGATTATATTTCTTTTCTCCCTGGCAATGATACCTAAATAGTTACAAATTCATACTTATTAACAGACCTGACTAATACAGCCAGTTAAAGAAGTCCAGAGACAGCAGGGTCATATAAATGATTAACTGCATGTAAATTTTTTCCCTTTATCACACTTATCTCGATAATCCAATAACCTCTACCAGAGGCCTTATAAGGAAGTCCTTGGAACCTAGGAGGATAAGGATAAATGGATTAATACAAGCCATGCAACATCATTAGAAAAACAACTCAAAATTCAGTCCATAGTATCATTTTCATAAGCAAACATACATTTTTAAAAACAAGACCTAACATTTTCCAAACAAGTATCCAGATCTGAAAGTCTGGTTAATGCAACACAAGACATGTACACTGGTAAAAAATCAGCAATGTGGAATACAGAGAAAAATCATTCTCACTTCTAACCAAGAAACACAGTAAGTCTCCTTCAAAATTTGGAATTTCCTTCCAGGATGCAACAAAATTTTAATAGTATCAAGGGGACTTCTGCTTCTGTTTAATATGTGGAACAAGGGTTGGCCAACTTTTTCTGTAAAAGGCTAGATAGTAAATAATTTTTGCTTTACAGGCCATATGGTCTCTGCCACGACTACTCAACGTGTAGCCACAGAAAATATATAAGCAACGTGGTCATGGCTGTGTTCCAATAAAACTGTATTCACAGAAACAGGTGATGGGCAGGATTTGGCCCATGAATCAAAGTTTGTCCACACCTAACGGAGAAAGTCACAAGTGAAAGTTACTCTCACCCAAACAATGAGAACAAGCTGACTAATACACAAATAATAATTTTTTGAACCCATCAAAGAGCTAGGGTTGTTAGGTAAAACTAATAAGCTGAAACCCACAGTGTAACAAACTCCTCCAAGTAGAGATAAGAACCACTAAATATTTCACTTCTGACAGGGAAGCAAGAAGAGAAGAAATGTACCATAGATAGGGGTGAGGAAAAAAACGCCAAAAATTTAATAAATTCCTGAAAGCAAAGTATGGGTTGGTACAGTTCAGGGTCCCTGGGAGCCCCAGGACACAGAGAGTCTACACGTACTCACCAACTTTTTCACAGGCCTAAACCAAGTGGTCATGAGAAAGACTGGAGTTAAAGGAGGAGAATGGACAGAGAGCTAGCTCCTCTGTGGCACAGATATATAGGGCTTGCCTGAGTCTGAAGGTGAAACAGGTGGTCAAGAGAAACCTTCCAGCCCTTGGGATCCTGCCTGAGTACAAGACAGCTGCAGCCTACCACTGCGGGGAGGGGCAGAAGTGTTGACAGAGACTCAGCACTGAGGCACAGGCACACTGGGCCTGTTGTGGTCTGAGGGCAGGAGAGTTAAAAGACACCCTCAGAGACTCCAGGCCTCACACTGAGCAGAAAGCAGCAATATTCCACCTCTGGGGGACTTTGAAGCCTGAGGTGCACAGATTGTAATGAAAGTAAAAACCAAGCCCAAACCCAGCTCACCAGGGACTAGAGTGGCCCAACCTACCACATTAATGGCCTCATAAAAGGTGTGCTCTTTCGAGAAAATGAACATTATTTACCTCAGTCTCTCCTGTTCTTATACACTCAAAATATTAAAATAAATAAAAAGAAAATATGACTCATCATCATGAGATAAAATAATCAATAAAACCAGATGCAGAGATGGCACAGGTGTCTGAATTATGAGTCAGGGACTTTAACACAATTGTCAAAATAATAGAAAATAGAACTTCTTACTTCTGCTTTATCTGAAAAACAAATCATTTTAAAGAAGTAATATAATGGAATGGTATATAGTCTTAACACATTACCGATCACTACAAAGAGTAGATAAGATATGACTGGATGAGGACGTTGTACTGGGAACAGTAAGCTTTTTAGGGAAAAGCTTAATTAAATGGACAACACCATACACTGTCAAGACTAGGACAATGTTGACTAAAAAGGGTACTAAAAATAATTATATAATTTTTGGAATAGTTCTTTACTGGTCAAAGAAATTGGCTTTATTGTGTTAATGGTCTTATAAAATATTGCTATCAAAAATTATTCTCAAAAATAATTTCTAAAAGTTTTTAATTTACGTATATCTACATACAGGCATACTTATTTTATTGCACTTCACTTTACTGCACTTTGCAGATATTATGATTTTTACAAATTGAAGGATTGTGGCAACCCGAGTCGAGCAAGTCTAATGGTGCCATTTTTCAACAGCATTTGCTCACTTCATGTCTCTGTGTCACATTTTGGTAATTCTAACAATATTTCAAACTTTTTCATTATTATATTTGTTATGGTGATCTGTGACCAGTGATCTTTGATGTTACCACTATGACTCACTAAAGGCTCAGGTGATGATAAGCATTTTTTTACCAAAAAAGTATTTTTAATTAAGATATTTGCATTGTTTTTATAGCTATAGTGCTATTGGACACTTAATAGACTACAGTGTAGTGTAAGTATGATTTTTCATATGCAATGGGAAACCGACAAATTTGTGTGACTTCTTTTATTGCGATATTCACTTTATTGCTGTGGTCTGGAACTGAACCCACAATATCTCCAAGCTATGCCTATAGATTTAAGCATTTAGTACATATTCACTTTGTTCAATTTCTTGGCCATATCTGTTTATGATATCATTTTACCTTTTTTCCTAAGCAATGTATTTTTAAAGTAAGCTTATTGTTTTTAATTTTTCATAAAATTGTCTGCAAATCTGTTAAATTTGCATTTATGGCTAATAAACTTGTTGACACCTTAAATTGACTCTTCCATATAGACCATAATATTTTTAAATTGAGACTGTATTCTCTCTAAGGAGGATGCAGGACCTGGTAAGCTCAGAGCAAACTCTGCTGAATGGAAGATAGTCTAAACTCTATTTTTTCCTATTGAAATGTATTGCATAAATATTTGAGCCCAAATATTTTCATAGGTACTGTCTTTTTACCTCCATACAAAGTACAAATTATTTCTCTTTCTGTTTCTGATTCTTTTAAATGCAACAAAACCTTAGGCCTTCTCCTTTCATTGCAGTCCCGTATACGAATTTACCCTACTAAAAATAGAGTTCATTCAAAAGATTCTTCCAAGAAATTGAGATACTGCCAATCGCTTTTACAAAATTTCAAAACTAAAATTCAAAGCCACTAGCTTTGATTAAGTTGTTTAGTTACTCTGTTGTTTTTTAGGGACAACTTTCAAAGTCTTTCTGTTTGTAAGTGTTGTTTTCAGTTATTGAAATTTGCTTAAAAGCTGAAGTTTGGGTGTTAAGTTTGTTGAATTTTGGTTGAAGATTTCTAACTGACTTTGAATAATATACAACAAGATTTAGAGTATTTATCTATAAAAATGCCTAATGTCATTGTGAGACATCTAGGTTGATTTAAAAGTAAATGTTCAAAGGGAGTTCCACCATCTGACTGATGATGGGCAGCAAAAAGAGAAACAGCTTTTGACAGCCTGGTGTTTTGTTTTGTTTTGCGTATGTTAGTTTTGTTACAAAAATTTTTGTTATTTTCTAACTCTGTGATAACTACAGTTTTTAAAAATTCATTATTTTATTTAGGAAATTATTCTAGAAATTGTAAATTCCAAAAGGTATCAGTTTTTCCCTGCAATTATAAAAATAATAACATTGCCAAATAATTTATTTTTTTAATATCTTTATTGGAGTATAATTGCTTTACAATGTTGTGTTACTTTCTGCTGTACAACAAAGTAAATCAGCTATGTGTATACATATATCCCTATATCCCCTCCCGCTTGAGCCTCCCTCCCATCCTCCCTAGCCCATCCCTCCAGGGAGACACAAAGCATCAAGCTGATCTCCCTGTGCTATGCAGCAGCTTCCCACTAGCCATCCATTTTATATTTGATAGTGTATATATGTCAATGCTCCCTCACTTCATCCCAGCTTCCCCTTTCCCCACTGTGTCCTCAAGTCCATTCTCTATGTCGGCATCTTTATTCCTGCTCTGCCACTAGGTTCATCAGTACCTTTTTTTTTTAGATTCCATATATGTACGTTAGCACATGGTATTTGTTTTTCTCTTTCTGACTTACTTCACTCTGTATAACAGACTCTAGGTCCATCCACCTCACTACAAATAATTCAATTTCATTTCTTTTTATGGCTGAGTAATATTCCATTGTATATATGTGCCACATCTTCTTTATCCATTCATCTGTCGATGGACATTTAGGGTGTTTCCATGTGCTGGCTATTGTAAATAGTGCTGCAATGAACATTGTGGTACATGTGTCTTTTTGAATTATGGTTTTCTCAGGGTATATGCCCAGTAGTGGAATTGCTGGGTCATATGGTAATTCTATTTTTAGTTTTTTAAGGAACCTCCATACTGTTCTCCATAGTAGCTGTTATCAATTTACATTCCCACCAACAGTGCAGGAGGGTTCCCTTTTCTCCACACCCTCTCCAGCATTTATTGTTTCTAGGTATTTTAATGATGGTCATTCTGACCGGTGTGAGGTGATACCACATTGTGGTTTTGATTTGCATTTCTCTAATGATTAGTGATGTTGAGCACATTTTCATGTGTTTGTTGAATACTGCCAAATAATTTAAAGCACATTGCCCCATCAGAAGCATTGCTTTAATCTTGAGAAGGGTATATTTTAAAAACTGGAGGTTGATGTCTTCATACACCTGCTAGTTAAGATCTTTTCCTTCATGACATTTGTTCATGGACTTTGTTTCGTGATCACTAAGGTTTTTAAAGTAAACTTTTGTTAAAATATAGCATACACACATAAAAGTGCACATATGGCAAATGCACAGCTCAGTGAATTTTCACAAACTAAACACACTTTTAACCAGCACCTGGATCTAAAAATAGAATGGTACCAGCACCCCAGAAGCTACCCCATACACTTTTCCAGTAATTACATTCCTTCTTCCTCTCCCTCCACCCGTGACCAGGGTAGCCACTATCCTAACTTTAACCTCTTAGACTAGCTTTACCTGTTTTTGAACTTTCAGTAAGTGGAATCAAACTATATGTACTCCAGGATAGATGCAGAAATACCCCCAACACGGTGCTCCTTCAATGAAATAATTCTGAAATGTGTGTTTTGTACCATTTTCCAGAGCTTCTCCACAGGATTAAGCATGCTGCAGTAAATGGCTTAATTGTGCACCTTTTATTGGCCTCCTTTCTGCCCTAATTTCCTTCCCCACTACCCTACAGATGTCACCTACACTCCACAAATAAAGTACATTTACCCTAATCCTTGTCTAAGGTCTGCCTCTGAGAGAACCAAAACTAAGGCATTTGTAGATCTATACCATAAAATGAATGATAAAATCACTATGCAAGAACATTCAGACGATTCTCTCTGTGCACTTCTATTTCTGGTACCTGTTTCAGGAAGATCCAACCCATAATTTCCCACTGGCCCCACGGAATGCAGACTAGCAGCTTCATGTGTTTCAGGCTGAAGCACTGGCCACTGCACAGCTGGCTAGTAAACTAAGGGGCTTGGAGGGGCAACAGCCCAAAATATTTCTCCTACCACTACTCAAGACTGGAAGGAGTTAGCCGTCCCTAGTCATTAGTGACCAAGGACACAATTTTTATCACTGAGTACCCTGCATAATGGTCTTGAAAGTGAGATATTGGTTATGTTGCCAACACACTGCTAGTAGGTCTCACACACTTCCAGACAAGACCGTGGAAGAATCTAGAAACATAAAATGGACGTCTAGCGCTTCCCTGGTGGCGCGGTGGTTGAGAGTCCGCCTGCTGATGCAAGGGACGCGGGTTCGTGCCCCGGTCCGGGAAGATCCCACATGCCGCAGAGCGGCTGGGCCCGTGAGCCATGGCCGCTGAGCCTGCGCGTCCGGAGCCTGTGCTCTGCAACGGGAGAGGCCACAACAGTGAGAGGCCCACATACCGCAAAAAAAAAAAAAAAAAAAAAAAAAAAAAAAAAAAATGGAGGTCTACTTAACACTTCCCAGCTTATTTTAAGGCAAATAACAATAATAATATCTCCTCTTTTAAATGAAAAAAGAAAAACTGTATAAATGCTAAATTAGGTGGGGCACCAAGATGTTAGGAATAAACCAGGGGTGTCTCAGGAAAACAAGTATATGTTCTCTCTAACTTAATGATATTAAAAAGTCAGGAGGGCAGAGATTGAGTGCTGCCTACACAAAAGCCATTCACAGCTCCCTTCTCAACTTCACAATTTGAAAGTTAGAACACCTTCTCTTGCTCCCTGCACCAATGGGTGGCTTGTGACCCAGTTCTCACCAGTGATCTGTAAGCAAATGCTACTGGGTGGGGCTTTGGAGAAAGCTTCTTAAAAGAGGCAAACTGGCATGCCTCTTCAGCCCTTGGCCCTTCAGCCTTCTCTTTTCTACTTTCTTGTATTCAAATATGATGGCCTGAGGTCCAGTGTCTGTCTTTCAACCATGAAGGATGAGAAAAGATGGCAATAAAGATGCCTGAGTGCTTGGTGATATTGTAGATATCATGGCCCTGTCTTTGGACCTCTTTTTATGTACACACACAAAACATCTTTCTCTGTTCATGTGGCTGTAGTAGAGTTTAGTTCTGTTTGCAGTGAAACACTTTCCTAATCGCAATGCATCCAAGTTCTTTCAATAAAAATTCCTAATATTCATTATACCCATGGAAGGGCTTTGCTCTCTGCTAGTCTTCGTTAACTCTACCCAAAATGGAACTTTGATAACTTATGACTCATATATGTTAGATCTAAGGTGTCATTTGAATTCAATAATTTTAAAAGACACACACTAACAAGCTTTCTTAATACGTTTAACATCTTTTCCAATCATTGACAACTTTCTGGAGGCTGCCTAATATTCAACTTTTATGCAAATAAGTCATCACAACTTTATTGAAAACTCCTTGAGGGCAGATACAGGCTCATATACTTTGGCTGACCCTATGAAATTTATCAATAATTGGCTGGAAGCACTTTGGACATGCTCTCACTTTCCTAATATCAGAAACTGCTAGAAATGTTTTCTTAAAGGTTTTTGTTTTAAATGTTTTTAAAAGCTCTAAAAACTTTCCCTGAATCAAATTATTTCAAAAATTAGGTTGAAAGGTAAATTCCCTCTTAGACTAGTTTTAGATAAACTGAATTTTATATCCCTGTTTAAATTTTTTTAAGTTGACTGGCAAGAAGCCAGCTTTCAAAACTGTACAAATTAACCACCTGAGTTCGTGATTTTTAAAAAAGCAAATAACTCACTTCAATCCCTCCTGAAAAAGCCATTTTTTACTTAGAGTAGATCTGCCTTTAAATGAGATGATTGTAAATCACTCTGAATTGCTCACAGACTGTGTTATATTGTTTCTCAAGATGAACTTTAAGAGGCATCTTGTGATTTATGTATTTGTGATCAAAAATAAAAACAGCCTGATGTATTTACCCTGGGAGCAATTTGCATTCCGTTATATGTGCTTAGTCAAATGCTAGGTATACAACTGAGGTGGAGGAATGAAGAAAACAGAGTACTAGCAGGCCTTTGTACTGGAATTTACCTGGTTTTGTAAGATCTAAAAGTGAATCACTTGGTTGTTCACACACTGTTCTGCTGGGATCCACTTGATAATTTGTACATGTGGGTCAATCTTTCCTCCCCGACTGGACTAGATTACTTGTGGGCAGGAAATGTGCCTTTTATACACTGTTTTCTATCTTCACTGCATGATGCGCTGCTGGGCAAATAGCTGAAATGGCGTGAAAACCACTTGAATGATTGACTGACATCTCACAAGTTGATAGCTATTTTAGGAGAGTAAGCCCTTCGAGTGATTACTAAAGAGAGAAGAATAGAGTGTCCTTGATTCCCATATTTGTAAGCACATATTTAACAAGGCAGTTTCTCAAGGGCACTGATTTCTACTCTGAAAATCACTTGGAAAATATTTGTCAGCTATTCTTGGGATCAGTATTAACTTGAAGGAAAATGCTTATAAATTCTTTAGAGTTATTCCTTCTGTGTTCTTTTTTTTCTTTTTCCTTATTGTATTCTTTTGCCACTAAAACCAAAAACAACAACAACAAACCTTCAACAATTCTCAACTGTGTACTAAAGTAATCAATCCTGCATCCTGGCTTGAAACCTCTCAGTTTATCCTTCTAACCTTATCTGCTACTACCATTATGTGTTCCAGCCAAATCACCTGAATTCTACAGTCCCTTGACACAATTCATGCTCCCCTGCCTCTACCATGTCTCACTGTTCACTATGCCTGAAACACTTTCCTCCGTTCTTTCCCTGTCGTGATTCCACTCATCTCTGAAGACACCTCCCAAATGTTACATCATCCGTAACCTTCTTAGAGTGATATCAGCTCCTCCACCCTTAAACCTCCCTTGTGTTTAGTAAGGTTTCCTAGGTCTCTTATTTGACTTTATTATATAAAATGATGAGCTTTGCTTTAAATCGTTTCAGCTGTCCGTTATATGGAACTAAAAAATGCCCTTCATTAAGCGGGAACTGTGCTGGGTTCTAATTGTGCTGTTAGCTCTCTGCATGTTGTCATTTAATCATCGCAGCAACTCATGTTACGACCTCCATTTTACAGTTGAAGAAGTGCTAAGGTGGGACTCATATTCAGGCTTCCCTATGGGGTGAGCAACAGTGCTAATTTGCCTGGCATGAGGGGTTTCATGAGGCATCGAACTTGCAGAGCTAAAACTGGGGCAGTCCTAAGCAGAAAGATGGCTGATCATTCTACCTACCGAACCTGGGCTCTCTCTTGGACACCTTCAGTGCATTCCTCATCCTCAAAGACTCGGAGGTGAGGTGGGGTAGCTGCCTTAGTCCAGCAGTCAGGAGCTCCTTGCTCTAGTCACAGACAGAACCGGGTCCGAGTGCGCTGCTGAGAGACAGGGAAGGAAGTCCAGACTGGGGTATGAGCTGGAGGAAATCTCCCCCACATCTAG
Source organism: Grampus griseus (assembly GCF_964374135.1). NCBI lineage: Eukaryota > Metazoa > Chordata > Mammalia > Artiodactyla > Delphinidae > Grampus > Grampus griseus. The sequence continues at coordinate 103,831,362 of NC_139019.1, forward strand.
CCCTGTTCTCAACTCTAGAATGGGGAGCATCCTCCCCCTAAGCTTAAGCTGGTCTCTCTTGGAGGCCTAGTCACCAAGTTTTGAGGACTTTGATGTGAAAGTGCATACCAGCTAAATACCTCCACTCTCACTCTCAACAGAAACAAACAAACAGAACAAAATGCAGGTCTTTGCAGGGTTGCAATAAGAAGATGCTACTAGAGAAATATGACATTTTACCCAAGCCCTCGACTGACCAGGTCACCCAACCCCTTCAGACACATCAAGGGAAGGCCTAACCCCTATGGAAACTGACTACTCCAGAGAGACTGACAAACCCAATGCTGACAGTTCTGTACACCCAGACAAGTGCAAGTAACAGCCACCTGGTATAAACTGGTCATCCAAAACTATCTGCTCCAGAGAAACAGAGTATCACCCAGAAGCATCCTAGACAGCCAACTTGTGCAGAAGCAGACAAAGCTGAAATTACATAGAGCTTCAAGTCTAGTGAATAGGTTTCCCTGCATGGTACACTTGGGCCTGATTATGATGTGATCAGGCAGGCTCAGTGGTTCTCAATCTTGTCTACTCATTAAAATCACCTGTGGAGATTTTAAACCTGCTGTGGACCTGACCTTGCCCCAGACCAGTTAAATCAGAATGTCCGGAGCAAGACACAGGTGAATCTAATGTGCAACCAGGATTAAAAAGCATAGTCCTAACCCAGTGACTCTCAAACTGCTGTCCCTGGGCCAGCATCATTGACAGTTTGTTTTTATGCTAAGGGGTAAAATTATGCTATAGGATAAAAATAATTCTGTGTTGCCTTTGACTTCCATTATACAATAGAGTTGTGTCTTGTCCATGGGAGACTGACCCAAGAGGCACAGTTTGGGTAGGAAATATTTAATATAGTGACTATGTATCTGGAAGACACTTAATTAAAATAGAAATACGACTGTGATATTTAAGCCACAGGATTTCCTCTCTACCTATCTCCATTTTCCTTCACTGAACCCAACTTGATCTTTCCTGGTTTGCTAGCATTTTCCCTAAATTTGGAGGTCTCTTGAATGAGTACTCCCAGGTCTCAAATTTAGCTTACCACCTTTATCTAGAGATAAATAAACACTCTATCCTTAGATGTTTTTATCTCACAATCTAACAAGTGCTAGTTTGAAGATCATACTTACTTGCTGCCCATAGGAAAACCATCCAGTCTTCAGTTAAGTACTGGCCTCCTGCTTACACTTGTTATTTCGGTATAAATTTTAGAATATTGCCTTGTTAATTTCAAATAATTTATAGAAAAAAATTTTATTAGAATGATACTCTGAAAATGTTGTGGTCTGAAATTTCTAACATTTACTTTTTAAAATTCTCTTAATCACAGTAATTATTTTTCTAATGTTACATTAAAAGTAGCAGCATCTTTGGACAGGAAGATGTAATTTAATGAAGGGCATCTTTCTCCACAGTGACATGGATGTTAAATCTTTTTTTTAAGATTCTAATGTGGTCTAATTACTTTAACTTAAAATTCTGTGTATGCATGTTTTATTCATGACTTTAGAGATGATTGAGAAAGTTTCTGCAGCTCCTTTGAAGCTCTAACTTTGGAAATGTAACAAATAATGAAGCCATTATATTTTCAAAATGCTCGGATAGAGGAGACTTTTGAAAGACAATGTAATTGTGAATCAAAGCTTAATCAGCTGCTGTGAAATGAGTTTTTAATTATTACATTGCCCCTGATACGCTGGAGTTCACCAAGGTTAAGACAATGACCTCACACACATTTCCTCTGAAAGGGTAGATTTTTTTTTCCCTTTGCAGCATATCACCTTGAATATTCAGAAACTATGTTGTTCTGCCTCTCGTGAAAATCTCCTCAGAAACAATTTTTCACATACCCTTGGTTAATCTCGCACAAGAAACAGAAAGTGTCACTCATTTTTCTCTCACTAAAATGCATTATTTCTGCAGGGGGCATGATGGCTTCTGAATCAGAATACTCATCTACTCCCACTGAAAAATTCACATTTTACTAAGTTTTTTTTAAGTTTATTAAAGAGAATATCATAAAGAGTGCTCAAGGCATAAATCCTTAGATCTCAGAATTCTGGATCAAAATAACTGGTTTTATTTCAAGTGGCCAAAGATAATACAGATTTTCCATGCAGGGGAAGAGTGTGTTTGCACAAGGAAGCTCTCCGGGCAGTCAGTACCTGATGTCTCTTCATGTAAAGTTCAACTCAAATTTCCATTTTAAGGAGATGGTAATCTGCTTGAGTTGAGAGTAAAACAGACACAATGTAAATAACTTCTCAAACTTCCTGCCTCAAATGTAGACATTTACATCTATATATTCTAATTTCTGCTCATTAAATAAAACAAAGAGATCAGAACTTTTATGTTTTATGGGGGTAGGGATAAATTAGGAGGCTGGGATTAACATATACACACTACTATATATAGAATAGGCAACCAAAAAAGACCTACTGTATAGCACAGGGAACTATACTCAATATTATGTAATAATCTATAGGGGAAAGAATCTGAAAAAGAATGCAAATGGAAATCAAAAGAAAGCTGGAGTAGCAATTCTCATATCAGACAAAATAGACTTTAAAATAAAAACTATTGCAAGAGACAAAGAAGGACAGGACACTACATAATGATCAAGGGATTGATCCAAGAAGAAGATATAACAATTGAAAATATTTATGCATCCAACATAGGAGCACCTCAATACATAAGGCAAATACTAACAGCCATAAAAGGGGAAATTGACAGTAACACATTCATAGTAGGGGACTTTAACACCCCAATTTCACCCATGGACAGATCATCCAAAATGAAAATAAATAAGGAGACACAAGCTTTAAATGATACATTAAACAAGATGGACTTAATGGATATTTATAGGACATTCCATCCAAAAACAACAGAATACACATTTGTCTCAAGTGCTCATGGAACATTCTCCAGGATAGATCATATCTTGGGTCACAAATCAAGCCTTGGTAAATTTAAGAAAATTGAAATTGTATCATGTATCTTTTCCGACCACAACGCTATGAGACTAGATATCAATTACAGGAAAAGATCTGTAAAAAATACAAACACATGGAGGCTAAACAATATGCTACTTAATAACGAAAAGATCACTGAAGAAATCAAAGAGGAAATTAAAAAATACCTAGAAACAAATGACAATGGAGACATGATGACCCAAAACCTATGGGATGCAGCAAAAGCAGTTCTAAGAGGGAAGTTTATAGCAATACAATCCTACCTTACGAAACAGGAAACATCTCGAATAAACAACCTAACCTTGCACCTAAAGCAATTAGAGAAAGAAGAACAAAAAAACCCCAAAGTGAGCAGAAGGAAAGAAATCATAAAGATCAGATCAGAAATAAATGAAAAAGAAATGAAGGAAACTATAGCAAAGGTCAATAAAACTAAAAGCTGGTTCTTTGAGAAGATAAACAAAATTGATAAACCATTAGCCAGACTCATCAAGAAAAAAAGGGAGAAGACTCAAATCAATACAATTAGAAATGAAAAAGGAGAAGTAACAACTGACACTGCAGAAATACAAAAGATCATGAGAGATTACTACAAGCAGCTCTATGCCAATAAAATGGACAACCTGGAAGAAATGGACAAATTCAAACCTGCCAAGACTGAATCAGGAAGAAATAGAAAATATGAACAGACCAATCACAAGCACTGAAATTGAGACTGTGATTAAAAATCTTCCAATGAACAAAAGCCGAGGACCAGATGGCTTCACAGGCGAATTCTATCAAACATTTAGAGAAGAGCTAACACCTATCCTTCTCAAACTCTTCCAAAATATAGCAGAGGGAGGAACACTCCCAAACTCATTCTATGAGGCCACCATAACCCTGATACCAAAACCAGACAAAGATGTCACAAAGAAAGAAAACTACAGGCCAATATCACTGATGAACATAGATGCAAAAATCCTCAACAAAGTACTAGCAAACAGAATCCAACAGCACATTAAACAGATCATACATCATGATCAAGTGGGGTTTATTCCAGGAATGCAAGGATTCTTCAATATACGAAAATCAATCAACATGATACACCATATTAACAGATTGAAGGAGAAAAACCATATGATCATCTCAATAGATGCAGAGAAATCTTTTGACAAAATTCAACACCAATTTATGATAAAAACCCTGCAGAAAGTAGGCATAGAGGGAACTTTCCTCAACATAATAATGGCCGTATATGACAAATCCACAGCCAACATCATCCTCAATGGTGAAAAACTGAAACCATTTCCACCAAGATCAGGAACAAGACAAGGTAGTCCACTCTCACCACTACTATTCAACATAGTTTTGGAAGTTTTAGCCACAGCAATCAGAGATGAAAAAGAAATAAAAGGAATCCAAATCAGAAAAGAAGAAGTAAAGCTGTCACTGTTTGCAGATGACATGGTACTATAAATAGAGAATCCCAAAGATGCTACCAGGAAACTACTGGAGCTAATGAATGAATCTGGTAAAGTAGCAGGATACAAAATTAATGCACAGAAATCTCTTGCATTCCTATACACTAATAATGAAAAATCTGAAAATGAAATTAAGAAAACACTCCCATTTACCATTGCAACAAAAAGAATAAAATATCTAGTAATAAACCTACCTAAGGAGACAAAAGACCTGTATGCAGAAAATTATAAGACACTGATGAAAGAAATTAAAGATGATACAAATAGATGGAGAGATAGACCATGTTCTTGGACTGGAAGAATCAATATTGTGAAAATGACTCTAATACCCAAAGCAATCTACAGATTCAATGCAATCCCTATCAAACTACCACTAGCATTTTTCACAGAACTAGAACAAAAAATTCACAATTTGTATGGAAACACAAAAGACCTCGAATAGCCAAAGCAATCTTGAGAACGAAAAACGGAGCTGGAGGAATCAGGCTCCCTGACTTCAGACTATACTACAAAGCTACAGTAATCAAGACAGTAGGGTACTGGCACAAAAACAGAAAGATAGATCAATGGAACAGGATAGAAAGCCCAGAGATAAACCCACGCACGTATGGTCACCTTATCTTTGATAAAGGAGGCAGGAATGTACAGTGGAGAAAGGACAGCCTCTTCAATAAGTGGTGCTGAGAAACTAGACAGGTACGTGTAAAAGTATGAGATTAGATCACTCCCTAACACCATACACAAAAATAAGCTCGGGGCTTCCCTGGTGGCGCAGTGATTGAGAGTCCGCCTGCCGATGCAGGGGACACGGGTTCATGGCCTGGTCCGGGAAGATCCCACATGCCGCAGAGCAGCTAGGCCCGTGAGCCATGGCTGCTGAGCCTGCGCGTCCGGAGGCTGTGCTCCGCAACGGGAGAGGCCACAACAGTGAGAGGCCTGCGTACCGCAAAAAAAAAAAAAAGAAAAAAAAAGCTCAAAATGGATTAAAGACCTAAATGTAAGGCCAGAACCTATTAAAATCTTAGAGGAAAACATAGGCAGAACACTCTATGACATAAATCACGGCAAGATCCTTTTTGACCCACCTCCTAGAGAAATGGAAATAAAAATAAACAAATGGGACCTAATGAAACCTCAAAGCTTTTGCACAGCAAAGGAAACCATAAAGAAGACCAAAAGACAACCCTCAGAATGGGAGAAAATATTTGTAAATGAAGCAACTGACAAAGGATTAATCTCCAAAATATATAAGCAGCTCATGCAGCTCAATAACAAAAAAACAAACAACCCAATCCAAAAATGGGCAGAAGACCTAAATAGACATTTCTCCATAAAAGATATACAGACTGCCAACAAACACATGAAAGAATGCTCAACATCATTAATCATTAGAGAAATGTAAATCAAAACTACAATGAGATATCATCTCACACCAGTCAGAATGGCCATCATCAAAAGATCTAGAAACAATAAATGCTGGAGAGGGTGTGGAGAAAAGGGAACACTCTTCCACTGCTGGTGGGAATGTAAATTGATACAGCCACTATGGAGAACAGTATGGAGGTTCCTTAAAAAACTACAAATAGAACTACCATATGACCCAGCAATCCCACTACTGGGCATATACCCTGAGAAAACCATAATTCAAAAAGAGTCATGTACCAAAATGTTCATTGCAGCTCTGTTTACAATAGCCCAGAGATGGAAACAACCTTAGTGTCCATCATCGGATGAATGGATAAAGAAGATGTGGCACATATATACAATGGAATATTACTCAGCCATAAAAAGAAATTAAATTGAGTTCTTTGTAGTGAGGTGGATGGACCTAGAGTCTGTCATACAGAGTGAAGTAAGTCAGAAAGAGAAAGACAAATACCGTATGCTAACACATATATATGGAATTTAAGAAAAAAAAATGTCATGAAGAACCTAGGGGTAGGACAGGAATAAAGACACAGACCTACTAGAGAACGGACTTGAGGATATGGGGAGGGGGAAGGGTAAGCTGTGACAAAGCGAGAGAGAGGTATGGACATATATACACTACCAAACGTAAAGTAGATAGCTAGTGGGAAGCAGCCGCATGGCACAGGGAAATCGGCTCCGTGCTTTGTGACCGCCTGGAGGGGTGGGATAGTGAGGGTGGGATGGAGGGAGACGCAGGAGGGAAGAGATATGGGAACATATGTATATGTATAACTGATTCACTTTGTTATAAAGCAGAAACTAACACACCATTGTAAAGCAATTATACTCCAATAAAGATGTTAAAAAAAAAGAATATATGTGCATGTATGTATAACTGAATCGCTATGCTGTACACCTGAAACTTACATGATATTGTAAATCAACTATACTTCAATAATTTTTTTAAAAAAAGAACTTTTATGTCTTAAAGTTCTCCAAGAATCATAAGAAAATTATTACATCACCACATGTCCAAAGCAAAACCAAAATTTTGATTTCAACTCTCTTGCCATATTTTTCCTTTAGGTTGTAAAAAAGAAAAAAATCCCAAATGAAAATCTGGGTTCTGCATAGAAATCAGCACTAACATCTTGACCTTTTCTAAAGCTCTCTCTACATATGAGTTTGAACTGTGATTCCAATGTGATTTTTAAGGAGGGGTATTTAACTCCTGTATTTGAAAGTCAAAATCTCCTTGGTTCCTTAAATATATATATTCAATCAAATCAAAGAAACAGGTGTAGCTGTAGTATGAAGCATGACAGAGTTCCTACTGACAGTTTTCCTTTTTGAGGAATGCAGACAACCTTGGACTTATTTAATGAGAACAAGTAGGATCCTGAAATGAGTGTTATTTACAGGAGAGTTGCCATTAGAATGCTACACCAGAGGTTTGATTTGCATAATATCTGATTACATTTAGTAGCTGTTCACGTATCTGTGCTGAATCAGTGTCACTTCATCCACACACAGGTTATCTTTTCTGCTCGCTTCAGAATGGCCTCAAATTCTAATTAAGAAATACAGCTTTGCACACCCCACGTGTTCCTCTGTCACCTCCTTTGTTTGCACTATTTCTTGACTGAAAAGGGAGATCACTCAAGTCTTATACAGCATTTCTAAGGTTGAGCGAACCCTGTGTAATTTATCTCTTGAAAATGCTATCTATGAAAGTATCTGACATCTCTGCCATTGGAGATAAATGACCTAAGAGCCAGTAGACTTACTAGAAATAATAATAATAGCTAGCATTTATTGAGCAATTACTAACTGCCAGATGCTAAGCTAAGACCTGCCCACGCATTTAATCTATCATTGGACCTTCGGGCATCTACTATTATTAACCCCATGTTTACACGTGAGAAAAATTAAGGCTTAGAGAGGTTATTTAACTAGCTCAGTATCACAGACTCCTCAATGATGGAGTCAAGATTTAAATTCTGAAGTCTATGTTCTCAGACATGCATTTCCCTGGAGCTGAATAATCAATGCTCTAAAATTATGCAGACCCAAGCAAAGTTAAAGCAGAGCTCTGCTTTTAGTAACACTGTTGAAAATCAAAATTTCAGGAGCAAGTCCACCACTTTGGGACAAAAATCATTCAGAGGTGTTATCAAAGTGCACTGACCTCTCAATGACACCAAGCCCAGAACAGGACCTGAGTCCCCAGCCTCAGCCACCACCACCGCATCCTGATTGTTTACATCCCAGGCACTACCTGTTCCAGACCTTAACTGCAAACCACAAGGAAGGAAAATTGACAGAAAGCCAAAATGGTGCTTTCTGTAATGCACTCAAACTCAGTTTGTGTTTAGAATTTCTACCGTAGACACTGAAAACACAGGAACTGGTGATAATATTGTAAACTAAGAACAATAATAGAACTAAAGAATTCCCAAAATTATTTTTAAGCCATGTTGACTACCTGTGCAAACACAAACATGTCTTACCATACACCCAGATATACATATGTACATTAACACTAAGCTAACAGAGAGCTTCACAGTTAGAAATTAATCAATATGCAAATGGAGGACTTCTGTTGCACGTGGCCATGATCCCAGTTCTGCCCACACTCTGTTGGAACACATGCAAGGCATTTGTGCATATTCTACTTCTCTAAGAAAGATTTTAAAACTCAAATACTGTGAGCCCCGGCCTTTGTCAGAATGTTGAGGCTTCCTTTGCCACAAATACTGAATATGGGAGTAATTTAAATTGCTAGAAACTGTGCCCTACTGAAACACACCTGTTAAAACAACAGGTTTAAAAAGAGCGCTGTTAAACCAACAACAAAAATCCAGATTAAAATGAAAGATTACTTTATGTAATTAAGAGACATTTGTGTGGCTGAATGGGAAACATATTAGCTCATAAATAGCATATTATATCCCACAATTGCTTCTGGATATATTTGCCAAATCCCATCAATCCAATCAATAAATGTTTATTGAGTACCTACTATGAGCAAGGTACAAGGATAGATGCTAGGGAATACAGAATGATTAACACATGTGCCACACCAGCCCCTGTCCTCTATGCCCACCAAAACCGTCAGTGTAGATGAGTTGGAATACTGACGGTAGGCAGAGCCTGCAGGCTCCCCTAAGCCTGGACCTGTGCTGGCACCCTGGCCAGGACTCTGCTTTCTCATCTCAGGTTGGTTTACGGAATTTTACTTTGGAGCCCTCTGTGCGAAGCTGTTTAGTGGTGAGGCGCCCAGGCACTGGTGTGGTCTGCATCAGGACGGAGGGATTTTAACCAGTAAGGTGGAAACTACATGGTCTGAACACAGGATGCACAATGTTGTCAATCCTGGAAACAGTCCTTTTTTGTAAGATATGTGAATGAAGTACTGGTGTCTTCACCAAGAGGCAGCACCTAGGGTTCCATGTATACTCAAAGCAAGAGCCTACTGAGCATCAGACGAACCAGGTGGGGTTGAAGTGAAGACCTCCTCCCTTTGCGCTGTTTCTCCTCTGCCCCAGTGCCTCACTCCTCCCCTCTTTCATGCCCCCAAAATACGGAACACATATGGAACACATCCCTTTTATTCCCCTCACAAATGCTGTAAGATGGATTTGAAGATGTAACCAACCCTCTCTCTCTCCATTCCCATATTCTAACATAACTCCTGGTTTCTGCTTGTGTGAGTGTCTGTAAAACCTTTAACCTGGTGCCCGGCCTCCAGCCTCTATCCCTGAAAGTCACCCTAAAACACCACCTGGTTAATCTTTTCCCAACGATAATTTCAGCCTCCAATTACTCACCGTGGCTGGCACAGTAAAATACAAAACTCTAATATGGCATTTAAGTCCCTCCACTTCAAGGCCCTAGGGGAACTAAATGTCAGTAGTAGCCCCATCCAGGGCACTGCAACAGCTGAAAGCAGGCCCACGTGCTTCCAAACACACCTAGGGACACAGTGTCTCCCCAGGGAGACACAGACAAGCCTTGTGCCACCCTGCAGATGCACATGAGGGAGTCTCTTGTTGTCAAAGCCTGGGTCTGTTTCTAACCTTGTCTGTACTTTTCTGGGATGTGTCTCACCTGATGAAAACGCCGAGACTCTAATTCTCAAATATATTTTTTTCCCAAGACACATAAATTAAAGGAAAAGACATGTAAGCATTAAAGAATCTGAAAAATGTCAGGGTGACAGAGGTTTCCCAAAATTTCTAAGAGTTGTGCAGAAAATGATTCTCCTGTGAAATGCGCATTACTAGTCCTATATCCCCTGAAGTCAAACTAGGCATCGTTACTCTCTAAAAATGTAAGGAGAGTAAAATACTGGCTCTGCCTTCCCTGCACTTTCCAAATTTGATTAATATTCTTTTCTATTCTACTCATATCTTTACTTTCCAGGTTCTACTAAAGCTTGAGGACATTTTAGCTTTTAGCATTTTTGAAAAATAACAACAGTACGTCCTAAGAAGCAACATAATATAATGTACTAAATGGGGAACTCCTTGAGAGTAAACACTATTTTAATGGTATTGGGAGCTTTGTTTTCCAGCCAATTGCCAGGTCATTCTTAGGGTAAGAACAGGACGGGGAAAGCATGCTGTGGAAGGCAGGGATTTCACCCCTAATCTGCCACCTACTGACAACATGATTGAGAGCAAAGTCCATAACCTATGTGAGTCTGAGTTTGCGCAACTGCTACAGAGAGGTAATGACACGTACTTCACAGGATATTCATACTGTGAGGACTAAATGAGATAATGGATTAGAATGTGATTTGTAACTGATAAGCACTGCATGACAGCGGTTATTGTCACTCTCAAGTATGGACTTAAACTCATAAAATGGGTAGAAGATAAGAAAAGAAAGTTGAACAACTGTAAAACAGACATCTTCTCAATCAGGAATGACAAGGCCAAAACCTGGAAAATATCTTATGCACCTGAAAATCTTCCCGTAGTATATGTCTACAACAGAGTGGGGAAAAAAGAAGAAAATTTCTTTTAAATATGGTAAATTGGATTTGGTTTATATTCCACTGATTGAATTGCCCAAATCCAATTTAAAAATTGAAACAAAAGGTTTTAAAACTGTATGGTTTATATGTCAAAGTAATTTGTATCAGACTAACCCTCCAACAGAAAACAAGTATAAAACATGGATAAAACACATAAAACAGGTATGTGGAGTCAGAAGAGATCAACTAAGTCAACAGAACTTGAAGGAATTAATCCCAGAGAGAAACGGAAATGTGCATGTGCATTGGAAGTTTCTAGACATCAGCCTCCTCTTTTCCCCTCATACCATTTTCTGACTCATTGCACAAAAAAACAGCCAAACTGAAAGCAGGGCCTGGAACTGGCAGTAGTCTCACTGAAGATGATTAATTGCTTTATTGATTGATAACTGAATTTAAGAACTCCATAGATGAATTTAATCGCATACTAAAATGAGCAAAAGAGATTATTGATAAATGATGTTGGATCACTGGGTAGCCATATGGAAAAAATGGTCCTGTTGACCCCTACCTTATACCATATACATACACAAAAAAATCAGTTCCAGTTAGATCACAGATCTGAATACAAAAGACAAATAATAAACTTTCTAGAAGTTAACACAAGAGACTATATTTATGATCTTAGTATAAAAAAGATTTCTTATATAGGGCACATAAAGAGCTAACCTTAAAGAAAAACGTTGAAAAATCGGATTTCATTACACTTAAGAAAGTCTATACATGAAAAGATATCATTATAAGGAAGAGGTAAGTCACCAAATAGAAAAAGATATTTGAATATATATTTCCAACCAATGGCTCATTTCCAGAACACATAAAGAAATATTACAAATCCATAAGGAAAAAAACAAACCAATTTTCAAAAATTGGACAAAAAATCCTGAATATTTTAAAAAATCCAAATTGCCTAATAAGCATATGAAAAGATGTTTAGCATTATTCGTCATAAGGAAAATGAGATACCACTACATAATCACATTTTTTAATGACAATACCTAGTGGTAGTAAAAATTTAAATCATCTGGAACACTATCAGTAGGAATACGCGCCAGTAAAATCCCTTCAGAAAACATGTCGTCAATATCTGCCCTAGCTGAACATACGCATCTTTTTTATCCAACAATTCCACAACAGAAAAAGCACTAAAATATGCACAAAAGACATATAAGGATATTCACAGCAGCCTTAGGCATAATTTCCCAAAACCAAAAACAACCCAAACACCCATCAACAGTAGAATGGATAAATTGTGGTATAGTCTCTCAATAATACAGCAGGGGTCAGCAAACTACAGCCTGTGGGTCAAATCCAGCTATGCCCATTTACAGAATAGTCTACAGCTGCACTTGCACTGCAATGGCCAAGTTCAGGAGTTGCAACATAGACCATATGGCATACAAGGCTAAAAATGTTTACTCTCTGGACCTCTACGGAAAAAGTTTGTCAACCTCTGCTGTACAGCAATGAAAAAGAATGAGCTGCTACTACTACAACTATACAACAGGACGAACCTCAGACACATCATGCTGGTGGGAAAAAGCCAGACGCGAAAGAATGCATGTTATGATTCAAATTATATTGAATATATAAATATAAATCAAAATTAAATATATCTGTTTTGTGCTAGTACCATACTGTCTTGATTAAGGGTGGGATAGGGAGGGTGGGAGGGAGATGCAAGAGGGAGGAGATATGGGGATATATGTATATGTATAGCTGATTCACTTTGTTATAAAGCAGAAACTAACACAACATTGTAAAGCAATTATACTCCAATAAAGATGTTAAAAAAATGTATAAAGTTCAAACACAGATGAAATTAACAGAAGTCCAGTAGAAGTGGTGTTAGATGCCTGAATGGTGGTTACATTTGGGGAAACATAATAACTCGGAAGAGCAATGGTGCAGCTGATCCTTCTTCGTAAACTTGACTGTCTCATTTAAGTAAGGAGGAAGCAAGCAGAACTGGAGAGAAGTACCCACACCTGACCTGGTCCTCCCTCCCACATCACAGAGGCCACTGGCAAATCTCTCAGAGCAACAGATCACACTATAGCCTGCCTCCTGAGTTGGGAAGACAAAAGGAGATAAAATCAATCGTTCCATAGCTGCTGGGCAGTTTAGATTAAAACCTATCACAAATCTCCTCTGATCCATATAGCTTTTAACATCTTTGTATTGATATTTGAACAGTAGGAAAAAAAAATGAACTACAACAATCTAAACTAGAGTGTTTTAATGTCAACTAAAAGAATATGTCCACCCCACATCCACCTCTTTATTCGGGTGAGTGAATGGAATTGCCTGAAGCTCGTATGAGTATTGATCTTGGAACAATAATTAAAATCTAATGGAGTTAATCAGTTTCACATAGAACTATAAATTTCATCCAAAGACATGATAAATTGCTGAATAAGAATATCTGACTGCTGATCTACTCAATTTTTTAAAATTCAGATCTCATTTTCTGACAATGTTATTCATTTTAACTGAGAGAAATATTCATACCATCTGAAGTGCTGGACATTTTATTCTAAGAAGCGGAGGGAAAAGAGAATCATTTGGTTCTTTACGGGGGTTAAATTATACATCAACTAAAGTATGAAGTTCCTTCACCAGATACATTTCATAAAGTTAAATGGTTCTTTCAAGATTATGCTGACAATAGAGTCTTCAGTCTTTGTTATAATATAGTCTACGACCTCACTAATAAGGATAATAATGTATCATCAAAAAATGCTGTTAATTGAAAACTGTAAGTCTAATTACCAGGGATGTGACCATGCATAACATATTATTAATAGAAAGAAAAGATTGCATTACACCAACTGCTACCCAGAAAAATAAAACTAGAAGGACAGTCGGGCAGTTCAGAGACTCTTCACATCCATTTTGGCAAAAGTTACTGATATATTCCTTTCATTAAACTGTAGCCTTCATAGCAAAATGACTTAAAACCAGAAGAAGACAATAGAGGCAGATTTAAAAGATGGGTCACAGGGCAGCTGCTTGGGATCCAAACTCTAAAGAGCCCTCAAACACCACTGGAAGACATCAGAAATACAGAGCCAATTAGCTTGGGTTTCCACGTGAAACTCTTTACGTACTGGGTAAAATGTACATTGGTCCCACTCTCAATGAATTAATATCCTCTAATGAAAAATATAAATATTCTGTCCTAGTGCTCTCCCCTTCCCATTGAGTATTATGTGATACACACACACACGTCGGGAAGGTTGGGGGCCACTACAGTTCCTCAAACCAAACCCCAAAACAGCCAGCTAATAGTTACTGGAAGTCAGCAGTCATGGCCAAGTAAAATTTCAACACTAAAAGAATGTGATACAGGACTCTCTCTAGAGACAAATGGATTTATTGTCTAAATTTTAAATTCTATGCCTCCTAAGAAGTTCTCCTATACAGGGGAAGCCTTTTTATAAATCTAACGAGTAAACTGCACTACAGGAAAATGGAACTCATTTTGCCAATATTAAGAGCAAATATCCAGATCAAGATGGCTTCCAGAGAGCATGTTAAGAATAAAGACAAAGATGTAGAGAATGGACCTGAGGACACAGGGAGGGGGAAGGGTAAGTGGGGACAAAGTGAGAGTGGCATGGACATATATACACTACCAAATGTAAAATAGATAGCTAGTGGGAAGCAGCCGCATAGCACAGGGAGATCAGCCCGGTGCTTTGTGACCACCTAGAGGGGTGGGATAGGGAGGGTGGGAGGGAGGGAGACGCAAGAGGGAAGAGATATGGGGACATATGTATATGTATAACTGATTCACTTTGTTATAAAGCAGAAACTAACACACCATTGGAAAGCAATTATACTCTAATAAAGATGTTAAAGAAAAAAAAATAACACATCAGATTCAGAAGAGCTCAAAAAACTGGCAATTTACAGACCTTCAGTGGACAGTGCTACTACTGACAAGAAGAAACTTCCAATTAGAAGTGTGAAATAAGTACATGAACAAAGAAACTGATAAAACATTTTGGCAAATTTAAATGTGTTGATTTTAAAAATAACAACAGCAACAATATTGTGTGATTTTTTGAATGCTAGAACTTAAATTCTTTAGAGCAATCATATAGCATTGCCATCCAGTGGCCTGTAGAGGGCAGCTAAAGCTTTTCATTTTGCTCAGAAGGGGCTGGAGATATTTATTACTTTTAGAGTTTGTTTAAAAAAAATTAGTACTCAAATTTAAAATAATAGTAATTTTTAAAAAAGGAAAAAGTCATGCTGAAAAAAAAGGAATATTCCCACATGTAAGTCAGAAAAAAAGAACTTTCAAATATATATAGACAATCCACCTTAAGTGATTTCTACATGTCCTGAGCATACTATCCAGTTATGCGTAATTTCACAGTCATGATTGAAAAGTAATTCTGAATAAAGTAAAATATTGCATTTAGTCCACATACCAAACCTCTTATTTTGAATAGTTGAAAATATTTTACACAATTTTTTGATAAAATATAATTTGTAACATCCATATTAAAGAATATCAAGGTATCCTAGGCCGGCAGTCCCCAACCCTTTTGGCACCAGGGACCGGTTTCGTGGAAAGCAGTTTTTCCACAGACCCGGGGGGTTGGGGGGCGGGATGGTTCAGGAGGTAATGCGAGCGATGGGGAGTGATGGAGAGCAGCTGATGAAGCTACTCTAGCTCGCCTGTCGCTCACCTGCTGCTGTGCGGCCCGGTTCCTTGGGGACCCCTGCCCTAGGCACCAAGTGTACCTCTGCTGTCAATATGTTCCACTTAATTTCTTTTGATTGTTGTGATCCACTTAAATATCTCTACTAAGATGCATGAAAAGTACAGTTCTCCACTTTCAATCGTTAATTGAAATGATTCTCTTGATTAGTATCATGAGTCAGGATTGACTTTTGGTACACCCCCCTTTCAAAAACATGTATAATGAATTTCCTTTTAGAAAATACATATCATGAATTTGTATATCAGTTTAGAACCACAGAAAAGAAGAAAAAAAACTTACCTGATACAGTCCAACTTTCTCAATTAGCAATACCAAGGCTCAATTAGCATTCCTGACTGACCAGCTTAAAATGTTAAACCACTGTTTAATCTACCTTGACCAGTGTCCTCACATTCTAGCCTTCTTACTAAACTTACTTTTACTAAGCTTACTGAAGTTCTTAATTTCAAGGTCAGGCTACCTGATGATGAAATGCAGAAAATGATAATTACTATTCCCACATATGCACCATCATACATAAGAAGAATTCAAAGATCTTTCAAGCCATGAATGTTACCCTTCTTCCCTGGGATGAATTTTCCCATTTTATAAAATAGATTTGACTGTAAGAGAAATAAAATGGATTTCCACTTCCTACATCACAGGTGCGGTAGCAGTAAGACAAATAGCAAAAGGAAGCTCAAGGCTTTTGCACATTAAGTGTCTTGATATGTTGGCACCATAATAGTACACAGAGATTTCAATGTCCTGTAGAATACACAGGACACATTTTAATTTAAACTAATTTTTTTCAAAAAACAGAAAAATGAAGAGCCCTTCCAATTTCTTGTATAAACCAATGTTAACAGAAGAGCTCAGTAGTTTTCTACCTTGAAGAGAAAGGTTGTACTTACAGTCCTTACTTTTTAAAAGCTCTTCCACCTGTATTGTATCTGTTCTTCAGTCTAATTGAAAATGAAAAATCTCCAGGTTGGAGAAACTCAGTGACATTCAGAGCCTAAGGCTTGACTCACAAAGTAATTCTACCAGTAATATTTTTATGGTTGCAGAAAGTGGAAAAACACAGATATTTTGGCTTGTAGTATTAAATTTAATTCATAAAGTTTAGTAGCAATACTTCTGAGGACAGAGAAAAGTCAGCTTTCAATATAACTAGTCCAGGAAAAAAAAAAAAAGAAACATTGCTGTTGCAGAAATTGCTTACTCCAAATTTCAAATATAGGCTTCAGGGTTCTGAAACAGCGAAAGATATAAATGGTTTATTATATATCTCAGATTGCAAAAGTATCAAAAAGATTTCCTAGGGTGAATATAGCTACCTAAAATCATAGAACAAAATAACAGAACAAAGAACAAAAGGTATTGTTTTATTTTTATTAGTTCTCCTATCATTCATAATAAATTAATAGGAATCAATGTTTTCTAGTTTTCTGAATAGATATTATGAGGACCATAATAACATCTCAGAAACTAGCCTATTTTCCCCCCAAAATTATATATTTTTAAGAAAATTTTAAAAAGGGAAGGAAAAGCCTTGGTTTGTAAGTATGTGCACATTTATATCTCTTGAGGGACTCCCCAAGCGTAAAAGAAACCACTTACAAAGATCAAACCACATTCTTTCATTGTTTTCATTGGCCATATGTCAGGGTACTGACCCATCTGAGACTGTTATGCTCATTGAGTGAGTATAGAAATGAAGAAGATTTCTCCCAAAGAAAATAGTAAAGGCACCATTTTGTTCACTTTAGCATTTTATCCATATTAGGGGAAAAAGTTGGAAACAACCTCAAATGCCCAAGTAGGGACTTAAAGAGAGCTTGCTGTACACAATAATGTACCACACTTGTAATAAAATAACACATTTTACAGATACATTAAGAGAGGAAAATAATTACATTTATAATTTAAATATAATTCTGCAATTCTTAATTTTTAAAGTAGTATAATTTTTCATGATTTACCTAATTCCAAATCCTATTTCACCTGGAAAAGAAAGAAAAAAAAGGAAGGGAGGAAGGGAGGAAGGAAGAAAGAAAGGCTCTTTTACTTTTATTTAGCTCAAATATTGTTCTACATTTTCAGAAGCCCAGCAAATATTCTACTTTATTCATGGTGTCAAGTTTTCAGTCAATGGAAATACTATTTTTCATTTATCATCTGATAAAGGAGATATTTCCATTAAAAAATGCTAGACCAGAAAATGTGTTGGGGCAATTTATTAAACATTTAGAAGGGAAAAGAAAATTGTAAGCTAGACATGTACCTCACTATTTACTCCAAGTTAATTCCGAATGGATCACACATTGAAATACTTTTTAAAAAAATAGAAGTACCAGACAAATCCAGGGATTCAATACAGTACTGGAATGGAGAAGGCCTTTCCAAACATGTCACAGCTAGAGAAGCCATAAATAAAAGAATAAATAAGCTTGGTCACCTATTTGGTAAAAATAAGTTTATACAGAAAACTAGTTAGCACACAGTAATACACACTTAGTTTAAACAAAACTTGAAAAAATGACTTATAGCACTATAATAAAAAAGTAAATTTTCTGACAACAAAGAGCACTTACAAATCAACAATAAAAAGGATAAGAACCAGAATGATAAATGGGCAAAACATATGATCTACAAATGAGCAAATAATTATATAAATATTCAACTTGCCAATTAAAGAGATGAAAATTAAAACAAATATTTATCAATTGGGCAAAAATTAAAAATACTTAATTCCCAGGTGTTAGCAATGTTGTGCACAAAAGGAGGCATAAATTTATTCACTTTGAGGGAGAAAATGTGTCAAAGTATATCAAAATGTTTAGGATATAAGCCCCTTGACGCAATAATTCTATATCCAGAAATTTATCCCACAAATATATTCATACGAGAATGCCAATATGTAAATACACACAAACACACACATAGATTTCTTTATAGCAATATTTATAACAATAAAAACTAAGAAGCATATTAGGTATCTATTGCTACACAGCAAAGTACCTAAAAAGTTAGCTGGTTAAACCTACAGTAAACATTTATTATCTCACATGGCTTCAGTGGGTCAGGAATTTGAGGAAACTTCAACAGGATGGTTCAGCTCAAGCTTTTTTCATTAGGCTGTGGTTAAGTTATATGGGGGCTGCAGTTATCTGAGGGCTTCACTAGAGCTGAAGGATCCACATCCCAGATGGCTCCCTCACTTGACAGGCGCATTGGCGCTGGATTTTGATGAGAGATTCACTTCCTCACCAGGGCTGATTGTGTGTCCTTGCAACATGGTAGCTGATGTCCTGCACAGAAAGTAATCTGAGAGGGGTGAAGCCACAGTGTCTTGTATGACATAGTCTCAGAAGTCACACACTGCCATTTCCACCTTAGTCTGTTCTTTGGAGGTGAATCACCAAGTCTGGCCCACATTCAAGGGGACCTAAATTAAGCTTCACCTTTCGAAAAAATGAATGTCAAAAAAAAAGAATTTGCATACGTATTTTAAAATCATTACAGGAAAAAAAGTTAAACATCTATTAATGAAAGGCTGGTTCAGTGAACTGTGACTATTATCCCCAAACTTTTTTTTGTAGCACACCCCTTCAGTAAAAAAAAAAAAAAAAAAAAAAAATTTAATACACACTTCTAATATAAAAATATGAATTACAGTCGACACTTGAACAACATGGGTTTGAAGTGCACAGGTCCACTTATATGCAAATCTTTTTCAATAACTATATTGGAAAATTCTGGGAGATTTGCAACAATTTGAAAAAACTCACAAACCATGTAGTTTAGAAATACTGAAAAAGTTAACAAAAAGGTATGTCACGAATGCATAAAATATATGTAGATAGTAGTCCATCCTCAAATAAGGGGTGATATTTAATATAAATTAATAATGTTAATTTTCTTACTGTTTTATAACTTTGCTTTCAAAGAATTACATTATCATGTAGTATGACTCTCTTTCTCATAATTGGAGAAATTGTGTATCACCCTATCATCACAGATAAGTGGGGTTTTTTAATGTAACAATGTTTCCAATCCTGTATTAAGAATATTACTGTTGGAGTTCCCTGGTGGTGCAGTGGTTAAGCATATGCCTGCCAATGCAGGGGACACGGGTTCGATCCCCGGTCCGGGAAGATCCCACATGCCGCAGAGCAACTAAGCCCTGTGCCACAACTAAGCTCAGTGCCACAACTACTGAGCCTGCACTGTAGAGCCCACGAGCCACAACTACTGAGCCTGCGTGCCACAATACTGAAACCCGCACGTCTAGAGCCCATGCTCCACAACAAGAGAAGCCACCGTAATAAGAAGCCCACCCACCACAACGAAGAGTAGCCTCCACTCAATGCAACTAGAGAAAGCCCATGTGCAGCAACAAAGACCCAATGCAGCCAAAAATAAATAAATTTTTTAAAAAAGCATATTAACGTAATACTGTATGCCGTAACAACTGTCTAACAATTCATTCATTAGTGTATAGGCTAGGCCACCATGAAGCAATTCTATCACACTGGGCTACCATAAAACAATCACATTGCTGCTTCTTCGTCATCAATGTACAAATCATTATACCTGTAAATAAATATGAATTTCTTTTTCATATTACCTTTTCATTTTTGATGCCTAGTGTTAGTAATACACATAACATCTACAGTGTTTTGTATCATATAAGACAATATTGATGTAGGTACAGATAGACGATTCATCTTGTAAACAGATGACATAAACTTATGGTATCAATAAACACAGTACAGTACTCTAAATGTATTTTCTCTTCCTTACAATTTTCTTAATAACATTTTCTTTTCTCTAGCTTACTTTATTGTAAGAATACAGTACATGATACATACAAAATATGTGTTTATTTTTTATGGTATTGGTAAGGCTTCTGGTCATCAGTAGGCTATTCGTAGTAAAGTTTGGGGGGAATCAAAAGTTATACATGGATTTTTGACTGTGCAGGGGTTTGGCATCCCTAACCTTCACATTATTCAAGGGTCAACTGTATATTTTCCAATTATATACATATATGCTTGACTAATATAGTGTTAGTTTTTTTTGGCGGCACCATGCGGCATGAGGGATCTCAGTTCCCTGACAAGGGACTGAATCCACGACCCCTGCAGTGGAAGCACGGAGTCTTAACCACTGGACCACCAGGGAAGTCCCTACACTTGGTTAATATAGTATGTGCATTACAAACTATACACTAAAAATTTGTATTTTTTTATTTACTTGTTTTTCTTCCATATATATTTTTATACAATTTTTAAAGGTTACACTCCACTTTTGGTTATTACAAAATATTGGCTCTGTTCCCCATGTTGTACAATATATCCTTGATCCTATCTTACACCCAATAGTTTCTACTTCCCACTGCCAACCACTGTATTGCCCCTCCCCCCTTCCCACTGAAACCACTAGTTTGTTCTCTGTATCTGTGAGTCTGCTTCTTTTTGGTTCTATTCACTAGTTTGTTGTATTTTTTAGTGTTCCACATATAAGTGATATCATACAGTATTTGTATGTCTCTGTCTGACTTATTTCACTAAGCATAATACCCTCCAGGTCCATCCATGCTGCTACAAACGGCAAAATTTCATTCTTTTTTATGGCCGTGTAATATTCCCCCACATCTTCTTTATCCATTTGTCTGTTGATGGACACTTAGGAGGCTTCTGTATCTTGGCCATGTGAATAATGCTGCTATGAACATTGGGGGTGCATCTTTTCAAACTAGTGTTTTTGTTTTCTTCAGATATATACCCCAAAGTGGAATTGCTGGATCATACAGTAGTTTTATTTTTAGTTTTTTGAGGAACCTCCATACTGCTTTCCACAGTGGCTGCACCAACTTATATTCTACCAACAGAGTACAAGTGTTCTCTTATCTCCACATCCTCTCCAACATTTGCTATTTGTGTTCTTTCTGACGGTAGCCATTCTGACAGGTGTGAAGTGATATCTCATTGTGGTTTTGATTGGCACTTCTGTGATGATTAGTGATGTTGAGCATCTTTTCATATGCCTGTTGGCCATCTGCATTTCCCTTTGGAAGAATGTGTATTCAGTTCTTCTGCCCATTTTTTAATTGGGAAGTTTGCTTGTTTGATGCTGAGTTCTATGAGCTGTTCATGTATGTTGGATATTAATGCCTTATCGGTCATATCATTTGCAAATACATTTTGTAAATAGATATAACCCTTGTGGAGGGCCATTTGGCAAAATCTACCAAAATTTTAAACGCACACACCCTTCAACTCAGTAATTCCACTTCTAGAAATTTATCCTACAGATATATGCAGATAACATACATCCAAGGTTATTTGTTGCAATATAACTAAAAATAGCAAAAGATTGGTATTAACTTAAATGTGCATTAACAGGTGTCAAGTAAAATAAATTATGGTAAGTCCATCCTACATGATACAGCTATTGAAGTGAACAAGAACCTCTTTACATATATGTATATAAGCTCAAAGACATATTAAGTGAACAAAATAAAAGCAAGGGCAGAACACTGTGTATAGTATGCTACCATTTGGATAAAGAAAGAGGGAAGATATATATTCACACTTGTTTAAGCATACATAAAATTACTGGAAAGAGCTATATGAAAATAACTGCCAGTGGGGAGCAAAACTGGACGGCTGACAGAGCACAGGGAGATCAGCTCGGTGCTCTGTGACCGCCTAGAGGGGTGGGATAGGGAAGGTGGGAGGGAGACCCAAGAGGGAGGGGATATGGGGATATATGTATATGTATAGCTGATTCACTTTGTTATACAGCAGAAACTAACACACCACTGTAAAGCAATTATACTCCAATAAAGATGTTAAAAAAAAAAAAACCTGGATGGTTGGTGGATAGAGGGGGAGGCTGACTTTTCACTCTTTATACTTTTATACCTTTGGATCTTTGATCCATGTTAATGTATTATTCATTAAAATAAGATAGTAAAGAATGATATTGGCTAACAATAGCCACTTGCCTTGTGCTTGACACTCTACTGTTTTACATATTTATTTAATCCACGCATTTTTTAAAATGTTCAATCTCACTCATGATAAAAGAAATGTTAAGTCAAAAGCACACAGAGATAACACTGTTCACTTATCAGATAGGCAAATACCCTAGAGTTTGATAACACACTGTCTTGGCAGGGGGAAATGTCACTTTCAGAGGAGGTCACTGAGACCCAGGGAGGCTAAGACCTCTCTGTAGTCAGGGGTGGGGCTGGAGTATTATCCCAGAAGGTCTGGGCCAGACGCCATGCCACCTCTCACCACTAAAGGGTGATCATAGCAACATTTTTTTTTTTAAACAGTTTTTATTTTTTTAGTTGGTTGTTTGTTTGTTTTGTTTCGTTTTGCAGTACGCAGGCCTCTCACTGTTGTGGCCTCTCCCGTTGCGGAGCACAGGCTCCGGATGCGCAGGCTCAGTGGCCATTGCTCACGGGCCCAGATGCTCCGCGGCACGTGGGATCTTCCCGGACCGGGGCACGAACCTGTGTCCCCTGCATCGGCAGGCGGACTCTCAACCACTGTGCCACCAGGGAAGCCCCATAGCAACATTTTTGTTAGAAGACACAGTTGTGATTATTCACTCTTTATAACAGTCAATAATTATCAACATAGATTGATGTTTTCAGTGATATTACTTAAGAGGCTTTATAGATGATATTCAAAAGGAGTCACCAGAAATGCACTGGACCAGCCATCAGGAGATGTTGTTTCCAGCCTGACTCGGCCATCACTTTAAATTCTCTTGGTCTTCATTTCTACATATAGAAGGTGAACAAGGAAATATCTAAGTTTCCTTTCAAAATCCAAACCCATTACGTGCCCCAAGTCAACTGGATTATCACAAGTCCTCCAGCATTTGGGGGTCGCCCCTTTCTGCAAAATCAAGTCAGATGGTTTACGTGCCTGCCCCAAGTCGTAACATGGGCTAGCCTCCTCAACCCTTTCCCTTTCCAGAAGTTGTACTTCTAATGTATTGAAGACCACAAGATTCATTTCGCACCCACCCACATGGAAGCCTGCTTCTCTGCTGTTGCCGTACACCTAATAAGCTGTAGTCAGCTTCTGTCCCTTAGTGACCAGGAACTGACACCTCTTCCTGGATCCCACCGCAGCACCACTAACACAGTAACAGACATTTTTAGGCATTACCAAAAGAATATAAAACAAGCAGAAACGGCTACAAATCAATAAAGAGGGAATGCCCTACTTCTATACAGTATTCAAATCACTTCGCTGCATGAGTGGCTGGGGCAATGCCTCTTCCTAATAAGGAAACAGGAAAATCCTACTGGCTTCCCCCTTTCCAAGCCCACCGCTAAAAATAAAAGTCTTGTTATAAAAGGTACAGTAATTTGTAATTATAAGAGGGAGTTTTAAGGCGGAGAACTTTGGTTTTAGTCTAAGGGGTTGTTTTTCTCTAAGCTACAAATAGTGGAATGCCCAAGGAGGTGACTACGGGCAAGGGTTCATGAGCTTCCTTATATTTACTCATCCATCCCCTGAAGGTCATAAACTCAATAAAGAAGGAGAAAGCACAGAAAACAGCTCCCCTGTTTCCCCTAATTAAAACATCATCTCTGTAATAGGTGAAAGCAAAGCTTTCAAGTTTCCATGTGATTTAAAATCCCTTTTATCAATAGTGAGACAGAGAGCAAGAAAATTTACACACCCTTGGGGCAAGACAGTGAAAATCTATTACTCTCCTGTGCAGGTAGATGTAAATTGCCACTGGTGATTTTTTTTTACATACAGATGTAGAGATAAATGCACAGGCCAAACCTGTTACTAATATTACAGGGCATACTGGATATCTTTCCCAGGATTGAAACAGTCTCAAGTCCTGTGTTAACAATGGTAGGAACAATTTCATTACATCAGCAGCAATTTAGAGTTAGTCTCTCCAAATCATTTAAAATGACCACAAGGAGAAGTTGAAAAGCAAAAGAGTTGCCTACATGGCATCTTTCAGATCTTCAGTGATATCAGGGGTCTCTCCAATTACCTCCAGTACTCTATATTATTTTGCATGTAGTCTCCAGATACCTGCCTAAATAATGGTGAGCAGTGTAAGTTCTAGTATTGCCACTCACAACTGTTTTAAATTACTTGGGTCCATTCTGACACAGTACCTGCCATTCTCCATGACTTGAACAGTTGAAAAGATAATTATGTCAGGAAAACTAATGGCTCTGTTTTTCTCACTTGGGGGATTAAAAGTACCTATTTTCCTGGGCTCATCACCTTACCCTCCAACCTGCCAATAAAAATATTCTACATTTCCTTCAGAATTCGTCAGGCTTTCCCAGCCTTTCCAGGTGCTCCTAAACCTATGTTTAGTAATTTTCCAAAGGAGAACGTGCTGTATCGTCCCACGACCCGTGGATTCAAACATGGGTGTGAGGTCCAGTGCTCTAACAAAGATGGGCAAGGGCCAGATCACCTGGAGTGATCCTGGAGTCAAGCCTGGGGTTAGGGCACTCCCCTTCTCCCACCTCAGGGCCCTGGCAAGACAGCTGTCATCTTGAAGCCACCGCTTCATCAGTGACAGGAAGCATTAGGCCTCTTGTCACTTGGGGTCCAACACACAGTGACTGAGCCACCTCTCTGATGCAGACTGTGCAGCTGAGGCAATCAGAATGCTTTTAGCACAACAAGAGGTAGAATGGTGTCCGGGTCAGAAGCTCAGCTGCCTGCCAGCTGTGTAATCTTGATGGAGTCACCATTTTCTCAATTACAGTGGGGACAGGGGCTTCCCTGGTGGCGCAGTGGTTGAGAGTCCGCCTGCCGATGCAGGGGACGCGGGTTCGTGCCCCGGTCCGGGAAGATCCCACATGCCGCGGAGCGGCTGGGCCCGTGAGCCATGGCCGCTGAGCCTGCGCGTCCGGAGCCTGTGCTCTACAACGGGAGAGGCCACAACAGTGAGAGGCCCGCGTACCGCAAAAAAAAAAAAAAAAAACAGGCAGCAGGTATGTAGGTTCAGGGAGTGTAATTATCCACCGTAATAAACTAGGTATGCTACAACAGCCATGGATCTCCTCCTCCGAAACTTCTCTAATTCCATCTGAAATGGTTTTCTAAGAATGGGGAAATTTAACCATTCCTTTAACTCTCTCTTTGCTCCTTATCGAGATCAGCAGTTTGAACGGCTGGGGTAGCTCATGATGTAAATGATGCAAATAGATGATCTCCTTCAATGAACTCTGATCTTCACTTCCAGAGCCTGACTGGACAGCAGAGTCAAATCCCCTCCTTAATAAATATTAAAAGGGGTGTAGGTCTGATCATTCCCTGTCACCCACTATAGAAGATGAGGCCCCTTCATTGCCAATTGTCCTCAGCTTTGGGCTTTTAAACCAAAATTATGAGATAGTAGGAAATATCTCATTTGACATCCTGTTTTGCCCTGGTGACTTCTGTTTTTTTCATTTTTCATGACATTTATTGTTTTATTTCTAACTTTACAAGCAATACCTGTTCAATGCAGACAACTAGAAATACATAAAAGCATAAAGTAAAAAACAACATTACCCATAATCCCCACCCTCTAGACATAACCATCACTAGCATTTTGATGCACTTCCTCCCAATGTCTACATATTTTTACATTGGAGTATACTTGACCTACAATACTATGTTTGTTCCAGGCACACAACATAGTGATTTGATATTTCTAAACATTACAAAGTGATCACCATGATATGTCTAGTCCTACTGACTTCTTTACCTTCCAATGCATTTGGAAATTCCAGGTCATCAGCAAAATGTCAGTAAAACTATACACAATGAAAGAAGGAACCTTGGAAAGTCCCTTTTGGGGTCAGCCAGCAGGGGAAACAGCATAGCATTGAACGTTAAGAACGGCCACTGATCTAATTTTACCAAAGGCAAGTTGTCTTAACTCAGAACATCCCAGAAAGAGTAAACGAGAAATAAAATTGACTTGATTCATTGTGGCAGCCAACAGATAGATTTTGGTTTATCTTCCTCCTGTCCTACAGGATAATCTTTTTTTAAGGCAAAGAAAAAAATGTAGATGAAAGGAGCAAGGTAAATCCCACGTCAATTTTTAAATAAATTCCCTACTTTGTCCAAAAGGAGTGCTGAGTTCACAACGGCATAAGAAAACTAGAATAAATACTGGACAGTTGAAAATGTAATCAATTAGCAATGCCCTTGGAGGCCACAGCATACTGAGTAACTAACTCTCAGCAGGACTTTGTGAAAAGCAAGTTCAGTCAGGAAGCAAACATCCCCTCATCCTCTCCTCCCATGGGGACAGACCAAGGAGAGATGATGAATTGGCTCTTGACTTGTGACAGGTTTTTTTCTTATTCTGTTATACACGAGGTAATAAGGTAGTGATCAAGGCTGCCTCCAGCCTTTGGGTTTAAAATATACCCACAGTGGGACTTCCCTGGTAGCGCAGTGGTTAAGAATCCACCTGCCAATGCAGGGGACACAGGTTCGAGCCCTGGTCTGGGAAGATCCCACATGCTGAGGAGCAAGTAAGCCCATGAGCCACAACTACTGAGCCCACGCACCTAGAGCCCGTGCTCTGCAACAAGAGAAGCCACCACAATGAGAAGCCCGTGCACCGCAACGCTGCTCACAACAACTACAGAAAGCCCACGCGCAGCAATAAAGACACAATACAGCCAAAAATAAATTTTAAAAACAAATAAATTTATAAAAAAATAAATAAAATATATCTATACCCAAGCTCACACAATACAATAAGAAGTTGATTATTTGCCATTAGTTTAGAAAACACAATGTCATATGCCTTGGATTTGGGGTTTATACCTTTATCATTTCCTACACAAGATATACTGACAACTCTCACTTCTGATAATTTTAAAAAATTATGAACGTCTTCTATGTGTAGCACAATGATCAATTTTACCTTACAAAATACAATTTGCTGCCCACACATTACCATTTTATCTGGCCATTTAACTACAGATAATGATCCTTTATGAATCAAGTCCACAACCTGGAGATTTTCTATCATATGTTCCTTTGGACCCTTGCAAAAACAATATAGAACGCCTGCAGTGTAAAATTAGGCCAAAACTTAATTATCTTGCAGCCTGTTTCCTGAGTTTAATTAACTTTTCTGAGTGGTTTCTACTGCAGTGAGGACTAGGCCCATTTTGTATTATTTAGTATCATAATTTCTCTTCTCTCTCAGTTCCAAGGACAACACAAGCTCCCTCCAGTCCTAATTGCCATGGCAAATGCAGATATGAGAACTGCAAAACAGCTATAACCAAAATTAAGAATGTGCTGCTGTGCATACTAACATAGGGACGGAAATCTATGTGTGTGTTATCTCGAATCCCTTCTAGCCTCTAAATGAACTGACTTTAAATATTTAATTACCTTGTTAAGTAAATTCACATTATGGATTCAAATCCTCGTCATCACGGATCATCAGGCTGTTTCAGAAGAATAAATTGAGGCCAGGCCAACAGCTTTTTATAAACTAGAATATCATGCACGTTTATAGTTTAAGCTGTCCTCCTTCTCCGTGCCTGTGAATACTGCTTCTCTGGACCTTGAGAGGGCTGGAAGTGGCAAGACATTCTGCATCTGGAAAGCATCTGAACCACGCCCCACGAGTAGTGGAGCGAATGTGGCCTTTGGAGCCCAACAGATTAAAATCAATCCAGGTGGTTTCATTATTTGCTCTGTAGCCACTGGCAAGTTACTAAGTCTCTCAGCCTAGACTGTCCTGCTGTTAAATGCAGGTAAAGGTCGGTAAATGCCTCATTGGGGGGTTTGATGATTAAGTGAGATAACCAGTGAGCTACCTCACCTTCCCCTTCCCGCGTATAAAGCGTTTTAGGGAAGAAAACCGTTTCCCTCCAGGGAGAGTTGTCAGCTGACTTTTAACATGTCAATATGCTTTGTGAATGCCTGAAAGAAGATATGAACAGGAAGTCGGACTTGAAGGAGGACAGGGCCTCTGTTGAGACAGGTAAGAACAAAAAGACTAGAGGAAAGTTTGCAAAGACCTAAACATTGTTTGTAACAAAAAATAAACAAACGGGGTTTCCCTGGTGGTGCAGTGGTTGAGAGTCCGCCTGCTGATGCAGGGGGACACGGGTTCATGCCCTGGTCCGGGAAGAGCCCACATGCCGCGGAGCGGCTGGGCCCGTGAGCCATGGCCGCTGAGCCTGCGCGTCCGGAGCCTGTGCTCCGCAATGGGAGAGGCCACAACAGTGAGAGGCCCGCGTACCGCAAAAAAAATAAATAAATAAAAATAAACAAACGGAAAATCAGTAGAGGGAGAGAGGAAGAAAAAAAAGAACATAAAACAACCAGAATATTCTGATATAAAGTGCAAGAAAGAGGGAGAGTCTATGACAAAAACCGAGGAGAAACCAGAAAAAAAACAGGAGCACTCCTAGGTCACCTCACAACTGTGCTGCCAATCTTCCCAGAGCCTGTCTTCACTCCACAGGGCTAGGAAGCTACTGAAGGTCGGTACTGGGAGATGCTGTAACTTTTTGATGCCACCAGGCACTTTGTGCCTACCCACCTCTCCACTCATTCACTCATTCCCGCTGCTGGTCCAGTCAGACAGCTGAGATTTTTCCTTGTTTTAAGCGCATGTTACATCCTTAGTTCTGTCATGGGGAAGAGTGGCCTACCACTGTCCTGGGTCAGAGGGACACCTTGACCTGGCTCCATTCAGTCACTCCTTGGTCCCTCCTTAGCTAGCCCCGGAGAACTCCCCTTCCACGCCAACATCCATCTTTTAACAGTCCAGGACCCTACTCCCCCTCCAGGAAAAATGAGGCATGCTTAAGATTGTTCTGATCCATGGAAAGGGGCATATCCACTCAAGAAGGAGGGGACTCAGATTGATGACAACAGTGACAGGAAGCCACCGGCCAAGTGAGGTCCTCATGTGAGAGAAAACAAAAGGACAACCACTATAGATCTTAGGTTCCAGTGACCAGTGATGCTACAACTTTGGCTGACACAAGGATAATGGCTGATACTTGCAATGTTCCTTCCTAAGCTTACAAGGAGTGTTGTTCAGACTGCAAAATACTAAGTGTCTCGGGAAAGACACTGTTGCCCTGTGCTAAGTGTCCCAGACGTGAGGATGCTGAGGTTGATCTAGGCCAAGACGTGACAATAACCAGGGCAATGACGTGCATTGAGGTCCTGGCATTTTTTGTTACTGCTGCTGTTACTGTTCTCACATCATCTCATAGACCAGGAAGAATTCCTCTCCACATATTCATCTTCTTGCTCTTTTCATTCAGAATTTTTAAATCTACCTTGTCCAGGGAAACAATCATCAATAATTAGTCTAATATCTGATTTCATTCTTCAAAAACACAAAAGACTCCTGGAAAACAGAGGGCCTATATTTTTCTCATATTTAGTCCATAACCTTGGCCATCACAGGCCCTCACAACCCATGTACCAGTCCTTATTTTACATTGCAATGTAAAAACTTAGCCTCGAGGTTATTCTGAGCCACAGAGGACTTTGTACCTGAAGGCCTCCCGCCTGCGCCTCATTCCCCAGCCTCCCACGCGCTCCACTGCACAGGCCTTAAATCATCCCGCACACCCTGCTCTTGTACCTGCCAACATCATCCACTGTCTAAATGCAGCGAGCAGCTGTTTATTTACAATTAGATCTGCCAGCTGAAAAGCAAACATTCTACGTTACCGAATCAATCAATGTTACGGGGAGAGAGAAAAAAATCAGGTAGAGCATGAAATGGAGGACAGGAACATTACATTATATTGCAGCTGTCCTTGTCCAATGCCATTAGACATTCTCAGCACCAAAAATTCATATAACTACAGTCTGTGATCAGCCGTCTTCCAGTCACAGAGCTGACACATAAGAAATACAGCCTACCAGAAGGGAAGATTTGGGTGTTGGAAGCCCATAGCCTTCATCTGATGACATGGACAACACTGTCCTAAGGGGTGGGTCTCTATCATGGAATCAAGGGCTTCTGCCCTCAATTATGTTTATCATTTTTGTTTCCTCTTTTATTCAAGTAGTGATTACAGCTGAATCACACATATTGATATTGGGCTTTCAAAATAACATATTACCACGTTGATTATTTGCGGGTACTCTCTCATTTTGGAAATCTCAAATAATGATGAGTAATTCCTCCTCTTCTTAAGTGGTCCTGCATAAATAATCCTCCCATTTTTATTGGTTTACATTTTTACTGATGTTCATGACCTTGATTTGAGTTTGGCTGTTAATTCACAAAGCATAAGTTAAAACACATATGACTGGTTTAGACCTCAAAATTAGTAAAGCGTAAGAGAGTAACAATTTAATAGGAATACGGCAACAAAAGCATAGCAATATGGCTTGTTTAAACTGGTGTTCAAATGGTGAGCCTCTTTCTTTATCTGCAGGGTTTTTGTTTGGTTTATGTTGTTCCAATTTTTTTTTTTTTTTGCTAGTAATTGATGGGGGGAAAAAAGGCTATGAATTATTAAAGTGGAGGGTCACTAAGCATGAGATTCCAGTACACAACCCAACATTTCTAACCCACAAAAATTCCTTAAGAATGCATTCATACGTGTCAGTGCCCTCTAAAACTCACTGCAGTTTGACTGCACAGCATTTCAAGTAAATGCTATAAATGTCCTTCTCTGGCCCTGGTGTGCTATGAATTTAAAGGTTTCCCCTCTCTGTGTGCTACTGATAGGAAACTCTATTGCACTTGGTGTAAATGCAGAAACATCTGCTACAGCCACTAACCGCTTATTGGAAATGAACAACCAAGGCTGCTGCAGACCCCCTCTGCCCTCATTAGAAAATATGCTGGCAGTCAACAGAAATACAGTAAAACTTAGAGTGCGTAAGGAATCAGGAAAAGACAGTGAAGACCTTCAGGAAGATAAATAAACCACTCTCAGCCAAGTAGTAGGAGTGGCCATTAGTAGACCCAGAGCCTTCATTAAGAGCTCCCCACGTTGCGTATATGCAGTCCCAGATGCCACACTGTTCATCCAACTACTTCAACCCTAAAGGTAGGAATCTACTTTGTTGCTGTCTGGTTCAGTTAATGTTCCAAAGTACCTTATAACACTGAGCTTGCCAGAGTACACAGAAAAGGACACAGTTTAAAAGTATAACCACATGCTAGGAGAGTGACAGGTTGGAGATGTATGTAGATAAACTTACAGAAGGGACAGACTGAAGGGAGGGCAATCAGACCATCACAGGACCCCTCTGGGTATGAGGGTTTACGGTTCTGAACTAAAGTGAGATCCATAAAAATGGAGAGAGAACAGCCCCAGTGGTACAGAGACTAATAGCCACAGAGTACAAACCATGGGGCAGTTTGTACTCCCCCTGTTTGCCTCCCTGTTCCTGAGACCAAATATGAAGGGACTGAGATGAAGCCTTTTTCTCTCTCACAACAGCTCACTAAGCACAAATTCTGTATGACCTACTCAAAGTCACTGTGCTGTTCTGGTTCCCTTCATTCTTTTTTTGTTTGTTTTGCACCTGGAAGAATCCCTCTTTCCCTCCCACGTTACATACTCATTTCCTCCCCCATGACATCCAAGTAACAACATCCTATTGGTTTGGATTATTTGGTTGAATGCAACAAAATGTTTCTGGCTAACTTTAGGAAAGAAAATAATTTTTAACTTTTTTTGAAGGAAATGAGGTCGTACATCAAATGGAAGGGCAAGATGAGCAGCCAGATCTCAGGAAGGATGAAAACCAGGGTAAGGCTGGGAAAATAATGGACGGTCTCCTCAGAATCACCAGAAGGATGAGTCAAATCCAACTATTTTCGATATTATGTCATTCTGCTCAGATTGAGATTCCCATGGAGACTGCGTGGAGTGGGGGAGTGCAAGGTCCCCAAAGCTGGTACCAAAGGAAGGTAGACTGGAGGCTGGGCAGGCATCACCAGTGGCCATCCACCACAGCTGTACGTAGACGCACTTGTACACGGATGCACTTGTACATGCAGCAACGGCATGAAGCTTAGAGCAATGACATATCAGGGTCTGCTCCTAAAAGCATAAGGCTTCATTCTGTGGCGAAACACATTCTGCTTCAACACCTGCATTTGGTGCATTTTGTTCCTTCCTTTAACATAGAAATTTCTCACTTCCATATCTAACTTTCAGACTGAACATCCCCTGGCTTTAATTCTCCACTCTCGCGCATTAAGTAGTTCTGATTAATTCTATTTATCATGAAGAAAAAGCAATATAAGGCTACGGGAAAGGTCTCAAAAATAGGCATTTTCAACTACATCAATGCTGCCCATAACAACTTTCTATGATGATGGAAGCATTCTATATCCGGGCTGTCCAATATGGAAGCCATTGGCCATATATGGCTATTGACCACTTAAAATGTGACTAGTAAGACTGAGAAACTGAATTGTATTTATTGATAATTTCAATTAATTTAAATCTAAATATCCAAATGTGGATAGTAGCTACAATATTAGACAGTACAGAATAGGTATATCATCTCCAAGAAATTCCTTGTTCTATTTATTTGTAATCTATGTGGCTTTTATGTCCTGCCACACTTATGTGTGCCATGCATGTAGGATGTTAAAAGCCAACTTAAATATTTTTCTGGGAAAGTTAAAAGGAACACTGAACCCACTGTATAAATATGACAAGTAAGGCACCTGTGGCTAAATGACTTGCATCAGGTCACCCAAAATTGAAACCATTCCCAGGTAAATACACAAAGCTGCAGGAAGTCCTGAACTCTCACTCTAGGTCTCCCTAAGCATGTGACCTTGGGCAAGCCAGCTTCCTCTTTCACTTCTTGGAAGGAAAGGGGGTAGACTAGAT
Organism: Grampus griseus; assembly: GCF_964374135.1. Taxonomy (NCBI): domain Eukaryota; kingdom Metazoa; phylum Chordata; class Mammalia; order Artiodactyla; family Delphinidae; genus Grampus; species Grampus griseus. The sequence goes on from NC_139019.1 coordinate 103,864,901, forward strand.
ACTTTCACGTCCCTTTATCAACACTAAAAGCCTTAATTTCAGTTTTTCTCCCACTAAAATCTAGAAGCTGTAGACACAGTCCAGGCTGGTGAGTAAAACTTGCCTGGTGAGACCTGGAGCAAACTGAACAACATACACTGTAGACAGTCATACAGCTGGGAATGTTAGCCCATCATCTGGAGATGCTGATTTCCAAAAAGACCTCAGAAATCCTTTTTTTATTGTTGGAGTCTAAAGCAATTTTTAACAAAATCTCTGTGAGCTAAACAAATCTCATCTGTGGGCAGGGTGTGACATAGCTTGCTTCAGATAGGTTACAGCTAAAAACCTGGAGCTCTCAAACTGTCCCTTCAAGTGCCCCCCCCTTCAGAATTTTCTGACCTTCTCCACACCCCCATATTGTTCTCTGTTTAAAGCTCCTATTCTCTATTTCCAAGCTCCTCCTCTGGGTTCCAAACAGGATTTAAGTTAAACTACCGATTGTTAGATCAAGCCATGACACTGCTCTGATTGTGAAGGTGGCTTTGTTTCTAATAACCAGCACAGAGAGAAAAGTTATCATAATGTGTCAATGATAACTGGCAGATGCCCCATCTCTCCTTTATCATTTGTGATGCTATGAAGGGAATTCAAGTCTTTTTTGATTCATTAACTTTGTGTTTTATGGGAAATACATTCAACTCATTCTCAGATAAAATTGCAAATAATTACTGTCTCGAAAATTTAACCTTTCCCTGAAGCAGTACTTACGTGTCATCTCCACATATCTTACTGCAGTAAAAGAGCATAAACACCAGGTGGCAGCATTGTATCATTAAAGCTGCTCAGACCTTGAAATTGAGGTATGTTTATAAATCTTGCCTTCTAGATCTCTTCTTAGCTGATAAACTTCTTTAGAATTTATTTTTAATCAATTATTGTTATTTGAAATTTATTGTTATGATGGATTAGCCATTAACCTGAAATAGGCCCTAAATATTTGGAATGTTCAGTTACCAACAACTTTGGGTTTAAATGGTATAAAACTGCCTAAGGAAAATTTTTTTAATGAATTTGTTTTAAGCACTGCCCTTGCTTATTTTTAACCTTATTTGAGTTATAGGCTCCTGGTAATGATGAATATTGCATTTTGGAAGAGAAATTCTGGATGGTTAAGATTCATGTCTGGAATTCCAGTACTGCATATTAGCTCAGGAAACAGCCTAGATAATAAGCAAAGAATCTCTTTTAAAATCCAGTAGTTGCACTTCCATGTATTCTGGAAATAAAGCCTAAATTCAGATCTCAACTGTAATGCTTAAAAACTGCTCTCCAGCCAACTGAGGATCAGTCTTTTCTTCCATCCCCGCGCCATCACGCACTCATCCTCAACTTTGCTTTCAGTCTGCCACAGGAAACCACCTTCTCCTCGCAATTGAAAGAAAATATGTATTTTACCACAATAAAAAAGTTGTGTATGTGTGTGTAAATAGAAAGATAGATATCCATTATGCCATTTTCTAGTTAACAAGTAACAATAATTCCTTAATATCATCAAATATCCAGAAGGTATTCTAATTTTCAATTGTTTCATAAATGTCCTCAATTCTTTAAAAAAACAAAACAATTTTGCACACATTTGATGCTTGCTGGCCCTCCCCTTACACAGTTACATCTGGCTGAAGTCTCACATTTGGACTAGGGAATCCCTTGTTAGGAGGAGCAGGGCCAAGGCCAGAAGAAGGTTTTGCCTTGGGCTGTCTGACCCTGAGGGCTAACTCCCAAAGTGACCTCTCCCAAAATGAAGGGCAAATCTCCCCCATCTCCATTCTTAGAGGAGGCGCAGAAGCAAATTCCTGGCAATTGTAGAGTAGCCATTTTTATCCCGGATTCCAACAATCATGAGTTCAAAGATAACTCTCAGAGCACCCTGATACAAATTAGCAATATTTTAATTATAAAGAGAAAACCATCTCTCTCTTTTCTTCTTTTACTCTCTTTTCATTTAATGAGTCAAGAAGCTAATACATTGACTCATTCATTCTTGCCAGTCCTACAAGCCCCTTAGAAAGTTAAGGAAGTTATGAACTCTCTCTACACACACAAAAAAAGTTGACGTGCCCTAGAGCAAAGAGTACGTATTTTCAGAGGACTGAGGGATCAAGGACCCACCGCTGGCCCCAGGGTAAGACTCTTTAGCACTTTCAACCTCTGTGGCCCGTGAAAGCTGTGCTTTGCACATAGGACAATGAAAGAATGCATTAAACCAAGCAGACGGACAACCTCTCCTCAAACTAAACACCATTTCCTAGCAGGTTTGTTTGTTGTTTGCTTGTCATTTTATTTTGCATTGTTCTGTTTTCTCCACACAAGGCCTGCGGGGGATCTGTATCGTGTCTGAGAGCCATACAGAAAACCATATCCAGGAAAGCAAGTCAGAAAGCCAAGGCAAAGGGCCAAGCTCTCAGATGTTGTCGGTGGGTGACAAAATTGGGCCACACATTCCACACGGCGGTTTGGAAATCTACCAAGAGACTTCAAATTCTGCACATGCCTTGACCTGGCCATCCCAATTCTAGACATTTAGCCTAAGGAGATCATTGTGACTGTGCAGGTGATGTAGCCAAAAGGGTAGTCCTTAGAAATAAACTGTCTGACCATGTTGAAAACATGAAACTAATTATGCTACATCCATTACACAAAATAATATTCAGCCTTTTATACTGGTTTGATAAAGGTTAGGGATAATATGGAAATTAAGTAGGAAAAGCAGATTCTAAAATAGTTTACACTGTATGGCCCTTTTTGATAACATATCCTGGAATGATATACACAGAATGGCTAATAAATGATGGATGCCTCCAGATGATAGAATTATGGTTGGTTTTATATTTTCTCCCTGTTTTCCTTTGATTGTTATTTCTTCTCACCTGTATTTTTCTATAATACATATTGCTGTATAATAAAGAAAGGTTAATAAGTATGTTCCAGACATAAGTATAGTCTGAGGATCCTTGCTCATTAAGGTCAGTGGCCCAAAGAAACAGGAAATTTGGAAAGCAAGAGAGGTAGGCACTTGTTAAGCATAAGCAAGGAGATTGAAACCAAGGCAACCCCTATCCCAACACAGCAAGGTTTCAAGGTAGAGGCCAGAAAGGAGAAATCCCAAGAGCTGCAGGTCATGTCAGAGACCAGAGATGCTGCAGGTAAACAGATGTGATAATATTGACACCTACCCACCCCCTTATTTTCTCCTTCTCCTGAAGTGATTCTTGATACATAAACTCTCTTTATGTAAAGCTAATAAGGAAATAAATCTGAGTTTCTAGAGCTTTATAAAAAGTGGCTCCCAAAGTCTTAGCCTGGGGAAAAGAAAATTTTTATTTTTGCATGCATATCCCTGCCCAAGTCCAGAGAAAATTGCCATGTATAGAGAGAACTCAGCCCTTTCCCAGATAAAGAAGATTAATAGCAGGCTCCAGCTTTTCTGTCAATGGTACTTTTAAAAAAGGTACTTTGTTTTATGTAGGAACATTTGAACCTATTCCTTTGTAAGTCTGAGCACTTTTAACTCAGACACGTATTAAATTCTCAGAATAGGTCCCTTAGATTTGTGGGCCTCGTTTGATTTTTCTCCTATAATCCATGTTTCTAGTCTTGTCTGCCTTTTCACAATGGGCTCAGGTGCTCGAAGACTCCATCTTCAAAGCATGGATCTCTGCAGAGATGATCCATAAACCCATCAATGACACTCTCTTTTTAAAAAAAAAAAAAAAATCAAGAATTCCTCATTTCCATGAGTTAATGATTATCCCTTGTGAAAACATTAGCTAGGACCAAAAACTCAGCGTCAACATTATGGGTATAGTAATTTGACTTACATTTTGAGCTCCCATTTTGCTAAGATGGTAAAAATTCAGTTGTTATTAATTGGGAATTCCATCCTTTTCATTAGTTGTATCTACGTTTGGAAGAGATTATATAAAGCCAAGGCCTTGAGAGGCGTGCTCCTGGCTCTTGCATCATCCGCCATGAAGGTATCCCCCAGGCCGCTCCCAGCTGCCCCAGGGCTGGCAGGAAGGAACTTCCACAAACTTCGACTCACTTCGTCTGGGTTTCCAGAAAGTTCATCAACCTTGTGCCAATGGTTGTCTCCTCAAACCAAATATCCAATGGTCTAGCCACGTCTGATGAATTCCATGAAGGAGGGAATCTTTACCCTAGACAGAAAAAGAAAAAAATATATATAATTCTGTGGATTCCACAGCGAGTATCTATCGTTTTCTTCACCCACGTGTTTTTCCTAGGTCTTTCTGTACCAGAAAGCTAGTTTTAACTCATCTTTATTCAACTCTCTGAAATCTTCCAATTTTTTTTACATTTTAATGATTCTAAATTACACACTCTGGAGTATGATTAATTTAGACTTAGCCTGTACTTATCTGGCTTTAAGTCACACGGGTATGTATGCCATCTTCCCAAATGGATATATTATCCCAAGCCTAGCACTAGGAACTTTATAGGACATTTTTGTGCCTCTGTTCCCCTGTCAATCCACACTGTAGTAGATGTTCAATAATCACAGGCCATGCTGTGATTCCCTTGTGGCTAAGGCAGCAGCAGAGAGCACCCGTCCAGAGTGTGGCCAGTGAACTATGAGGGTTGGGTTTGAACACCAGCTCTGCCACACTACTTGGGCAATCTTGAGCAAATTACTTGTGTTCTCCCTGCCTTTGTTTCCTCTTCCGAAGAACGAAGTAGTAATAGTATCCGTCACGTAGAGTTGTTTAAAGGATAAATAACATAATGTACATCAAGTACATAGAAAAGTGTGCAGCCACAAATATAGGCCATTTTTAACACTTCCATGAAATCAGGTTATAAATCAGACCATTATAAAAGGAATCATGTTTTCTCACTCCACAGAAGTGCTATACACCTGTATACTTTTCTTGGTTTTGGGGGTTGTAAGGGATTGGGTGTGTTTTTTCATTTGTACAAAGACTAGCATCAAATGGACTAATGGCTAGACCAGAAAAATTCTACAGAAACAAAAATGTAAACCTTTGCAATTAATCAAAGTAGTAATATGACTCAAATTCCATACTAATACACCAACCAAACCTCTAATTCTGGCGGTAAGTAAAACAAATCTTGCCACCAACACCCCACTCTCACTAGATGGCAATGCCCATATATACCAGGAGTGTCTAAATATAAAAAGACCCATATAAAGGAAAAGGCAATAATTGTGCATGCCTTCACTTAACAGCACACCTCCAGAGGGGAAAAACTCATATATCTTATATAGAGTGTACCAGACTGGTGAGGAGGGCTTACCCTTTTGACAAAGACCCTAAGGAATTATAATTTGCAAGATATATTCCTTTGACAATTTGGATACTGACTCTTTCAGGTTTGCAATATACAACGTTGGGGTTTTTGTCTTCTGAACTCTCCTATGAAAAAGTCACCACTCAGAGACAAGCAAGGGCTTCTTAGCCAGGTAACTATGTGTGTGTTGATTTAAAATCCTTCCAAAGATAACCCTCTCTGCTGTGAAGATGCCTTCTTAGCACTGCACAATTCATTCATCATCCTTAGCTTCTGCTGAAAAAAAGTTAGCTGTTCACCTCTCTCTAAAGATCAAATCCACTGTGTTCAGGACAAATTGCTTCCTTCTTAGAACTTCAGAAAAATATAGTTACTTCTAAGTCCTAATGAAGATATATTACTTCAAAAGCTATAAAACAGAACTCCCAGATACAGCTTTTGAGTGAATCCAAGAAAGGTCAGTTAGGTTGTAGACATAAGAGGTTTCTGCTGCCGCAAATCAATCCCTTAAAGTGTTCCTCCAAGATCTCTGCAGTCTGTGCTAACCAGCAGCCTTGGAGGGTCAAGGAAGGGCCATCCGTTGGAAACGACTTGCATCTCTGATATAGCAACAGAACAATGAGATGATTCTTTTCCTTAAAGGAGGACACTTCTACACTCCTTTCATTCAATATGTTCAGAGGGGAGGACCAAAATGGCAGCAGAGAATGCTTTCCACAAAAGATGCAATACCAATTCTCTTTACTCAAGCCCTTAGAGGGGAAGTAGCTAAGAGTTTTCTACCAGACAAGGAGACACTCAGAGACATCAAGGTCCAGAAGAGTTCAAATCTCCTCCACTCAATCAGGTACAAAGAGACCACTTTGAAAGACATATACCAGCTCCCTCTTTTCTCCGAGAACTTCAAAGTGGTGTACATCCCAGTCGGAGGTCTTCACAGCACCTTTATGGAAAAGTGAGGGGGAAATAAAGGGCGATCCTGAGCAATTTTCAAAAGGCCATTCAGCAAGACAGTGGCAGATAAGGAAACAGTCTTCCTGATTCTGATAACTCTATTTCATTTTCTCTAACACAAAAACTGACCCTGGGGGCCCAACTATTAGATGACCACAGTAACACAAATTGTTCTTTTTAAGAAACCCAGCTGAAAATGTTATGGGAAAAGCAAAATATCATCTCAACAGGGTCTTTACTGTCCTTAAGATACTCCAGGCCCCAGTAATCTCTCCTGACTCTGGGAAGTACAGAGTCAGGTCAGTGGTTTTCAAACTGGGTTCTGTGGAGCCCCTTTAGAGAGCGCTGGGAGAGTAAGAAGAGCCAGGTGGAGCTCTGCCTTTCCACCCCAACTTCAGCCAGAAAATCTCTAAGTTTATCTGCTCAAAGGGTTCCATGATTTTTAAATATCTTTTAACAATCTAGGATTACTCTATTCCTTTAGAAATGAAGGAACAGGGCTCCCCTGGTGGCGCAGTGGTTGAGAGTCCGCCTGCCGATGCAGGGGACGCAGGTTCGTGCCCCGGCCCGGGAAGATCCCACATGCCGCGGAGCGGCTGGTCCCGTGAGCCATGGCCGCTGAGCCTGCGCGTCCAGAGCCTGTGATCCGCAACGGGAGAGGCCACAGCAGTGAGAGGCCCACATATCGACCAAAAAAAAAAAAAAAAAAAAAAATGAAGGAACAGAAGCAAAAAGAAGTTAAATAACCAGAGAGAAGCACTGTTGAAAGAATGAGTGGTGAAAATCAATATGTAAATCAAGCAACCAATGCCTGGGTGTAAAGAAGAAAAGAAGGTGAGCTTGGATGGTCCTAAGACCCAGGAGGATGAGCACTTTCAAGAGGTGATCCTCACAAGGGCATAGTACAAACCCAAGAGGGACTTTGCTGATTGGCTTAACATTGCTTAACATTTGCTGATTGGCTTAACATTAAAAATCATGGAACCCTTTGAGCCTCTTCCTTTGAACCTCATTTTCTTATAACACTGAAATAGCAAACAGTACCATGACTATTGACCTCTTTCATCATAAATATATTTATCCTCCTGCAAATTAACCTCAGTGATTCTTTTCCTTTTCTTCTGTTTCAATTCTAAACTCCTCCTTTCCTTGGCTACCTCTTCAAACCCCAACCCTTCTATGAGGTTTTATTCTGAATTAGTAAAGCCAGTTTGGTCCCAGACAATTGCATGTAAATTATATTATCCAAAAGCATCAATTCAATCTTGCATCTGTGGCAAATTCTGTCTTGTGAAAAAGTCAGGAAAGAATACTTACAATAATACTGTTAGTTCCCTTCACACACTGGTACAGTGGAACCAGATGATACAAGGAATCATAGAGCTGGAAGTGTCCCTAAGAAACCATTCAAACCACCACCACCATCTTCAAAGAGCAACATCCTAGACTCCTGACAATAAGAAACAATTTGAAACATATCCAGAGGTAAACTTTAACACACACTTTAGATAAAATTGTTCCCATGCCTTCTCTTCTCAGTTCCCATTTCTATATTGTGTCCTCATATTTTTTTTTTTTTTGTGGTACACGGGCCTCTCACTGTTGTGGCCTCTCCCATTGCGGAGCACAGGCTCCGGACGCACAGGCTCAGCGGCCATGGCTCACGGGCCCAGCCGCTCCGTGGCATGTGGGATCCTCCCGGACCGGGACACGAACCCGTGTCCCCTGCATCGGCAGGCGTACTCTCAACCACTGCGTCACCAGGGAAGCCCTGTCCTCATATTTTTATTTTTTATTTCTGTTTGTTATCTTTTGACCCCTCTTTATACTCCTCTTGGTTCTGCATATCCCCCCCTCCTCTTGAAATGCCAGACCATCCACCAGGTTTCAGTGAATAAGAACATTTTTCTAAGCTTCTACGTACTAAATTCTTAACTGGGCATCTGAGTTGCTTTTTCTCAAATTCCTTGAAAGCCTACTAGCAAGTAAAGAGTATTGGTAACATTTTAGTATATTCTATATAATCTTTCATTTTGTTTTTATGTAGAAGGACGGATGGATACATACATACATAGATTCAGAATCTTATTGCTCATGTTTTTGTAAACTTTTTTATTCAACAATATCTTTTGGACATCTTTCTATATTAATAAGTCAACACTGTTGTTTTCATGCTTTTATAGTATTCCATCAACTGTGTGCAATGACATTTAAATAGAGGATGAATTCTGCCTTCCAAGAAGTTGCTTCCTTAGTCTAGTTCAGAGTTTTGATTATTCCAACAGTTCCTAACTGACCTCCTTGTCTGCTTTCCCCTCTATAACCCACCACCCGTATCATTGCTGACCTTATCTTCCTAAAACACAGGGAGGATCATGCTTCTCCTCTTCTTACAATCCTTCTGCTGCTCTTTAGGTAAAATCCAAACTCCTTCCCAGGGCATCCAAGCCCCCAAACCTGTCTCTAGCCTAGGTTTCCTGCTCCATTCCCAGCCTCCCATTTCCCCCAGCCCCTAACATAACAGACTTTTCATCATTTACTGCTCACTGCATGGAAATTCAAGCCTCTGTGCTTTTCCTACTACTTATAAAGTCCTCCCCACCTTGTCTACCTGTTAAATTCCCGGTGCTCTTAAGATCTTCCTCTATAGCATCTGTAGCACCAGGATAGTCACTTTTTTCTGTGTGAATGAAGCCATTCCTAAATTTCTATATAATGGCACTTATATTGTGTTATAATTTTTTATGTATATGTTTATCTCTCCCACAATTCTGGCTTTATCCCTAATGTTTTATACAGTAACTGCCACTCAATAAAAGTTTATTGAACTAAATTCAATCCCTCAACCTGTGGACCAGTCTCACAAGATAGGATAAAGCACTCATTTTACCTTAAATTCTGGATCCCAGGGATGAATTATATTTCCACCCATCACAGTTGTATCCCTGATACAACAGCAGCAATTGAAATTGCTAATTTATTTTTCATCCTCCAATTTCCAGCTTGAAAGTAACACCCCAGATATGCAGGGGATAGAGTCTTAAGGACAGTGTCATTGATATTATTTCCACTCTTTCTACTAGTAGGAGGGAACAGTGAATTCAGGCATTATGTCCAACATTCTATTACAATCCACAAATGTCCTGGAAGAGGCAGCAACTGTGGGAGCAGTCAGTACTGTTCTAGAAAACAATAAAAGGACGTATAAATAATATTTAAATGTGAATTTTGGCAAGTATGAAGTATTTCATTAGTTTTATCAGTATATATGACTTCCTTTTCCCTTTCCCTTTCAAGAAAGAATATACACCTCTCTGCTGAACAGAATCAACCAAGAAATATCAAATGGCATCGTCTTAGATTATGTTTTCAGGTGGGGAACAAAAAGAGTGGTTGTCTAGATAACATTGGCTTCCGTGATATCAATGTTTAGTTTTCAGTTTCCTCTTAGGGCTTCTTGGCTTAGTGGAGCGTGGCGATTCTTCTTTCAATAAAATACAGTCCTACGGCACTGCAATACTAATCATGCTGTATTTTGCTTTGCTTTGTATTGTTTTCATTGTTTCTGATTGCCACTGATTTACTGGATGCTTGACCTCCGAAGTGTGGTTTAGATGGAGACCGAAATCCAATAAAATCAAAATCAACACTGCAATAAAGTGGGTCTGAAAAAATAAAGAAATGTTGCCAACTTAACGATTCTTTCCTTGACAAACCACTAGAGATACCCAATCTCAGATTTCCCTTGAGAGTCAATGAGAACCATTTTTCCTTTAGTGTTCTATTTTTTAAAGAACTGTAACAAAGAAATAGCAAAGTGCAAAAATCATAAATGCACAACAAATGCACAACAAATTTTCACAAAGCAAGCCCACCAATGTAACCAGTACCTAGCGAGGCACCCCAAAAGCCCCACTGTGTAACCCCTATTCTGCTCAGACTATAGATGAACTTTGCCTATATTCTCATTTTACGTAAATGGATTCATACAGTGTATACTCTTTTGTGTCCGGTTCCTTTCACTCCAAGTTACACTGGTGAGATTCGTCTTTGTTTTCACTTGTGGCAACAGTGTGTTCACTGTCACTGCCATAGAAAACTACCCCTTTTTTGTTATTGTTTCAGGAGCATCTAAACAAACAAGTGCTCTGAGGAAAACACATGGATCCCAGGGTTAGAATACAAGAGCTTTAGTCCAAAGAGGAAACAGTGACTAAGATGACCTTTTGAAACAGCTTGAAGTCAATTGTCAAGAAGCAGCTGTCTGAGCAGAGAAGCAGAATAGTAAAAAAGCACCCTGTGAGATAAGCCAGAAGAGCAGGTTTGGAAAGAAATGCCCAGAACTGAGCCAGGGATCCTGGTTCAAAAGAAAATAAACGTTGACCTTCTGAAAAGGTTTTGATCTAGGCTGGTTCTGCCTCGTGTCTTCAGCACAGTCTTTCTTTCTCCGCCTGTGGGGTTCTCCCTCCAGATCCCCGTGGTTGTGAAGGCAGCACCTCTGTAAGGGGTCAGATTTTACCACACCTTTTCACACACTGTTTGATATTTAACCAAAAAGTCCTTGCATAAAAAGACATCTGCATTCTGTTTCTGCCTCTTTTAAACACAGGTGATCAAAAACTCTCTTTGCAAGTTTTAGATATTGCCATTACGGTGAACTCTCGCTTTATGAAAGCTTGTAAGTTACTAAACCATTGTTACCAGCTAATTCCAATATTTAAGATATTGAAATTTGGGCTTCCCTGGTGGCGCAGTGGTTGAGAGTCCGCCTGCCGCTGCAGGAGTCACGGGTTCGTGCCCCGGTCCGGTAATCCCACATGCCGCGGAGCGGCTGAGCCTGTGTGTCTGGAGCCTGTGCTCCCCAACGGGAGAGGCCACAACAGTGAGAGGCCCACGTACCGCAAAAAACAAAAACAACAACGAAAAAAAGATACTGAAATTTTTACTAGTGCTTTTTTTTTAAACTTTTTTCTTTTGCATTTTCTTGATATGATAATCTTCCAATTCTCTTATTACTTCTGACAGCTCTTTTTTTAGGCCTCAACAGCTAGTTCCTCCTCGACTTTTTTTTTTAACATCTTTATTGGAGTATTACTAGTGCTTCTTAAAACTCCCTGCATTTAAAACATTTTCAATTATCAAAACATTCCCATAAATATTGATGCCATATTCTGAAAACAAAATATCCTTTTCTTCCTCCTTAAAAAAAAAAAACAAACCCAATTCACACACACACACAAAAATAGTCTAAAAAATAACTCATTTTGGGCTTCCCTGCTGGTGCAGTGGTTGAGAGTCCGCCTGCCGATTCAGGTGACACAGGTTTGTGCCCCGGTCCGGGATGATCCCACATGCCACGCGCGGTGCGGCTAGGCCCGTGAGCCATGGTCGCTGAGCCTGCGTGTCCGGAGCCTGTGCTCCACAATGGGAGAGGCCACAACAGTGAGAGGCCCGCGTACCGCCAAAAAAAGAATAGAGGCGTTGGAATATTTGCCAAGGTATTAGTAAAAAAGAGTAGAAATGATTTGTGCCAGAACATGACTAATATGAATTCTAGTTTTAAAACCAAATCCACATATAAGAGGATATGACACCCAAAATTCATTTCAATGGCTACTAAAATATGCTAGATTAAATTAAAAGTGGTTTTAAGTTATTTTAGCTCCTTCAGATGGGAGTCTCGGGCTTCCCTGGCGGCGCAGTGGTTGAGAGTCCTCCTGCTGATGCAGGGGACACGGGTTCGTGCCCCGGTCCAGGAGGATCCCACATGCCGCGGGGCCGCTGGGCCTGCACGTACAGAGCCTGTGCTCCGCAACGGGAGAGGCCACAGCGGTGAGAGGCCCGCGTATCACCTAAAAAAAAAAAAAAAAAAGGGGGGGTCTCTTTCCTCACAATGAGAGACTGAGTCAGCTTGTGACTGCTTTGACCAATAGAAGTAGGCAGAAGTGACACTGTGACTCTGAGCTCAGGCTTCTAGAGGCCTTGTAACATTGCTCTCATTCTCCTGTACCTGCTGATTCCACGGGAGATTCCATTTGAGCCCACCTGCTGGAGGAGGATGTCGTGTGGAGCAAAGACAAGCCCTCTCGTCTGAAGTCCCTGACTGTGATGGGGAAATCCTGGTTGAGTGAAATCCATTTCTCCCGTCTTCACTACTCAAGGTCATTTTAAAACTTGCCTGTCCTTTAAGTAGCACATAACCTAAGCAGTAAGACGTTTGCTTGCCTCACGCTCCAGGAACGTGCAGCCAGCTGTGTCTAATTCGAGCTGAGCTGGTTAAAACTGGATAGGACCTCCTAACCTCTAACTGAGCCTGCGCCGGTGTCTGCTCCGTGCCCGTTTGAACGTGCAGAGGGGTGGAGCTGACTTAACGCCTGCGCAGAATGGCAATTACGGCACGTTTTTCCAATCAGCGCTCCCCACGCCTCAGATCCAGCCCATGAATACCGCGTTACTTTATCACATAAATACCCTCGGGGTGGCGTATTTAAGATTTGTTAGGTCTCCTTACTTGGCTGCCTTTTGAATAAACCCAGTCCCTGCTGCAAACCTCACTGTCTCAGCATTTTGGCGTGCTGTGCATCGGGCAAAACAAACCTGCTTCGGTAAGAATGATTAATGTACATGTCAACTCAACTGGCCTAAGAGATGCCCAGAGAGCTGGTAAAACATTATTTCTGGTTGTGTCTATGAGGGCAGCTCTGGAAGAGATTAGCATTTGATTCAGTAGACTGAGTGAAGAGATCTGAGCTCACCAACGCGGGCGGGCATCCTCCAACCCGTTGGAACTTAAAGGCAAAGGAAGGGCAAATTCTTTCTCTGTTTGAACTAGGACACCCATCTTCTCCTGCCCTCAGCCTTCAGACTCAGATTGAATTATACCACTGGCTTGCCAGGTTCTTCAGCCTGCGGGTAGCAGATTGTGGGACTTCTCGGCCTCCATGGCTGTAAGCCAATTCCTATGGTAAATCTCCTCCAGTATGTTTATATATATCCTATTGGTTCTGTTTATCTGGAGAATCCTGACTAACGTACAGTTGATCCTTGAATGATGCGAGGGTTAGGGGTACCGAGGCTCCACGCACTTGAAAATCCACGTATAATTTAAACTCAGTGCTCCACATACACTGTTCCTCTGCAGCCGAGGTTCCTTCACATCCTAGGTTTAACCAACCTCGGACACGTAGTACCGTAGAATTTACTACGGAAAATATCCACGTGTTAGTGGACCCCCGTACTTCAAATCCATGTTGTTCACGAGTCATCTGTACTAACAAGCCCTCAGAAGACTTCTTGAATATACCCCAGGTAAGAGCAGCAAAAGAATTGACTAGCTGAGCCCAGCCCAACTTTTTGAACAAATAAGTTTTTGATTTAAGCCACTAAATTTGAGGAAGTGTTGTTTTGCAGCAAGAGATAACTGAGACTAGTACCCACAGCCCATCTCAGTTACCTCTTGTTTTGTTATGTAACATAACAAATGAGTAAGGAAACTGGCTGGTGTATTTTAGGTTACTATCATGTCTCCAACTTTAAATTTCTACAGCACTTTGCTGCCAAATTTAGGCCCAATTTATTTCTAATCAGGACAACTCTAACTGACTCCTGGTATCTGTGTCTGCCCGCATTTACTTCCTATACCAATCGAATCTCCGTGTTGCCACCAAAGTATCGAGGATCCAAATTAAAATTCTCCCTGCTATCACGCTTCGTTTAAACACTTCTGTCTGGGGGATAAAATTCTGAGCCTGCCTTTCAAAACCCTTTATAATGAAGCCACTATCCCACCAGCTAGGGTTGCTCCCAAAGGTGTTAGCCTCGCTGTGCTTCCATGCTGGGCACATACCATGGCCTAGAAAGTTCCTCACAACACTTGTAACACCAAAGAAAACCCCGAGGCATTAGGTGAAGCACTTAATGGAAGACAATGTCACCTTAAAATTAGTGGAAGCCTGCATGGAATTGTCCAGTACAGCCACAGGTGAAATCACAGGGCAGCCAACCAAATGTGAATCAATGTGCCACTGTCGCTGCTGTTCCATGTCTAAGGTCATATCTGAAGATCCATTTCCTTGGGAAGTCTTAGGAAGCCTTATATCAAAGGTCTCCTGGGAAATTCCAGGAGCTCCCAAGGTGGTTGTGCAAATCCCAGATTCTCATGAATCAGTAATGGGACAAATTGACATCATGTGTTTCATGATGCAGTGCAGAGAAGAACTCAAACATCACTTCTTGCCAAAAATGGATAACCTGAACTTAGTCAAAAGGAAACCAAAGCAAAAATAAATAAATGGGACCTAATTAAACTTAAAAGCTTTTGCACAGCAAGGGAAACTATTGACAAAATGAAAAGACAACCTACTGAATAGGAGAAAATATCTGCAAATAATAGGATCAATAAGGGGTTAATATCCAAAATATATAAGCAGGTACTTCCCTGGCGGTGCAGTGGTTAATAATCCGCCTGCCAATACAGGGGACACAGGTTCAATCCCTGGTCCGGGAAGATTGCACGTACTGCTGAGCAACTAAGCCTGTGCAACACAACTACTGAGCATGCACTCTAGAGCCCACGAGCCACAACTACTGAAGCCCGTGTGCCTAGAGCCCGTGCTCCACAACAAGAGAAGCCACCGCAATGAGAAACCCACGCACTGCAAGGAAGAGTAGCCCCCACTTGCCACAACTAGAGAAAGCCCACGCACAGCAACAAAGACACAACGCAGCCATAAATAAAATAAATAAATTTATTTAAAATACATATAAGCAGCTGATAAAATTCAATATCAAAAAATGACCCAATTTAAAAATGGGTAGAACACCTGAATAGACATAATTCCAAAAAAGACATACAGATGACCAACAGGCACGTAAAAAGATGCTCAACATTGTTCATCATCAGAGAAATGCAAATCAAAACCACAATGAGACTTTGCCTCACTCAGAATGGCTGTCATCAAAGAGACCATAAATAATAATGTTAGAGACAATGTGGAGAAAAGGGAACCCTTCTACACTGTTGGTGGGAATGTAAATTGGTGCAGCCAATGGAGTTTCCTCAAAAAACTAAAAATAGAACTACCATGTGGTCAAGCAATTTCACTCCTGGGCGTATATCTGAAGAAAACAAAAACACTTACTCGAAAAGATGAACCCCAATGTTCATAGCAGCATTATTTATATTTGCCAAGATACGGACGCAACCTAAATGTCCATCAGCACAAATGGATAAAGAAGATGTGGTATATCTTCAAGACATAGGGATAGGGGATTAAGAGGTACAAACTGCTATGTATAAATAAGTTACAAGGATATATTGTACAGCACAGGGGATATAGCCAATATTTTATAATAACTAAAAATGGAGTATAATCTATAAAATTTTTGAATCACTATGTTGTACACCTGAAACTAATATTGTAAATCAACTATACCTCAATAAGATAAAATTTTTTAAAAACACAAATTGATATTCTAAAAATAACTGTTCAGTATTTTTCAAAGGATCAAATCAAGTGTAATGAAAGACTAAGGGGCATCACAGATTGTAGACTAAGGAGACATTAATTAAATACAACATGAGAATCTGGATTGAATTGCAGACCAAGAAAAGAGCATTAGTGGAACAACTGAAAAATTCAAATGAAGTCTACGTGCCAGGTAATAGTATTGTATCAATGTTAGTTTGCTGATTTTGATCATTGTGGTGTGCTTTTGTAAGGTATTATCACTTGGGGAAACTGGATGAAAGATTATGAAAATTTTTGGTATGTTTGCAAATGTTTTGTAAATCTAAGATGATTTAAACCTTCAAAATGAGAGGGTAAAAAGTTTTAATTATTAAAATCAATAGGACAGAAGATGATGGACAATTGAAGAGGACCCTTGAAAATAGGTTACAAATGACATCTGTCCCATGTAGTTGGCTATTGGCTGACCAGAGCAATTATTAGCCACGCTGGTTTGGGGCCACCCTACCCCAACCTCCATACACACGCTCCATACACCTCCATACACACACAACTTTGAATGTGTCACAAAATTTGAATGTGTCACAAAATCCTCAAAATTTCACAACAGTATTGCTCAAAATTCACTTTGATCTTATCGTGTAAAATATCCTGTATAAATACTTCTTACAAGAGAGAAAGGAAAGGAGAGGGAAAGTCATACAAACAAGCGGCTATTTCCAAAAAGGTAGTTTTAAAACCATCAGCTAAAGTAGAATCACCTGCGTAACTTGTTTTTAAAAACTCTCATGCCCAAGGCCCACATCGAACCTAGAGAATCAACATCTATAGGAGTGGAGTATTTGCGTGAGTTCACTGTACGATTCTGAGACATACCAGGGAAGTCTGAGAACTACCATTTAAGAAAATGACTGGTCTCTAAAACGGGATTCATTAACCACTAGATGGTGCCAGGATTCTGAAGATGGAGCTTTCCATGTATATTTCCCTTTAAGTAAACAGTATATTCATTTTCCCTTTTATCTCTCTCCTCCACATCGCCCCAACTTTTAGAAGAAGGGTATAACACACCAAAATCAATACTCAGCATCAGTGTGACACTTTCTCCTTGAATTTATTTTAGCTGTAATAGTCTTGCTCTGAGTGGGTCTTGGGGAAGGCAGATCTAGGGCTTGTTTTTCCCTTAGCATCTTCCTTTCTGAGTGCAAATGTTTTGAAGAAGGAAATCCACTGTGAGTAGTGGCTTCACCAGCAATGAGTGATGGACTAAGAAAGAATTATGTGACAAATTCCTGAAAGCTGTATTTAACCATTTGTAGCTCTTATCTCTGCCCTTTCCCAAAAAACCATGACTTCAAAAATATACCAGAATCATCAGTTTATTCTGTCCTAACTCCCACTGCCTCTATGCAAAAGTGTTTAACTTCTTTAACAGTTTATCCTTTTTTATTTCCAGAGTTTCTTCCCATTAAAAAATCCTGTGTGACGATAATCTCATTTCAGAATTTTTCTGAAGAGTACATTTGTTTGAAATCTGCTCGAGGACATGTACGTAGCCTTACACGTGTTTAAGTATTTTTAAATGTGTACTGAACAGAAAAAAAGCTGGAAAGCTGACCAAGACAACGTATTTCTTTTATTAATCCTGCAAATACCTACTGAGTAATGATATATAGCAGGCACTGTGATACCTACTAACATAGATATACAGGGTTGACCAAAACAGACAAGATAGAAATCTCATGGACTTGCATTCTACTTGAGAGAAACATGTAAATCAACAAAATAATGAGAGAGTGGCAACTCTTTGAAAAAATAAAGCAAAGTGATGTGACAGTTTCTACACAAGGTAGGATTATTTTTGACAGGGTGGTCAGGGGAGGCAACCCTGAAGAGGTGTCATTTGGACCAGGAGTGAATGATGACAAGAAGAGATGGAGATCCAGCTGTCTAGGCAGAGGATAGAGCAAGTGCCAAAGTCCTGGGGTAGGAACATCTGCTATGTTGCAGATCAAGAAGAAAGACAGCTGAGGGAAGCGTCAGCCAAATGAGGTTGAAGACGTGAGCAAAGACCCGATCAGGACCATACATTGCAATTTAAAGTTGTTTTGTTTTGTTGGATGTGGACCATTTTTAAAGTCTTTATTGAATTTGTTACAATATTGCTTCTGTTTTATGTTCTGGTTTTTGGCCACAAGGCATGTGGGATCTTAGCTGACCAGGGGTCAAACCTGCACCTCCTGCATTGGAAGGTGAAGTCTTAACCACTGGACCACCAGGAAAGTCCCTAGATTGCAATATAGATTGCTTTTCTCACATAAAATGGGAAATCATCAGAACGTTTTAAGGAGGAAATCAATATTGTTTCTTTTTCTTTCTTTTTTAAGATCATCTTGGTTCCTGTTGGTAGAGGAGCACAGTGGAAGAAGAGAGAACAATTGCAATACTGCTGCAGTCATCTAGATAAGGGATGATGATAGCTGGATTAGAGATAAGAGTGGAATGGAGAGAAGTGGTCAAATTCTAGATGTGCTCTGAAAGTATGGCCAATCAGACTTGCTGGTGGAGTGCTTGTGGGGAGTGAAGGGGTGAGAGAAATCAACAACACCTAAATTGCTGTCTGATCAACCAGATGGGTGGGGAAGCAACTTACTTAGGGTAAAATGGGACAAGCAAGGTTTGGAGGAGAGCTGTGACTTTAAGATTCTGGTTTGCTAACAGTAAGTCTGAGATCATTATTTAATATGGGAAAAGTTAGGAGGAGATTATAAGATTTGATAGTCATCAGCATACAAACAGAATTTAGAGCCATAAGGCTGAATATCACTTAGAGAACAATATTGATAAGCTGAGAATAATAATACTCCCTATGGTTATTGCAAGGAATAAATTGAGGAATATTTAAAATATCTAAGTGCCCAACAGAGTAGACAATTAACAAAATATGATTTTTCTTCCCTATTTCATTCCTTGGTAAAAGTGGACTCTGCAGTAAATTACAACAGAACTAAAATCTTTCCATTAGCTCAGATGTCTTTACAGTCAAAGGAAATCTTAATAATCACCTGTCTCCACATTTCCAAAATGAGGTTCTTCTAAGGTGTTCACAGGTTTCCGGGATCTCTATTAAGCCTGAGTTAATAAAGTTTAACAAATTTCTTACAACAAGGACCTATTGTATAGCATAGGGAACTATAATCAATATCTTGTAAACTATAATGGAAAATAATCTGAAAAAAGATATAGATATATATGTATGTATAAGTGAATCACTTTGATGCACACCTGAAACACTAAATTGACTATACTTCAATCTTAAAAAATAATAAATAAGGGCTTCCCTGGTGGTCCAGTGGTTGAGAGTCCACCTGCCGATGCAGGGGACACGGGTTCGTGCCCTGGTCCAGGAAGATCCCACATGCTGCGTAGCGGCTGGGCCTGTGAGCCGTGGCCGCTGAGCCTGCGCGTCCGGAGCCTATGCTCTGCAACGGGAGAGGCCACAACAGTGAGAGGCCCGCGTACCACAAAAATAATAATAATAAATAAAATTTTAAAAAATAAAGTTTAACAGATTTCTTAAATGTAGGTCCTCACAAAGCTCTCTAAGGAATGGAACTTGTACCCAGCATTTCCCAACTTTCATACAGGCTGGAGAAAGTGTAACAGGGAAGAACAAAATCTGACACCATGTTGGATCTGTTTCTTTTACTTTAATCTTTGCTCTCAGTTACTTTTGCTACTATAATCACTAAAATGATGTTGTCTATAGCTATTGGCATACATAATGGCCTCCCTTGGGTAACCCTGCCCCTCTACCTAAATGTTAAACTAAAGTGCCTTTGTTCAACTCACAGGGAAATATTTTGACCCTGCCCACCTGTGAATGGCTTCAAGAAAGAAGAAATTAACGTATCCCCTCCCTGAGGCTGGCCAAACCATGAGTTGTTTTGCAAGACTTATGGCCTTTTTACTTTACTTCCTCACCTCCTCCCCCTCTCTGTTCTATAAAAGAAACTAGCATCCAGACCCTGATAAGATGATACTCTAGGATATTAGTCCAGCATCTTCATGGACGCCCGGCTTTCTGAATAAAGTCGTATTCCTTGCCTCAACACCTCGTCTCCCGATTTATTGGCCTGTCGTGTGGTGAGCAGAGTGAGCTTGGACTCGGTAAAAAAAGTGTCCATAGGAAAGCACTGATTTACTCCAAGCCCACATTTTACAGATGAGACATCTGAGGACAAGGGGGATAAAGTCTCCTAGCTTGGAACTTGTTATAACAGAATATACCATTGCTAAGATACTGCTATTGTTACTAACATCACCCCAACTTTCCCACCAGCCTTCCCCTCTGCGTAGTCTGTTCCTACCCTTTTCCTAAAAGCTGAGTTTATGAGGTGTCTATAGTAAGCATTCAGGTTGATGAGATGCCTATAGAAGGCCTCAAGTTCCTTTATATGTCTGAATAGTACCCATGTGGTTTATGAGAAGTTGCCTAAGAATGACTGTGTTTCATATCCATAATACAGAGTGGGAGGTAGATTTTTTTTTTTAAGTACCAAGTAGATGATCAAGTTGTTACTATATTTATGGCTTCACCTGCAGTCACGTGTGTGACTTTGGATCCTTCACATCATGTAAAATTCCTGAACTTTCATTTATCTGGCTGTTAATAATAAGGACAGTAAAATGAGGGTTAATATTTGCCAAAGCTTTGGCTCAAAGCTCAAAGTTTCTAAATCAGTAGAAAGTATCTTTTACCAGTGGCCAAAAGTACATTGAACTAACTTTTCAAAAAGCAATAGCTTCTGTTTTTCCCTAATTTCTTTCCCTAACTGTAAGGTTAAGCCTCGGAGACAAAGAACAGAGCTTTGACGAGGGCCCTTTCTCATTACAGTTTTGCAGAGAAGAAAACTGGAGCACACAGACATCAAACCTTAGCGTGTCTGAGGGCCCATAACACGGCAGGCATGAGCTGGCTTGGAAGCCAGCTTCGTCTTACACTGAAGAAGGCGTGCTAGACTCAATGCAAAAACCTGGAGAGCGGTCGAGGGAGAGGTGAGAAGCGCGTCTGGAACAGACCTGACAAAAGTGAGTAGCCGGCTGGTGCTTCTGTAGGCTTTCCGTGGAGGACTTTCCATAGGAGGACTGAAGGGGAGGCTGGGGAGGAGGGGCACGTGGTGGCAACCGTGTGCAGGTCTACCAAGTACGATTTTAAGATCTGTAAAAGATGTCCTCTACCCACCTTTCCTTATCTCTGATGACAAGAGGCTTCTGAAACATATTCAGCTGTTATCCCAGGAAGGTTCCACTGCACTACCTAAGTTCCCCCTGCTCACTTACTGAAACCGAAGCCTCTCAGAGTGACTTTCGTGTAGCTCAAGCAGTTGACAACAGTTAAAATAAAATTGCTCCTAGGAGGCGCTGTTATCATCTTACCGTATTAATAATATGAATGTAGAATCTGAAGCGGTTAGCTATTGCTCTATAACAAACCATCTCAAAACATATGGGTTCAAAACAACTACTTATTATTTATGGATCCACAGCTTAGCAGGTAGTTCTAGTGATTTAATCTAACTAATCACTAATCTAGTGATTAGTTCTACTGATCTAGACCAATTAGATTTTGGCTGGGCTCAGTCATGTGTCAGATGGCAGGTCAACTGGGAGCTGAGTGGTCTGTGAAAGCTGGAATGACTCATCTCTGCTGTACGTGGTCTCACCTGGAGCATGCCCCTAATTCAGGCATGTTGTCATGGTGACCATAGAGAAGCCAAAGGGGAAGCAGAAACAGGCACGGCTTCTTGACTCAGACCTGTCACAATATCACAGTGTACTGGCCAAAGCAAGCCACAAAGGCAGCCCATGTTAGAGGGGCAGGTACTCCAAAGTTATCAGACAAACAGTATGGATACAGAGAAGCCATTAATTTAATTGAGATCATCAATGCCTTCAATCTAACACAGGACAGAAGAGCACATCCTGCTTGAAAGAGTAGGAAAAGGAGGATAGAGAATAAAAGTTATGTGCATTTTTAATAATCTCATGCATAGAAGTCTCTAGTTCTAGTATCTAGTCTTGAACTCAAGCAAATTGCAGTCTTTCTTCTCTATGTAAATCTTCATCTTAGTATTTCCTATACAAATAAATCTTCTCCCCACATACAGTTTGTTTTGCAATGGTCTTAGATTAAAATGAATTAAATATTTAAAAATATTTACATTTGAGTTCAGCCAATTAGACTTTTGTTTGAAATAGAGTAAAAAAAAATGTTCATGTCATTTTATTATTCTCCTGGTTAATGAGCAACTTCAGTGTTTGCATTAGTGTCATGGTGGAACAGCTAAAAAGAAGGAAGAATAAAAAAGATCAACTCCTATGATGAATACAGTATAAAACATGTTCTTTAAAAAAAGTATATTCTGATTATAGAAAGCACAGATGAGACATGGGCGATAAAATATTGATATTTTATCAATATTTTGATAATATCCAATCTGTTATGTTGGGTATGTTTAATCCAAATGAATATGAAAGTTGTTATATTTGGCATGTTTAATTTAAATAATGTACAGTCGTGAACTTTTGGACGTAAACTGAGGACCAGTTAGGGAGAATTAGGGTGGAACCTCTGAGGTAGCAGATACTCACTGTCTTCTAAAGTGAGGAAGGACATCAGGATTGTAGTAAGACATAGATCACCGTGAATAAGGGGTCAATGAAAGTAACCCCACAGCAGCCTCAAGATAAGATGAAGCTCCTGAGGTGAGAAGTTATTATCTTAGCAGTCCTATAGAATGTCTCTGTGGTCAATTGCTCACCTTCACATATAGGTTTCAGGTGTGGCTGACCCGTCCCTCTGACCGTACTCTGAAAGCGAAACCTTCTGATACAGCACTTGTGAGGGAAGAACAGGCCACTTGGCTGAAAGGGTTGTTATTGACCAGATCAGGAGTAAACTCAAAGTTCCTTCCTGGCACTCCTCAGAGCTTCTTGAAGATCAGCTGGCCTCTGGAAGATGTGGAAAAGACAACAGGGCCTGCCAGCAAAGAGGAGCACCCAGCAGACATTCCGAGCACAACTCATGCCCTAGGAGAGTAGGCTCCAGGGGAAAGCAGTGAAGCCCATGGATCCAGACGTAGAACTGTAAGTGACAGGTCCCAGACCTGGAAAAGGTAGTTGAGAGTAGAGTGTTGCCTCTTTGCTATGTAAAATGTCTTTTGGGTATGTCAAGGACAGAAAGGCTCCACATGGAGATCTGTGGTTGCCCATTGCGGGCAGTTTCTTTTTTTTTTTTTGTGGTACGCGGGCCTCTCACTGTTGTGGCCTCTCCCGTTGCGGAGCACAGGCTCCAGACACGCAGGCTCAGTGGCCATGCTCACGGGCCCCGCCTCTCCGCGGCATGTGGGATCTTCCCGGATCGGAGCACGAACCCGTGTCCCCTGCATCGGCAGGAGGACTCTCAACCACTGCGCCACCAGGGAAGCCCCAAATTTTGGTTTTAAGTTCCTTTTAATCTAGAAAGATAGGTTAGGTTTTAGGTTACCTTCTTTGACTTCCTTGTAAACAGACACTGTAGATTAGGCTTTTGGTTTTTACTGTGTTTTCTAGTTTAAAGTTTGTAAAACTACTAGCAGCGCACCATGTATATGGAGAGGTATTGAATTTTTTGAAAATTCCTTTACAATTCCAACTACAATTGCTTAAACATCCCTCAAAGAATCGTATCTGCAGAAGATTCTTTTATGGGAAGGTGCTCAGGCTCAGCTCAGACGTGGGGCAATAAATAAAAGGTCTCCAGAATGACTTTTGAAGGCATCGCGGTAGGTACACACAGATACCGTGAAAGCAAACACTGTATGAGTCATGCAGAAAACATAATATAATATGTAAGTAGGTTGAAGAGACTAGGAACCATGTGTTCTATTTTCCTTTAGCAGAGAATGTGTATAATAGTGAAAAGACATATGGCTTTGGATTCTATACGCTTGCATTTAAATTTCAGCTCTGCTGCTGTTTAACTGAAGGTGTAAGCTAGGAAAAGAAACTGTTTCTCTTCAGGTTGGTTTCCTTATCTCCACAATGGTGAGAAATTACGTGTTTTCCAGCATTAGAGGAAGATTAAATAAGTTTCTATATATAAAGTGCTTGGCATATAGAAATTACACAACAAATAAGTTCGCTTCCACTCTTTACCCTCCCTCCCTGAAAACCTAATAAGAACCACTGGAACACAGTTTCTCAGAAAAACAGTCTGTTTCTTCAGCCCCCATGATGGCCCAGCCCAATCACCAAACCACACCTTACTCTGCAGAGTTTTCACAGGTGCATAAGGCAGAATGCAAACTCTGGTTTACCAGAAATCTCACAATGACTTCTAACCAGTCTGGGCTAAACTCTCCCTGTGGCTATGGAGGGGTTGGTCAGTAGCTATACCTAGGTTTGAGTCTCAGCTTGGTGACGTACAAGCTGTGAGACATGAGATGGCTTCATGAAACTTGCTGAGCCTCAGCATCCTCCTCTGCAAAATGAGGGTGAGAACTCCTTTCTGGAATCATTTCCAGCATTGCACACATGCATGTTAAGAAGCCTACCACCGGCTGTAGTCCCAAGTGGTGCTGCTGAAATGGGCAAGTTCATGAAACCCAAGAATGTGGTTCTGATCCTGGCTGGATGCTACTCCAGACGCAAAGAAGTCATTGTGAAGAACACTGATGATGGTACCTCAGACCGACCCTAGAGCCATGCTCTGGTGGCTGGAATCGACTGCTATCCCTGCAAAGTGACAGCTGCCATGAACAAGATGAAAATCACCAAGGGGTCAAAGATCTAGTCTTTTATGAAAGTTTATAGTTATAATCACCTCATGCCCACAAGGTAGTCTGTGGATATCCCCTTGGACAAAATTGTTGTCAACAAGGATGTCTTCAGAGACCCTGCTCTCAAACACAAGGCCCAGTGAGAAGCCAAGGTCAAGTTCAAGGAGAGATACGAGACCGGCAAGAACAAATGGTTCTTCCAGAAGCTGCAGTTTTAGGTCTGTCTTGTTTCAGTTATTAAAAATACCAAAACAAAACAAAACAAAAAGCCTACCAACCATCATCACAAATGTGGTGATCTTTATAAAAACTCTGCCAATTTGTTACCCAATTGGGTCATCGTCTGCATTTTTTTATAACTAGTAGAGAATATTTTCACTTGTTTATTAGCCATGAACATTTCTTCTTCCATAAATTGCATGCTTATATCCTGACTCACATCTTAAAAGATACCATGAAATAAATTTTTAATACTAAACTATCACAGACAGTACCATCACAGTCAGCTGTTGTAAATTCGGCCCAGCCTCACTATTCGTCACTGTTTTTAAAAAAATTACAAGATGAATGCTAAATTGAAGAGAAGTAATCAACAGTAAATAGAAACGTATTAGTAAATGAATCTCTTTCTCTTCGCCGGTATTTAAGAGATAGTATTTCATGCTCTTCTAAATGCCTGAAGATTTTGTAGAGAATCATCATTATTAATATTCTTTGTTATACCACTGTTACAAACAGGTGAAATAAACAACCACCTAAAAAACATGATTTAAGGATTACCAAGAAGGATAAAGGGAAAATACCAACTATCCTGGCCCTGGACTTATGTAGACTATGTGAAAAATATAAAAACACATGTCTTCAAAAGAAACAGTGGTGATCAAATTAACCCACTGTGAATAAGTTTCTAATAATATTGTTAAATAGTTAGCCAGAAATAAACCCTAACATTTATGGTCAATTCATTTTCAACAATAGTGTTAGGGAAACTGGCAAAAGAGTTAAGTGCTAGGACAACATGCAAAAGAATGAAGTTGGACCATTACCTCATAATACACTCAAGAATTAACTCAGGGACTTCCCTGATGTTCCAGTGGTTAAGAATCTGCCTTCCAATGCATGGGATGCAGGTTTGATCCCTGGTCGGGGAATGAAGATCCCACGTGCTGCAGGGCAACTAAGCCCGCGCACCACAACTACGGAGCCCGAGTGCTCTGGAGCCCACATGCCACAACTAGAGTGAAGCCCACGCGCCACAACGAAGAGCCCACATGCCACAACAAAGATCCCGCATGCCGCAACTAAGACCCAATGCAGACTAATTAATTAATTAACTTTAAAAAATGAATTAACTCAAAGTGGATCAAAGACCTTACACTAATGTAAATGCTAAAACTCTTAGAAGAAACTCTTAGAAGACCTTGGGTTAGGCAATTATTTCTTAAGTATGACACCAAAAGCACAATGATAAAAGAAGATTGATAAATTGGATGTTATCAAAATTAAAGACTTTTGTGCTTCAAAGGACACGATCAAGAAAGTGAAGAGACAACTACAGAATGGGAGAAAGTATTGCAAATCATATTTTGGAAAAAGAACTCATATCTGGAATATATGAAGGATACAACTCAATAATAAAAAAGACGACCCAACTTGAAAATGGGCAAAGGATTAAATAGATTCTTCTCCAAATAAGAGATATAAATGCACAGAAAAAATGCTCAAAATCATTTGTCATTAGGAACATGCAAATCAAAAGGATAACGATACACCATTTCAAATCCACTAGAATGTTTATAATCAAAAAAAAAATAGTAAGTGTTGTCAGGCATATGGAGGGATTGGAACCCCCATCTATTGCTGGTTGGACTGTTAAAATGGTGCAGCCACTTTGGAAAACAGTTTGGTAGTTATTCAAACAGTCAAACATAGCAATTTTACTCCTGGGTGTACAACCAAGGTAATTGAAAATATATGGCCACACGAAACTTGTACACAAGTTTCCATAGCAGCATTATTCATAAAGCCAAAAAGTGGAAACAACCCAAATATCCTCCACCTGAAGAATAGATAAATACAATGTGGTATAGCCATACAATGAAATACCGTTTGGTCATAAAATGGAATGAATTACTGACACACGCTACAATGTGGACAAAACCTGTCAGCATGCTACGTGAAAGAAGCCAGCCACAAAAGATCACATACAGAATGATCCCATTTATATAAAATACCCAGAATAGGTACTTTCCCTCTCTATAGCTGAGATATGAAATGTCTCATATAGAGCAATTACATTAATAGATTAGCTGTTGCTGAGGGCAGAGGAAGGAGGCGGTGGGGGGATGGAGAGTAACTGCTAATGGGTACAAGGTTTCTTTTTGGAGTGTGGAAAATGTTCTAAAATTAGATGATGGTGGTGGTTGTGTAACTCGGTAAATAAACTAAAAACCACTAAATTATACACTTTAAACAGGTGGACTTTACATTCCGTACATGGTATCTGAAGCTGTTTTTAAAACCTTCAAAAACAGATAATTAGTTACTTTTTATAAGGCCCTATGATTTTATTATAAATGTTGGTAAAAATAATTATAAATGTTGGTAATAATTATAGCAACTTACTGAGTGCTTATTATGTGCCAGACAATATTCAAAGTCTTTGCAAGTATTAACTAATTTACTTTCCCAACAAACCTATTAGGCAAATACTATTATTCCCATTTTACAGATTAGAAAACTGAAGCTATTAAGTTGCATCATAAGAATTCAAACACGGAGAATCTGTGTTTTTAAATAAAATATTTACTAGCCCTGGAATCCAATAGCAAAATATGGGGAGAAAATCCCTAAAATTCAGAGAATTGGGGACATTTTTAAATATTATGATTAACGACAAAGCCTAAAAAAGTTAATACCTAAGAGTAAAAGAAAAATTGTTACTTCACACAATAGCAGTGGAAATGAAAGGCTGTAGATTATGTAATCGTGCTCCTCTCTTGTCCTGTATAAAGACAACAGTAGACACAGATGGGCTGTTGCTGAGACTCCCTCATATGTTTTCATTCTCCCGTGAGTGACAGGAGGAGGAATTCTACAGAGCCGCACGGTGGGAACAGGAGCCAGATTACCAGGCCAGGAGTGAAGAGAGAGCCAGGAGGGCAGCCCCAGCTCTGCCACTAATTATTCACGTGACCTTGGGTGGGTCATCTGACCCTTCTGAACACAAATGATACATCTATAACATGAAATATCTTTAGGTCCCTATTTCTTTCAGAATCTCATTATCTACCATTTAGTTTCTAGACTAATCTCAGAAACATTTTGGCCAGTGTTATGTTTACTCCCAAACAAATCTTGCTCAAATCTGTTTCATGGACTTCTCCAAACATGTCTTTTCTGGCCCTATGTCAACTCCTCTGGCCCCTGGTGCTCCAGCTGTGGGGAGGGAACAGAGAAGATTGTCTGTTCCTCACTTTGAATGCAAGGCCCCTTAAAAATAATAAAAATCCGTTTAGTAAATGTTGGATGTATTTCCAGGATTACCAAACAATTTGACATTCCTTTAGAGTAAAACATAATTTTGATGATGATGAAATAGTCATTGTGATTCTGGGAACTGAGGATTACAGATGATTTTTAAATTTTCTTCCTTATATTTTGTGTATTTTGTCTTATAAACCAAAAAAGTATGTTTTTAAAACCTTATGGTACAACATTATGAACCACATCAACCACATTATTTAACCACACTAAAAATAATACCAAAAAATCCCTTATGAGGGCATTAAAAAATCGTATGATGTTCATAAATATTTCTCTGGAAATTATTACCAATTTGTGTAAAATCAAACAAGACAGAATATACTATAAATCCTATGCAATTTGTCAGATGATAATGCTATTTAAATCAAAGGACACAGTTTTTTAAATATGGTAACTCTAGGGCCATATTCATACATTTACCATGCCCTGAAGTTGAAACATTTAAATGTTTACTGCAGAGTGAGGGAGTCAGCTTGTACTGGCTCACAAGAGCTAGTGGTCAGCACCTCTTCCTAAAGCCATGTTCAGTGGCATCACATTGGTAGCTTAAAATCAGCCATGGTGGGAGTGTTTACACTCTGGAAGTTGGCAGATGCTCCAAGTCAGAGAACTTGGGTTTTCAAATTTCTTTCCCTAATATGACAGAGACCAAATGCATGAAAAGAAAGATTGCCTTAAGTCTGATATGGCCATGTTTACTGGAACAGCAAGATCACCTTTCTGGAACAGCAAAATCAACTTTCTAATCTTTCTGGGAGCAAAACTTTCTTTAAAATGACCAAACTATTACTATTACTTTCTTTAAAATGACCAAACTATTACTGCAGACAGTAATAGTTTTCCATCATGGGCAACACAGTCAGTCTCTCTATATCCTCTCAGAGAAGGGCTCACAACTTTAGGGGAGGAACTAATCCCTCTCCAATCTTAGAAACCACAGAATAAAGGAGCTTGAAGCAAGAGGAAGGGACTTTAGATATGACATCATCCATTAGTTAGACTGGAGTATTCTAGGCTGCTTGGTGGGGCCATTAGCACCAATGTCAACACTCTCCCGCTGGAGTTAAGTCTTCCACAAGCCACGTGCAGACACACAGCTGATGTGACATTCTGAAAAGGAAATCATATCTTTCAATTATATTATAATAATCCACTCAGCTTTAGAGAAAATATGACCAGCTCAAATTGTAATCTTCCCTCCTCCTCATCAGTAGCATTTTCTGAATGCTTGCTATGCACAGGCTTCATGCTTGAAGTTTACATTATCATCAAGTTCTCACAATAGTCTTTTAATGATGCTATTTTCATTACCATTTTTACGGAGGCTTGGAAAGGTTAAGTACCTTTCCAAAGTAACACAGCAAGGAAATAATGGAACCACCCTTCTGATCCAGGCAACCTGACCCCCAAACCCACACCCTAAACCACAACATTACACAGCCCACTCCAGGAATGTGGGTAAATTCACATTACACCCAACACTGGTTTGCCATATACGGCTATTCCACGATGAAGTCTGAATCTCCATGTAACTTCACCAGGCCATATGTTCCTTTGCTCAAATGGCAGCAGTATGTGTGTAGAGTATACAAACTAATTTTTTTAATACTAGCCTGAACAAAGCATAATCCATCAGATAAATCTTAAAGCACAAATATTTATGTTACTTAATTGTAGAGGAAATCTAGTTTATTTATAAATGGAAATTTATATTCCATTCCTTGGAAGGCTGGTTTTCAAGCTCTGTTTATCTGGTAGTTTCAGTTTGGTCTTGTGCCTCAAAATCCAATTCCCACAGCTCTAGGAGGAGGAGAATATACAGGCATGAATCCCCATCTCCTATCTAGCCTGACACCAGTAGGCATATTTGTTCCTTATTTGTGGACTTCAGAATGGTTGGATGTAATAACTGTCGACTGAAAAAAACAACATGCGCAACGTAAAAGTCGAGAGTTAAGTTTTATGCAGCAGCAATTTTTAGGACTTCAAGCCCAGAAGGCAGCACCTCAAGTAACCCTGAGAGAACTGTTCCAAGGAGGCAAAGGGAGGAGCTAGGTTATATAGAAGTTTTGCAACAAAAGGCAGGTAGTCTGGACATCAGAAGATGATTGTAAATTAAAGAAAACCAGATATCCCAAGTTAAGGAATTTAGCACTTTTCTGTGTATGGGAAGGTGCTAGAGTCTGGGCACACTGAAATCATTCCTTTGATATGCACCTCAGCTATCTGGGGCCAGTAATCCAGTGTTTTCACATCCTGAGTTTCCTCAGGGCTCACCAGCTCACCATCGGTGGTGGCTGCAATCGCTGATGACTATGACATCCTTTGTTTACTGATATGGCAGGAAATATTCCATTTCTCATAACCAAAGGTTACCATCATTGCACAAGATGAAATCCTTGGAACTATGGACCTTGTTTCATTGAAGAAAGAAAAAAATCTTACAGGAAAACTTTAATGAGCCAGGTTTAAGGGGAGAAAACTAGAACTAGAGAAGACTTTCAACATCATCTAGGGTGGGGCTTTCAAACTCA
Source organism: Grampus griseus (assembly GCF_964374135.1). NCBI lineage: Eukaryota > Metazoa > Chordata > Mammalia > Artiodactyla > Delphinidae > Grampus > Grampus griseus. The sequence continues at coordinate 103,895,540 of NC_139019.1, forward strand.
AATGCAGGTTATGAGAGTAAGTGAAACAAAGCAAGCAGAGTGAGGCACTGAGGAAGGCTGGAGACTGAGGCAAACTACAGAGGTCGGCCCCATCACAAGGGACCTCTACAGCTTAGTACCAGCCAACTATTGCCATACTCTTGTCAGGTCTGATTTTCCGGGCAAGGCCAGATAACCATGTTTTCTATGAAATGCATAGGAAATTTCTACTTACAAAACATGGTAGAGGCCAAACAGAACATGTCAGCAGGCCAGATCTAGCCTACTATCTCTTCACGTAGTAGAAGAGAAAAAAGTCCAGAGATGTTAACTGAACTCACCACGTGGGAGAGCCCACATTGCTTGTTCTCTTTTCTATGTCAGACTCTTCTACAGTCTCTGTTTATAAAGACATAGCACTGTGACTTATTGGAGAGCATCAGAAAAATGAGGTGTTGGGCTTCCCTGGTGGCGCAGTGGTTGAGAGTCCGCCTGCCGATGCAGGGGACACGGGTTAGTGTCCCGGTCCGGGAGGATCCCACATGCCGCGGAGCGACTGGGCCCGTGAGCCATGGCCGCTGAGCCTGCGCATCCGGAGCCTGTGCTCCGCAACGGGAGAGGCCACAACAGTGAGAGGCCCGTGTACCGCAAAAAAAAAAAAAAAAAAAGAAAAATGAGGTGTTTCCATCACTGCTGGTCTTACTTAAAACTGCCTGCTAGTTGTCAGTTTTTGTCTTGTTTGGTCTTGCTTATTGATCTCCCTTTCCATGGAAGGCTATAAAAGGTCTCTGCTACCTTTGTTTTCATTCTGGTTGTTATCATAGATTATTCATTCTTTTGCCAGTGTCTCTGCTCCTTTTATAGCTATATTGACAAAAATGTCCTACTCCAGTTATTTCTCTTTGATCACCTGGTCTTTGTTTTAATTTTCACACATAAAACTGAAAGCTGTGGCAAAGGCTCGAAGTGCTTTGATCGGAGGCCACATCTAAATGGTCAAAGGGGTCAAATAATGGCAGCTCTGTGCCTGCAAGTGTAGACTGATGCACAGCAGTCAACTGCCATCCATTTAAATAAAGCAATCAGTCAGTCACATTTTCTTTTAGTGGCCATGTGCCATCAGAACCTTATTCCTGTTTGAACATAAAGTCCAGATGTTAACTACTAGCAAATTTTTAAAGATTGCTCATGGGCATCTCATATCACGAAGTGAAATTCAGTGGAAAAGCCACACCTGCCTTCAGACCCTCCCATCAGTATCTGTAGTTTAACACTGACAAGCTCTAGGGAAGGCACGAGCGCTCCTCTTTTTCTAGCACTTTCTGCTGACTTCTATGCCTCCCTCCCGCCTCACGGTTTTCCTTACCTTCTGGCTCTTGAAGACATTTGAGTTTGTGACCCATGCTCTAGAGTTTCAGCAAATCTCATCTCTGGCACAATTTCTTATGATAAGGAATGAACTCAACATCTTACATAAGAGCTCAGTCAATACTGTTTCCACTACTTCGAAGCTACCTCCCCTAGACTGCCTTCTTCCCTCTTTTTTTTTTTGCGGTATGCAGACCTCTCACTGTTGTGGCCTCTCCCGTTGCAGAGCACAGGTTCCGGATGCTCAGGCCCAGCGGCCACGGCTCACGGGCCCAGCCGCTCCGCGGCATGTGGGATCCTCCCGGACCGGGGCACGAACCCGTGTCCCCTGCATTGGCAGGCGGACTCTCAACCACTGCGCCACCAGGGAAGCCCTTCCCTCTTTTACTGTTAATTAATTTTTCAATTCCATGTATTTTATCTTCCTAGCTCCATTTTTGGAGCAAGGACCTATTTCTTAAAATATTTTTGTATCACTCACTGCAGCTAGCATGGAGCCTTACTGATAAAATATTGTTGAAAAGAAAGCTCCTCTATTGAAAAATATGTCCAAGATTGGCTGCTAACCCTGGGATTTCCTCCTTCAGAGACATTTTTTCCTGAGCTAAGCATTGCCCCCACTTAAAATCTAAACCTGCCTGTAACATGTTTCATTAGTTATAATATCTGTACTGATTAGACTTTTTTGTTTATAAGGAGCAGAAACTACCTTATAGGTTGTTGCTATTATATGAGGTATGGTGATGGGTCTGTTTTTTTTTTTGGTTGAAGTATAGCTGATTTACAATGTTGTGTTAGTTTTGAGCATACAGCAAAGTGATTCAGTTTTGTAGATAGATAGATGATAGATAGATAGATAGATATACTCTTCCATTATAGGTTATTACAAGATATTGAATATAGTTCCCTGTGCTATACAGTAGGTCCTGGTTGCTTACCTATTTTATATATAGTAATGTATATCTGTTAATCACAAATTCTAAATTTATCCTTCCCCCACCTTTTCCCATTGGTAACCATAAGCTTGTTTTCTATGTCTGTCTTTGTTTTGTAAATAAATTCATTTGTATCATTTTTTTTAGATTCCACATATAAGTGATATCATGTGATATTTGTCTTCTGTCTGACTTCACTTGGTATGATAATCTCTAGGTCGTAATGGGTTCGATTAATACACTTCAGTATAATTTAGCTTATCTAATATCTTTCCAACATAATTACAACACAAAAGGGGAACATAAGGGGAAATATAAGGGGAAAAAGAAAAATACATATACTGCACCATCAGAAAAGGATAAGGAGGGAGGCTGGGTGCAATGCACCATCACAACTGCAGCAAGACAACACATGGAACCAGGGTGACCACCTGCCTTGATTGGCCCAACCCTAAGAGGTTCCTAGAATGTGGGGCATTCAGGGCTAAAATTAAGAATATCCTGGACAAACTGGGATAAACTGATCACCTTATTAGGCATCAGTAAAATCCCACTGAAACATACACTTTATCTAATTTCAAAAGTGTGCTTAGAGTCAGTACTACGCACGGAGCAACACAAACCTGCCCCTGGCTGGTTATCAGCTGGTTAGAGCAAAGTGCTAACAAGAGCAAGGCTAAAGGTTTGATTTCCCAGGAAACTTTGCTCTCTTCCACTATCAGAATCTGTGTACTTCACTTAAGCCCGTCGTTCTCCAATGTCACTGACTCATCACAAAAGGAGGAGAAGAGAGAACACAGCTACATCAGACCAAATCCTTCCCTGCCACTAGTAACACTGGCGAAAAACCGATGTTTTTCTTGTGAATAAACATTAAGTGATTGAAGAAGCTGAAGATCATCACATAGGAAATTTATTTTCCTTCCTGCTTTTAGTAGGGTTATAAATAACAATAATGATAATACATAGAATATTCTGCTATATGATTTCATTCTAATCTAGTGAGAGACACATGGCTGATACCACGCTCAGCAGGGCTGGGATCACCTGTGGTTAGACAGCCAGAAGCAATGGATGGAGCCTGAGCCCTTGCCTCCTAGTGATTTTTTTATTTGTTTGTCTTTGTTGTCATCACCATTTTGGTAGAGGGCTCAGCCTCCTATAACCAGCAAAATACACAACCTGAATGTTGAGACTCCCCAAACTTTGTACATATCACTTCCATAAGAACTCCAGAACTCTTCTGGTCTCAAAGACCAAGCAGCATAGCCTTAAGGCTCCCATGTGTCTTACCAAATGTGGGCTCGTTATTTCCTGTATGGTAAAGGCATAAAGCACATCCACATTCCTTGCCCTGTTGTTCAGGCTCAGGAGGTTAAAGAAAGCACCCCTACTTTTAATGTTTAGATCCTGCCTGGCTCTGCATCTCGTTGTCTTAAGTTTTTCCTTTTCCATAGACTTTTCTGCCTAAATCCAGAGTTATATGGTGTTCCTATTAGTAACCTGAAAGCTGAGTTTGCCAAACACGTTTATTTCTCCTTCAGAGCAAATGGGTAGGATGAAAACCACTCTTGTCATACTTACATGTTACTCATTAACTGACTGCAAAAAAAAAAATTGCCTCAGCTAGATTAGGAGTCATGTGAAGAAGTAGCTTCCTGCAGTGCAGGAACTGAGAGAGGCTGAAACGCAGAGATTTTCACATTATTGGGGAGGTTGAAAATTGAGCCCTTGAGTTTATTTCTTGACTTGGCGATTGACAAATCCACAATGGTGAAGAAAAGGCTGTCATCATCCAATGACACAGTGCTCCAGTCTGAGATTCCAGGCAGCCCAAGCAAGGTGGATGCGGAGGCCCGGAACAGCATCCCTGACAGCCCCGGCTCAGTGTTTCTCAGGTGGGTACATCCCGTCTGCCCCCCTGATGGCCTCAGCCACCCGACAGGTGTTGCTTCGAGAGCCCCTTCCTCATCCCCGGAGGGAGGATTCTACCAGGTAGAAAGAGAAGGCACAGCCCAGGCCCCTGGGCTGGTGGATTTTAAGGGGGTACATAGCAAAGGACATGATCTGCTGAGCAAATAGAACTCTTACCACCATTAAGGGACAATAATTGTTAGTGCCTTCTTCAGTACTTTTCAGTACATACTAGAAAACTGGTCAGCTATGCAGTTACTCAATTCCTGACCCACTCTCAGGGTCATAGGAAGTGAAGCCAAATGGTTAAACCAAAAACCTTACTTTGGTGTCAAAATTACTGTATTATTGTCAAAACAGTAATTATTAAAATATTAAAATAATTTTCTTCTTTGGACCTTTCTAAATTAAATATTAAAATAGTACTGGCTATGCTCTGATCCAGCAACTTACTGTACAGTGATTTAAAGCAGCTTTGACTAGGTTCAGAACATATCTTCTTTAGCTGTAAGTATTAATATCTACATGCACACCACTCTGATAATTATATATTTTTAATGAAAATTCATTTATCTACTCTTTTTCATTTTATCTAATAATTCTCTAGCAACTTATAAAATGTAGAAATCAAGTGCAAGTGGCATCAATTACAAGAAAAAGTTCCTTATGCAACTCTTTTAAAATTGAGGTTTAGTTGATTTACAACATTATATTAGTTTCAGATATACAACATAATGATTCAAATTTTTATAGATTATACCTCATCCAACTTTGGTGTAAACTTTTTTTAATGGAGGTGACATTGGTCTATATCATTACATCGGTTTCATGTTTACAACATTATATTTCTACTTCTGTGTACCTTATAGCATGCTTACCACCTAAAATTTACTTTCCGTCTGATGTAAACTTTAATGTAACTTCTATGTAAATTAAGTCAAGGCAGAGGAATAGCTCCACACCTGAACTTCACTTTTCCATATTATATCCAGAAAGTCAATCATTTGATTTATTTTTTAATCATTTTAAATCATTTACACAAAAAAAGCTCAAAATTATAGCCTTTAAAAATTAAATACAAAATAACAAAATCACACTTCATTTAATAGCATTCGCACATCAGACTGTCAAGTGAGGAAAACAAATTCAATAATTTTTAAAAAGAAGTTTTAGAGATCAAGAGTCTGAATTTATGCAAAATATTGCTTAATACATCTATTTAGGTTGGCTTAATTTTTCCATCCATCATTAAAATAAATCTACATAACTTGCATTATGGTCATTTGGGCAAGAGTACAATTCCAGTGATTGAAAATGTAAAACTTTGCATTATTTCCATATTTTGCTGAACTTCGAGTGCTTCTTTAATTGCTTCGTCTGCCTAATCCTCCTCTTACATTGACTGTAATGCAAACTCTTCTTGGAACTCAAGCTCTAACGAGGAAAAATAAAATCAAATTAAAATGCATAGGACTTTCCTGGGGGCGCAGTGGTTAAGAATCTGCCTGCCAATGCAGGGGACACAGGTTCGAGCCCTGGTCTGGGAAGATCCCACATACCGCGGAGCAACAAAGCCCGTGCGCCACAACTGCCGAGCCTGCTCTCTGGAGCCTGCGACCCAGAACTACGGAAGCCCGCACACCTAGAGCCCATGAAAAAAAAAAAAAGAAAGGAAAAAAAAAAAGACAGAAACCAACAAGGGCCTACTATATAAGCACAGGGAACTACACTCAGTGTCTTGTAATAATCTATAAGGGAAAAGAATCTGAAAAAGAATATATATATATGTATACATACACATATAACTGATTCACTTTGCTGTACACCTGAAACTAACACAACATTGTAAATCAGCTATATTTCAATTTAAAAAAAACAACAAAAAAAGATAAACACTTCCCTTTACCTTAACATTAAGAATTTATGTGGCTGTTGTGGCATTCCATTATCCTTCCCATGAACTACAGCAAATCATATGTACCCTCAGATCAGCAAACCACTCAGATAGGCACAGATACAATTTATGCAGTCTTTTTATTCAACCATTCAATTCAACATAGATTTGTTGAATAACTATTATATGCCAGGCTATGTGGAAGGCACAGCAAATATAATCATAAGTGAGATAGATGTAGTCCCTGTGCTTATGGAGGTTATTAGTTTAATGTCAAAGACAGGCAAAAAAAATTATGAATGAATGTATATATGCATACATAATTCAAAATATTAATGTATATTTTTATAGGAAAAAATTACAGGGCAGATATGGAGAATAAGGTGGGAAAAACTAATTTAGATTGAGTGGCAAGTCAGGGACTCTCCAAGGACATGATATTTAGGCTGACTTCAAGGATGAAAAAAGAGCCACAAGCATGACATGATCGGGAAGCAGCAAGTCGCCCTGAAGAGGGGAGTGAGCTGAGTCCTGAGGAACCTCAGCGGGGTGGCACCTGATGAAATCAGAGAGACAAGTAGAGGATGAAGGGGTTTAGAATTCTGTTCTAATCTTGGTGGGAAATCACTGGAGGGTTTAGAGTAGGGGAGTATCATGATGTGACGTTCCCTTTAGAAGGGTATTCTGGCCTCTCTGTAGGTTATTTCTAGTTTGTTGCTCATTCAAGCAATGTGCAGTCTTGCCCATGTCTCCAGTGTGCTTGTACAAGAGTGTCTCTAAGATATATATACCTAGGAGAGGAACTGTGGGGCTATAATATGGACATGATTAACTTTACTCATTAGGTCAAACTCTGTTCCAAAGTTCTGTGTCATTTATGCTATCACCAGCATTATTCCGCTTCCTCAACATTGCCATTGTTTGACTTTTTAATTCTTTCTAAACTGGAATGTATGAAATGGCATCTCAGTGTAAATGGTTTCAATGTGCATGTCCCTTATTAAGACAAAAGGAGCATCTTTTCAACATGTTTATTAGTCATTCTCATTTCCTCTTCTGTTAAATTCCTGCTCGTGGATTTATGAACCTTTGGGAAAGCAAAGGGGTTGAGAGAGGGTACTATCTTTTCCTTATTTGTAGATAGTTTTTGAAATACTCCAGATACTGATCTTCTGTTAGCTACGTGTGTTGCAAATGTTTTATTCCAGCATATGACTTGTCTGTTCATGCTCTCCATTATGTCTGAGTTCTTACTTTCAATTTATCAGTTTGTTTACTTTTATTTTTCATTGAAGTATAGTTGACTTACAGCATTATATTATTTTCAGGTGTACAACATAGTAATTTGATATTTTTATAGATTGTACTCCATACAAAGTTACTATAAAATATTGACTATATTCCCTGTGCTATACCTTATATCCTTGTAACTTATTTTACACCTAGTAATTTGTACTTTTTGTTTTTTTTTTTAATTTGTACTTTTTAATTCCCTTCACCTATTTTTCCCCTGCCCCTACCACTCTCCCCTCTGGTAATCACTAGTTTGTTCTCTGTATCTGTGCATCTGTATCTGTTTTGTTATATTTGTTCATTTGTTTATTTTTTAGATTCTACATATAGGTGAAATCACACAGTGTTTGTCTTTCTCTGATTTATTCGACTTATTTCACTAAGCATAATATCCTCCAGGTCCATCCATGTTGTCAAAAATGACAAAATTTCAATATTTTTATGGTATATGAATAATATTCCATTTTGTGTGTGTATATGTATGTGTGTGTATATATATAGGGTTGGCCAAAAGCTACATTTATGTTTTTCTGTAAATCTTATGTTAATGTTGTATATATATATATATATATATATATATATAAAACACCTTCTTTATCCATTTATCTGTTGATGGACATTTAGGTTGCCTCCATATCTTGACTATTGTAAATAATGCTGCTATTGTGGTGCATACATCTTTTCAAATTAGTGTTTTTGTTTTCTTTGTATGAATACCCAAAAGTGGAAATACTGAATCATATGGTAGTTCTATTTTTAAGTTATTTAAGTAACTCCACAGTGTTCTCCATAGTGGCTGTACCAATTTACATTCCCACTAACAGTGCAAGAGGGTTCCCTTTTCTCCACATCCTCACCAACACTAGTTCTTTGTTGTCTTTTTGATAATAGCCATTCTGACTGGTGTGAGGTGATATCTTGTTTTCTTAATGATATGCGCTTCCTGTGACTTAAGAATTCCGTCCCCACTCTGAGGTTATAAGAATGTTCTTATGTATTTTCTTCTAAAAGTATGTTTTCTTTTAAAACTAGGGTCCGTTCTGTATTTGGAATTTATTTTTGTTTCTGGTGTGAATTAGGTCTTCATCTAATCTTTTATATGGATAAAGAATTCTCCCACATTATTTATTGAATAGTGTTTCCTTTCCCCATTAATCTGCAATGCCAGCTCTGTCATATATCACTGTCTTCATTACTATCACCTTATAATAAAAGTTTTGTTATCTGATGAGACAAGACTTCTTACTCACTTCAGAAGTGATTGTCTACTCTTTTTTTTAATTTTTAAATTAATTAATTTATTTATTTATTTTTGGCTTCATTGGGTCTTCGTTGCTGCACGCGGGCTTGGGCTTTCTCTAGTTGCCGAGAGTAGGAGCTACTCTTTGTTGTGGTGCACAGGATTCTCACTGCGGTGGTTTATCTTGTTGCTGAGCACAGGCTCTAGGCGTGCAGGCTTCAGTAGCTGCAGCTCGCGGGCTGTAGAGCACGGGCTCAGTAGTTGTGGCACACGGGCTTAGTTGCTCCGCGGCATGTGGGATCTTCCCGGGCCAGGGTTCGAACCCGTGTCCCCTGCATTAGCAGGCAGATTTTTAACCAGTGCGCCACCTGGGAAGCCCTGATTGTCTACTTTTGACCCATTGCTCTACCATTTAAATTTTAGAATTTGGCTTGTCACATAAAAACTTTTTTTAAAAGTTGAAATTGCATCAAATCTATTGCTCAATTTGAGGAAATTTGACATTTTATGGTGTTAAATATACCTATTCATACACATGGTGTGGCCTCCATTTATTTAGGTCTTCTTTAATATCCTTTGATAAAGCTTAGATTATTCTACACAAAGATCTTACACATCATTTGTTAGATTTATTCCGAGATACTTTACAACTTTGTTGCTTTTAGAAATATATTTTTAATTTGATTTTGTTGATGTTGTGCAGAAATGTAATTAAATTTCTAAATTGATCTTATATTCCACATTCTTACTAAATCTTCTTATTAATTTTAATAATCTGTAGACTGAGTTTTTTGTAGACAATAATATTATTTGAAATTTAAAACTTTTTTTACCTTTCTGAACTTTGCCCTTTTAAATCTTTTTTATTTTATAATACAAGCAAGGAACTCCATTATAATGTTGACTATAAATAGTAATTCCAGGCATTCTCATTTTGTTCCTAATTTAAAAGGGAATGCTTTTAACATTTCAGGTTTTATCAGCCTTTCTCAGATTAAAAAAGTTTCCTGGGCTTCCCTGGTGGCGCAGTGGTTGGGGGTCCACCTGCTATGCAGGGGACACGGGTTCGTGCCCCGGTCTGGGAGGATCCCGCGTGCCGCGGAGCGGCTAGGCCCGTGGGCCGTGGCCGCTGGGCCTGCGTGTCCAGAGCCTGTGCTCCGCAGCGGGTGAGGCCGCGGCGGTGGGGGCCCGCGTACCGCAAAAAAAAAAAAAAAAAAAAGTTTCCTTCTTATTGAGGTTTTCTAAGAAGTTGTAGAAACTATTGAGTACTTTCCTGGCCTCCACTAAGATGATCCTCATTTGAAAATCTCTGGCACTCATAAAGCGCACAGTACCTCAACATTCAAAGTTCACAACAAGTCATCATTTCCCAAAATACAGAACACTGGACAGCCTTGAAAAACATGAATTGCTTTAAGCTTTATAAACAGACTGGAAAAGGCTCTGGAGAATTAATAGTTCCATAAATTAGTCATTCGGCAAATAAAAATCAGGTATTTTTTAAAATTAGTTTTTGGATATTTACTATGCAAATTACCATTAGAGCTATTGCTTTTAATAAATTTGTTTCTCCAAAATATTTCTTTTTAGAGTATCAGTCTATTTCAGTTTTAGGTAAAGATGAAAGTTGCCCGGTGGAGCTAATGTGTTGAATGGGGTGCCATGGGCTTTGGGAGGCACAAACAAGGTCCAAGGTGACAACCAAAGAGGGCAAATATGAGGCAGTACCAAGCTGGAATGTGAAACCAGCTGGGCTGTGGGACCAGCCCAGGCCTACTCATACTACCCGTGCTATGGTTTGGGGACCGCTCCAGGCTGCTGCTGTGGACAGTGACCTTGGCAGGTCCAAGACAGCCTTGAATCACATTCACTCTGCCTCCTCTTAGTGGCTCCAAAGATTCTGCTTCTACTCCTCTACTCATCCAGTTGTCACCAGTGAGTAGAAGAGGAGATGCTGGCCCTTCCTCCCCTCCACTCTACCCTCCCAAGAGCCTTGCTTTTTCTTAGCCAATCCCACTTCTGATTTCAGGGAAAGGATAGAAGCACTATTTGGTACCTGAAGAACAGGAACACAGTAGACATCATATCTTGACCCATTTTTACTAGGTGAGCTCATGGCCTCAGCTTGTGTTCATCATAGGAATTGTAGGGTTAAGAGTGATATTTAGAAGCTGAAGGGAGGCTGAGTTCTAGGAAATGGGCTTCCTTCTCCAGGAGCAGGGGTGAGGGGGTAGCAATCAAAGAAAGTAAGAGTGTGTTAAGGGGAAAGATAATAGTGTCCTGAGCACAAGGCAGGTATTTCAGTGAATGGACTAAATCTGTTCTTAGTGGGTGAGGTCAGGGGAGCAGGACTGGTGAACTCTGCCAAGCCTTGAGGCTACCAGGGTGTAGTGAAGCGGGGCTGTGGAGGCTAGAATAGGAGGTGACATACAGAGGAATAGGCCTCTTTGATAGGAGAGTTAGAATTTTCCAAGAAGGAGAGCATAGCACACCCCAGTGCTAACACTGCCAGGAGTGAAGGGACCTACAGTCTCCTTCCCAAACTGTGCCAGGCTCTTCTCCACAGTCTACTAATACAGAGCACTCAGTATTCTCTCAATACACATGTTTGATCATGTCACCGGGCTTTTGTACATGCAGGACATCTGAAAATTCCTATTCATCTTTCCAGATGCACCTCCTGAAAGGTCTAGTATAACATCAAAGGAGACTCCCCTTTGCCCCCTTACTTCCACCCTCAGAACTAGCAGCCTTTTCTTATTTGTCGGTACCATATTCCATATTAACCACTTACCAGAATGTATTGCCATCAGGGGAATGTTTATTATAAAACCAAAGAAGCTTCAGCTTCTACCCTCATTTATTTGGGCCCCTTCCAAGGCCCTGGGAATGTCCCTAGCAAGATGTTCATGTAGTCATACATTTCCGTCAACTTTTCAGATAATATTCTAACTACAATTATAATTGCTCTCTCTCTCCATTCCAATTCTTCCTCTGTCACATTCCTCTCCAGTCAGGTAGCCAGGGGCATTTTTGGCGCTGTGAGCTAAGGGGAAGTCGTTTGGAGATACATTTAATTTGAGATTAGTGGAATGTATTTATGTGATTTACCATCATTTCTATGTGCATATAAGTTATTGCTGGTTGTCCTGGCTTCCAGAAATACTCCAATAAGCAAATTCACCTTGCTTGGTGACACAGAAGTACAGGGCCGGAGATGGTACCACCGTCTAAACATGTCTGACAAGTGCCATGCATCAGAAGTATGAAGGGAATGGAAGAGAAACAAACATGGAAATGTGCAGAGCCAGAAGGTGATCTCTGGCAAATTCTTCCCATCACCACACGTGTAAATTATATGGATTCTGTTCTCACTAATGCCAAGTCACAGCAGAAATTCTCTCCTATTAGGACTTGATACTTGATGACGCAGCTGATAGAAGTATACCAGACTTTATGCTTATTGCACAATTTATCAGAATCCCTTGTTTGTGGGGCACAAACCCAAGGTAATACTAAAAGCAGCCATTGTCTCTGTATGCGTCACATAGTACATCTTAGCATGACATTATCGAGAATAGGCTTGACTCTGAAAGAAAATGTCTAACCTATCGATAAAACTTAAGCTTTTTCTAGAGAAAAGACTAAATTATCTCTCTATTGAAAATATTACAAAATTCTTGCCATATGAAGAGATCAACAAGTATCAGTTAAAAATAAGAAAATAGCATAGAGTATGGAAGGCAGTTGATTTATGAGTGTTACATTAGTTTTCTGGATTTGGAGGTATTGATGGAATTTGTCAGCTATTTCCAAACTAATAATTTGGTATCTTTTCTCTTTCTAAATAAATACTCCCTTTCATGCCTAATTTTTTATTCATGATTTTTCTTAAAGAAGACCCTAAATTTGCATAAGCTTTAGGCCCACAAAACATTGATCTGGGGCTTCCCTGGTGGTGCAGTGGTTGGGAGTCTGCCTGCTGATGCAGGGGACACGGGTTCGTGCCCCGGTCCGGGAAGATCCCACGTGCCGTGGAGCGGCTGGGCCCATGAGCCATGGCCGCTGAGCCTGCGCGTCTGGAGCCTGTGCTCCACAACGGGAGAGGCCACAACAGTGAGAGGCCCGCGTACCACAAAAAAAAGTCATTGATCTGCTGCTGATTCTAACTGCTTCTATATCTGTGTTCTCCAGCAGATCTGAGCCTTTTGGTTTTAAAACCTCGTGGAAATCTATTATGGATGAGTTCAGCTTAAAGTCCCATTTTCATTAAAAGCTTTTTATTGTAACAGATTTTTAAAAATCAGGTTCATTTACATGCCTTCATCTCTGTCTCTCTTTCTCCCTCTCTCTCTCTCTCTCCCTTGCTCTCTCCTTCTCTTGCTCTCTCCCTCTCTCGCCTCCATGTTTAACAAAACAAAACCAGCCAAGGGTCATTGAAGTGGAAGTTCTAGGCTTTGGCTTCCATGTGTATGTGTATGGGCCTAGATGAGGGCAAATGGAAAGATCTGCCAACAAGTCCACAAGTGATGAATGAGTGTTTCTGTATCAACCAGCAGTAATAATAATAGTAATAATAGTCTCCGCTATTTGCACAGTGGCTTACTCGTGGGAACTTTTTACAGATGTGACCTTATAAACTTTGGTGGCTTTTCACTGTGGTAGATGGATTATGGCTACTGTCTATGTTGCTTAGGTGAGGAAAGCAAGTAACAGAAAAGGAAGAGAAGTTTTCTGTTGTTGCCGTACGGCATAATTGAACCGATAACATTAGTTCAGATAGTGAATGCACAGCCAGTTACATGACTGAAATAGCATTATCCAACCTCGTTAACCAATTTCTTCACCTGGCTTGGCTCAAATTATTTGGGCTATTTCCGAAAATCAAATCCATCTTCAAGGGTCATTTCATTCAGTTTCTTCATTGCACCCAAGGTGATTTTTACAACCCCAGAGGGGACACTTTGTTTCAGCAGTAGGCATCATTCTCTGAAAGACTGAAGTCTTTTCTGGGATTCTGATTTCTACACTGAGTCATTATATGATCCTGTGAGTTTCAGTTAAATTTATCTGTAAAAAGACAATGGTATTTGCTCTATGTACTTTTGAGTGGTGATAAAAGAACAACTATGGTGGGTAATTTCTTTTAACAGAAAGTTATGGAATACTTTCTATAATCTCTGTGTAGGGATGCTCTGTCTAGGAAGGACTGCCTGGTGTACATCTGGTTTCATCACTTTCTGAACCGTGCAATCTTTCTGTGCCTCACTTTCCTCAACGGCAAAATGGGGATAATCATAGGACTGTGGAGAGTATTAAGTGAGATAATACAGAAAGCGCTTGGCACACAGCAAATGTTCTGACACTAGCTGTGATTATTATAAGGCAGTGGGGGAGATCCACAGAGGAATAATGGTAATATTCACTTATCACCTAGCGCTCTTAGAGGCTAGGAATACATCCTTGCCTCTGTAGCCCCAGCACTTGGCACAAAGAAGAAACTCTACAATGAGGAGAGACTCTTGTGGAGTAAAGAAATGGCTAAAGACCCAGCTTCTGTTTCCAGGGGCTCCAGTCTCTGTTGGTGACAGACACACAGTCGGGCAAACATAGAGGGTAGGCAAGGCACATGTACCCTGAAGATTAAATTATTAACCTAACTCTCCACATTATAATTTCCCACAGCATGTTTCCTCTTAATCCCCATGTTGCAATACTTAGATCTGGAAATAAACTGCACATTTCAAATGTTTAGTGGGACAAAATAAACTTTGCCAAATGTGAAAGACTCACAGCTGCCAGGATAATCCTGGAGAAAAAGAAACTTCTGGTTTATTCCATCCAATAAACCCATAGGGGCAGAACAGTGTGCCGTGAACAAGCCTCACTCCAAGCATGCTCCTGCGATAAAGAAACCTGACAGCAGGAGTGGTCAGGTCATACAAGTGCGTTCATTTATCTCAGAGCATTGTCCTTTGGACTGTGAGGGAACACTGTGATCTTGTCGGCTTCCCGTCACATCTCTTGCCCTCTTCATGCCCCAGGGAGATCACCCTCCAGCCACAAGTGCTAGTTCTGGACCTTTGAACCTTCTTTTCTGCCTACAACACGGGGGCAGAGTCAATTCTGAGCTGTCCTTCAAAGCTGGACCAGGTATCACTGCCTCCAGAAAGCCAACCCCACCCTATCTCCCTTTCTCTGGGCTCACATTGTACCTTTTGTTTATTTCCATTACAGCATTTATCACACACTGAACCTCGCTTGTTTTTATATCTGTCTTTCTTCCTTACTCTCTGCCTCTTATTCCTAACCAATCACTCAGCACAGTTCCAGGCACAAAGTAAACAATGTTAAGTGTTAGATGGATGAATAAATGGTGCTGGGTGGGGCTTCCCTGGTGGCGCAGTGGTTGGGGGTCCGCCTGCCGATGCGGGGGGCGCGGGTTCGTGCCCCGGTCCGGGAGGATCCCGCGTGCCGCGGAGCGGCTGGGCCCGTGGGCCATGGCCGCTGAGCCTGTGCGTCCGGAGCCTGTGCTCCATGGCGGGAGAGGCCGCAGCAGTGAGAGGCCCGCGTACAGCAAAAAAAAAAAAAAAAAAAAATGGTGCTGGGTGATGGATGAATAAAGAGCTTCCCTGAGCTGGCAAGCACGGCTGACCCTTGCTGGGGCGCTGCTGACCTCACCCCAGGAAGGCTGAGGGGCAGCAGACCAGTCAGGGCCATAAGTCGGTAATCTGCTCAGTGCAGGGAGAGCAGCTAATGGCAAAGTCGGGTGACCTCTCAGATCTTCTGACTCCGAGTCCAGGACATTTTCACTCTTCCACAGTGATTCATTATTAGATCGCAACTGGTATTTGCCTCACTGTGGTCCCAAGTGTTTCATCCTCGCCATTGGGAAAAGAGAGGGAAAAATTACACAACTGAAAAGCTACAAGGAGCAATACAGGCTGAAACTCCTGTTTCCATAAATTTAAATATAAGTTTAATTTTAGCTTAATTCTGCGCTGAATTAAAGTTTAAAAATAAACCTAATTACTATAAAATTGAATTAAATTAGATATAAAAGAAATAATTCCATAAAACATTGGTTTTTAATTTAATAAATAATCCCTCACACATGCCTCACATTTTCATATCTTCATGCCTCTGTGCCTGTTTTCTCTCTGCCTCGGATAACATTTCCCTCAAGCAATACTTAACCAACAAGTGTTTTGCATTTTTGCAATATCCCCTCGGTTACACAGGTCAGCCCTGTGTATTCAGTGGGGATGGAGATCATAAAAGGGGGAGAAAATCAAGAGGAGGGGATCACATGGGCCATCTTGGAGGCTGACCACCACAAGAGCTGTGGGTGACAGCAAAACTACCACATATTTCTAATCCGAAAGGTGATACATGATGAAAGGGCAGTAGCCTTGGAGTTACTCAGACCTGTATTTGAATCACAATTCCAGCACTTACTGCGTCACCTTGGTCTAGTTATCTAACCTTTCCAAACCTCAGTTTTCTCATTTGTAAGATGGGGCAAATAACACCTACCTCTTAAGACTGTTGTGAGGATTAGGTATGCGTAATATACAGTGGCTGGCAAGTAGGACACTAAAGAATTGCTGTTATTATAGTTACAAGGTAGGCAAAGTGTTACTATAGAAACACAGTGGAAGTCATAATCCACTGAGCCCTGTGTCAAACCTTAAGGGTTTTTTTTTTCCTATTTGTTTTATTATCCCCATACATTCCTTTATAACTTACAAACGACTTAGTGAGAGTTAAACACGGGGCGGGGCGGGGATGAAGCTAAAAAAAATACTTTGTTATGTATTTGAAACATGGAGAAACTTGAGGACTTTAAGGTCCAAACTTGAAGAGCCAAGCAGCAGTCGAGTGATTTCACTTGTCCTGTATGACTGACGTCTGTGTTATGATGATCTCAAAGAAATATGAAAATAAGGTAGGGGGAAAACACCCACCAGTAGTTTCCTCAAAGTAGTTTCCTCAAAATTACAGTTCTTCTAGGAAAAGAAAAAATTAATTATCTCTAGAAAGAAAAGACAAGTTCAAACGGTCAAGTTCTGTCTCACATCAAAATGAAACATTTTCCCAACAGTGCTACCGGATTATAAGGTGAAACAATGTTCTATACTCAAGAATTCGAGAATTTGGGCTTTGGCTTTGTTGTAAATTTGTCCGACCTTAGCTTCTTCTCCAGTAAAATAACGATAAAGACACTAAGAGAAGAGGCTTCTTCATTTCTGATGAAAAATATTCTCTCTCCAAATTCATCTGCTGAAAGAATAATGGAAAGAGCCCAGGCCTAGCCCTGACAGACTTCCGTGACCAGGAACAAATCACTGAGCCTCTCTTTTTCCTCATCTTACAAAATGGAGAGATCAGGTTTTTTTCCAGACAACTGAGAAATTAAAAGGAGAAAAAAAAAAAAATCAAATGAGGTGATATATATAAGTTTAAAATTACAAGCTCCTTCTGGGGGAAAAAAGTAAAGAATTCTTTTCAGGTATTATTTTATTTTTGTGGTATTTTTTTAAATTTTATTTTAGTTACTATCTGAAGTGGTGTTTTACCATGAAGCTAATAAAGCTGAAACTTTAGGGCCTATCATTTGAACAAAGCTCTCCTAATTCAATATTCACTCTTTGCACCTAATTACGTATTTTTTCTTCTGAAAGAATTCCGCCATATTGTATAGACTTTAGGCCGTACAAAACTGAGTCTGCCCCAGTTGCTGTTGTTAACATAATGCTTTATTTTTCAACCAAGACTAATTTGCTAAATGTTGTCATCAATATTTCATACCAGGAAATGGGAAAGTACTTACTAACAGCTTAACAAATCTATGCAAGAAGCTATTGTGATGGTATGAAAAGGTATTTCCAAAATGATTGATTTCTGAAAAATATGGGAATGAAACTTATCCCCTACATAGACATAATTTGGGGGGGACGTTCATATTGTCATTATACACGCTGACCACATTATATAATCCATACATACTACAGTATGTGACATATTTCATGTAGAATTTGATTTTAGAATAAAACATAAAGGTGGTAGCCTCTTTAAAAGAGAGAAAAAAGTTATCAGATCTTTTATTTATATGCATTATTATATACCACATTTGGCAGGGGTTGAAGAAGTAGAGATTCCAGAAATCCAAAAACTACTCTACTGCTACTAATTCCTCTTTGAGTTGAGAAGTAGCATAGAAGGGTAGTAAAGAACACCAGCGCCTCAGCCAGATTGCCTGGAGGCCCATCTCCTCTGAGTGGCTTGGCATGTCTGTGCTTCAGTTACCCCTCCTGTTAAAGGTGGGGAGGGTGATAGCTCCTACCTCACAGAGCTGTTGTAAGGATTAAATGAGTAACTGGACTTGAGAAGTGCTTAGAAAACTGCCTAGCATATATAAGCACTACATAAATGTTATTTAATACACCTTTGGCTGATTTCTAACTTGGTCTGTCATCCCACAGATTGTTTTATCCACTTTGGTAATGATTGAAAATTTTTCATTGTATCCTACTGTCATTCTCCCATTAATGACAGCATGTTGCTTCTAGATCACCTACTGAATTGCCAAATTTTTAGTAAAAAAGACTATGTATCCCACTAAGGTTATTGGTTAGTCTTCTGTCCTTAGTAAGGACAGAGTAATCCCTAAATGTTTTTTTTTTGGATTGCAAGTTAAGATAGGAACAAGTAAAAAAGCAAACTGTGTAGCATAACTTAAATATTTCATGGCATTGGCTTATTATGGGTTTTCTCAAAAGAGTTTTTAATATTTGCTAAATTGTCCCCATTAGGAAATATAATTATGCCAATTACTGACCAAGAATTGAACTTTTGATGATGAATAAAGTAACACAGTTTTAGGTTGACCGTTATCTGTGTTTATCATAATAAAACAGAGTATGTTTTATTGTGGCCCTAAACCACTCTGTTCATGTCAATACTAAATGATTGGGCTATTAATATGAAAGTTCTAAGGTAATGCTGTAAAGTATGATAAATATTTAATGAAGTTATCAAGTGACCTTTCTTAAAGTCCTCTACCTACGTGACAGGGAAGGAATTTTGTTAGTTTCCATGTAGTTATATAAACGGCCCTTAGTTAATGATAAATAATAAGAAACACATATCGTGATGAAACGTTCAATTATGCTGACACCACAGTTTTTTGGTCTAGGGCTCTTCCTTGGATCCCAAAGAACAATTGCTTTGTTTATTACTGAATTCAAAAGAAATAAAATTCTCCTACTGTGTGCCTATCGGGCTTTTCCGTAGTGCCAGAAAACCATACAACCACAAGCAAATCTGCAGTTCTATATAATTTTAGCAGCCTTTCCAAAATGCGCAATTAGGAACAGAGTGATAGCTTTACTTCTGTTGGGTAATTCTTGATTAGGTCCAGGCTCAGTTCCACCGTCTCTTAAGAAAAGAACAACCTAACATTTATTAGATGCCTCCTGCGTGCCAGGTACAGTGCTAAGCTCTTTTTGCAAATTAGCTCATTCAAATTTTACAATAGCCTTATGAAATAGTAATTACCCCATTTTCCAGATAGAAAACTGAAGTTTGAAAAATCAAGTACTTAAATTCCATGACAGATGAGTTGGACTCAATCTTAAGACTCTAAACCCCATGCTCTTTTCTACCTCACTGTACTGCAAGCCCTCCCACCTTTAATCTCTTTCCATCAGGGAGTAAAGGAATTGGGCTAATGGATGTAGACATCCTAAAATAAGTGGGGTGATTAAAATCCCTACCAAAAGTGGGGAGTTAGATATGACACCAAAAGCCTAAGTTACAAAAAAAATAATAAATTGGACCTCATCAAAAGTAAATACCAAAGACACCATCCAGAAAGTGGAAAACAATCCACAGAATGAAAGAAAATATTTGCAAATCATGTATCTGGTAAAAGTCTAGTATTGGAATATATAAAGAATTTCTTACAACTCAATAATAAAAAGACAACTCATTTTTAAATGGGCAAAAGATTTGACTAGCTTTTTCTCCGAAGAAGATATGTAAATGGCCAACAAGATGCAACATGGTGATCAACATTATTAGTCACTAGGAAAATACAAATTAAAACCACAACGTGATACCACTTCACATCTAGTAGAACGACTATACTCAAAAAAGAAACTAACAAGTGTTGGTGAGCATGTTTGAGGAATTGGAACCCTCATACGTTATTGGGAGTGTAAAATGGTACAAGCACTTTGGAAAACAGTTTGGCAGTTCCTCTAAAAGTTAAACATAAAGTTCATATGATCCAGCAATTCCACTCCTAAGTATATACCCAAGATAACTGAAAACATGTGTCCAGGCCAAAACTTGTACATGGATATTCATAATAGCTAAAAAGGAGAAATAACCCAAATGTCCATCTATTGATGAATAAAATGTGGTATATCCACAGAATGGAATATTATTTGGTCATAAAAAGGGATGAAGTACTGTTACATGCCATGACATGGATGAAAGAAGCTAGTCACAAAAGACCACATCATTCCATTTATACAAAATGTCCAGAAGAGGCAAATCTATGGAGATAGAAAGTAGGTTAGTGGTTCCCAAGGGCTAGGGAGAAGGGAGAATGGGGATTCACTCCTAATGGTTACAGGGTTTCATTTTGTACTGATGAAAATGTTCTGGAATTAGTGGTGACAGTTGCACAACTCTGTTTAGTGATACTAAAACCACTGAATTATATAGACTTCAAAAGAGTGAACTTTATGGTGTATGAATTATATGTCAATTAAGCTGTTATTTTGTAAGATGCTAGTGAGAGATCATAAGAAATCATTTCTTTTTTTGAAAGTTCATATTCTGTAAGTACAAAGTATGTAAATAAGTTTTCCATGACTGATAAATATGGCTTCCTGACTTTCAAAAGGATTGGCATGTTTTTATTGAACCAGATCTTCTAGATCAATATTTTCTTTATTTGCCATTTAACTTTTAAAAAATGCTTCCCTTTTACCCTTTCACTGGAACTGTGTAGGGTTAGGATAGGGATGTAGGAGTACTGTAGGAAAGGGAGTTGCCTCAGAGGTCCCCAAGACCACCCCACACTTGGAGATTCACAGAAAGACTCACGGAACTCAGCGTATGGTTGTACACATGGCTAAGATTTACTACAGTGACATAGTAAGTTGGGCCAAAAGGGAAAAAGATGCAGGTGGAGTCAGGAATCCATGTACAGGCTTCCTCGTGCTCTCTCCCTCACATAGAGGGTCACAGGGAATGCACTTCTCGCCCCAGCAACCAAAATGTAGCAACATGTGTACGATGTGCCCAGAGAAGCCCATTAGAGACTCAGGACCCAAGGTTTTTATTGGCAGCTGGTCATGTAGGCACCCTCTGCCTAGTATCAGTACATACTCCAAATTTAAACTCCCAGAAAAAAAGCAGATGATGGGCATAAATCATATTATTTCCATAGTCTAGGCTCATGGAGCCACTTTTATCAGTTGGGGAACAGTGGGAACACCCCAGAATCCAAATTCCAAAATGCCAGCTAAAAGCCAACCTTGCCAACAGGTCTTTCTTAGAAGACCAGTCTCAGGCCTGCTGTGTTACCTCTTCTGTGCACAGGGGTGGAAAATGAAGATCTCAAAGTCACCATCCAATGAGAACAGATCCTCGAGGGAAAGAGGAAGAGGACTAAGAGACTCTGGAATAGACTCAGCAGGATTTCAGAGCCAGGGGGACACTGTGAGGTTTGGTTCTCAAGTCAGAAGTCTGCTGACACCCACAAACCTGGCAAGAGGACTGATTCAATAGTCTTAGGGCCAATTAGGCCTACTCACTTTGCAGTGGTCCCAAGAGTTTCTAGCTTAAGTCCGTCTATTACCACCATTATGGCCTTCCACTCTCCAGCCCTCCAAGTAAACCCTTGTTCCTTTCCTGCCATCAGCATATCTTCTGGAGGAGCAGTAGAAAGAAGGATAGATGAATCACAAATTCTTTGACTCTTACCTTTTGGCCCTGGTATTCAAGGAAGAATCCTCCCAGATGAACAGATGATGAAATTGTTATCACCAAGAACAGAGTTCATGACACACCCTTGAAATATTTATTAGCCCAGCTGTTTCTTTCTTTTTTTTTTTTTTTGGAGTGTAGTGGCTTTACTCTGCTGTGTCAGTTTCTACTGTACAGCAAAGTGAATCAGCCATACATATATATAACCCCTCTTTTTTGGATTTCCTTCCATTTCGGTCACCACATAGCACCGAGTAGAGTTCCCTGTGCTATATAGTAGGTTCTCATTAGTTATCTGTTTTATACATAGTAGTGTATATATGTCAATCCCAATCTCCCAATTCATCCCACCACCCCTTTTCGCCCTTGGTATCCATACATTTGTTCTCTATGTCTGTGTCTCTATTTCTGCTTTGCAAATAAGATCATCTATACTATTTTTCTAGATTCCACATATATGCGTTAATATACGATAGTTCTTTTTCTCTTTCTGACTTACTTCACTCTGTATGACACTCTCCAGGTCCATCCACATCTCTTCAAATGATATAATTTCATTCCTTTTTATGGCTGAGTAATATTCCACTATGTACACGTGCCACATCTTCTTTATCCATTACTCTGTTGATGAACATTTAGGTTGCTTCTGTGTCCTGTCAGCCCAGCTGTTCTCATTAGCCCAGATGTGATGGCCAAAGATGTAACCTTGAGAAGTAAACCCTCAGCAGGAGGACTCTAATTTAGTCCTTTTCTTTCCTGCAAATACTGAGTAAGAATTATCTTCTATCTCATGGAAGCATGAAAGGATCTGTTGGCTGTCCCAACTCTTTTTAGAACCAATAACCACCATAAATCAACTAGAATACATTCAAAACAGGAAGTGGAAGGGATTTTTTCCCCAGAACAATACATTTCTATTACATAAGAATTATTTAACTTTGACCAGTGAGTTACCAAATATATCACAGTGCAAGACTCAAAGTGCACACAAGGAAACAGGTAACGATTCTGTGCCCACTTGGAAATTCTTAAACATTCTGCCTTCTCTGTCCCCTTTCCCTTTTACACCCCCCACTCCTTTCCCCTTCCCTGCCTTCGCCCATCAGCTTCCCCCTCTTTCTTCTCCCACTTTCCATCATCCCTACCTCCCCCCAAATTATAAACTGACTATAATTTCAGAGGATTCAAATAACTTCAAAAAATTTTGTTTTCTTTTACAATTTTCTCTACCCAAATGTAAACATATTATCTCACCAATCGATTATTTCTAGTAAAAATGCTTACATATTTGCATATACATGTACCTGCATCTTCCACATTAATAGTTTGATTTAAAAATTATCTTCAGGCAATACTAAAGTTCATGAAAATCAATAAATTCTTTTTGCTAAATTGTACCTTTAGCCCTATGAGAAAATATATAGTAAATTCTTTTTTAGCAGCAGCCTTTCAAAATCTTCACAGTTCTGCCTTAACTATCAGGCAACCACATGGGGAGACCTTAGTTTCCCAGAATTAGACTTGGCAGTCCCGATGATTGGCTTGGCTGCCATGGAGGGAACATTCCTGGCAGAGATCACCCAGGGAGAGATGCTCCATCTAACTCTCTACATCTAATCTTCACAAAGAGCCAAATTATCTTGAATCCAAATAAGTCACCTTGGAAACAAGACACAACAGATGAACCATTTAGCAGGCTAAACCTGCCTCCAAGATAATAATTATCTCCCATTTAATTTGCTTGCCTTTTAGGTAGGGTTTGCTAAGACTGAATTAGAAGTTCTCTCTGAAAAGCTGAAAAAATTGATTCCTCCAAAAAATTAAAAGGTTAATTTGATATCAAAAATCATCAATAGACTCTAGAATGCAGAAGGTAACCATCCTATGCAGGTCAGGCCTTCTCTGACCATCCTGCCTACTTCAAGGCGATAATCTAGAGCATGCTCAGAGGGGAGTATCTGAGAACACATGGGGACACTCAGATCTATGCGGCTTGTGAAAGAACTAGGCATATTAGCCTGCAGAAGCAAAGCTCAGAGGCCAGGTGGAGAGAGTGGGGCATGAGGGTCAATTCAGATATTTAAAGTTTTGGCAAGTGGTAGAGCAAGTTTGTGCAGCCTGAAGGGCTAAAATGGAACAAACGTGTGGGAAGAGATGACAGTCCAGTCATTACAAAAGAGAACTCTGAGCAACCAGAATTGCCCAGGCATGAACTGGGCTGCTTTGAACAGTAATGAGTTCCTTGTTCCCAGAGGTTTTCAAGTCTTTGATAGTTTCATTCAACATTCTGCATTCCTTTTATCAAACAATTACTCTGAAAGCTCAACATAAGCTACACACAGGTGAATGAAATAGCCATGGTTCCTGCTCTCATCCCACTTAGAGTCTGGTGGGGTGACTGGGTCAGAAGTATAGAGGGGACTCAAACATACATCTAGACAAGACCTGTGAAGTTTTTCCTAATCTCAAGAAACTGATTCTATGAAGTAAAACCCATGGGTTTTTTTCTACATTTGAAGATCCCCAAATATGTTTTTATTCTTACTAAGAATGAGCCAGCCAGATTAATAACCCTTAGCTATGAAACAGCTTAAGGCTAGCACAAAGAATATTTGGGATACTGTTGGGATAAAGCCATTAGAGTTATAACTGTGGGTCTCCAAAGTACATTAATGAAGGAGCCTCAAGTCCATTTTCCTAAAGTGAGCTATTTGGAATCATCCTTTTGCTCTTGGTTACAGTTCTCATAATAGAGTTATATATCTTTCATGGTTAGAAAATAGTTTTCCTTTGGAAAAATGGAATAACAGTATTTTGTAATTAGGAAAGAAACACAGGCTGGTATATATTGAAGAGAAGGATTTTTTTTTAATGGTTAACATTTAGTCTCAGAATTAAATTCTGTAATAAACAAAGGTGGTTAAGTACAACCTCTTCTTGCCTATTAATTTTAATTATTGAAGTTCATTTCTAATTACTTACCTAATCAGCACATTTCAAGATATGATTACTTTATCTTGATCTGAATTTAACAACTATGATCTTAGAGTTGGATCACATGATGTTTTGGAAAAATGACCTGTGGTAGCTAAAAGGCCCCTTAGAGTTTGCCTAGCTTGACAGGATGCAGAGGAGAGAAGCTCTGGGGAAATTCCAGGTTAGACTCACTGAACCTCCCAGCAAGGCTCCAGGCAACAGAGAACTCACAAACATGCCTTCATGGAACTCACACTGGCATTAACAAAAGCTCAGTTCATTTCATTTCTTTTTTTTTTTAAGCTTTTTTTTTGTTGCTAAGACTAATCCCCCAAAAATCTATTAGCAAACCATGTATTAATCAATGCTAGAATGCCAGAAGTTTAAAAAGAGAAGAAAAAAAAAAAAAAAACAATGTCAGGGACTGAAAAGTCAAAAGCAGCAGGACAGAGCCTGCTATTCAGTTTCTAGAATGAGAGGGAATGTTTTATGGAAACTTCCAGATTCAGACCTTCTTTACTGGTACTTAAACAGGAAAGTTTACTATCAAATAGAGCTATGATACTTTACTATACAGTTTTCTAAGGGCATGTCTTGGGTAGACCATATCTACTCGATATCTCTGCTGCTGGTTAAGCTCAGAAAACTAAATACTGAGGTAACCCATATGACCCCACTGTCATCTGCCGAGGTCAGACACTCTAATCCCAGCAGATGGCACAAATGTGTAAATCGTGGAAGTAAGATAATAAGGACCATTGGGCCAACAGCAGATTGGAAAGTTCCCAGTTCACTGTTAGGCTTTCAGAATTCTGACAAAACACACTGGTTGGTCATATTTAGCTGAGAGTCACTATTTTGTGACTGCTGAACCAACCATAGGGACAACCAGAGCTAGGTGGGGATCCCAGGGGAGTCAGGTTTCAGGCCCCACCCTGCCGCAGTATTGGCCCTCCCTTCCAGCACCTTCAGTAGCATCCTCCCCCCCCCCCCACATGTATCTGTGGGGCTTCTGCCACCATCCCCACTGGGGGCCACGGCCATCCCTGTGCCTTCCTGTCGCCCTTCCCCAAGTGGAAAGAAGTCTTCTCTCTAAGAGTGACAGTTCTTTCGGCCAACTCAGAAAGCCTGGCTTCATAAGCAATGGGCCTACTAGCAATAAACTGTGGCTAATGAGTCCAAGGGTTGGCTGAGCTAGGAGGCATTGGTAAATACCATCCCAGGGGCTATGCCAGCCTTCTCAAAGGAGGTAATTCTCCCAATCTTCCCAGAGTAGGAGCCCTGCTTCTTGAGAACCCAGTCCAGGATTCTGGGATGGGGACAACCTCTTTTTTGAGAAATAATTTCTCCGGTATTACAGCTCCACAATCCCCTACCAGCAGTTCTGAGAAAGAGCTCTGAAAACCAAAAAAACATTTATGACTTTGCTTGCAGAATCTGAATTGAAGTGATGTAAGGCTATAAGCAATATCTATTTATCTCACTTAGTGGGAATATTCACACATTTAGCTGAAGAACTATTATTGTGTTGAATTACAAGCTGGGGATATTATATAACCTGCAGCTCATGTGTCATATTGCCTTCCTAAAATTCAAAAATCTCTCTGAATTACAAAGTACACCTGTCTTCATGGGTTTTGGATAAAGGCCTGTAGATCTGTAGTGGCTTCAAAATTAGTTCCAGAGTTTTTTATACTATTTTCCTCAGGGGGCTGAAGTAATTATACAGGATGTGTGGCTAAAAGGAGAAGGTCACGTATAGAAATTAGAAGTCCTCATAATTGAGTGGGGAATTTAATGGAAAGAGAGTACCTCTGTAGGGCCAGGGGTTAGGGTAGCGTCTCCCCCAAAGCCCTGGAGAAGACAATGTTTACCCCTTAACAGCCAGTTCCTCATCTCTCCAGACACCTTTGACTAATATTCACCCAGGAAGGAAATTACATAGAGGGAAACCTATTCTTGAATTCAGTGCAGAGTTCACTGTAGGATAAGAAGTTCCATCACCACATAAACAAGTTTTAAAATGATGATTTGGGGGCTTCCCTGGTGGCGCAGTGGTTGAGAGTCCGCCTGCCGATGCAGGGAGCACGGGTTCGTGCCCTGGTCCGGGAGGATCCCACATGCCGCGGAGCGGCTGGGCCCATGAGCCATGGCCGCTGGGCCTGCGTGTCTGGAGCCTGTGCTCCACGACGGGAGAGGCCACAGCAGTGAGAGGCCCGCATACTGCAAAAAAAAAAAAAAAAAAGATGATTTGATTCCTGAGCTAACCCCAAAAAAGTTTGCTCCTAGCATAGCTAAAACAATAGAATTTACAATATGGGATAAGCTCAACTTTAGGAGTGAATCTAGGGACCTAAGTTCTTCCAAATTACTGTTTAATATGAGAAAATATATTCTGCATCCCAAATAATAAAATGCCATTTAGAACACAATGCATTTCTACATCGGATGTTCCCTGTAATATGTAGTGTTTTTCTAGTTGTCATCATTTATTGTTCAAGAAATAGTTACTGAGCACTAATCATAGGTACTAGGAATACCTAAAGGGCTCAACAAGAGACAGCGAACCAGTCTTCACACAGTTTAGACCCTAGGGGGAGAGACAGCAGGAAAAAATATACAATACGGACTAAAGTAAACTCATCTTTTTTTTTTTTTAAATTGAAGTATAGTTGATTTACAATATTGTGCCAATCTCTGCTGTACAGCGAAGTGACTCAGCTATACACATGCATACATTCTTTTTTTTATATTCTTTTCCATTATGGTTTATCCCAGGAGATTGGATATAGTTCCCTGTGCTATATAGTAGGACCTTGTTGTTTATCCATTCTAAATGTAATAGTTTTCATCTACCAACCCCAGACTCCCAGTCCATCCCTCTCCCTCCCCCCATCCCCCTCTGGCAACCAGAAGTCTGATCTCTATGTCTGTGATTCTGTTTCTGTTTTGTAGATAGGTTCATTTGTGCCATATTTTAAATGCTATATATAAGTAATATTATATGATGTTTGTCTTTCTCTTTTTGACTTACTTCAGTTAGTATGATCATCTCTAGTTGCATCCATGTTGCTGCAAATGGCATTATTTCATTCTTTTTTATGGCTGAGTAGTATTCCATTGTATACATGTACCAAATCTACTTTATCCATTCATCTTTCAATGGACATTTAGGTTTTTTCCATGTTTTGGCTATTGCAAACAGTGCTGCTATGAACAGAGGGGGTGCATGTATCTTTTTGAATTACAGTTTTGTCCGGGTATATGACCAGGAGTGAGATTGCTGGAGCATGTGGTAATTCTATTTTTAGTTTTCTGAGGAACCTCCATACTCTTTTCCACAGTGGCTGCACCAATTTACATTCCCATCAGCAGTGCAAGAGCGTTCCCTTTTCTCCACACCCTCTCCTGCATTTATTGTTTGCAGACTTTTTGATGATGGCCATTCTGTCTGGTGCGAGGTGGTACCTCACTGTAGTTTTGATTTGCATTTCTCTAATGATTAACGATGTTGAGCATCTCTTCATGTGCCTACTGACCATCTGTAAGCCTTCTTTGGAGAAATGTCTATTAAGGTCTTCTGCCCATTTTTTGATGGGGTTGTTTTTGTTGTTGTTAAGTTGTATGAGCTGTTGTATATTTTAGAGATTAAGCTCTTGTCAGTTGCATCATTTGCAAATATTTTCTCCCATTCCGTAAGTTGTCTTTTCATTTTTTTTTTTTTATGGTTTCCTTTGCAGTGCAAAAACTTGTAAGTCTGATCAGGTCCCATTTGTTTATTTTTGTTTTTATTTCTATTGCCTTGGGAGACTGACCTAAGAAAACCTTGGTACAATTTACATCAGAGAATGTTTTGCCTATTCTCTCTTCTAGAAGTAAACTCATCTTAATGTAAAATTAATATTCCATAAAGTTACATTTCTCTTGTAATTTTATACATCAGAGCATTTGCATGATGAGTTTTATCTTATTTAAAAGCAGCTTCATATCTCCTGATGTCGAGTTTGACACACCGAAAGATTCACATTGAATGACTCAAATGTCTCCAAACCTTCGCAAAGGTCAGGGAGGCTTTCTAAATATATTCATCCCCCTGGTTCTGCTAATAAGGAAGTGGCTATCTGGAAGGGAACAACTTATGAAATTCACAGTAGAATAACAGCATTATTTTTCCAAAACTCAGAGATGCTGAACAATATTTGAATCTTAAAACAATAGCGCTGAATTTGTCATTTAAAAAAAAAAACATCCACTACTCTGCCAGAAGAGGATGGAATGCTAATGTCCGATTGTGGCAGTCCACATTTTTAGAAAGCTTGTCACGACGTTCCACATATCATACTTTGGAAAACAATAGTCTCGTGCTACTGAAATGCAGAGGTAAAATTTTCTGACTGTAAATCAAAAAACAATAGTGACCTTCCCTGAAATCGGGACATTTCAGGATTCCACAGTCTCGATACAACTCAAGGAAAAGAAGCCTTGGACTTCTCTGTGGTGGGAATATTTGATAGAGAGCAGAATGTGACGGGAAGCAAAAAAGAGAAAAAGGCCTTACTTTTCCTCCTGGCAGCTCGAAGGGGGAGTTGAAGAAACAGTGCGATGGAAATGGGAAGCTGCCGGTAGAAAGCACGTTAGGATTTACTTGCTTGTTACATTAGCCCAGTTTGCATTAACCACATAATAGCAAGGCTAGAAAGGCAGTCCATGCTTGATGTTAATCCCCTAAAGGAATAACAAAGAAATAACTAATTCCTGAATTGAATCATGGGCGTATGCAACTACCCCCGTACTTTTAGATTTCCAAAAGCAATGAGGAACCCCGGGGATAAATGCCAGCTGGGAAATCAATAATCAGGATTGTCAAGTGTAGCAGAATAATGTTTGGGAGGCTTGGATTCTGCACTTGACGGAGTCGCTAACTGGTGAAATTTGGAAAATGTGGAAAATTTGCAAAGTCATCAGCTAGGTAAATGAAATCAATCCAAGGGGCATTTGTTCCATGTCTAGAATTGTTAAACACTGATCTTGGCACTGAGGGGAGAATTACCAAGATGTGCCAGACACCATCTCAATCCCACTGGAAAGACGAGCCTGTATACATGTAACAATAAATCAAGATAAAAGTATTATGCAGCATAATGACAAGAACTAATCGCTTACATTCATGAGACACTTATTACATGCCACACCCCATTCTAAAGGGCTATCCATGGCTTTTTTGTTTGTTAGTTTGTTTTTCTGATAGAGACTGATTCTGTATCTCCAGGGCCCTTAAATTTCTATAATGTCTATCACTAGTAGTCTTCTAAAGGGAAAGAGAAAGGGAAAGTATGATCTAATGCAATGAATGTTTTAACCACATGTCAATAAATTGTTCCACTTGTAAATCAAGCAGATGAAACATACCATAAATATCAATCTACCTGTTTTTTTCCACTGTTAGTGAATGTATGCATGGTCTTGAAGAAAGGTCTTGTATATAGAGCCTGACCAGAGGTATCCTGAAGCATGTGAGCTAGGTTGTACTGTGGCAATGAATAACAACAAAATTTCAATGTCTTATAATAAAATTGCTTGCTCACTGCACATGTCCAACATGGGTTGATGGGGGGAAGGGCTATTCATGTTTTAATTCATTTAATTATCACACCCACTCTATGAGACAGGCACTATTATTCTCTTCTTTTTCACTATGAGGAAACTGAAGCTCAGAGAGGTTGAGTAACTTACTCAAGGTCACACAGCTCATAAATAGTAAATCAGGGATTTAAATCCAGGCTCCAGAAGCCACTCACCCTTGCATACCACAAAATATATACAAAGGGTTTTAATTCTGACTATGGTAGGTTAGTGGGGCAGGATGAGGTGGGGAGGTGAGGAGAGAAGTGAAGGGAGCTTCCAGGAGGAAATTGAGCTGTGTGTTGCCCAGATGGACACAATATAACCTCCCTAGACCCAGTTTCTTACCTCCCAACAAGTGGGACTGATGAGATTATCTCAAAGGCCCTTGGAATCTTTTAATCACTTCAGAATTCGCCTCTTGTGGCATCACCAGAAATAGCACAAAAAGAGCAAGCTTCAGAAATCAACGCACCTGAATTATTAGCTGTGCGATCTTTGTAGAGTTGTTTACTTTTTCTGAACCGTAGTTTCTTCATTGATGCAATAAGAAAATCCTCATGGGGTTGTTGTAAAGACTAACTAGTCTATGCTAGGCACAGTGTATGGCACATAGGAGGCACTCGATTAATTGTAGCCTCTCCTTCCCCCTTACTTTTTCTTTAACTGAATATAATCTCAGTCCTTGAACTGACCTAAATCTTAGATCATTGTATGCTGGCTACACATTAGTAGAGTACCATTTGGGGGTAGATAGCAAAGCAAAAGAGGATATTTGAGGGTAGCAAATATTTTCTAAAATATCTGTTCTAATTTGCAGAGTATTTATTTTATAGTAAATGCCATTTGCTTCTCTTGATCCTTTTGATTATATAACTCAACGAACTTATTAAACGATCACATGATAAACTGGAAATCAAGAGGTGAAGCTGCATACTATTCCTAAGCAGTGACTGGTATTGCTCAGGAAGCTTTTGGTAGCTATTTCATGGGTTATGCAAAAAGTGCATAGTTAAAAGAGTTTAAAACTTTGTAATGTCGCATACTGAAATAAACATGTGACTGGAAGTAGGAAGAAAAAGTCTTATTCAAAAACTCTTTTGCCATAATTTGCAGTTTAATTATCAAAGACAGAGATAATAAGATATATATCCATAGAAAGAAGTAGAGACAAAGATCATATTGATATACAAGAGAAAAAAAAGAGATAAAATCTTTAGGTAAGTAGGTGTTTCGTTTCTTCTTTCTGTTATTTTATTAACCAGAATCTTTTTTTTTTTAACCAGCTCTGCCTAAAAAGATTTGAGGCTTTTCTTTTTACTTCTTTTAATTGAGGTTTAACTCAAATACATTAAAATGCGTACACTCAAGAACTTTTACATATGCATACGCCCACATAACCACTACCCAGATCAACATATAGAACATTTCTAGCGCCCTTGAAAGTCGTCTACCCCCTTCTTCGTCCATACCCGCAAGGTAACCACTATCCACATTTTAAATAAAGCAGGTAACAAAAATAGAAAATGATAAATAAAAAAGTAAAGGAATCCTAAACCTGATTTTTTTTTGTTTTCTGGTATGTGCTAGGGTTTTTCTTTACAAAGTTTACATTGGCGGTTTACTAACCATTAGGTACCCAAGGATCTGAGGAATTAGCTCACTAGGTGGTAAACTGAAAACCATAGCCTGCAGCTTAAGAGAAGCAGCAGCCTTCAAATTCTTACTGTAGAAGAGTCATATGACCCATTTCTTTCTTCTAGAGCAAAATGATTAAAGAAAGCATCTGGAGAATTAAATCAGAATGTTTACCACCTCAGCATCAACATAAGTGTTGACTCAGTTAGGTCTAAGCAAAAATTCTGCCTTGTGGTTAGCGAAGCCAAGATAAGTAATAACAGGGAGTCACTTAGACCTAAACTCTTGGTTGGGTCATGAAGCTATCAACTCTGCGCAGGCCCCTGATTTGACACCAATGGAGCATGAGCTTTGAGTTATTTTTCAAGTAACTGTGGTCATTTGACATTCTTGCATACATTGATTTTCACCCCAGCATTCGGTAACTTTCAGGTCATTTAATAAATTTGGGAGTACAGTGAGTGACAGAGGGTACTGTACTGAGCAGCCAATCAGATCCAAGAGTCCGGTTCATTAGATGCCTAGCCCAACAACTGAACTAACATGATATTTCACTCTGGCCAGTACTGTGCACTGGCTATCAATAAATTATCCAAACAGGGACACCTTTGGAGAGTGAAAGGGGCACTATCATAATTATGCCAGAACTGCAGGACTAAATCAGGACTGATCCAAGCAAACCAGGACATACAGTCAGTCACCTTAGCTATCACAAGCCTCCAGTCCATAAGAGTTCATATTGATTAACTCTCAATTCCATTGTCTCCTTTAATGGTTAAGCTAAAGCTTTTACAGTGGCAAAGACATCTGAGAGAGAAAAAAAACCCCAAGGACACATGAGAGACTGTAGCTGAGCTCCAGCAAGTTAAACATATCAGTGCCACTGATATAAGGTTGTAGCCTCAGCTTCTGACATAAGAAATCAACCTGAAGAGGGCTGAGGACTCAGAGGAAGAGAAGGTACATCTCTAGCTTTTGTAAATCTGTCTAGCATGTAATAATACTACACACACTGTCTTTACATACTGAGGGCTGATGAACTAAGGGAGGGCAATACCCTCAATTTGTTAAAATATTATCCTGGTCAGTAATAAAGTAATAATGATAATTAGTAGTTTATACGACTTGAGTGCTTACTATGTACCTGCATAGTGTACTAATTCCTTTATATATATTTTCTCTTTAAACTCCCCAGGGGTCCTATAAGATAGATACTACTGCTATTCCCATTCTTTTCCCACAGATGGGGAAATTGAGGCTTAGAGGAGATTAAGTCATTCTTCCGAGGTGGTATGATGCATATTAGGACTCAAGATCAGTCTGAAACCGGACTCCTCTACTCCTCCCAGGGCTCTTTAATTGCCAGATAAACTCACTCAGCTAGCTCAAACAAGGGGATTTGTTTACTGACAGGATACCACAGGAAAGCCCTTGGATGCCAATAGCAGAAAAGCAAATACTGTCGGACCACCTGGTGCAGGGGATGGGGTGGTGGACAACTGAGAAGCTAGGAACCAAGACCATTCCCACCGGCTCTCATCTCCTGTTTCTTGGCAGTGTCTACTACAAATTTATACAATTATTTTTTTGAAATCTGGGAGATTGGGACTCTATAGCACCAAGCACTTCCAATGTCTGAATCTCCCTCTATTATGTGTCTTATTAAAGAACTTATATACTTTTTGATATGGAGGAAGGATGAACTTTTCATTTTGCTGACTACTACTAAAAATAAAAATTAGATTCTGATTTTAATTAGCCTGTGATCCTAACACACAGGGAAACATTCTGTTTTCATCTGGTATGCTTTTAAAAGTAGAAATGAATGCAAAGAAGAACAAAGCCCTCCAGGAAGGAGGTCAAGGCCTTAGGTTCCCAGAGGAATAGATTTGCATAATTACTCTCTCCTCATGAAATTTATTTAAAATTGTCGTTTTGCAATTGGTAAATGCAACATTTCTGTGTAAAAGATGTTTTGTTTTGTTTTCCCCCTGGTTCTTACAGTTAGTCTGTGTAAGGCAGAAAGTGATGTAGCTATAACCGTGAGGTTTAGGGTCCTTCCCTTGAGGCCAGCGTTCTGTTACTTCAATGCTGTGTTTCATGAATAGATTCATATTCTGGCACCAAGCAAAGTGCTTGGACTGGAGCCCAGTCCTCCTGACTTCCAGTCTAGGGCCTTTTCAATAAGTTGTGCAGATGTCTGGGGGGAGGGGCGGGGGAGGGCGTGGCTCATGTGTGACCCAAAACAGTAGAACCTGAAGAATCAAAGGGCCCTCTCCCGCCCCTCCCACCGTTT
Organism: Grampus griseus; assembly: GCF_964374135.1. NCBI lineage: Eukaryota > Metazoa > Chordata > Mammalia > Artiodactyla > Delphinidae > Grampus > Grampus griseus. Next base: position 103,929,700 of record NC_139019.1, read on the forward strand.
TACAGAATGATGTCACTTGGTCCAAGTGTCTGGTTGTGACATATGAAGGTAGCAGTTTTTGACTAAGGTTCTGTGTATGTATGTTTTGTAAATATCTGTATATTGAACTCTCCCATTGGACTGCAAACTCACTTATAGCAAGCAGGTGCTTATTTATTTTTATATCTCCACCACCCAGAATATAGCCTAGCACATAAAAGGCATCCAAAAAGTGCTGATTGGAGGAAAGGAAGGAAGGGAGGGAGGACAGACTGCACAATTTGCCTCAAATGTAGGGTTTATTTATAAGGTTCAGCCACAAAATAAAAGCAAAGTGAATATGTAGCTATTTGAGAGAAATAGAAAAACTTTCTTATTTGCCTGAGGTATTTGTTGGTTCCTTCTCTCATGTTCCTTCTTTGCCAGGTTATTTGTTGGATAAATTTTTGAAATGAATGGTGCTACATCGAGAACAGATTGGAAGATAACAAAATGCTAATAGGAATTGTCAGAAAATATGAAAGTATGTGCAAAAAGAATGAAAAGCAATTAAAAGTGTGCAATATTGGTGACATAAAGAAAAATGTAACTTGCAGAAACTACTTTAACAATACTTCAATATTACCTGCTTCAAAACAATGTGCTGATTGCCCTGCATGGACTGCCTTGTCAAAACATTTCACAGGGAGGAAAACAGAACATGCCAAACCAGCGTGCAAGGAAAGAGAAAGGCCAGTCCTCATATCGACAGCATGGCCATTAGTTCCCAAAACAGGGAAAGGAAGTAGCTGTATGGATGTTTCTCTAAGAAAATATGAGCGATTCCATAACTTTAAAGTGTTGCCTGTGGGTTATAAACAGTAATTCTTGGACTTGCTCCGGAGCTAGACCATCTGGGAGTCATGGGACCTCTCTGACCTGTTTGAAGCACTTGCACTCAACTAGCAGACAAGTGAGAAGTAGCACAGGCCAAAGGTTTTCCTTTCTAAACGGGGAGGGAGGGCTCGGGAGAGATTTAAGTTATATTTCTTTTTCATGCACTCTTTTTTTCCCCGTGATAATTGAAAAAAAAAAAAAAAGACCAATATTATTCAAATCAACATCTCAGGTCAGCTAGAGTTCCAGATGAGTATGGTTGAGAACCTCTGGTTGGAAACAATCACCCAACGATTCATTCATTCATTCAACACATATTTATTGAGCATCTAACATGAACCAGGCGCTGTGGATACAGTGGCTAACACAACAGACAAGTCCTTTATTTTTGAGAAGATTCCATTCTTGTAGGAGAGGACAGATAATAAACAAATGGGCAGAGGAGATAGTGTCTCTCTGAGACCATTCCCCGCAACCTTCTCTTCCCTCCTTATACGCCAGGCACGGTGTAGAACAGTGGCCTTCTTGCTGTTCCCTAGCATACGCCAAGCTCAGCCCTGCCTGGAGGTCTTTCCCCATGCCCTTCGCTCTGGCTGGCAAGCTTTGCTCCCAGACTTCACATGGCTTCCTCCTTCCCCTCCTTCAAGTCTCAGCTGAGATGTCACCTGTCAAAGAGGCTTCCCTGATCATCCTATGTAAAACAGACCTCCCTCACTCTCCCTGATGTTCTATTTTATTTTCTTTATATCTCTTATCTGTTGAAACTGTGTTATTTATGTGTTACTTTTTTATTTTTGATAAAAAAGTAGAATGTAAGAGCCACCACAGTATGGGTTTTTGCTTGTTTTGTCCATTTCTATATCTCACATGTTTAGAACAATGCTATTAGAAATGCCCACTTACTCACGTGCCCAGTGACGAAGTGTCTGGAGTCAGAGGACCTAATCTCTTATCTGCACTGTGGTAGCTGGTCTCCAAAAATGGCCCACGGTGAGCTGCACTCCTGGTATTCACACCTTGGGTAGTTCTTTGCCTTGAACCTGAGCTGGCCCTGTGGCTCGCCTGTGACCGACAGAATGCAGCAGAGGTGAAGACGCCTGATGTCCTAGGCTATCTCATAGGAAACCTTGCAGATTCCATCTTGATATCATGGAACATATGCTCTGAAGGAAGCCAATCACCAAGTTAAAAAGTCCAACTATACTGGGACTGCCATGCTGTAAGGAAGCCCAAGCTAGCCATGTGGGGGGCCATGCAGAGAGACTAAAATGCTCAGATAGCCCCCAGCTGTTCCAGCCATCTCAGCTGAAGCATCAGATATGAGAGCGCACATCCAGTTCAGAAGAGCATTCAAATAATTGCCGTTGGGGGAATTGCCCCCCCCAACCTTGGGGGCCCTCTGACTGCATCTGCATGAGAGCCCCCAAATGAGAACTATCCAGCTGAGCCCCATCCATCCACTGTACCATAAGAGACAATAATACATCATTGTTTTAAGCCACCAAGATTTGAGGTGGTTAGTTTCGCAGCAATAGGTAACTGCAAAATGCAGCCACCAAAGGTAGTTCTAGATTCAAACATTTCTTTCCCACAAATACTATATATGTCTAAGGATCCTTGGGCTTTGCCCCCCTCACGCACACCCTCCTCTAAGGCACACGTCTCTGCCATTAATAAGCTTTGTTTTCACTGTTCACTTTCCTACTACCCTTTATAAGCACCCACTGGGAGTCAGAAAAGCTGGGTCTTCATCCTCATGGGACCACTGTAATTTTGGCCAAGTCGCTAAACTCTCTGAAGCTTGGGCTCAGAAAAATGATGGCAGGGATTTGATATTTTAATTCGGTTGGATGTGTGGCAGACAACCCCTTCCCTCAAACTGAAACTAATACAGAACAGAAATAAATGAGAGAGATACAAGTGGAAGAGTTCTGACTGAAGCAGGACAGGCTGTATATTGGAGTAGTGGTTAGAGGTGGGGACTGCAGTCAGAAGACCTAAGCTCAAATGCTGGCCCATCCCCTCACCAGTCACCCCAGAATCTGGTGTGAAAACCACTATCCTGGCTGGTCTCAGAGGCCTCCCCACTTCCCATTGTTGTGATCTGTAACATTTACCACACAGAAAATAGACATCTATTTTAAAACTTCAGTGTAGATTTTAATTTATTGTTTATATGGTGTCATTTATTTTAATTTAAAAACAGAGTATTGACCTGGAAGAGTTTTTTATTGCTTCTGCTTTCTCACAAAATCAGATTTATACTAGTTTTTCCCAACTACCATCTGCCCCTAGAGCAGTAAGCCCTTACGATCTTGCCTCTTCCTCTCAACACAGGTGCTAAACTTAGTTCTTGCTTCATCCCTAGAGAGAGAAATAGAGTATTTCAAATTTCCCCATCTGCAGTATAACTTGGCTTGGGAAATACTGGTTTAAAACCATTCTATTTGATTTTTTAAGATTTTATTTTCAAAGGCCTCTGTAGTAGGAGATATAGTAGGAGATAGCCTACTAGAGTTTCCCATTCCAATGTTTAATGGCTGTATTCATTTGGAAATTTTCCCTCATATTTGACAGAAATCACTCAATAAAGTTCCCCTGCACATAATGCTTCTCAACTTTCATTTCTACAACTTTTAAAAAATGTCTTATAATTAAGTTCTTCAGTGTCACCGTACAGCTCTCTTCTTTTTTTTTAATTTTTTAAAATTTATTTATTTATTTTTGGCTGTATTGCATCATCGTCGTTAGGTATTCGTTGCTGCTTGCGGGCTTTCTCTAATTGCAGCGAGCAGGGACTACTCTTCGTTGCAGCGTGCGGGCTTCTCATTGCAGTGGCTTCTCTTGTTGCTGAGCTTGGGCTCTAGGTGCATGGGCTTCAGTAGTTGTGGCTTGCAGGCTCTAGAGCTCAGGCTCAGTAGTTGTGGCACATGGGCTTAGTTGCTCTGCGGCATGCGGGATCTTCCTGGACCAGGGCTCGAACCTGTGTCCCCTACACTGGCAGGTGGATTCTTAACCACTGGGTCACCAGGGAAGTTCCATGTATAGCTCTCTTCTGAACTCTCTCACTTTTCCCCCATTTTCTCCTCTGCATAGTAACCTTAAATTGAAAACAGGAATGGTCTGAAGAGTGTTCCTGGATTCTATGACTTATGATGTATATTAAATATTTTGTGTAGTTAACTTATTACAGCACTTCCAGGTTTCATCTTGGTAAGAGCATCAACATTTTCTAAAACATATGTCATCAGACAATATACATAAAATTACAGGCATGTAATGACACTTTACATGTACTTATATTGGCTAATAAACATATACCCCGCCCTGTGTTATAAATTAGGTAACTTCTTGACCATACATTGCAACCAAATAGCCACTCAAATCTCCAAACTCATATTTGAACTCTGCCCCAAAACTATGGACAGATGCACAGTGTTTCTGATCAATGTTAAAAAGAGATCGCAATCTGATCAATATTGTTGACCGAAGAAAAACTACACAACCTAAAAGTTTCAAGTTGAGTTTTATTCGAGGATCTTACTGAGGACTATGGTCCAGGAGACAGTCTCTCAGATAACAATGAGGAACTGCTCCAAAGAGATAACAGAAGAGCCAGGATATATACAAGTTTTTTTGCTGGGAAAAAAACCCCCAAAACAACATGTAGTCGAACATCAAAAGATTACTGCTAATCACAAACAGATATCTCAAGTTAATGATTTTAGTGTTTTTCTATGTATGGGGAGTTACAAGATTCGGGGTTTACTGAAATTATTCCTTAGACACACATCTTAACTATCTAGTATCTAGGGCCAGTATCCAAAGCACAGATAGCTTCCTGGTTTTCTCCATCCTGAATTCCCCATAGGGCACACCATAAGTGGGTTCCTGCAGTGGCTAATGGCTTGATCCTTACAGAACAGGGATGGCAGGCAACATACTTTGTTTACTGGAATGTCAGGCAACATTCTCTGTTCACAGTACTCTAAGCTGTTGGATAGAAGCCCCTACCTCCTGAAAGGTTGTGGGTTAGGCATTTTCTACTAGAACTGCTTCGATAACTGGAAGAAGTATTGGCTAGAACTTTGATGTCAGAAACAAGAAATTATGTTCCCAGAGGCTTGGAGGAAGAAAAATAGAGGGTAGGATTTTTTATTGGTGCCAAATCAAAGAGTCCCCCAAAATGTATTTTAGACATAATCTTATGTCTCTATTTTATCACATGACAATGAAGTTTCCCTATCATTTTACTGCTGCTGCCTTTTAAATACTGCATTCCATTTTACTGTAGAATAGCCCAAAGAATAAACAAATTAGGAAGCTGTTTGACAATGTCTTTTAAACTCAAGCAAATGCCACTAAGTAAAATAACGTTGTGTACTAGCTCCTTTCTAGTTCCTCCCCACTAGGAAAGGGCTATTGACTACTTCACAGGCTCCGGACGCGCAGGCCCAGCGGCCATGCTCACGGGCCCAGCCGCTCCACGGCACGCGGGATCCGCCCAGATCGGGGCACGAACCCGTGTCCCCCGCATTGGCAGGCGGACTCTCAACCACTGCGCCACCAGGGAAGCCCTGTAATTATTCTTAAATCTAAAATTAATTTTAGAAGAAAATCCGAAGGCAGCCCTGGAGCGTAATGTTAGTAATTTTATCCCAGCCATAAAGTTAGGCCTCCAACAATAAGGTTTTGTATTAGTTATTCTTTAGTCTCAACTACTCTGTAGCAAATTACAAATCTACCAACACATACGTTATTTGCTATTGCAGGGGAGCAAAGCTGGCCACCCCAAAATGCATCCCTTTGGCATGCAGATTATTTCAAGCTAAAAAGAAGCAAGGCCCAAAAGATTGGGGAAGAATCTTTGAACTTTCTCCTAACTGCCTAAAAAAATTTAGATAGAAGACCTGTTCCAGGAAGGGAGCTGTCACCGTAGATTACTACAGTATAATATGAACTAGGTGTGTAGACAGGGAGGAACCTAGCAAAGTCTGCTTGTTGAAATTCCTCTCTGTGTTCCATTGTTTCTGTATGACCCAGCAAACAGTTTTTGCCACCCATTTGCTCATTTTCATCTTCCTGTGAATTGCCTTCTTTCCCTCAAACAATGGAGCCATCCACAACTGTGCACCCTGAGGGGATTCAGGATGGAAAAAAAGCAGGACACTGGCCCCAGACAGTTAAGGTGCATATCAAAGGAATGATTTCAATAAGTCCAGACTCTTGCATCTCCCCATACATAGAAGAGTGCTAAATTCATTAACTTGAGATGTCTGGTTTTTCTTTAATTAACAGTAATCTTTTGACTACCCGGTTTTTGTTGCCAAAACTCGTATATGTCCTGGCTCCTCTCTTACCTCTTCCAGGCAATCCCTCAGAGCTCTCCAAAAGGCTGTCTTCTGGACTTAAGTACTCAGCAAGTCCGCCAAATAAAACATAATTCTCAACTTTTAGGTTGTGCAATTTTGGTTTTTTTTCAGTCAACGCTATGAAGTCCCAAACCCCTGCCCCATTCTCTTCTCTCAGGTGGCACATAAGCCTCGATTGCCTAACTTGTCCTTGGGCCTCATTTTCTTAGGGAGCCCCCTGGACGCAGGTAATTAAATTTGATTTTCTCGTATTAATCTATCTCACGTCAAGGTAACCCTTAGACCAGCCAGAAGAATCTAGAAGGGCAGAGGGAAGTTTCTTCTCCTTCCCCACTCTACTAAATGGGTGTTTAGAATAATGGCTAGAACATGGCAGGTCTCAAAGTTCCTTAAATGAGTCCTTGGATGCTTCAAACACAAAACGTGACAGAACCAGCAAGGCGGGAAGAAGTGGCTTCATTTTATTGGTTGGGCGCGTAGCAAGCAAGTTGCTGGTGAGGTTTTGATGGCTGCTTCTCCACGCTCCCCTCCTCCCCTACCAACTAGGAAGGGTCAACCAGGAACTACCTCTTATTGCCTCAGTCACTGAACCGACGTATTGTTTAAGCTCTGACAGGCAGTCCTCAAAGAGACTACACCCTGCTTGAATAATTTAAGCTGGGGCACAGGCCAGACCACAAAGCGCATCTGTGCGAGAGAGAGCCTCACTCAGTCCTGCCGTTTCCAGCATCTACAGCCGGCCGCCCATTTTTCATACACCATATTTACAGTCGGGGTAGAAAAAAAGCCCAGTTTACCAGGAGGCTACTTATACGGCGCCGGGTTAGGCATATGTTTCACCTGCTTGGCCAATTAGCTTCCTCTGCCCGCAAGACTAGTTCAACAGGTTTCCTTTTTCTCTTCCTCCGCCTCCTGGGTTGGAGAAAGAGGTTGTCACTTCGCTTCGACCCTCCCCTTCCCTCCCTCCCAGCTCTGCCCCGCCAGCTCGGACCAATCGCGCCGGCTCGAACGTGTCCAGGTTGGCGGCCCCCGGCAGGGCCGGCCCGGATGCGCCGAGCGGCCCAGGGCGCAAGGGAGGGCGCGGCGGGTTCGCTGGGCCTGCGCCCCGGACGGTGGGAGTGGGGGAAGCGGGAGGAGGAGACTGTCTGAAGGTGCCCTCCAGACGCGGCCCTGATGACTGAACTACAGCAAGATGTGGACGACACAAAGCCTGCCAAAGTGCTCGGGAAGAGAGAGAGCAAAATTGGCTCAGCCCAGTAAGTACCCTCCGCTGGATCCCAGCCGCGGCGGTAGAACGCGCGCTGCCCGAACTTCTCTGCCAGGGAAGAGTTGGGAATGGGAACGGTTTTCTGGAACTTTTAACGTGGACAGAACTGTGGCTTGAACTCTTCCTGTGGCGCCCGGTCTCTTTTTTGCCCCCGATTCTGTAGTAGAGAAAAGGCACGGCAGCGTTTCAGAAACGCACTGCAGCTTGCAGTCCGGTGGGGATGGGAATTATTTGAGCCGAGAGCACGACTGGTGTTTTATAAATCCCAAGGGAGGTCTGGGGCGACTCTTCAGAGCTCCAAGCCACATCAAGAAGCAGCGCTTAACATTTATTCTAACTGTCTTACATCTTAATGACTTGTGTGAAGATGCAGCTGTCCCGTAGATGTCGTCTGGTCACTAGCTTCACAAAGATGCGTATTTTGTCGTTCGATTCGGAGCGTGAGGGTGTTTTTTTCCCCCCATCCCCTTCACTGTTTCCCCTCACGAGAGAGGAAAAGTAGTGGAAAATATGAAATACGCTTTATCTTTCCCCCTCAAAGACTGCCTGCCTTTGTTGAGTACTTAACACAAACTTGTTATACGCTTTTTTTTTTGAGGGAGGGTGTGGGAGTGGGGTGAGGGAACATAGTGAACATAAAACATCAGATATTGGGTTGTGACTATCCTCCCAAAAGATTCACGTGCGTAATAGGATTTGCACATTGTTTGACCTATAAACTCTTCTGGTTTAAGAAGCTGAAAACTCAAATATTTGATCACAAGGATTAGCTTCCTGTAGTGAAATTTATTTATCTTACGTACTTTTTAAAATCCAGAAGTATGGTTATTTATGTGATTGTTATTCCCAAACTTTTCTTTTAAAAAAGAAAAGAATCTTTAAGTGTTTGGTCATTTTCTATATCACTATAACATTAAGTGAGACTAAGGTAAATATCTAAATAAGCCCAATTTTAATTTTTATGGTACCAAGCTGTCGGGTATCTAAAATGCTTTATTGCTACTAGTATAAAAAAGATGACAGACTTTTTTAATAGTAAAGATTCAATCCCCAAAAAAGATTTAAAAAATTCAGTCCTCATCATTCATTATTTCAGCATTTACTCATTTTTAGGAACACAGCCTGGTTGCACATAAAGACTTGTGTTGGTAAAGCATATTCCACCCATTTATTGAAGTTTGGGCCGACCTTTTAGAAAAAGAATAGCTTTTATTAGCTGCTTTGAATTGTGGTTTCAAAGGCTTTGGTCATATTCTCTTCAAGTGTCTGCTTTCCTTGGCTACTTCAGCTCATGTTCTTTGCACTTTACTGACTGAAAAAAGGTGATTGAGGAAAAATTGCTCTAGGTATAACTCTCACAAAATGTTCTTGTTTCCTTACCCAGAAATAACATCCTTACTTTATACTAATAATTCAAGACCAAGAAAAAGATGAACCAGCAAATGACATGTATTTCCTTAACCATTCTTTTATAAACTTTACCTCCCTGAAGAAGAGGTGTTGTGGCTAGTCTGGTCACCATTTCATAGATGTTTGAGGTGACAGGAGTGGTAAGTGGCACTGGCAGGACTGGAACCCAGGACTCTAAACTCCTGGATCAGAACTCATCCAGAGGCACTATTTATTATTTTCAGCTACACAAAGCAGAATGATTCAAGCCCACCCAACAGCTGTTAAGTTTTAAATCTTCACATTCCCTCCCAGTCCTCAAGATATTCAGTCAAGGAGAGCATTCTGATTGATTGAAAACATCTGCCATAGCATTAGACTAATTTTGTTAAATTAAAATTCTTTAGATGTTGAGAACATAATTATGTAGAAGATACACAACCACCTTGAAGCTCAAGGCCCCGAACAGCCAGCCCTTCATTTGGAACATTCAGTTTCACAAATTCATTTCAGTTCTACAAATGGGAATACCTACTATTTGTTCAATAATGGTGGGCAATACAAGAATGAATGTGATTTGGTATCCGTCTTTCTGTAACTCCAAGAGCACTGTTGAGGGGAGCCATGTATGTATGTTACAGTACTTCAAGGGACGATGGTGGCCATTGCCACATTAAATACACAAACAAGATATTATAAAAAGTTTGGCCTATAACTGAATCTTCTCCACAGTTAGGATATGTACCCATTTGGCAGTCTTTGGTTTATTGAGTCTTTGGTTTTTCCCCCGCAAAGTGTTAATTCCCAGGCCTACTAAAGTCACTTCTGATTCAATCTAAGATTTTAGACCCTCTTTTTTTCTGAGCTCTTAAACTCCTGCTCTGGTAACAGAATAAAAGTAATTTAAAGACACAGGTAGATACATTTTCACAGTGATATATCGGTGTGATAATTCCATATTTGAAATCATGTTGAGTAGCAAAATTTTTATGCTTGGAAACCCAGTCTAACTTGTCTGTTTTGAATTTCATCTTAGATTAATCATCACTAAGCTCAAAGTTGTTGAAGGCTAAGTGTCCCAAGGGACATTTTCTTCAAGAGTGTTAGAACGGCTTGCTCCTCCCCATTCTCTGCTTCTGTAACTTCACCCACATGGGCCTCATCACCTAGGACCTTAGCCTCTTAATTAATAATGGCTGCCAATTATGGAGAATGCTTGCTATGTGACAGGCTGTATGCTCAACACTTATTCATTGTCATACAGAATCCAGTCGATACTATCGTTATCTCCATTTTACAAGTAAGAACACTGATTCTGAGAGGTTAAGTAACTAGCCAGGCAGAGACACAGTTAATAAGAGAACAGCTCAAATTCAAGTCCAGGACTCCTAACTCTAGAGCTTGACCTTGAATCTTTATCCCTCCTCCTATGCTCTAGAATCTATGATGGCCCTCCGTAACCTACTCTTCAAAAACAGCCTCCTCTGCCAAGAATCTAAGACCTGTAATGATCTGGACACACATAGACCATTTCAACCTCATTTCCTAATCCTGGTCAGCTTGCACAGCCTCTGTAGCCAGCCACGCTAGCAGCACTGTAATTCAGAGGCGATAATGCAGAAGAATAAGGAATATGTGTGCCAAACGTAGTACTGAATCAGGTTCCCTCATTCTTCCCTCCTCAGCTCTCTATTACTTTGCTCAAGCAGTGCCCTCTCTTGTCTCTCTTAAGATACTTCTGTAAATCAGCTCGAGCTTTCCTTCATTTAAAGCCTCTCCTAATCACTGGCCATACTCTCCTCTTTCTTACCAGTGCTCACCCTGTATGTATGTGGTCAGCCCAGAGAAGTTCACCGCTACTACTATTACTATGTATTAACTGTTAATGTTTATGTAACGTTTAGTGTGTACGAAATACTGCTCTAAGTTATTAACATATACTCACACAGTAGTCCAGTGTACATTAGTTAACTGTCCCCAAATAGATTGCAAACTCCAATCACGTTTTTTCTTATTGAATTTCTCAAAGGACTCAGCAAATAATCACTTTCAATAACTATGTGTTGGTGAGCTGTGGAGGCTGGGATCCCATCCCCCGCTGATTAAGGTATATAATATGCTTACAGCTGACTTTCAGTTTGACGACCTCAGGGGAAGTTATACTCTCAAATCAAATTATCTGTCAGTAGCAGTAGAATTTTTTTTTTTATTGTATCACAAGAATCTTTGATGTTTACTTTAAAGTTTACTCATGGTGGTGTAAGTAGCAGTAGAATTTTTAGGTACATTTACTTGCACAAGAACTGTGACTTATTTATTCATCTTTGTGCTGGAAGTGAGACTGCCCATTTACTCACCACCAAAATACATATTCAGTTTAAAAATAACAGCCCCCCCTTTTTTTTAACCAAGAATTGGTAGTTCTGGCTGCATATTTCCTTTCGAGATCCTAGTTTTTCCCTACTTTATCTTTTTCATTCTTAATTTTGTGTTCACGTTGCATAGATATTTCTAACATAGCCTAACTTTTTTGACACACATTTTGTTAGATACACTTTTATTTCTTAAAGTCTCTGGCGGATCTCATTTAGTAATGGCCTCGTTACTTTTAATGAATTTCAAAAAGTATCTAAAACTAATACTGATAATACTTCTGGGCAGTTGATTCATATTTCGAATAATGAATTATGTCACATGCCACATACACTTGTAATGCAGTTTGAATTCTAAACATTTAAAATTTAATAATTTGGGATGTAAGAATTCTAGAAATTTGTTCAATTTCATATGTGTGGAGAAAGAGAGGGTGGATGTATGCAATATAAGCAGTTTACCTTAAAAGGAAGTTCTCTGGGATTATCAAGAAATAATAATGATTTGGGGCACATATTTTGACTTTAAAGAGTGAATTCAAGCAAAAATAAATTACCTTAGTCTTGTGCATATTGTGGGTACTTGACAAACAGAATAAGAGTTGCAGTTGGGGACTGATCTTGCGTCCGAAGCAAGAGGAGCAAAGATGAATAATTATTGAGTATAGCTCGACTTCTTAGTGCTTGCTGAAGTCCAAACATTGAAAGTGACTATTTAGCAAGAAAAATCTCTGTAAATTATCTATATATTATATATCTTTCCATATGTGTGTTTGTATATTATTTTTCTTCTTTAATTCTAATTTCCAGCTCACCAACTCTGACAGATTACCCAGCATATTTTTTTTTTTTGGCGGTACGCGGGCCTCTCACTGTTGTGGCCTCTCCCGTTGCGGAGCACAGGCTCCGGACGCGCAGGCTCAGCGGCCATGGCTCACGGGCCCAGCCGCTCCGCGGCATGTGGGATCTTCCCGGATCCGGGCACGAACCCGTGTCCCCTGCATCGGCAGGCGAACTCTCAACCACTGCGCCACCAGGGAAGCCCCCAACCAGCATACTTTTTAATATAAACTTTGGGATAAGAAGAAAAAATTACAGCATTAGAAAATATTAAAATTATATTAAGGTAAAACAATCGAGGAGATTGAAAAGATGGAGAAAAATAGTGTTCTGGTTTTAAATGTTTTGAAAAGAAATTTAATGAACCAAATCAGCTCCATGGCTCAATGTTAATATCATTGGAAATTGCTGATTTGTCAAGGCAGTACAGAAAGAGGTTAAGAATGCAGGCTCTAGGAAACTAGGATCTGAAGTCTGACTTTCCTATCTCCTAGAAGTTTGACCCTGGTGAGTTGCTTAGCCACCTCCAAGCTTCATTATCTGTAAAGAATAATAAAGTCAGCTGTGGGAACTCCCTGGCCATCCAGTGGTTGGGACTCCACGCTTTCTCTACCGAGGGCGCAGGTTCAGTCCCTGGTCGTGGAACTAACATCCTGCAAGCTGTGCAGCGCAGCCAAGAAATAAATAAATAACTAAATTTAATTAAGCCAGATGTTCTGATTAGGCTTGCCTTGAAGTTTCAATGCGAAATGTCAGAAATTCACTTCACCTCGTGCCTGACATGGTCAGCGCTCCATAAGCCATAGCTGTGGTGGTCCTCACTGTTGAAGGTCTGGGACTGTGGTAACCTAAATGGGAGGGAAGTCCAGAAGGGAGGGGATATCTGTATGTGTATGGCTGATTCATTTTGTTGTGCAGTGGAGGCTAACGCAACATTGTAATGCAACCATACTCCAATAAAAATTAATTTAAAAAACAAAAAAAAGAAAGTATAATTAAACAAAATAGTCAAAATTCAAAAGGCCTAGTAACTCTTAACAGTCGCAGGCACCAGTGTCCTATTAAGTGAGCCTCTGTTGCATCAGCTACACCTACAGGGCACTTTGACAGCCGCTGAGCATTTCCATGAATCCAACATGGCATCTTGGTTTTTAGTTTATGCTGAAAGGATCTCATGCCATAACTCTTTAGTGACCTACCAGCTTATTTAAATGTTGCTTACTGATTTGGTGTTCTCACATCTGTTGTCCAGTGCTTTTATCTCTGATCCATTGATTTCTACATCCTACATCCTGGCGCTGAGTTTTCTTTCATGGCTCCTCAACTTTAAACTGCTGAGTTGTTTCCATTTGCTGAACTTCAGTAGACCTCCCCTTCAACATCTTTCTAGTTCTTTAAATGCCCAGCTTTAGGCATTTCACACATTTCCAAGTGGCATAAAGCACAGGTCCTGGAGACAGACTCCTCCACAGCCACCTGAATGACTGTTCTTCCTTCTTAAAGAAAAGAGCGTGTTTTTATCCATGCTCTTAAACTTGATCATATACCCTTAGGAGAGAAGCAGAACCAACTTAAACTCCATTCCCTAAGGTAAACTAGTTGATATGTTCTCGTTGGTCATTCCACGTGTGTCAGAGGTTCCCACATTCATGATGGGACATGATGTCCCAAGAGGCAGATTTTTTTTTTTTTTTGAGGCAGATTATTTTTAACAGGCTTATTGAGACATATTTTACATATCATAAAATTTACCCATTTCAAGTGTACAATTCAATGACTTTGAGTAACATTACTGAGTGGTGCAGCGTCACCATACCCAGTTTTAGAACATTTTCACATCCTCTCTCCATTACGATCCCTTGGGCCCGTTTATACTAATTCCCATTAGTATGACATAAAATGTACTTAAACAAAAGAGTCAAAATTCACCCCCTACCCCAGCCCCAGGTAGTCACTAATCTGTTTTCTATCTCTGTAAATTTCTCTTTTCTGGGCACGTCATATAAATGGAATCATATATAATATGCAGTCTCTTGTATCTGTCTTCTTTCACTTACCATCATGTTTTTGAGGTTCATGAGGTTTTTTTTTTGAGATTTTGTATATATGTGTTAGCATACGGTATTGGTTTTTCTCTTTCTGACTTACTTCACTCTGTATGACAGACTCTAGGTCCATCCACATCTCTACAAATAACTGAATTTCGTTTCTTTTTATGGCTGAGTAATATTCCATTGTATATATGTGCCACATCTTCTTTATCCATTCATCTGTTGATGGACACTTAGGTTGCTTCCATGTCCTGGCTATTGTAAATAGAGCTGCAATGAACATTTTGGTACATGACTCTTTGAATTATGGTTTTCTCAGGGTATATGCCCAGTAGTGGGATTGCTGCGTCGTATGGTAGTTCTATTTGTAGTTTTTTAAGGAACCTCCATACTGTTCTCCATAGTGGCTGTACCAATTCACATTCCCACCAACGGTGCAAGAGGGTTCCCTTTTCTCCACACCCTCTCCAGCATTTATTGTTTGTAGATTTTTTGATGATGGCCATTCTGACCAGTGTGAGATGATATCTCATTGTAGCTTTGATTTGCATTTCTCTAATGATTAGTGATGTTGAGCATCCTTTCATGTGTTTGTTGGCAGTCTGTATATCTTCTCTGGAGAAATGTCTATTTAGGTCTTCTGCCCATTTTTGGATTGTGTTGTTTGTTGTTTTGATATGAAGCTGCATGAGCTGCTTGTAAATTTTGGAGATTAATCCTTTGTCAGTTGCTTCATCTGCAAATATTTTCTCCTATTCTGAGGGTTGTCTTTTTGCGGATAGACCACATTTTGTCTGTCTGTTCACTTGTTCGTGAACATTTAGGTTGTCTCCACTTGTTGATTATGATGAATAATGCTGCAATGAATATTTGTGTGCAAGTCTTTGTATGGGCAGATGTTTTCATTTCTCTTGTGCATATACCTAGAAATGGGATTGCTGGGTCATATGGTAACTCTATGTTTAACTTTTTGAGGAACTGGCAAACTTTTCCAAAGCAGCTACACCCTTTTACATGCTCACCAGCAATGCATGAGGGCCCGTGGTGTAGATTTAAGAGAAAGTTCTTTCACATAGCAGGGAAATAAGATTGCAAACACCTTAAAGATAGGTCAGTACCTTACCCTTTAGAACATAACAGATATCTGTTGCATTGTTGACTGAGTGAAATTCATACTTAGGGTTTTGAAAACTCCCTCAAACTGCAGTGTTAAAGATAACTCAGACTGTCATACTTGGGTACTGTTTTTACAAGCTCTTAAAATTTTGCATGTAACATTTGTTACTGGTTTTTTTTTTTAATGACAGTAATACAAAGAAGAAAATTTTAAATGAGACCGTAATCTTCCCCTATCTGTGCTGACATATTTTAAAGGCTAGAAAATTAAAACAACATAGATAGGTACAAAATGAAAAAGGAAGGTCTTCTTCTCATCTCCCACCTGACAGTTCCTTGTCTCAGGGGTAACCACTTGCCAAGGGTTTGGGTTTTGTTCTTACGGTCTTGTCATTTAAGGCCAGAGTCAAGTTTTTTGTTGTTTTATTTTTCCTTAGAACCTCCACCTTCCAATATGCCTCTAAGTGTGTTGGACTTGGCACAATGAAGCACCTTGTGAGGTCAGGAAGATTAAGTGTGATCCTACAGTATCTGGACTGCACACTGTAGGAGAGCTCGATAAAGGGTGGACTTTATTCCCATAAACCACTGTTTTCCCAGACTTCTTTGCAGAAGAATTATCTACCAATAAGTTGACCTACACAGTTTTAATATTGATGAATAAATAAATCCATCGGAACAGAGGTTTCTTAAGTGACCTTAGCCAGGTGGACTCAGAGCGTTAGAAAGAAGGGTTGCTGTCTGACTGGCCCATCCTCAAGTTACCCGTTCATCTTCTAATCTCTTCTGTGCCCCTGTCCAACCGGATGATCCTAGACAGGCCCCCAGTCAGATGAGGCAGCAATAAATGTGGGCCACCCTGTGAACAACTAGATAGAAGTCACAGTAGTGATGAGACCTGTTTAAGAAGAGCAGAGACCGAAATGGAGAAACGGAAATGTGACATTGGAGACAAGGAGTAAGGAGATGAGGGGAGAATAGAAGAAAGTTAGAAAGAGAGGGGAGAAGATTGAGTCATATTGAAAAGATGACGAAAAAAATGCTACTTCACCATTAACCTATGTGATCTCCCCCTTCTCTCCTGGCGGATGGTCCTCCTCACCTCTCCCTGTGCTCTTCTGTGTCCTGTCACTGAAATCTCAGGCACTGAGCTGGGTGGCTGACGTGCCTCTTCTTCCCCAGTGGAGATGCTGCTGTATATAAACGTTGGTGTTTTCTTTAAGTCCATGTATGTCAGGCTTATGATTATATCCATAGTTGTCATCTTCTAGACTTTTCAAATTATGTCTTCCATCCTGTGCAATGAGTTTAAAACTGGGAAGAACCTCAGAAATACTCTAATTTTTGTGTCTTTTACTGTTAAGGATTCTTATCTGAAAACAGTTATCTTGTGATCCTACAAATTATTTTGAAACCCCTAGCGTGTAGTGCTGTAAAAGCTGTATTGTGAGTTGAGTTGCCATATGTCAACGGTGAAGAAAAACTCTTCATCATGACAACTTTTATTATCGCTGTACTATTTCTATAATTCATTAGAAAATAGTTCCTCATTGGATCCTAACAATGTAAATGTTGTGCTGGATGCTGTGTATAACAAATAATGTAGTCCTCTGAGAGCCCGTACAAACTGTCAAGAATATTTTTTCCCTCCCTCTTTCCCTTCCTCTCTTCTAAAGTTGGACTAGTTTTGATGTGAAGTTGGTAGATTTCTTATACTTGTTCTTGATTTGATCAGAATCTTTTCTGAAATTTTTACAAAGAATCACAACACATTTTCTAAACTCAAATTCTGAAATCACAAAATGTCACACCTGTCATCGGAACCTGCGATGAGAGAATAATAAATGGCTTATGGGCTGGGAGAAAGGCAATATTTAACAGTTGATAAGGACCAGAGAGATTGGCTCGTGTGTCAGCTGACACTTACTAAGTAGTTCTCTGTACTGGGCACCATGCTGAGTGTCATGGCAGTCACCAAGGTGAAGAGGAGGCCTTTGCCCATAAGAAAAACAGAGTAGAGGAAAGGAATATTTTATTGAGAGATTTGATCTTCTTTCAAAGAAGAAACTAGGTAGCTCCAGAAAATATATCAAATCAGGTAGCTTCGGAAAACATATCAAATATAACAGTTGATATATTTAGATGAGATGAGGTAATATCATTGTTACATGCTCAACCATTGTTCAAAGTTTTAAATATATACATGGAATGAGGTAGTTACAATATCATTGTTACATGCTCAACCATTGTTCAAAGTTTTAAATATATACATGGAATGAGGTGGTTACAGTTATTGTCACGTTTTGTGCATAACAGACACAGTGACTTGCCCAAGTTTATAACAGCTGTTGAAGTGTTGGAGCCAGAATTCAAAGGCAGGCAGTCTAATCTGAACCAGCCTCCTAAAATGATTAATTGTATAACCTCACTTGGGAAGAGCAAAGATGAAGAAGGCAGAGCGGCTCCCATTAGGTGTCTATGCATCCCTGCATAGGTCTCTTAACTTTTATAGGTCTGCTTTCTCAACTATAAAACCGAGACTCGTTTCATTTCTTTCTACAGTTCTTACATTGAAAGGATTTCTAATGATCTATAGAGGACAGAGTAGAGAGAGCACCTTTAGCTACCAGTTGGGCACTGGTGCTTTCTCTGTGTACTGTCAGACACAGGTGCCTTTCTGGATACTTTTGTCTTCATCTGTGCTCAGACCTGACCATAGGGAACTTTGTTTCAATTGCAGCGTTACATGGTGATTTGCACAGCAGTCACTCATGGATTCCAATTTTTAAAAACCGTGGCTGGGTTCTTCTTTGCACAAGTACAGAGTGTTTCTGTAAAGTAATGTGACCAATTTTGTTTCTAAAAACGAATGTTGTTGTTGTTGTTTTTTAAAGTAGTCACCTAAGGGACCCAAGAACTTTTCCAAAAATGCTGCAGTTGCACGAAATCTTCTTGAAATTCTTCTTGCGGGGTACTTTCAGAGCCTGGAGCTCATTCTTTTTTTTTTTTTTTTTTAAGTCTGGCCAGGATTCATTAGGAAGCTTATTAGTCACAGTGAATAAAAAGCCATGAACAGAAGAACTGAGATCTGCACAAATTCTGCCATTGGGCTTACAACACTAGTTAGAAGCTAATAAACATTAAGGATGTCCCAAGAGGAATCTTATGTAAGTCCCAATCTTACCCCGACCAGGATACCCACAAACACAGAAACGATGCCCATGCTCTCCTCAGACTGCTTACCTGGTTAGCAGGAAAAAAGACCTTCTCCTCAAGCTATTAAGCATCAGCAGGAGATTCCTGCTTTTCTAACTATAACCATGGGACACTAGTGCACGACAGACAACTCCAAGCTGCGCAACTTTTTTTTTTTTTAAGAAGATGTTGGGGGTAGGAGTTTATTAATTAATTTATTTATTTTGGCTGTGTTGGGTCTTCGTTGCCGCGCGTGGGCTTTCTCCAGTTGCAGCGAGCAGGGGCTACACTTCGTTGCGATGCGTGGGCTTCTCATTGCAGTGACTTCTCTTGTTGCAGAGCACGGGCTCTAGGTGCACAGGCGTCAGTAGTTGTGGCACGTTGGCTCGGTAGTTGTGGCACACGGGCTTAGTTGCTCCACGGCTTGTGGAATCTTCCCAGATCAGGGCTCAAGCCCGTGTCTCCTGCATTGGCAGATGGATTCTTAACCACTGCACCATCAGGGAAGTCCCAGAAAACAATTTTTGAAAAAAATTTCCATGAGTTTCAGCAGTGAAGTAACTGAAGGTTCAGCTATCACAATCATCTTGTTCTTTGTTCCATTTCATTACACACTATGGGAGTTTGTACACAAATTACATTTCTCTCAGGTCCCCTCCCCATATCCTAGTTTTATACCAGATGGACTTTTCCACTGGTATATGCAAGGCACTACTCCTGACTTTCCCATATGATAGCAATCAATTAGCTATGAAGCTAATGAAGCTTTCCTTTTTTTTTTCCCCCCTATTCTAAGTGTTATCTGATAGTTAATATCTGTGAGCTGATTGGTCTACTACCTGATCAGTCTTGGAGCCTACTTAAAGACAAGCATATTTTCCTGTTCCCTTTTCTTGACTTTTTGGTCGGAATGCATTCATTAGCATAGCATATCTCATTTCTGATTTTAATCCTGTATTGTTTGGTAACTTCTCTGTGACATATCTCCACTCTTCTCTAATCCAGTGTAATTCAGCAAGCGTTTCTTAACCGCTTACTCTATGCTGAGAACACATGGCTGAGTGAGGTGTGGGCGACGCCCTTTAGGAGCTCCCCGACTGGGGAGAGGAGAGTGGGACACACACACACACACACACAACACACACACACACACACACACTGTGTGATAAAAAATTCCACAATAATTATCAAATGCTAATAGAAATGGTGTAGGGCATGACCTCCGGACAGCTCCCTGGGAGATACTGAGGGTCATGTTCCAGATGCAGATTAGTCACTGAAGTGGGGGCACCATGGTAAGGAGAGTTCCGGCTCACTTCTTCTCCTGCCTTCTAGGCAGTCTGCGTTTTTTGAGGTGAACTGAGCTAAGTGGTGATATCTGAAGTGAGGCTGATGGGTAAGAAAGAATTTCGCCTCAACTGGAGGGAAAAGTTATTCCAGGCGAGGGATGAACAAGGATAGGGTACTTGAAAGTCCAAATTCGTGTTTTTGGTGAACCCTTAGGGGTCTGTGGCTAAACTGTTGACCGGTTGGGACAGGAGAGCAGAACACAGGAGGACCTGGATCCCCCATTCAGAATTCTCCTTGCTTGGCTCTCTTTGCTTCACTTCCGGCTTTGACTCTACTACTGATTCTTTGAAACTTTAGGGAAGTCGTTCTCTCTGGTCTTCAGTTTCCTCCTCTGTAAAGAGAGAGGGCTGAATGACCTGATTTGTTAGATCCCTTCCAACCTGAAGCGTATGAGTCTTTGAAGAAACTGCCCTATTTCTCTGTGCTCTTCTATAGCCTTTGTGTAAAGAATTCTTTCAGGCTGAACAAACTGAGGAAAGTGTTTTGAATATGAATAGAATCCTTGCTTTCTGACTTGGTTTGGCCTCTTTTATTATTATTATTTTTTTTGCTTTTATTTCTTCCCCTTGGTAAACTTTTACCTGGTTAAGGCGGGACTGCCGCTGGAACATACCTCAACTCTCCTCTTACGTATTTTTAGATACGTATCAGCATTGACGTTGCATTTGGACAACTCTGCTTTGCCCTTTGGCTGCAGGTGACAGGGCCACAATGCCTTCTGGACAACTCATAGTAGAAAGGTCTAAGCAAGTAACAATTTTAAACCTATAACACAAATGGGGAGCAAATTCATTACCAATGGAATTGCAGGTTTCTCTGGTATACTTCAGGTATGAAAATAAACATATTCCATTTGAATACAGAATACAGTTTAAAGTTAAAAAGAAAAAAAAGCATACATGTAACTGATTCACTTTGCTGTACAGCAGAAACTAACACAACATTGTAATGCAACTATACTCCAATAAAAATTAATTAAAAAAAATAAAAAGCCCTTTTTCTCAGATTTGAAGTCGGGGATAGTAGCTTACCACTTCAACTTAATAATTATTATAGCATTTATAAAGCACTTTATATTCTTTAAAATACTTTTATTTATATCAAAGGTTGGAATTTAACACATTTTTTGAGGACCTACTATTAAGCACTATAGTATGTTACAGGGATATTAGGATGTATTAGACGTGGATCTTGCCCTCAAGAACATTACAGCATATTTCACTATAACTTGAGCAACATCTTACCATGACATTAAATATGAATTTCAGTCTATTGTGATAAATAAGAATATGTACAAGCATTTTAAGAGAATAGTGGAGAAGCATCCAGCCCAGGGTGGGGATTGAGTAAAAGCCTTCTTAGAAGAAATGATGATATCTAAATTTTGAAGGAGGAATAGGAATTAGCCAAAAAAAAAAAAAAAAGGTCATTTTATCCAGAAAGAATAGCCTAAATGAAGACACAGTGATGTGAAACAACCTGGTGATTATGGAGAACTAATATTACTAGAACATAAGTTATATATTGAGTAGCAGTACCTGAGCAGGTGCAATGCATTGGAGGAAGGTTACAGAGGACGACCTTTTATGCCATGAGAAGGAGCTTGGTCTTAGCTATAAGACATAGGGAGTCACTGAAGGGATGTGATAAAGTCAAGGTTGTGTTTTTTCAGAAATGAGTCCAGTAGCAAGGTTTAAGATAGATTGGATGGAGAACAAAATAGGAAGCAGGGATTCGCTGTCTGTGAAATAATCCAAATGAGATTGTTTTAGTAGGAAAAATGGGAGAATAGGTTTGAGAAATGTCAAAGGGATAAAATTGGAAGAACCAGGTGATTGATTTTCATTGACAGAGAGAGGAAGGTAGAATGACTCTTAGTTTCTCTCTCCAGGTGAAAGCTGCATGGATTGTGATGCCATTAATTAAGCCATGGAACGTAGGAGGAAAAGGAGGCTTAGGGTCTAAAATGATGGGTTCCCTTTTATAAAAATTGAGATTGGGGGCTTCCCTGGTGTCACAGTGGTTGAGAGTCCGCCTGCCGATGCAGGGGACATGGGTTCGTGCCCCAGTCCGGGAGGATCCTACATGCCGTGGAGCGGCTGGGCCCGTGAGCCATGGCTGCTGAGCCTGCGTGTCCGGAGCCTGTGCTCCGCAATGGGAGAGGCCACAACAGGGAGAGGCCCGCGTACCGGAAAAAAAAAAAAAAAAAAAAAAAAATTGAGATTGGGATGGAGGTGTGTACTGTAATAAGAAATATATTTGGTCTTTGTCCCCAATTCCTGGCACAGAGTTCCTAGAATTGGAATTTCCTGAGTGCTAAGAAGGACTGTCTCTTGTTATTCATAATGACCCCTTTTGATCACACCTGAGTTTATACTAATGAGATGGTTTAGGGCAGAACCGTTAGACAGCCTCAGGATGGGGCTGGTCACCAAAAAGGCCAAGTGATTAGAGCTTGGGAACTTTTGGCCCCATCCCTAACCTCCTGGGAGGGGAGGGCACCAAGAAATTAAGTACTATAAAAACTCTTGAACACACCAAGGTGCTAGGAAGGCAGTGCACCCAGAGAGGACATGGAAGCTCTACATGCCCGCATACCCTGCCCTATGCAACTCTTCCATCTGCCTGTTCTTGACTTGTCTTTTATAATAAAGAAGTAAATGTAGGTTAAGCATTTCCCTGAGTTCTGTGAGCCATTCAACAAATTATCGAACCTGATGGGGGATGGGGGGGAGTCATGGGAACCCCTGATTTATAGCCACTTGGCCTGGGACTTACAGCTGACATCTGAAGTGGGGGCAGTCTTGTGGAACTAAGCCCTTAACCTATGAGGTTGGCTCTAACTTTGGGTAGTTAGTGCCAGAATTGAATTGAATTGTTGGATACCCAGTTAGTATCTGGAGAATCAGAGAATTGGTTGTTGGTGTCAGAAAACACCCCAAGGACTTCCCTGGCGGTCCAGTGGTTAAGACTCCACGCTCCCGACGCAGGGGGCCCGGGTTCGATCCCTGGTCAGGGAACTAGATCCCGCATGCCGCAACTAAAAAAAAAAAAAAAGATCCTGCATGCCACAACGAAGATCCTGTGTGCTGCAACTGAGACCCGGTGCAACCAACCAAATAAATATTTTAAAAAAAGAAAAGAAAAGACCCCAGAAGGTCAGCGTTGGGAGACAGATTTGGGAAATGTCAGCATATAGGTGATAGTTAAAATCATGAGACTGGATCGAATTTTCCAGTGGAGAGAAAAGTAGAGGACCAAAGAGAGAACCTAGGAGCGATGCTATGTTGAGATGAAGGTCAAAGAAGATGCTACAAGGTTGATGGAGAATAAATAGCACAGCAAAAAATAAAACAAAAGCAAAATCAAACAAACAAAATGGTATAGGAACAAAAAAAAAAAGGGAAGAAAAATCTCAAGAGATAGTCAACAATATGGACTACCAATAGCGGCATTAAGAGAACTCCTGAAATGCGCTTGCCATTTAGCAACATAGAGATCATTGGTGAACTTTGCCAGAGAAATATTAGTGGAGCAGTGGGAATGGAGGCCAGACTATAGTGGACTGGGTTGATGCAAAATGCGGAATCAGAGACATCACGGGTAGACTATGGCTCTGAGAGCCTTGGCTGAGAAGTGAAGGAAACACAGGAAGGTAACTCTAGGAAGTGAAGTCTAAGAAAGGTTTTTGTTTTTGTTTTTGTGGTACGCGGGCCTCTCACTGTTGTGGCCTCTCCCGTTACAGAGCACAGGCTCCGGACGCGCAGGCTCAGCGGCCATGGCTTACGGGCCTAGCCGCTCTGCGGCATGTGGGATCTTCCCGGACCGCGGCACGAACCCGCGTCCCCTGCATCGGCAGGCGGACTCTCAACCACTGTGCCACCAGGGAAGCCCAAAGGTTTTGGTTTTTTGATCAGAGAGCTTTGTGAGCCTGTACATAAACTAGGAGAAAGAACCAGCAAAGAAGGAAAAGATGAAGATGTGGCACAAAGATGGAATAACTGATAGATCAAGCCCAGAGGTATCAGAAAGTGGGCTTGAACATCAATAAGAGAGAGACCTTGTCTTCTGAAACTGGAGGAATGTATGATGCAGTAGATGCAAGGTGATTGTAGGTCAGGTGAAGACCTGCTTGTCTGAATACTTCATTTTTCAATTGTCTCAGCAAGATAGTGACGTGACCCCTTTCATCAAAAGGGATGAGTAGTGTTTGGTTAGGGGCTTGAGAGCATGGACAGTGTGTGGCATGCAAGTTGAAGGAATAGGAGAGGACGATGTCCAAAGACTGCTGAAGGCCCTGCTGACCGCAAAGAACCAATCCACCATAGGGCTAATTTTTCCCCCTTTGACGTCACTCAGAATCCAGGGATTAGAAGTTTAAAAGGCTAATTTTGAGCTGGTCTTGGGGTGTTTATGCTGAATGGCTGTGCAGAAGAACAGGCATGTCTGAAAACTGAAGGTGATCAGTCACATACATATATATATATATATAAGTCCAGGCAATAAGTCCAGAAGAGATTGATTCAACTAGAAGAACGTGGAAATATCAAGGACTGTGGTCTGTGTCTGAGGGCAAAAAGCACATGGTGGGAAACGGAAGGAGAGGTTACAGGCTGACAGTGGGAGATTAAAGATGTCTCACTGACAGAGGATTTCTGGTTGGAGCAGTCTGAGCAATGATGAAAGCCAGGCATTGGCGGTGATTTATGTGAAGTGAAAATAAAGATCCCTGGACTTAATGCCAAGTTGTTGGATGCCATCCTCCTGGACACTGAAGGATCTAGGTGTCAACGTTCTCAAGAAAGGGAACATGATCAGTATGTTAGAGGATGAAGACAATACGGAACATTAAATGCAGCTAGGTCAGTGTAACCCACAGGAGGTTGGACTTTCTGTACACTGAGTGTAGGTGAAATTTTATTTTTTAAACTTAAGTGAACTATCAAAGTTAGAGACAAGAGTATTCAATAAGTTGACTGATTATCTGAAATACTTTAAAAATTAACAACGGAAACTAATACAACATTTTAAGTCAACTATACTCGAATAAAAAAATTTTAAAAAATCAATTACCGGGACTTCCCTAGTGGTGCAGTGGTTAAGAATTTGCCTGCCAATGCAGGGGACGCGGGTTGAGCCCTGGTCTGGGAAGATCCCACATGCCGCGGAGCAACTAAGCCTGTGCACCACAACTACTGAGCCTGCGCTCTAGAGCCCATAAGCCACAACTGCTGAAGCCCACACGCCCTAAAGCCCGTGCTCTGCAACAAGAGAAGCCACCGCAGTGAGAAGCCTGCGCACCACAACAGAGTAGTCCCCGCTCGCCGCAACTAGAGAAAGCCTGCATGCAACAACGAAGACCCAACACAGCCAAGAATAAATAAATAAATAAATATTTAAAAATCAATTACCTTTCTTACTAATACTAATTTAAAAAATAAACTGTAGGAAAAGACACTGAAAAGCAACAAAAAATAAAAATTCCCAGAAATAGATTTAAAAGAACTTAAAGTAAAACAATACAACTACTAAGGGAGACAACTTAAATGCAGAGGCTTACCTTCTTTAAAAGGAAAACTTCACATTATAAACATAGCTTCATTCCTTGAATGTATAAGTTCAGTGCAACCAAACAAAATCTC
Source organism: Grampus griseus (assembly GCF_964374135.1). Classification (NCBI taxonomy): domain Eukaryota; kingdom Metazoa; phylum Chordata; class Mammalia; order Artiodactyla; family Delphinidae; genus Grampus; species Grampus griseus. The sequence continues at coordinate 103,955,149 of NC_139019.1, forward strand.
AATGACTCTCTTAAGAAAACATTACAGAATGATTCTAAAATTCCTCTGAAAGAATAAGCCTGTAAGAATATCCAACCTAAATCTGAATGATAGAAGATAGACTCATAGCTTGTCATGATGTATTGTCAAGCTATAGGGTTTAAATTTAGCGTAGTAACCCATTAACTCCTGATCTCATGTTCAACAGCTTTCTTTACCTGAATATTTACATCAGTCATAATTTTGAAACAAGCTCATTCAAAAGCCTATTTAAGATGCATTCCCAAGGTGTATTCAAATGTATGTTATGTCTTCTAGATTTTCTTGTATGCCTACGGCCTAAAAATCCCCGCTAAATGTTTACTTGAAATCTACTCTAGTTTAAGATATTGTGCGTAAGTAGTGTCTCAGAATCTGATGTCATCCCTTTTCCTTTTCTCTTTTTAAAAGAACTTTTAAACAAATTAACATCTATGATTATAAGAAGCTCGCTGTAGTAACCTTGAAAGCCATAGATCGAAGCATAAAAACATGTACCGCATCTTCTTTATCCATTCATCTGTCGATGGACATTTAGGTTGCTTCCGTGTCCTGGCTATTGTAAATAGTGCTTCAGTGAACATTGGGGTACACGTGTCCTTTTGAATTATGGTTTATCAGGGTATTTGCCCAGTAGTGGAATTGCTGGGTCGTATGGTAGTTCTATTTTTAGTTTTTTAAGGAACCTCCATACTGTTCTCCATAGTGCCTGTATCAATTTACATTCCCACCAACAGTGCAGGAGGGTTCCCTTTTCTCCACAACCTCTCCTCCAGCATTTATTGTTTGTAGATTTTTAAAATTTTTTTTTAATTATTTACTTTTGGCCGCATTGGGTCTTCACTGCTGAGTGTGGGCTTTCTCTAGTTGCAGTGAGCGGGGGCTACTCTTCATTGCTGTGTGCGGGCTTCTCATTGCGGTGGCTTCTCTTGTTGCGGAGCACGGGCACTAGGCGCACAGGCTTCAGTAGCTGTGGCACAGCGGCTCAGTAGTTGTGGCTCAAGGGCTCTAGAGTGCAAGCTCAGTAGTTGTAGCACAAGCGCTTAGTTGCTCCGCGGCATGTGGGATCTTCCCGTACCAGGGCTCGAACACGTGTCCCCTGCATTGATTGGCAGGCAGATTATTAACCACTGCGCCACCAGGAAGCCCGTTTGTAGATTTTTTGATGATGGCCATTCTGACTGGTGTGAGGTGATACCTCACTGTAGTTTTGATTTGCATTCCTCTAATAATTAGCGTTGTTGAGCATCTTTTCGTGTGACTCTTGGCCATCTGTATGCCTTCTTTGGTGAAGTATCTGTTTAGGTCTTCTGCACATTTTTTAATTGGGTCGTTTGTTTTTTGATATTGAGCTTAGGTAGATAGCTAGTGGGAACCTGCTATATAGCACAGGGAGCTCAGCTCAGTGCTCCGTGATGACCTAGATGGGGGGTGGGTGGGAGCGGGGGTGTGGAAAGAGGGGAGGGAGGTCCAAGAGGGAGGGGATCTAGGTATACATATAGCTGATTCACTTCATTGTACAGCAGAAACTAACACAACACTGTAAAGCAATTTTACTCCCAATTAAAAAAAAAATAAGAGAAAAACCACCAGTAATTGTGTCTCCCAAAGAAAACTTAACATGGTTTGTATTTTGATTTTGGAGAGTGCATTTAACTAATGTAGAACCCTCATTCCTGAAGTAGCATTGCATATTCGTCATTAAGGGGCAGTATTTTTCCAGAAGTACTGGTTTGTGCTGATAAATTTACCACACTCAGTACTCCTCATACAACGGCTGGGTGAAAGAAACAAAAGTTAATGGACTTGCTTTCCACTTGGCTCAATAATCTTGGCGTGGTTGACACCCGGTTCAGTGGTTCCAAGATTGTAATGGGTATAAGACTTAAAGTGGTCTGAAGTTGGGCTAATAATGTGCGTTTTTACAAGGCCCCTCCCCCAACCCCAGGTGGTTCTGAAATAGAAGGTCCTTAGGTCCCACTTTGAGAACCACTAATTTGTGGGGTTCACAGACTGATCTTACCAGAAACTGTATGGCTCAAACTGTACGCCTAAAATGACACGTCCTGGAGGTGAGAAAAGTTCTTCAGCCTGATTTGTATTCTCAGTCCTGGTTTTGGTACGTGTTGTTTCAGCCTGTGTATTTGTGTCCTGAGCCAGGGTGCTGTCAGTTAAAACAAAACAGGGTCCAGGCAAAACCTTGAGGGCACAGAGTCCTCCCACAGCCTCTTTCACATTTCTCTTCCCTTCAGTCTCCAAAGACATCCTTTACCCAGTCACCTACTGCTGTCCCAGTGGTGGTATTGACACAGCGATGACTTTCCTGCACAGTAACCTTGCTCTCTCGCTTCCGTAAAACCGGCTTTCTCTCGGCTGTGACGGAAAGATGCCATTAGTTACTGCATGTATCGGTGTGGTTACATGCATAAAAGTAAAAGCTAGGGCTTCCCTGGTGGCACAGTGGTTGAGAGTCCGCCTGCCGATGCAGGGGACACAGGTTCGTGCCCAGGTCCGGGAAGATCCCACATGCCGCGGAGCAGCTAGGCCCGCGAGCCATGGCCACTGGGCCTGCGTGTCCAGAGCCTGTGCTCCGCAACAGGAGAGGCCACAACAGTGAGAGGCCCGCATACCGCAAAAAAAAAAAAAAAGTAAAAGCTAGAGATGCCTTCCAACATCTTCCCCCTCCTCAGTCCTCGGTTATGTGGGGCACGCGGGGTGGTGGTAAGGGGATTCAGGGACACTACAAAAGGGGAACCCTGCCCGTGATCTCGCACCATTGAGCAAACCATACTACGCAGATAGCTGCCTTAAAGACAAACAGTCTTTCCAGCTTTGAAAAGATGTTTCCTCAGTGTCTTTTCTAAGGTAACCTGCCAGTTTGGTACCTGAAGCCATTCAAGGGAGAGGGTAGGAATCATTGTTCCATAAGAGCTGTTTTTCCTGAACAAAATGCTATAGGTTTTTGTTCTAAGAATTGGCAAGAACCTCTTGGAAAGATACGGAGTCAGGTACCATTTGTGGTGTATATTTATGACTGACAAATTCTGAGAATCTAATACTTTTGAGAGCACTGAGCTTTGCACCTAGAACTCCAGATTTTGTTTCAAACCCACATGCCGCTTGCTTTTTAGATGGGTACAGAATTGACACTCTTCTGTGCTCAGGAGATGTGACCTAACCCTGGAGATTCTCAAAGGCAAATGAGCATGTCTGTGGGAAAGCCCAGACAGTCTCGGGTGCCGGCACAGCCTGAGGCTTTGCTGACACCTAGTATTGATGGGCCAGAGGAAATGGGCAGTTTCCCTATCACATCACCACCTGTGTCTGCTCTGCTCAGGTTTCTCTCAAGATTGTCCTTTGGATGTGAGCCGGGAGAGGTTGCAGAGGAGCAGTTGCTGCATGAGACACAGGCAGGATACAGGTGTGGCTCCATCATCCCACCTAGAGTTATGGTAGCTCATCCAGTTGGATATGCTCTGCTCATAACTACAACTAGCTTCATGTTGACCCACGTAATTACGAATCTGTTTTCCTTCACCCCCAAGAAAACCTAATCTGGCCCAGGTATCGAGATTAGGAAGTGTCATGTCTGTTTCTGCCTCTCCCCAGAGTAACCAGGGCAGCTAGGCTCCCAAGAGAAAAGGCACCCCCAGCAATTGGAGATACCAAGGTGGGTATCTTCTGTTGCCAAGCTGGCGACAGCCATGTGGACTCATACAGGGAGTATGAACTCTCCCAAATCCCATATTGGATGCTCAAATATTCAGCTCTGTTTCAGAGATGATTTAGTCCACTGCAGCCCTAAATACTGAACAGCAAGAAAAATAATTTCCCCTCTACCCTTCTGAGTTCTTAGCTGAGACCCCTGTAATTAATACAAGACAGATTAACAAGAGAAAAGCAAACAGAAGTTTATTAACATGTATATCTCATGTATACATGGGAGATTCCCCGGGGGAAAATGTGTAACTCCAGGTGACTATAGAATTTAGGACTAAACACCATCTTAATAAAGAAAGAGGAGAGAAGATATAGGCCTCTCAGGGGAGAGTAAATGATTTTTAGGAAAGGTGAAGGGCACATAGAATAAAGGGGAGGTATGATAGTTTTGACAGTTTGTGTCTAGGTATGGTTTGAGCTCCTAGTCTCCTCTCTGTGATAAGAGTCCATCCTTCCTGGTTGATGAAACTTGGGGAGGGGATTTATGACAACTGAGTTCCTTCAGGAGGATCTGTCTTTAGGCAGATATGTGACATTGAGAGAAAGCCTCCCTGCATTTGCTGTTCTTCAAGTGCCTACAGCTCAAAATCAGTATACCAAGTTGGCATCTCTTAGAATTGCCCCGCTATTCTTCAATAATAATTTGTAATGCTAAGACCTTCCCCAAAGAACAGCTAGATTTCACATGTTTTTTAGTTAATTATAATTGCTAATCCTTTTTGAGTTTGTTACTGGTATTGTGCTTATCTTTTTTTAAAAAGTCCTCATCTTTTAGAGCTACATATTGCAATAATTACAGACGTGAAGGTAATGGGATTTGTTTTAAAGTAATTATGGGGTGGGAGGAGTGTGCAGAGATACAGGTGAAACAGGATGGGCCATGAGTAGATAATCATTCTTCCTACTCTGTGTCATAATATTTTCATAGTAGGTGGTTGGAAATTTTTGTAATCATTTATGAAAGTAAGTGGGTACCTTTGATTACTCATCTATGATGTGAATTAAGTATTAATCACAAGACGTAGACAGTCTGAGTTTTTCTGATGAAATATATGCCTGATCGTCAAACATTGCCACTGTTCCTCTTGTCAACGCCACCTAGATTCATTGGTCAAATAGAAAATGCATACATGTTTCTAAGTTCCTTTAACCCCAGCTGTTTTAATGAAAAAAAATGTGTTTTCTAAAATCAAGTTTGATGTGACAGAGAGCAGCTCTGTGCGGTACAGCTCTGTAACACATGCTGTGAGAGCGAGGACCTGGTGTGGAGGAGAGAAAGCCAGGCTCTTACTAAGACACTGAAATATGATAAATATCCCTGATGAAGACGCCATTCCCAGAAACTGTGCCTTGGGCTACTCTTAGAAAGCCACAGGTCATGGAGTTGATTCTTCTCCCGGAGGCTTATCCAGTTCAGAGGCATAAAATGAAGAAAAGCAATCCTGTTTTCTTCCTGTTTCTCGGAATCTGCAATAACCAAGTGTTGCCCTTTAAACTCTTACAGTAAAGCCAGCTAAGGTGTAATGGCCCCTCCCAGCAATAATGTCAGCTCTTTTGGCCTTCCTAAGGCAGACTCCATTACCTGTCACCCTGTTTAGTGAGTGAAATGGTGACGCTTCCTCAGTGGAAGTGTTTCTTCTTTGCCCCCAACATTTGCAGGATCAGTTTGTCAGATCTTTGTCTGGCAGGATTGGAAGGGCAGGCTATTGCCTCACTGAAACTGCCCCTGACTAGTTTAAATTTGCCAAAACATGACCCAACCCCCAGCAGAAAACTTCTCTGGCCTTTCCCATGCCAGTCTTCCTGAGTCCAGGAATTCACAGTGAAGTACATCCCTTCCTGTCGCTATTTATAAGGTCTGGTGCAGTCAAAAAGGACTCTGGGCTAGAAATCAGAATGCCTGGCCTCTGATTCTGGTAGAAGGAACATGAAATACTTAAGGGAAATGAGTAGAGCACCTCCCCCTCCCCCCAACACCCCATACAGAGATAAGACCCGGACCCTGCCCTCCGGGGCTTATGCTCTAAGGAGAGTAAAGATGAGCAAATTGTAGCCCATTCATAATTCTTAAACAAACCCCATATTAAAGCATACAGTTTCCATGGCAATCATACCTTTGAGAGTACTGGGGAGAAACATTAGATAAAGGAGGGTCAGTCCTCAGGGCACAAAGAGGGTTGGAAAAGGCTTCCTATAGGAGAAGGCCCCAGCCAGAGCTAAATCCTGGAAGGTGACCAGTGCTTACCAAGGCCACAAGAGAGGGCTCGGGCAGCCCAAGCACAGGGCTGGGCAAAACATGGCAAGAGGTTAAATGCCACTGAGGAGGTTCCAGACTGCAGAAAGAATCAAATTCAGCTTTATCCTGTAGGTAATGGAGAACCAAAAGGGTTTTAAATGGGGTGGGGTTGGGGAGATGATGTGAATATCATATCATATTTGGGCTTTTCAAAGATCACAGGGCAAAGTGATCTTCCATATAGATGGAAGGAGGAGTGAGATGGACAGAGGAAATGTTGCATATCATTCAGATGAGGTGGGGAGGTTTAGGGGTCCAGGCGGGAGACACTGAGGACCCTAGCTAACGCGACAGAACTGCGAAAGAGCAGGAGGGGGCATAACTGGAAAAATGTTAAGGAGGTAGAAATCCACAGGTCTTGGTGTCTGACTAGGTTTGGTAGGAGACAGATAGTCAAAGTATGAGAGCAGTTAGCTTATTATTCTTTGGTCGCTCAAAGCTCTCAACTTAGTTTCCTTATTTATGAAATATGGATAACACCTGTCTTACATACCTGCCTCATAAGGTTGGCATGAGGGCTAGTATGGTATCGTGGTATGGGTGTGAATGCTCTTTGAGAACAGCAATGCAAGGGTAAAGTCATCTAGAAAATCCAGTAGGAAAGAGTGGCAAGGAAGAGGGAAGGGGCCAAGAATAGATGTCTTCCAAAGATCTCTCTCTATATATTTTAGGACAGGTAGAGAAAATGCATATTTGTAGTGGGAGAAATAAAGGACAGGAAATAAGGATATCAGATGTAAGATTTATTAGACTTACTGCTTACTTCCTTGAAAGAGGTACTAATTATCATGTGTAAATTACATTAATTATAATTCTTCTATCCTGTGAAAGTTAGCTGTCATTAAAATACTAGGATAAACATTTCTTTTCAGTAGAGTTCTTAGTTCTACAATTATTCCATATTTTGATATATATAATATCAATTATATATAATGATATATCAATGTATGATTTTATGATATAAATAATATTCTGATATATGATATTTATATCATATATGGTATGATATAATTATGGAATTAATTCCATATTGAAATAACTAAAAATGTACTGTTTTATTTTCTGCCATAGGGTAGCATGAACTGTTCTTTCCTTAAGTGTATCTAGTTTGGAAGTGTTTTGGTTAAACCAAAGCCTTTTACAGAAAATTGTTTTCTCTAACGTAGAGTTATCCCATTTTAAAAAAGTGATAGTATCTCTCTTCTTTAGAAATTAAGTCCCATTAATTTTTCATTAGAAAGGAAATCCTGAGTTTCAATAATATTACTCTTAGCGTTCAAGCAAAGAGAATTGTCACATGTGCTAATAACATCCATGAGATTCCATGTCCATTTTGATCACTGGGGATGATGTGGCATAAGGTGTGAAACTGACCTCTGGGAAATTCCTACACAGCACATCCTGAGCTGTCCTCATACACATGCAATGAGATCAGAGTACAGGAGTCAGGAAATGGTACTGCCAAGTTTGTGTGGGGAAAACAAAGGAGACACGGATTTCTGGATGGCTCCCTGGTGCTATTCTGGACTCTTGTGGAAACTTTTAACTCTGCTGCAGTGCCTACGTACCTCGGTCTTTCGGCTCTCTGGCATTTGATCTTTTTGTTTCCCCCCACATGGAACACAAAGACAGAGTTCCAGGAAATGAAGGGTATAGAGGAAAGAAAGCACTTAAGTCATCACAGATGGCAGCCAGGGTGGTGGGAGACAGCTCATATCTCCAGTGCGTCAAGTCCAAACGCCTCCTGCAACCGCTAAGGGCCAAAGTAGCGCAGCTCGTCTCCACGGGGACCAGGGCTCCTCAAAACAGAAGCAAACATTTCTCTCTTCCCAAGTCGGCTCTGATGGCCTTGGGTATTTTTACTGTTTTCTTTAACCTTAAACATTACTGTGCTATTAATAGGTAAAATATTCCCTTCTGGCTAAATACATGTATTTCTGACATGATACATTCTCTCTCTCTCTCCAAGTAAAAGTTATTATCGTAGGTATGGTAACAAGAGAAAGGAAGTCTAACTCAAGAGGAATTTCTATGAAGACAAACGACTGTTCTGTCCATGAAGTTTACTAGGACTGTCTCCCTTTGGGGTGTCTCTCCCTCGTCCCTTTTCCTTTTGCTGGAAAAGGAAAAGGAAAAGGGTCCTCATTCCTTCTTTTTCCGGGAAGAGTATCTCTAAGTTGGGTCCCCCTGACATGACTCTCTTCTAGTACCCCTCCATCAGAAAATACACAACAGACTTCCCTGGTGGCGGAGTGGTTAAGAATCCGCCTGCCAATACAGGGGATACGGGTTTGAGTCCTGGTCCGGGAGGATCCCACCTGCCATGGAGCAACTAAGCCCATGCGCCACAACTACTGAGCCTGCGCTCTAGAACCTGCGAGCCACAACTACTGAAACCTTTGTGCCACAACTGCTGAAGTCCACGCGCCTATAGCCCATGTTCTGCAACAAGAAGCCACCACAGTGAGAAGCCCATGCACCGCAACAAAGAGTAGCTCCCGCTCGCCACAACTAGAGAGAGCCTGCATGCAGCAAAGACAACCCAATGCAGCCAAAAATTTAAATATATAAATAAATAAATTTATAAAGAAAAAAAGAAAATACACAACAATTTTCTCAGGAGTAGCATTTTCATAAAGCTGAGCCTCATTTCAGGACTCAGGTTCTCTGCTCAGCCTCACCCTCATCCCTCCAGCTGTAAGGACAGCACCTCAGACACTCAGTTCCTTGTATTCCTGCTCACTTCCCAGGTTCTTATACTACAAATACCTTCTTATTGGCAATCCTGATATACAAGTGACTTGTTCTTTTTTTTCTCCTTTGCATACTGTAAAGTTTTTGTGAATTTTGCCTGAAATCTTCATCCTCCCAATTTTGTGCTGTTCTTGATCCTCCGTTCCTTTAAAATGGGGCTCCAAATGGATCATTTCTGTGATGGATTCCACTTACTTCTGAAAAACCCAAAATTAGAGATCCTAACATTTTTTTATTCTGGGTTTTAATGGGGTTGTTTTGACAGTGGGTTTTGTTTTTTATGTGTGTGCTTAATCTACAGTACCTGAGGTACCTTTCAGTCTTATTTGATGTTTATGATATTTTGAATATTTGCCATAATAGCTGACGATCTGTTAATATTGTACTTCCTCTTAAAAAACTTTGTTCCTGGATTTCACGCCCCAGCCTTTTGCATTCTTATCTTTCTGTTTTGGTAAGTTTCTCATTACACTTTTTTTATTTTTATTATTTTTAAAATATTTATTTATTTAGGCTGCACCAGCTCTTAGTTGTGGCATGCGGGCGTCTTAGTTGCGGCGTGCACGTGGGATCTAGTTCCCCAATCAGGGATCGAACCCAGGCCCCCCTGCATCAGGAGTGCAGAGTCTTACCCACTGGACCACCAGGGAAGTCCCTCATTACACTTTTAAAATCTAGGTCTTTCCCAAACACTTCCTTTTGGCCAAAAGCCTTAATTAGATCTCCTCTAATGTATCTTAGGTACATGAAAGGCGGCTTATTCTGACATTCAGCAGTTGCTGGTGGAAGAACACCTTCAAAAAGGGTGTAGAGATAGAAATACAAAAAATATTTAAAGGCCTTGCCCCTGAGAAAATTACTAACTTGAAGGAGATATATATTTTTAGAAACTTTGTTCGTACTGAGCAATGCATTATACAAAATCCTATTTACATGCTGAGGGTGCAAATAACAAAGCGGAACTATCAGCAGCGTCAATCTACCTTTCCTGGAAGTTGGAAAAGTCAGTTGCTGTCTCCTTGATGCATTTTCTTGTCATTTTCCTTTGTTGTTTTCCAATTGTGCTTGGCCTCAAAATACCACTACTGAGAAGTTATTTAGTTTGATTATGATTTTGCTTACGACTGTTGTTTCTTCCAGCAATGAAGACAGTCTATTCAAGTTTCCATATAGTTCCAAATTATTACTCACCTAATTAATGGTTAGTTTGAAAGATAAGTATGCACACAATGCTGATTCAGTGAAAGGGAAAGTGGAAAGACGACCTTTATCCCCCTCTTCTACCTTCAGCATGGCCCTCTTCCAATAGGACTTGTAAATCACACTTGGGAAGGAGTTTACTACATAGGTCTTGAGATAAAATTTTAGCCCAAGCCCTTTTTCAAATGCTGATGGTTGTTCCGCACCCCATATATACTCAAAGTTGTCCAGTCAACAAGTATTAATTGCATAATTTCTTATATCCAGACATTGGAAGTAAAGAGATGGGGGCTGGTATCAAGAGGGTGTATAACTGGACATGTCCTGGGCATGGAACAATGGATAGTTGTGGGTAGTTAAAAAGGCACAGGGGCTTCCCTGGTGGCGCAGTGGTTGAGAATCTGCCTGCCAATGCAGGGGACACGGCTTCGAGCCCTGGTCTGGGAATATCCCACATGCCGCACAGCAACTTGGCCCGTGAGCCACAACTACTGAGCCTGCGCCTCTGGAGCCTGTGCTCCGCAACAAGAGAGGCCGCGACAGTGAGAGGCCCGCACACCACGGTGAAGAGTGGCCCCCACTTGCTGCAACTAGAGAAAGCCCACGAACAGAAACGAAGACCCAACACAGCCAAAAATGAATGAATAAATAATAAATAAATTAAAAAGGCGGCACAGAGAGGATAGTCCAGGCTAGAGGAGCCAAGAGCCACGCACAGAGGGAGGATGAAACACGATGTAAGTGAGGCTATGGTGAGAAGATCAACATGGCTGGAATGGAGAACTCTTTTTAGAAAGTAGAGGGAGACTGCAAAACTCTGGAGGGTCTTGACTCATAACCAGATACCTCACTGTGATGCTCAATAGAAAGCCATTGTTGGTTCTGGAGCAGGGGCATGACATAATGGAGGCAGTGTCTTAAGAGGATGAATGGGGGCATTGATTGTCCCAGAAGACTTGGAGAGGGAGACCCTGGAGACCACTGCAGAATGTTCCCGATGTTGAGGGGACACGTCTGCAGCTGCAGCTGTTCTCTGCTGTTGACTTCATCTTAAAGTAGTGACAGAAGCCCTTGTGGGTAGTTTTTATTAAAAAAAAAAAAAAAAAAAAACATAAACCAGTTTGAGTTGGGTTTCTGTCCCTTCAGAATCAGAATCCTGATATTTGAATACTCTTCGGAGTTACGTGAGTTGCCTTAGGCTTTGAAGGAAAAGCAATGATTTAGGAAAACAGAATTGGGAGTAGATATAAAGAAGGTAGAAATGAATCCCATGATTGTTCATGGGACCAGGTTAAAGGGGCATGTTGGGGCCACTGATGGCTGTGCTAAGCCACTCCTCCAGCCCTGGTATTGCAGCTGAGATTTAGGCACCGCTCTCTGCTATTGCAATGTGCTTGGGACTCAACAGAAATCGTTTCTAACTGGCAGAGCCCTTCCTCTGCAAGGACAGTATCTTTTTGTTGTTCTTTGGGCTCTTCTGGTTTTCAAGTACAGTTTTTTACCTGCTAACAATATGTGTCTATTATATCTCAAACTAGATTTGCAAAGTCCCTCCCACCAAACACAACTTTCCTCTTGTGTTCCCTGTAACTATGCACGGTGGTGCTAATCTCCATTCCCCAGATAACCTTTGGGTTATCTTGAATGTTGCTCTCCAGTGCTTGCTCTCCCACCCATCCTGGTGTTATCTCTGGATTCTCTCTCCAGTGCCCTGTCTGCTTCTTGCCTTCAAACTCCTCCCCACATCTGCCTCTGCATTTTCTGTCTCTACTCTCCATCCCAGCACATCCCCATTCTTATACACTGATGCGAGCGTAACCCTCCAGGAGCACATATCTCATCAGGCCTCTTGTGATGTAGGTACAGGAAGAGGTGGACACTGAATAATATCTCATCCTCATCATTTCATTCCTTCTGTCTAAAAATCTTCAATTAATTCCTACTGCCAACCAAATGAAGTCTCAAAGCAGCGCTTTCTCATTAGGAATCAAACTTCACAACAATTTAATTTGCTTCTTTCTGCTGCCTTACTCCAGAAAAAAAATGCCAGGTTTTTCATCTGCCCCCCCCCATTGGTTTTAACTATGCCTGGTTTTAGTGGTAGTGGTACTTCATTGTCTATAAAAATGTATTCATCCTGCTCTTTCTTGCTTACATATTCTAAACTTTCTGTCTCAACTTCCTGTTTTAATGGAACATACGAGTCAACTCACTTATACTAACGCCCTGCTTCCCTCTCTTCCTCCTCCCTATTTTAAATAGGCATATCACTCTTTCTCCTTCCTATTTGCATACATTTCCCTCTTTAAATAACACGTTGACCTAAATCTCTTGTTAAATTAATTTGACTCCCAACTTTTGAGAATAAGAAATTAGTAACCTCTGCCCTTCTTTCACCTTTTTACCACTCCTGTTTTTTCTTTAATAATAACTTCTCCTTTTTTTCCTGTTTAGAATTCCTACTCATTTGATATAAAAGTGCCTGGCTTATGGTGATTTGTGACCACCTAGAGGGGTGGGATAGGGAAGGTGGGAGGGAGGGAGACGCAAGAGGGAAGAGATATGGGAACATATGTATAACTGAATCACTTTGTTACACAGCAGAAACTAACACACCATTGTAAAGCAATTATACTCCAATAAAGATGTTAAAAAAAAAAAAAGTGCGTGGCTTAAACACGTCTTGTGTTTCTCTCTTACTTTTTCTCTCTTTTGAATTTCTGTATCTTGATGCTATTTTCCAGCCCTTTGATTAAATAAATAGGTCTCGTTGAGAAGGTAATATTTGAGTAAAGACTCGAAGGAAAAGAGGGAGAGAGCCACATGGCTTTATGGGGGCAACAGCGTTCCAGGCAGAGGGAATAGCCAGTGCACAGATTTTCTTGTGGGAGCGTGGAGTGAGAAAAGGGGGTCAGGGAGATGAGGTGGGGCAGACAGGGCAGGTCATGAAGTGCCTTGTAGGCTATTAGGGATTCGGACTCTGAGAGAACTGAGGAGTCAAGGAAGGTTTCCTTTTCCATAATATTGTGATCTGTTTTAGGAGTTCTATCTTCTTTCTGAAGATGTTAATTAGAAGGTTTGGGGGTTTTGTTTTTCTTGTTTGCTTGTTTGTTTTTCTGTTTTCTGAAGTCAATTTTCTAAGGGTTTTACTTTCTTGTTAGTTTATCTTGGTCTTTTCTTTAAGACTTCAGATTTTCTTCAAGGGTCTGGCAATCCTTTGCTGTCATTTCATATTTAAGAATGAGGGACTAGAGGGAAAAAATAAGGGATTAGAGTAGTTTTGGAAGAATATGAATAGGGAGTTGGTACTTAGCTTGGGACCACTTTATTCAAAATGGAAGGAAGAGAAGGGATTTACTCTGGAGTTCCAGCCCCCTTCTTAGGCACCCTGATTTTCTGCAGCTAAGTTATTCAGTTTTTTAATTGACAACCCTTCTGATATGTTTTCCTCACAAGCTAAGTAGCTGACTGTCTGCCATTTGTGTCTTGAGGATGGGGGTGTGGGCAAGGTGAGTGGTGGGCAGAAATTTCTCACACACACACCTTTAATTTAGTCTAATGTTTTCAGCAACTTCTTACATCGTCCTCCTATAGCACCTTATTGGACTCTGTCAAACAGATCAGTATTCTCTTATCTTCCACTTATACCCAAATTCTGAAATACAGCTTCCTCTGCTTTGCTGCATGAGTTAATATTTACTTTCTACTTTCCATTTTTCAGAAATTTGGGGAAATTACTCTTCTGCTGATGGTTTCCCACCATAATTGTAAGCAGGATTACTAGTTCTTTTATAAATCCTCATCTTAACAGGCCTCGGAAAGGAGAGGCAAACATCTGTGCTCCTGTTCTCCATCCTGGACTGGGAAGCCTGTTGGGTTTTCATCACAGGTTTTGACAAAACCAAAGAATACTGTGTTTTCGGCATTCCTTTTTTAAAAAATCTGCCAGTAAGCCTATCAAGAGAAACTTAATTTGTCATTAACATTTTTATTTTAACGTTATGCTGGGCCCTAATATCCATTTAACTTTTCTAAATGTTTATTTATTTAAAAAGTCAATTCTAGGATATTGCCAAGAATTGGTGATGCAGTTATAAGAATTGTTTTCCCTGAATGTTTCAATCAGCAACGCATTAGAAAAATTGGCAAAATGTACATACGAACAGCTAATTTACAAAACAGGAAATAAAAAACACTCTTAAATATAAGAAAATACACTCAACCTTACTCATCAGGAGAGAGATGTAAATCAAAACTATAATGGGACTTTTTTTTTTTTTTACCTCTTAGATATGTAGAGATCAAAAAGTTTAACACTAATCATTGGTAAAATTGTTATTCTATGTGCTAGGTACTCTGCTAAGCACTCTGAATTGTTTTTTGGGTTTTTAAAAAATATTTATTTCATTTATTTTTTCCTTTTATTTATTTACTTATTTTTTGCTGCATCAGGACTTAGTCGCCGCACACAGGATCTTTTTCATTACGGCTCGCGGTCTGCTCGGGTTTCTCTCTAGTTGCAGCACGTGGGCTTCTCTCTAGTTGTGGCGTGCGGGTTTTCTCTTTCTAGTTGTGGCGCACAGGCTCCAGAGTGCGTGGACTCTCTAGTTGAGGTGCACGAGCTCAGTAGTTGTGGCGCACTGGCTTAGTTGCCCCGCAGGATGTGGGATCTTAGTTCCCCGACCAGGGATCGAATCCACGTCCCCTGCATTGGAAGGTGGATTCTTTACCACTGGACCACGAGGGGAGTCCCTGAATTGTTTTTTAAGTGTAACACTTTAGTAAGAATGTGTAAACACTGCTACATATTATGGGTGTGGGTCACAAAATCTTTTACTAAAGGCAATTTGGCAATAACTATAAATTTTTCTTTAATTTGTGTACATTTTAACACAGCAGTTCCATTTCCAGGAAGTTATCCTCGGGATATATTCACACATAATAAAACATAAGGACATATGTCACATAAGGACATTCTTTGCAGTGTTGTCTGTATTAGTGATAAGACTGAAATCACCTAAATGCCCATCAATAAGGAACTGGTTAAATTTTGTAAGCCATTACAGTGGAACTCTATGCAGTCATTAAAAAGAACGAGGAAGCTCTATGGTACTAATAGGGAAAGAACACCAAGTTAGTTTCAAAAAAGGGGGCGGGGGGGTGTCTAGAATAACATGCTATCACTTGTGCTTAAAAGTACACTCATATGCATTCAGACTCCCTGGAAGTACACACAGGAGCTGGGAACAGTAGGTGCCTCTGGAGAGAAACAGGGCCAGCATAAAACAGGGGTGGGTAGAAGGGAGATTTGTTTTTCCGTTTGTAACTTTTGAATTGTGTTGTTGTGCTTCTAGTACCTATTCAGAAATAAATATGTAGATCAATAAATACAATGTAAAATTTCCAAAGATATCCTTATATCAGAATTGTAAATGAAAGACTGTTCTTCCTGATTTAGAAAAATCTAGCTGGGAGACTGAGCTGACTTTGCAGTTGGAGAGGCTTAGGGGTCTTGGAGAGGTCCTGGTCTCTATCACCAGTTCCTGCACCTTCTGCACCCCATTCTGCTTCCTGCTTTTGGTAACTGTGTTGTCTCTGTTTCTACTGTGGCTGCTGTGCAGCAGCCCCCAGAGTCCTCCTCTGTCCCTACAGCCCATCTCTCAGCTTCCCAAGTATTGCCACCCTTGCCTGCCAGCCAGGGAGCCACTAAGTGGGCAGCACACCAAAAACAAGAGTCTTTCAGGCTACAGATCTTGGCGAGTCCAGGTGCAGCCTAGTTTTCAGTACAGGGTTTCCATCCCATTTCCAGGATTTTATCTTCTGGGGATCCTCTGGTGAAACATATCCTATCTTCAAGTCACTTCTTAACCTTTGTTGGTCAAGACTGTGGTTTTGAGTAATGATAATCAGGGAGTTTTTTAAATGATAGTGGGTGTAAAACTATCTCACTGGTACTACCATAAAGGAGTTTAGTGACCTTTTTTATGCCTAAGCTTAGACTAATTTAACTTGAAGGTAGACAAGCACAGTTTTATCACTGTAACTAGGAAGGAGCACAGCTTCCTGGACTGAACCACAGTGAGGCACTTGTTTGCATTTACCTGAAATACAGCTTATTCACTCACCTGAGATAGAACCTAATTATCACTTACACGTGATGATGCCTGAGTACAACACATCTTCAACAGGAGAGGCAAAGGGCCTGGGAGATGGATATGACAGAACAGAGGAGTGTTGAGTTTACTCTAACTCAGAGAGACTCTTTTCAGGAGGAATGATAGTTGACCCCATGTAAGAATTCTAATTCTGAAAAATTGTGAAATCTGAATCAAGTCATCATCAGACTAATGACGTCTAGGAAGTGAGGAATATTGGACTGTTGATAGGGATCATCCAACCTGTTTTTTATTTATAGATTGTGGTGCAACAGTGTGTGGCAGTGTCTTGTTGAAACCAGCACTTCCTAGCTGGTAATAAAAATGCTGTTGCCTAGTTGGCAAAGTCAGGCTTGGTTGGTATAAGTGTGTCTATCTTACTGCTCTGAAATTCCTACTTAGAAGCTTTCAGGGCCCATAACTGGTGCTTATATTGGGTTGGAGATAGGAGAAGAAATAACCTGCCAAAGCCAAGTGAAGGTGGATCCCGTGTTCCCAGCATCTTCTGCTGCTTCTATGCTTCCTTAAAACTGTCACTCATTTTTTTAAATAAATTTATTTATTTTACTTATTTATTTTTGGCTGCGTTGGGTCTTCGTTGCTGTGAGCGGGCTGTCTCTAGCTGCGGCGAGCGGGGTTACTCTTCGTTGCAGTGCACGGACTTCTCATTGCATTGGCTTCTCTTGTTGTAGAGCACGGGCTCTAGGCATATGGGCTCAGTAGTTGTGGCTCATGGGCTCAGTAGTTGTGGTTCATGGATTCTAGAGCGCAGGCTCAGTAGTTGTGGCTCATGGGCTTAGTTGCTCTGTGGCATGTGGGATCTTCCCGGACCAAGGCTCGAACCCGTGTCCCCTACATTGGCAGGCGGATTCTTAACCACTGCGCCACCAGGGAAGGCCCCAAGCTGATTTATTTTCATGACTTAAGTGAGATCTGTTATTTCATCTCCCTCGTCAATGAGAGTTCAGCTTCACTGCCAGTAACTTTAAAGTTACTGAGAGGCCTTGCAAAAGTGGTCTGTTCCTTCTCCTATGCCCTCCTCACTCAAACACAGGTGAGCCTCTGCTCTTTGGATCCTAGCAGTTTCAGTTTGCTGCCAACAAGACCTCTGTGATAGGGGTGCTCCAGGAATCATCTCGCCTGTGTTGGTAATTAACTTGCTTGAGTTCCGTAGCATCTTTGAGTAAACAAAAACCTAAAGTTGAATCGGCCCATTGATGAATTTCACTTCTGTTTTGGATGCCGCAGAATTAATCCCACATCAGTCAACACTAATAAATGACCACACTGAGCAAAATGCTGAGCTGAGTGCTGTGGAAAAAAACAGAAGTTCCCTGCTTCTCGTAGTTGGATCATTAATTGATGAGGGGTCTAGTGAGTTATAGAGCCAGCAGCAGCAGAGCTGAGGTGATGGGATGGGAGGCTCTGTGGAGCTTGTGCCCGCTGGGGAGGGCTTTCCCGGGCAGAACCAGTGCTAGAGACCAGGAGCCAGTCTAGGGAAGAGAAAGGTGGAGACTCTGTACATCATCGGATGAATGGATAAAGAAGATGTGGCACATATATACAATGGAATATTACTCAGCCATAAAAAGAAATGAAATTGAGTTATTTGTAGTTAGGTGGTTGGACCTAGAGTCTGTCATACAGAGTGAAGTAAGTCAGAAAGAGAAAGGCAAATACCGTATGCTAACACATATATATGGAATCTAAGGGGAAAAAAAGTGTCCTGAAGAACCTAGGGGTAAGACGGGAATAAAGACACAGACCTACTAGAGAATGGACTTAGGATATGGGGAGGGAGAAGGGTAAGCTGTGACAAAGTGAGAGAGTGGCATGGACATATATACACTACCAAACGTAAAATAGATAGCTAGTGGGAAGCAGCCGCATAGCACAGGGAGATCAGCTCGGTGCTTTGTGACCACCTAGAAGGGTGGGATAGGGAGGGTGGGAGGGAGGGAGATGCAAGAGGGAATAGATATGGGAACATATGTATATGTATAACTGATTCACTTTGTTATAAAGCAGAAACTAACGCACCATTGTAAAGCATTTATACTCCAATAAAGATGTTTAAAAAAAAAAGTCATTTTAATCTGCACATACCTGAATGCTCTGTCATTGAAAGACATTGTGTGGGTGGGTTGACCTAGAGGCAGGCTCTGTAATCTTGTCAGTGCTAAGCTAGGGGCGCTGCATCAGGACCACCCACTTGGTGAGGGCTGAGTGCCCAGCACTGCACACAAGTGCCTGGCCAGGAAGGGCGGGGCAAGGAGGGGCTGAAATCCAGCCACTTCGCTTCCTCTGCTCCTTGGTGCTGGGCTCTTCCTGCCCAGAGCAAGAGGCACCATTTCTCTGCCAAGTCCTGTGTCAGTAGGGCTACGTCTAGACGGCACCTTTTCATGAGTGCTTCTGGCCGGGCATGGCTCTTCCTGAGTCTTCAAGCGTGCTGTGCAGGACAGCTACCGTGCTGCCTCTAAGTCTGAATCTGACCCTGCAGAGCATAGAATTCTGTAAATATTTGAATGAATGCTGAGGTGGATTATTGAAGTTACACACACACTTCATCTCCCTACTTAGAGAGGGACTCGAGTGGATTTCTTTTT
The DNA here is from genome assembly GCF_964374135.1 of Grampus griseus. NCBI lineage: Eukaryota > Metazoa > Chordata > Mammalia > Artiodactyla > Delphinidae > Grampus > Grampus griseus. The sequence continues at coordinate 103,973,898 of NC_139019.1, forward strand.
TTTTTTGTGGTTTATTGTATTTCAATTTACTTGACTAGTTTGTGGAAACTTGTTGAAGAGATTTTCTGATTTACTTTTTTTTAACCATTTTTTTCCCTTGAAGTATAATTTACAATGTTGTATTAGTTTCAGGTGTACAGCAAAGTGATTCAGATATATATATATACGTACGTTTTCAGATTCTTTTCTGTTATAGGTTGTTATAAGATATTGAATATAGTTCCCTGTGCTATACAGTAGGTCCGTGTTGTTTATCTATATTATATATAGTAGTGTGAATCTGTTAATCCCAAACTCCTAATTTATCTCCACCACCCACCCCTCTGCTCCCACTGCTATCCCCTTTGGTAACCATAAGTTTATTTTCTGTCTGTGAGTCTGTTTCTGTTTTGTAAATAAGTTCATTTGAGTGGATTTCTTTTTCTTTCTTTTTTTTTTTTTTTGGTTTATTGTTTTCAATTTACTTGACTGGTTTGTGGAAACTTTTTTTTTGTTTTGAAAAACCTATTTACTTTTCCAAATATTATTCCAAATACATGCTTTACAGGCTACTATGGGTCAGAAACATTCTGTAGAAGAAATTATTTTGATAGACATTGGAAATAATTTTACTAGAAGAAAAAGCTCATATTTATCTAGATGTGGCTGTGTTCCACAGGAAGATTTTGACGTCTAAGGTGCAAAGACAAAATGACTGTGGCTTTTCTTGCCACTCAGAATATTGACAGTCTTCCCTTAGAGCCTACTCTTTTTTTTTTAATATCAAAATCTAATAAGCCAAATTTATTCAAGAAAAGTTATATCCATTTTCCTTTAACCTTCTTAATCTACCAAGGACAGTAACTTATGTAAAAGCATGCCTGTTTTTTCCTTTAGAGCTTCTTTTTTCTTTTTTTAATTGGAGTATAATTGCTTTACAATGTTGTGTTAGTTTCTGCTGTACAATGAAGTGAATCAACCACATGCATACCTATATCCCCTCCCTCTTGCCCCCTCCCCCACACACCGCGTCCCACCCATCCAGGTCATCACAGAGCACCGAGCTGAGCTTCCTGTGCTTTATAGCATGTTCCCACTAGCTATCTATTTTATGCATGGTAGTGTATATATGTCAATCCTAATCTCCCAATTCGGCCCACCCTCACCTTCCCACCCTGTGTCCACATGTCCATTCTCTACATCTGCATCTCTATTCCTGCCCTGCAAATAGGTTCATCTGTACCATTTTTCTAGATTCCACATATACATGTTAATATACGGTATTTGTTTTTCTCTTTCTGGCTTAGTTCACTCTGTATGACAGACTCTAGGTCCATCCACATCTCTACAAATGACCCAATTTCGTTCCTTTTTATGGCTAATATTCCATTGTATGTATGTGCCACATCTTCTCTATCCATTCATCTGTCTGTGGACATTTAGGTTATTTCCATGTCTTGGCTATTGTAAATAGTGCTGCAGTGAACATTGGGGTACATGTGACCTTCTGAGTTATGGTTTTCTCAGGGTATATGCCCAGTAGGGGCATTGCTGTGTCATATGGTAGTTGTATTTTTAGTTTTTTAAGGAACCTCCATACTGTTCTCCATAGTGGCTGTATCAGTTTACATTCCCACCAATAGTGTAAGACGGTTCCCTTTTCTCCACACCCTCTCCAGCATTTGTTGTTTGTAGATTTTTGATGATGGCCATTCTGACTGGTGTGAGGTGATAACTCACTATAGTTTTGATATGCATTCCTCTAATAATTAGTGATGTTGAGCATCCTTTCATGTGCCCCTTGGCCATCTGTATGTCCTCCTTGGAGAGATGTCTATTTAGGTCTTCTGCCCATTTTTTGATTGGGTTGTTTGTTTTTTTGATACTGAGCTCCATGAGCTGTTTGTATATTTTGGAGACTAATCCTTTGTTGCTTCCTTTGCAATTTTTTTCTCCCATTCTGAGGGTTGTCTTTTTGTCTTTTGTATGGTTTCCTTTGCTGTGCAAAAGCTTTTAAGTTTAATTAGGTCCCATTTGTTTGCTTTTATTTTCATTACTCTAGGAGGGGGGTAAAAAAAGATCTTGCTGTGGTTTATGTCAAAGACTGTTTTTCCTATGTTTTCCTCTAAGAGTTTTATAGTGTCTGGTCTTCGATTTAGGTCTTTAATCCATTTTGAGTTGTTTTTGTTTTTGTTTTTTGTGGTAAGCGGCCCTCTCACTGCTGTGGCCTCTCCCGTTGCGGAGCACAGGCTCCGGACACGCAGGCTCAGCGGCCATGGCTCACGGGCCCAGCCGCTCCGCAGCATGTGGGATCCTCCCGGACCAGGGCACGAACCCGTGTCCCCTGCTTCGGCAGGCGGACTCTCAACCACTGCGCCACCAGGGAATCCCCGAGTTTATTTTTGTGTATGGTGTTAGGTAGGTGTTAGGTGTTAGTTGGGTGTCAAGTAGACAGTATACTGACCTTTAGAAGTAGGGCTCCAATGGACAAGGGGGTGGAGGATTGTCAAGCATCAGAATGAATTCAACTTAAGAACAAACTGGCTCTGATCCCAGCCAACCCCAGAGTCTAGCCAGAGGCCCATTAGAAATAAATGCAAATTGTAGTATCACTTTTACAAGGTTGTGCCACTCTACACTGTTAAATCTAATCAATCCATGTTAAAGCTAAGCACACTCCCATTATTAGCTCAGTCCTCACCGTATCCCATTTCTGTGAAGGCTCCTATGGAAACTTTTTAAAGAGATTTTCTGATTTACTTTTTTTTATAACATTTTTTTTTCTTGAAGTATAGTTAATTTACAGTGTTGTGTTAGATTCAGGTGTACAGCAAAGTGATTCAGAGATATATCTATATATATACACACACATATATGTGTACTTTTTCAGATTCTTTTCCATTATGGGTTATTACAAGATACCGAACATAGTTTCCTGTGCTGTACAGTAGGTGCGTGTTGTTTATTTTATGTATAGTAGTGTGAATCTGTTAATCCCAAACTCCTAATTTATCTCCACCACCCACCCCTCTGCCCCCACTGCCATCCCCTTTGGTAACTGTAAGTTTATTTTCTATGTCTGTGAGTCTGTTTCTGTTTTGTAAATAAGTTCACTTGAGTGGATTTCTTATGCTTTTGAAGAATAGGAGTAATGTGTGTGTCTTGGGGGATAGAGGGAAAAGGCAGGGATGTGCTCAAAGGGCCCTTAACAGTTCTATAATTCTTGGAGTCCATAAATTAAATTAAATTCTTGGAGTCCATAAATTTGATGTTAAAATAAATCTTCTAGGGCTTCCCTGGTGGCACAGTGGTTGAGAGTCCGCCTGCCGATGCAGGGGACACGGGTTTGTGCCCGGTCTGGGAAGATCCCACATGCCGCAGAGCGGCTGGGCCCGTGAGCCACAACTGCTGAGCCCGCGCGTCCAGAGCCTGTGCTCCACAACGGGAGAGGCCACAACAGTGAGAGGCCCGCGTACCACAAAAAAATATAAATAAATAAACAAAATAAATCTTCTATTTTAAACCAAAGCAATGTTTTCATTTTAATGTTTCAAGGCTTTCCATGTACCTTTTATCACATAATGCAATTCAGTTATGTACTGAGTCCTTTTCATGTACATACGTGCTTTAAGTACTTTGAAAAGAACTGAAGAAATAGAAGGTTGGGCCTATGTCCTCAGATGTTAACCTACCTAGAAAAGGAGAAATGCAGAATGAGAGTATCAACCACTCGTAGGGATTATGACTTGGATACCTTGTCAGACATACATGGTTTTGATTTTGACACGACAGTAGGACTCCCAATGTGGGCTGGAATTTCCATGCACTGTGAAAAGTGGTAAGCAAGCTACCACAAAGGTTCAAGTAACCAATAACATTTCCTGCCTGCGAGGTTTTTTGCAGGTGAAGATACCAAATGGGTGGTAAGTTAGGATTAAAATTAGCTAAACTGTCACAGCAATGCTGTCTTCCTTTACACTCAGCCACCGTGGAGTTCTCATGGTCTAGTAAGAGGGCTCGGAGGATAGATGCGTGGCTGGGGGGTGGATGGATGCGAAGAAAGAAAATATGAGAATGGGCATGTACACAAAGGCCTCTCGGATGGGCAGACCTGAGTTTGAATCCCAACTCAGACAGGTACTAGTTCTGCAAACTCGGGCAAGAAATTCACTATGTGAGAGCCTCAGATTCCTAGTCTGTGAAATGGGAGTAATAATTCCCACCTAGCCTGGGTGGTGGTGTGGATTAGAGAGTGTAATTGCTGAGAGAAGCGCTTGGTGAAATTAGCAAGCACCCAAACCAGGACCTATATAGCTACAACAAAAGATGATAAGTGATGTAAGTGCAAACAAACGGGGTGGGAGTGCCCAGCAGAAAGGCTCACAGCTGGCAGGAGGCCGCACGTGAGCTCGTGCACAGGTCAGGGGCCCTCCCAGCTTCTGGGTGATCTTCCACCTCCATGCTGGGCTGGGCAGAGCCAGGCAGCGCAGGGCACGGGCCGCATACCTGGGAGCCGGAAAGTCCCTGCAAAGTTGGACATTTACCTGCACATAAACCTGCACGTGTATCTGAAGCAGGCATGACCCAGAGCTCCACCCCCTGGGGCACCAGCTGAGGGGGTAGGATGGAGGGATGGAAAGGGCACTGCTGTCCTTGTTGACTTCAGCCAGTCCCGGGCATTGAAGATCATTCCACTCTCCAGAAAGCGAGGTCACGTCATCGTTTTTCCCTCCTCCCCACTCTGGATATCTAAGGTGAAGTGTTTTCTCCAGCTCAGAGGCTGAGAATGGTGTGGAGGAGAAAAAGAAGGTCTGCAGGTCGCCAGCAGCCCTGTCCCCTGCTCTGTCCAGCGAGACCGAGTCCGCAGACCCGAAGAGAATCATTTCCCTGCGGTGAGTCCTCACCTTGACTCTGTTCTTTTGGCCTTTCAGGGAGGAGGGGTTGCTGGGAGGAGCTGGTGTTTCTAGTTTTATGGTGATGGTTAACAGTGAAGATCTCCTACAAGCAGATGACACCCCTGAGAAAGAAGTGGGGTGTTTTTCCTTGATATCCAGGCACTGGCACCTGCCTTCCTTTCTCAGCTCTTCCCGCCAGCCTCTCTTCTCCTTCCCACTGCAGCCTTCTGCAGAATTTCTGCCCCTTTCTGAAAGCACTGATTTTGCTACATGATAAAGCCGGGCTGGGCCCCTCTCTGGCATGGAGTTAGAAGCACCTGGAAAGCCTGTCATGGTTGCTGCTGAGGCCACCCAGGTTGGATTGTCTGCTCGGCCTGTGCGTGTGCACACCTGCTGTCTCACTTTCCTGGCAGCCACGGAAAAGAGCGGAGGGAAACCCTGCCTGGGATCCCCGGGCGGGGTGTGCACATCTCCCTGGGCTGCCCATTTCCTGGGGCCGGTGCTGGAAGCCGGGCTCAGTTTGGTCGTGGGGCTGTGAGGGGACAGGCGGTTTGAGATGTGGAGCTCTGGTCCCTGTCACTCTCAGGGGCACCAATTATGTGCTTGCTTTCACTTGGAAGGAAGAGGGAGGAACTTCAAGTTGCTTTTGTTCCCTTAAAAGAGAATGATTAAGCCAGCGATCAATTACAGGTAACTGTGGCCATTTATCCACACCAAGTGGAGGAGTAATAGCTCTCCTCCCCATATTAGAACTGTCAGAACTCCTACCTTCTACGTCTTTTGTCCTCTGCTAAAGGATGATTAAATAACTCCTGCTTTTCCCTTCCTTCCTGGCTACCCAGCCCACGGCTTCTCTGCAAATCTATACCTCACTCAGGACCAAGCCTAAGTCTTCACTCTGCCCCCAGATTTTTCTGTTCTGACTATCACTCCCAATTCTGTCTCCATCTTTTCTGCATGACTGTTTTGATGCATCTCACTTTTTTTGTTTTTTTGCGGTACGCGGGCCTCTCACTGTTGTGGTCTCTCCCGTTATGGAGCACAGGCTCCGGACGCACAGGCCTAGCGGCCATGGCTCACGGGGCCAGCCACTCCGCGGCATGTGGGATCTTCCCAGACCGGGGCACAAACCCGTGTCCCCTGCATCGGCAGGCGGACTCTCAACCACTGCGCCACCAGGGAAGCCCCAATTCTGAATTTTTGAATAAAAATGTTTTGCACTAGGTTTCAGGTCCTGCTCATAGTCATCTGTATGAAGTGAGACTAACACAGTTGAAAAGATACAAAGAAATAACGCATGTAAATAAGCATGCCTCCCACCCCTACCTCAGAGCCGATGCTGTGCAGACAAGCCCTTCTACTTGTGTCTCTTGAAATCATCAAGGGTACAGCTGCCCTTTTGTCACGTTTGCTTACAGTCCATTGTTCTTCAGAAGGTCTGATCATTGCCTTGACAGTACCATTAACATACATTAATTTGAATCAGTAGAGGTGATAAATTCAAATTAGTGGCTAGTATAAATAATAGGTAATTTGACATTTGTAAAAACAATTTTATTTTCAAGTAGAGTACAAATGTCTACTCATAGTTTTTTTAAAAAAGTAATTCCTGGAATTCTAAAGAAATTTATATCTGTGAATTGGTTCAGTGGCCAGTAACTGAATCCAAATCTCCGTGCCTTGAATTGATGAGAGATATTTTGCCTCTGGTTTGAGCACTGTGGACTCAAAACTGTTGCGGGCAGCAGAGGCCTGGGACATCACGTAGTCAGTCTCTTCACAGCTGAGAAAGCCAGAGTCCAAAGTCTCTCTCTAACTTCATTTCTGTCCCTCTGTCACACCCATATGCCACCCAAATTGCTTAAGAGTCTTCTTAAATTCACTTTGAACCAAACATTATTTTAACTGAGCCTCATTCTAGAGAATCCTATCATGGAATCATGAATTTCATGTGCCATTTTTTCCCCCCAATAAACAGAAAAAAATCTACATAATTGTATCACAAAATTTTCCCATGTGTATACCTCTAAAAATCATGCATGCATTCCACTTTGAAATGGCTGGGTTTCGCTGTACGGTTAAAGATGCAAGTTCTACTCAAAGGAAGAGCCAGGACTAGAATCACCTTGGAAAGAAATCCGGGAGCTCTGACCTCTGCCCTTATGAGAACAAAGGAAGGACTTCCAAACATGTTCTTTTTTTTGTCCTGATTTTACTTCTATTTTCCCACTCTGGGATGTTCTGTCTCTCTTTTCCCCATACCCAATTCCTGCTCATCCTGTTAGGCCCAGTGTGTTAAACCCTCACTGACCTACCTGCTGGTCTCTTCTCTTACCTCCTGTTGGACTTAACTGTCTCTATACCACCTCCTAACGCCTATGATATGTATTGTTTTGATGCTGCATCATGTACTGCCTTTTTAAAAAGATGCTTGATATGCGCACAGGTTCCTTAAGGGTAAGGACTGTCTTGTGCGCCCCGAGGCATTTAACATGACGCCTCTCTCAATTGACACTTGTTAAGTATTCACAGAATTCTGGATTGAACTATAGCTGCAGTTTCAATAATCAGCCTCCAGTACTCCTCCTTATACTGCTTAAAATACTTTTGAGATGATATAATTACTTTCACAGCTCAATCGATACTTCTCCCTTCCAAAAGGTACGGTTTCTTCAGTTTGGGATCCCGCCTGCTGGAATCACCCCGTCTCCCACACCGTGTCCTTAGAGTCCTGAGGGATTATCGATGTCTAGAAGAGAAAAATCAATGCCAGGCTTTCTTGTGAGCTGGTATAATAATCAAGATGTATTACACTGTATACAGTTAATGGTAGCGTAAAAAATTCATCTTACGGACTTCTTGGATTTTCTTTCCTCAGGTCGAAATCCAGTTTTGATGGTGCCTCTTTAGCAAGTGAGAAGAATGACTGTAAAACAGAAAGCAAGAATGACTCTAAGATTGAAAGGAAAAAGGCCTCATCTTCCAGCCAGGTAATTTGGGAATGAAATGTGTATTGTCTCAGAGGGTGACAGAAGCATTGAAGCCAATGGGAAGAGGGAACACAAGGGTCAGGACTAAGGTAGGCACAGATTTTAGAGAATCAGGAAGAAAGGACCAGCTGCAGTTCCCTCGGGCGAGCTTTCATCAACATTATATTTCACAGCTGACCATGCGGCACATGCAGAGGGGCAGTGAGTACTGAGAGTCATGTGCTTGTCTAATAATTAGCGGAGACCAGGAGAGGTGTGACATCCTTGCACTACAATTAAAGAGTGTGATAAGGCACCTGTGTGAATAGAAGGCTTCCCAACTGCACACAGAGGAGGAAAACCTGGGAACAGGGTCATGATTCTTTTTTGGAAGCAATTTGGGGTCTGCTTCAAAATACACCCAGATGGGTAACAAAGCCCAGTTCTGTGTCTTAGAGTATGACATACTTACTGGGGCCAACAGTTTGGGGCTTTTTGACACTTCACTCCTAAAATACTTGAATATGTATCTCCTAAGAACTAGAACAAGAAACTGTTGGCTCACCCAAGAAATTTAACTAAATAGTAAATATACAAAAATATTACTAATATAAAATCCATTTTCGATTTCCACAGTTGTCCCAGTAGTGAATGTCCTTTATAAAGACTTTTTGCTCCCCCTCTCTAGAATCCAGTTGAACCATGCATTCCATTTATTTGTCATGTCACCTTTAATTTAGATCAGTCCCTACCTTTTTTAAAATTTTATTTTTATTAATTTCACATTTTCGAAGACTCCATGGCCCAGGATATTTTTAAATCAAGCATGCAACCAATGCTCACTGTAGCCATTAAAAAGAAGATCTCGGCAAAGCCCTGATAGAACACCTAGCTTTAATCAAGGAAACTTTCTGGATGCAAGAGGTACTCCAAGGAAGCAGCATGAGCTAACCTACTTTATGTGAGGTGTTCATCTATCAACAAGTTGACTTGAGGGGACCATCTGTCATACGCATGACCTGTCTGAAGCTCTTCTTTATGGCAATAGTAGGGACATTTCTGCCACTGAGACTACTCCTAGTTTGGATAATGCATCATCAAGGGCCAACGTGTGGTATCTCTCTGTTCCGTTCATAAGACTCTGCCTGCTAGGATGCTTTTGAAGAAAAGTGGTCCTGTGGATGGAGGACCCAGCTCTACCTCTTAGTAGCTGTGTGGAGCCAGTTAAGTCGCTCATAATCCCTGAGGCACAGGGTCCTGAACTGACATCAGTTCACAGGTTGCTGTGGGGCTGGGGGTGGTGTTTTGTGAAAGCATTTTACAAACTGTAAATTGCCGTCTATACATTGTTGTCACAAGTGGAAACAGATGAAAATGAAGTGATTTGCAGCATTTCAGACTCTTGGGCCTTCTACCGCCCTGGAGAGTTAAGTCTTTTGTGTGAAATCCTACTTGTCACCTCCCCCTGACACTGGTTAAGGGAACACCTTCACAACAGTAACAGTCACAGTGACAAACCGGAGACGTATTACCCCATTTAAGCCTTACGGCATCCCTCTGAGGCAGCTACTGGCACAGAAGAGAAAACTGGCCCAGAGAGGTTAAGTAACTAGGCCAGGATCACGTGCCACAGAAGAGGTGTAGCTAAAACTTAAACTCAGGGTAATCTGATACAGGGCTTTTAACCACTACCCTCTTCTGAGAGTACTCACTGGGACCTTTAGTGCCCTGGGATCCACTACCTGGTGAGATTTTATCTCATTTCTTATTAGGGACATCCTTGTCCAGCCACTTCTGCAGAAGGCTGACCACCAGCTACTTCACGATTATAGATATATATATGTCCAGTCAGCAAGTCACTGATCTTGTTGGAAAATGAAACCTTTGTGCCCTGCCTTCCACGTTTTTCACTGAAGGGTTGGGTTGGGGACTATGAGATCAGGGAGAATGAACTCCTAAGATTCTCTGTTCAGGGTGGGGAGATTTGTTACATAATTTAGATTGAAGTTAAAATTCGTGATGTTTGAGAAGAACAAGAGCGGTGATGCCTGTGTTTTGTCGTCCTTGTAGGACAAGGCAAACATGCACTTCCACAAGCTGTTTCTGGATGTCCCCACTGAGGAACCCCTGAGGCAAAGTAAGTTCTGACTTGGTTGACTTTGAAAAGATGCTAATTGGTTTGGGGGAAGAAAGAGTCTGGGGACTGAATCACCAAGGGGAATAGGTTTCTGAAAGTCATGATGTAACAATAACACCGACCTCACTCAGCTTTCACCCAGCACCTTGAAAGATAAGGGAGTAGAATGGGAAAGGGACCTCCTCCACGTGATATGATATGGAACCATCCAAGGGGATTCCAGAATGTCCTCGCCTTGCATACTCACTGCTGAAATGTGTTGTGATTGGATCGTGCTGAGATTTAAGATAATAAGACCAGAGCAAGAGAGGCCACTAGAAGAAGACAACACAGACGTAGGTGGACAGACATGTCAACCCCTGTGCTGTGCAGGGCTCAGTGGTCACACCTAAACACCTGGCCCAGCACAATGTTCAGCACCTGCTCCACTCCGCTGAACGCATCTGGGGCCCAGGGTTCCATTCCAGCTTCCCTCAGTACACAAATGCTTAGGCAGCATGCTGGCTTCCTCCCACCATCTCCAAACAGGAAGGTGTGGGTCATGTGTTCTCCCCACAGTGAGACCATCTATTTCAAAAGGAGTCATTAGTGACCATACCAGGGTAGAAAGGGCAGCAGTGCCAACATTAGCACAAGGATGACACACCTTCCCCACACCTTCCCAAAGAGAGGAGTTTTTTTTTCCCTGGTACGCGGGCCTCTCACTGTTGTGGCCTCTCCCATTGCGGAGCACAGGCTCCGGATGCGCAGGCTCAGCGGCCATGGCTCACGGGCCCAGCCGCTCCGCGGCATGTGGCATCTTCCTGGACCGGGGCACGAACCTGTGTCCCCTGCATTGGCAGGCGGACTCTCAACCACTGCGCCACCAGGGAAGCCCCTTGCCTTTCCATTTTGACGTTTATACTGAAGTTTGTAAGACTTGGAATTAAAAAACAAACTCTCATCTCCATAGCTTTATTCCACTAAAGATGACTGAAAAAGAGGTGAGAGATCTTTTGAGCATGTGAGTGTGTTATTTCTGTGCATCTCTGAGTCACCAACATATATACACAATTTTCATTTTAAATGGAAATTCTAAATGATGTTATACCTGTATATATTTTCCCAGGTTTTACCTGTGCTCTACAGAAAGAAATATTATACCAGGGGAAGCTCTTTGTATCAGAAAACTGGATTTGTTTTCATTCCAAGGTCTTTGGAAAAGACACTAAGGTTGGTATAATTTTTCAGAAAGAAAGCTAATCCTGCATTTCCTTATATATTGTGACTATTAATTGTTTTAAATGTAGCAAGTCTATAAATATTTGTGTCATTATTATTCCTTTAGACCAAGTTTCCTTTACTATAGTTCCAAATACTACAGGTTCTAAATGCCTCTAGATAACCCAAACTTCCCTTTTTCCCTAAACAGCACTCTCTCATTCATTTCCTTATATATATATATATATATATATATATATATATATATATATCTCCCACAATCCTACCTTAAATCCTTTTTACCAAGATGTCACCAGTACACTCTTAAAGTTTTTCATATGGAGAATGTGTCATAATTTGTTTCAAAGACATACATTAAACCCAAAACAATTCTTTAAAGAAATCTGAATTTTACACCATATTCACAGTTACCATCAGAGATATCTAGGCAAACAGGCCTACAAATAAGATACTTACTAGAGCTCACTCTGTCACGAGCACAAAATGAGCAGGATTTGGAGCATTTTAGGCCTGGTCTGGGGGAGTCACATACCCTCAGTCCCCGGTGAACACGGACATCTTTTCCTTCTCACTAAACACAGATTTGGGGGAGCAGAGGCCCACGATACCTGAGCCTTTAAGGAGGATAGCCTGAAGAAGTTGGCAGTTTTCCCAGGGCACCACCTTCTAAAACGAGGCCCTTGGGACTTTGGCATGAGAAGGGAAAAACTAAGTCCACCCCACTGACATTCTTTCCCTTTGAGCTGTGATGTCACATCACACAGTTCAGTCAGGCCACCAGAACAAAGTGGCAGAGAAACACCTGGGGTCTGCGTGACCTCAGTGAGTTTTTGTTTGTTTGTTTGCGGTACGCGGGCCTCTCACTGTTGCGGCCTCCCCCGTCACGGAGCACAGGCTCCGGACGCGCATGCTCAGCGGCCATGGCTCGCGGGCCCAGCCGCTCCGCGGCATGTGGGATCTTCCCGGACCGGGGCATGAACCCGCATCCCCTGCATCGGCAGGCGGACTCTCAACCACTGCGCCACCAGGGAAGCCCTCAGTAAGATTTTAATCATTCTGATTCGTGATTATGAATAAGCAGCTTTTATACTCTTGAAGTTGCTAATTAAAAACTCCTTTTGTTTTGACTGGTAGATATATTTTATTTCAATATTCTCCCTAAAGCCACTGGCAGTCTTATAAATAAAGACCACTTAACAAATATAATGGAAATTCTTTATTTTGGTTTTGAGTCAGCAGACTAACATCAAACATGTAATTTTTATTGTACAGAGTTATGTTTAGATAAACATAGTTTAGATTCACAGTATTATTTGAATCAGTATAATGCAAAGCAATATTGAATAGTATTGCACCATATTTCTAGATTTCTGGATTATAAGCAGTTGTTCATGAAGTGGGGAAGGGAACTGGGTATTACTGATCTCCAATTCCATGGGATAAAGACAATTCTCAGGAATAGAGAGAGCCAACACCTCTGACCAAAGCAGCAGGGGTTGAAAACAGTAGTGAACAAAGAATTAGCCTTGGGCTTCCCTGGTGGCGCAGTGGTTAAGAATCCGCCTGCCAATGCAGGGGACATGGGTTCGAGCCCTGGACCAGGAAGATCCCACATGCCGTGGAGCAACTAAGCCCGTGCGCCACAACTACTGAGCCTGAGCTCTGGAGCCCGCAAGCCACATCTACTGAGCCCGTGTGCTGCAACTACTGAAGCCCGCATGCCTACAGCCCATGCTCTGCAACAAGAGAAGCCACGACAATGAGAAGCCCGCGCACCGCAACGAAGAGTAGCCCACACTCACCGCAACTACAGAAAGCCCACACGCAGCAACGAAGACCCAACACAGCCAAAAAATAAATAAAATAAATAATTTTTTTAAAAAATTAGCCTTTGTTAAAGGATGGGGAATTCACAAAGCCAGTAAGTGATTTCAAGCTAATATGATTCTAGCAATGGTTTCAAAATCCTATCTCTACCTAAGAAAGAACTGACCAAAAAAAGCTAAAAGGAGTGACCTGGTTTTTTAAAGACAAGGACATGTGGGATTGCTTTTGCATGTGCTGTCTCTAATCTAAGAGACAAGAGGGGGTGGGAAGATAAGAACCATGATAGTGACTTGCACATTCCTTACCCACTGAGGATGGTGTCAAGGAGATGTGGGCTTCAGCTCTGAGGCAGAATTTGCTCACTGCCAACAGATCTTGGTCCAACATGATCCAATGTGAACTAAAAACAAGCAAGCAATCTGCTCTAGGAAGGGGAATTTTCTAAGCACCCTAAAGTGTAACTTTAATCAGAACCTTTTCCTCAGCCTGTTTGTATTTTTATTTTATTTTTTTATTTTATTATTTTTTTTGCGGTACGCGGGCCTCCCACTGCTGTGGCCTCTCCCGTTGTGGGGCACAGGCTCCAGACGTGCAGGCTCAGCAGCCATGGCTCATGGGCCCAGCCGCTCCACGGCATGTGGGATCTTCCCGGACCGGGGCACGAACCCGTGTCCCTTGCGTCAGCAGGCGGACTCCCAACCACTGCGCCACCAGGGAAGCCCTGTTTGTATTTTTAGATGCTAGTAAAATTAAAGGCATGTATCACATTGCATCTAGGCTCAAACAGAGAAGTGATTCATGCTTTATTTCTCAAATGTTATCTAGTTGTCACTTATACTCATGAAGCAATTGAGAGAAACTCCTTCTTAAGGGTGTTCCATGCCTTACATTCTGCAAAAATCCAAATTTATAGCCCCTTATCACTGTGTGTGTGTGTTGCTGCTGAGAAACGAAATTAGGCTCATTTTTATATCATCATCTGTCTTGGAAGATCTTACATTCTTTTCCCCAAAGTAATCCCAATTTATCACTTCTGAATTATCTCCCCAACTTAAAAAGTTTCGTGGGTAGAGTTCTTTGGCAAAATAGTTTTTTTTCTTTAGTGTTTAATTTAGATTAGCCCCTCATTCTTTTTTTTTTTTTTTAATTTATTTATTTTTGCTGTGTTGTAGCCCCTCATTCTTCATAGTCTTCCCATCAGGAACCTGGAGGGGCAGTAGAACAACTCCATCTCATAAACCTAATATGAACGCAAACGTTCTAAATTAAAATGTAAGAAAATTGAAAGCTTAGTTTTGGTCCTTCAAGCTGGCAGTACTAACATAAACCCCTCCTCTTCCCACTGACCTTGTTGATCTCTTTCAGAATATGTGAAGCATTTTTACAAAATGTATGTTCATGTGAGTGTGTGCACCTGTGGAGGGATTCAGGCCCTTTTCTTTTTACCAGGAGTGGGGGTGACTCTCTTTTCAGGGATCAAAGTGATGTGATCCATTTTCCTCTGAGATCAAACCTGGCTGAAGGGCTGTAACATAAAAATATCAGGAACATCTACTATTCTTCGCAGCATCTGGTACATTCTTGCAGTACCTTGTATGAAAAAGAACCCCTATTTTGGATCAGATTGGTTCAAATTCTATCTTTGTAACTTATTTATGACCTTGAGAAAGTTATATACCTCTCTAAACAAACATCCTTATCTCTTAGAATGTCTACATTACAGGACTGTCATATTTAAATGAACTTATCATCTGGTAAATAGGTATTGATAATGGTAGCTGCTGTAATTGTCATTGTTGTTATTCTTTATTGTTTGAGACAGAAAAGAACTTAAGGGTGATTGTATTTCACCCATCCTCTTTTTTATGAGACAGATGAGGAAATGAATGACATTTTTATTGAGTGCTAGGCATTTTCCATCTATTATCTCATTTAATCCACAGAAAATCCTGGGAAATAGGTAAGACTGTCTCTATTTTATAAGTCAGGAAACCAAGGCCAAGAAAGGATACCTTACAAGGTTGAATAAGTCATGTGGATAGTAATAGAACTGAGAATTCAGGCCCCAGACTCCCTGTTCAAAAATGGGCCTACTATATACCAGTGCTTTTCAGCCTTTTTCCCTAAGGACAGAAAAGAGGAGGGTGTGTAGAGATGAGCTCAAAGTAGATGACCACAAGCATGTAACTTCTTAAGAGCCTACATTTTGCATTCTATTCGCATGTCCCAGGTTTCCCACCAAACCCTTCTGTAGACTTGATGATCCAGACGACCTCGGTGACACTCTTCTAAGATTCACTTTTCTTCATGGAGGCTGGAGAGCTTGCTGCTGGTTTTATCTTTTTTTATTTTTCCTTTAACATGAAGATTTGGAGTGCTGCTCTGTGAAGCCTGAACCCATGTTAACTCAGTGATTCTGTTTCAGATCTCTATTCCGGCTTTCTCGGTAACCCTGATAAAGAAAACCAAAACTGCCCTTCTGGTGCCAAATGCCCTGATTATAGCGACAGTCACAGACAGGGTGAGTACACAGCAGGTGCGGGCACCCTGCTTTGTCCTACTCTGGGTTTCATTGCCTTAGGGGCTTCTTGCGGAGGACCAAGACCCTGAACCATAATACCATGAATCAGGAGTTACTCTGTAAGATGAATTTTTGAAATCACAGCCTTTAGACATTTGTGTAGTGTTGTTTCCCCTGACAAGGTGATTTATTCTAATGTAATAGTTGCCAATTTTGAATTTCCTGCTGACTTCATTATACTTACTTGACCAAAGTCAAAAAAGTAAAATTCTTTCCCAACTTCCTTTTCCCTAACATCTATGAGGTCAGGTCAGGCTACAGGGATATATTTCATTTCTTTATTATTATTTAAAACGCCACCATCACCACCACCTTATTCACAGGGTGCGGCAGGGCAATATGAGGAGTCCCTGGGGCGGGGTTGACCAGCCTCCCCATAACCTCCATTGGGTGCCTCCCCAGAGCCAACCTAAAGACGTAAAACTTGGGCTTGCTATTCAAGTTCAGCTTGAGGACCAGTTCCTAGGCCCTCTTTGCCTCCAGGTTGCCTTAACTACCCCTCTTCAGTACAGAAGTTCCGGAGCTGTCATTGATTGTTGGGCTACCCCAGACATGGGCAACCTGAAATATTTGCATGGAGAGCGATGTGTGTTTCACCTTGGCAAGAGAGAGAGAGTAGAATGGTTTGGTTACTCATGTTTCACTTGAAATTCTTTTTTAATATTTTACCTACTATTTTTATGAAAGCATAAAAGCTACAATTCATTTCTAATCATACTGAATAATTTAAAGGGGGAAGGAGAAAGAAGGAAAGATTAAAAGAGGCTATTCTGATGAGCTAGGAAATATGTTAATATGTTTCTAGATTATTATTATTTTTTAATACGAATGGCTAACAAGCATCAGGTACTTCTTGCCAGGCGTACACAAAATGCTTTCCTTATATTTACACGTTTATTCCACACTACCATACTGTAAGGGGTGGGGATTGTTAAGAAAACTGAAACTAAGAGTTTGCCCAGTGTCACCCACTTGGTAGGTAACAGAGCCAAAATTTGCAACCCGGTCTGTCTAATGCCAGAACCCGTAATGTTAACTACTTTGGAATACAGTATTTGCTCGGGAAGTGTATCGGTTTCTCTCATGGGAATGCAGGAGAGGGTAATCACAAACTTTGGAAAGGGGGTGTGAAAAGATGCTGTGGCTCAAATAGATGGAAAAAGTGTGAACTTTTTTATTTCTCTACGTGTGGTTTATGGTAAAATCATTTTTCCTTGTGTTATTTGTCTCCAAATTACTTGTCTAGCTCTGACTTCTTTCCCATAACTTATTTATAAGCATTCAGCAGAAAATCTCCATATTTGTACAAGAAAGAATCTGGAAGTGGCTTGAAAAAGAATGAGCCTTTTAGAGTGGCTGGGACATTTTCAATGGAAATCTAGGTCAGAGCAGAGAAAGCAGACCCTTGGGAATTGTTAAATACCTTCTAAAAGGGGGGCGGGGAAGGGAGGGAGAGGCTTAAAAGAGGACCTGGCGAATACAACTGGCCTTTCTTTACTATCCAGGTCTTTTCCATCCATGCTTGTTCGGGGCACCTATGTCAGAGCACCGGAGATTTCATTTTGCTCTACATTGCTGTATTATTTAAGTTGGGTTTGAGAGTTCTGTTGCTATTGTGGGAGAATATATTCACTTTATTCCAGGAATGGAATAAAAACTGAACGTGTGGCTGAGTGGAATGAGAATATAGACTTGGTATAGAATATAGTCTATGGTGTTTGAAAATGAAAAAATATACAGATAAATTTTTTAACTCTGAACACTCACTTCTAGTCGAGCAGTATCTGTTAATAATTAAATAATTATTATTTTGTTTTTCAGTACATATTTGTCTCCTTACTCTCCAGAGATTCAACTTACAAACTACTGAAGTCTGTGTGTGGACACTTAGAAGTGAGTACAACCTCTCTGAGCCTCAACTGCTGTCTCTCTTCTGTATTTCTTATGGTTTTGTAGTTGATCTGGTTCTTTCATTTTGTAAAACTAATTTTGTTTCGATAATTTCAGAATACAAGTACCGGCAACAGTCCCAATCCATCTTCTCTTGAAAACAGCTTCCAGGCAGACCGCCCTTCATCTCTGCCTCTGGTGAGTTGCCTACATAACTATCTAAATGCAAAAGAAAGTGAGTAGGTCCCACAATCACACTTCTCCTTACACCATGACCAGGGTGCGGGAGGAAATTAGGACCACAGTATTGGAGGCAAAGTTGAAGAAACAGGGCATTTCTGTCCTGAAGAAGAGGGGACCATAGGAGGTCATCAACTTTTTCAGGTAATTAAAGAGTCATCCTGGAAAAGAAAAGAAACATGATAGTGCGCTGTTTTAGCCAGTTACTGGTCCATGGAGGTATTCAGCAAATCTTGCTCTGTTTGTCTGTCAGCGTTGTTTTAGAGAGATTCACCAGTCTATTTAGGTAGGGCATGATTCATCCCACAAGTCGTTGAATGCCTTCTATGTTCAAGGCACCATGCTAGTGTACCCATAAGGACACCAGGAAATATCAAAACTAGTTCTTGCCTTCAAAGTCTTTACAGCTTAGTAGAGAAGCTGAGGGATACCCAGAAATAACTGTAAAAGAAGAAAGCTGTAATGCCCAAGAGGTAGAGATTCTTTGATTCCCTTAGACTTTCTGACTACAGAGTAAATCTCGAACGGGAAGTAGCTCCCCCGATTTGTACAAGATTTATACCTGTGATGGTATCATGCAAGCCCAAGAGAGTCCTAGCCGTGTTGTTCAAATGGTTGTTCCCAAATTGATAATCGTTAAATGTTTTAATACCTTTGGTGAAGCAGTATGAGCCCAGAGTTTCAACATCTACAATTTTTTTTTTTAACTTTATTTATTTTTGGCCGCGTTGGGTCTTCGTCGCTGCGCACAGGCCTTGTCTAGTGTGGTGAGCAGGGGCTACTCTTCGTTGCGGTGCGTGGGCTCCTCATTGTGGTGGCTTCTCTTGTTGCGGAGCACGGGCTCTAGGCGCGCAGGCTTCAGTAGTTGTGGTGCACGGGCTTAGTTGCTCCGTGGCATGTGGGATCTTCCCGGACCAGGGCTCGAACCCGTGTCCCCCGCATTGGCAGGTGGATTCCTAACCACTGTGCCACCAGGGAAGCCCTACAAATCTTTTTTTTTTTTGAGAGCTGTTAAAAAGTATAGGGATTGAAAACGTGTTCACACAAAAACTTAAACCAGAATGTTCATAGCTGCATTATACATCATAGCCAAAAAGTGGAAGCAACCCTGATAGCCATCAGCTGATAAATGGATAAATGTAATATATCCATACAGGGAAATATTATTTGACCATAAAAATGAAGAACTACTGATACATAATACAACATGGACAAACCTTGAACACATTATGCTTAGTGGAGGAAGGCAGACGCAAAAGGCCACATGTTGCATGATTCCATGTATATGAAATGTCCAGAACAGACAAATCCATATGGGCAGAAAATGCATTCGTGGTTGCCAAGGGACGGGATTGGGAGTGAATGCTAACGGGCAAAGGGCTTCTTTCTGGGGGGAGATGGACGTATTGTGAAATAAGACAGTGGTGATGGTTGTACGACAATGTAATTATTCTAAAACCCACTACATTTGTATACTTAAACTGGTGAGTTTTATCTCAATTTTTTGAAAAAAAAATCTACCTTAAAAAATAGTGAGAAACAGTACAAAATAGAATGAAACACTTATGATTTGGAATCCCTCAAACATGGTTTCGAATCTGGGTTCCACCCAGCTGAGCTATGCCATGGGGCAAGCTCTTTAACTGCTCTGACTCAGCTTCCTCACCCAGTAAAATGCCAGGCTCCTGACGTGGCTGTGGAGATCAGGCGCAGTCATGTGTGTTTGGAGCTTTGCATACTGCCTGATCTGTAGTAGGTGTTCAATTAATTATTAAATTGAGGAGACTTGAATTTTAAAATTTTCCTTCCCCTATAAATTCTTGCATGACATTGAAATGACTATTGAAATGATCAAGAGACAGCTAGTTGAAGGTGAAAGGTTGGTAATTTGCTTACAAGATATGTCTCCTCTTCTTCACTTGGCAGCTAAATAAATTGTGAAAAGCTCGCCGAATTGTGCCTTCACCGCGACATTTTAGTGACGCGTCTTGTCTCTTCATTTCCTAAGCACTTTGGGGAACAAGTGGGATACACAGTAAAAACATCCTGCTTTTTCCCCGACTCCTCACTCCTCTCTCACCCTTTTGTCATTTAGAAGTAATGTTACTGACCCTGTTTTGATTTGTTCGAGGGAAGAAAAAAGCTAAAACTTTCCTTCCGGTGTCTAATTTGCTAAAGCCATTTTCCCTTTTCTATTTCCAATATCTTTTTAAAACTATAATTTGAGAAAACCTTTCTCTGCATTTAGAACATGCATCTAGAACTTTCTAGCTACTTATTTGCCTTGTGTATGTCTGTTTTGGTCATGTTTTCTCATTACAAAATGCTAATGAGACTTCTCTAGCTTTACCCTAGAAGCTTTTCAAACAACAGCATCCCAGTTTTTTTCCTAGACATTTGTTATTTCAAACGAGTTGGCCACTGTTTGTTAACAGAATTCTAACTGCCCAAAAAAATCAGTAACCAGATACTCCGTGATCTGTTGAGGAAACCCAGTAGTATGGGGTAATCCTTCCTTCTTTTCCATTTTTTATAGGTCAGGCCTAAGTGAAAGGCCTGGAGGTTACAAAGTTCTGTCTGTTGAATAAAGGAAAATGGGCCTCTCTCTTCATTTCATTATTTCCCCTCAGGATTTCAACGACGAATTCTCAGATCTGGATGGAGTGGTACGGCAAAGAAGGCAAGACATGGAAGGATACAGCAGTTCTGGATCCCAGACTCCTGAATCTGAGAACTCTCGAGGTCTGGGAGATTTCTGTATCTTTACTGAAATTTAATTCTCCACAAAACATCCTTAGCTCAACCAAAAGCCAAAAACCACCAAAAAACAACACACCTTCTGAGCTAACAATTAGGAAGGGACTCTAAACAAAGGGTAGTTTGAAAGTTCAAGGAAAGGGAGTTGCCTATGTGGTAGTACGCATTTAACAAATGTCTCTTTGGGAATTCCCTGGCGGTCCAGTGGTTAGGGCTCCACGCTCTCACTGCCGAGGACCCAGGTTCAGTCCCTGGTCGGTGAACTAAAATCCCATAAGCCACATGGTGTGACAAAAAAGAAAAAAAAAAGTCTCTTAAATAGACATAATATTGGAGTGGTTGAAAGGCAGAAACATGCAGTATTTTCTTACCTCTTCTTTAGTAATATTATTAATTATTATAGCTGAATCATCCCCATGAGTCAGTGGGATAAGGACAGACTGCCCTTCTATCATTTTATTTTTTATTTGCTTGAACATTGGATTTCATCCCCAAACCACTCAACCAGCTCGTAAGAAGATCCATTTATATTCTTTGGCGATTATGCATATTAAGGGATTGATCTGCTTTGTGGTTGATCCTATGTGTTTAAACGCACTGGGGAGAAAGTTTACCCAGCCCCGTTTCATCTTGGTAGATTTCCATGTGACAGAATCCCAGACAGTTCTGAATGTCTCCAAGGGAGAAGCAAAACCAACTCGGGCAGATGCCCTTGTGAACAGAGTGCCTGAAGGAAAAGCCAAGAGTCTCCCTGGGCATGGTGAGGAATGGATTATTTGGGGGGCAGGGGTGGGCATCTGCCTGTAATTTTTAAAGGGCCCTCATGTTTCACTTTATGACTGCCTTTGCTATTCCCTCCCCCTCCCTTCCTGCTGTAGGTCTTGGCATGTTAATTCATTTATTCACTCAACAAACTATACCCAGTTTCATGCTTTACTGTGGGGCATACAAAGGTGAACAGCCTTCGTGGAAGACCTTTCATTATTCTGAATACTTTGAGGTTGTGATTCAAAAATTACCAGTAAAACTCACGTTATTTTATTATTATTTACTGATGATTATAATAACTGCTTACCAGTTGTACTGATAGGAGATCAAGGATGGGGTCTGTATTGTTCACCAGTCACTCCATCGCAATGCTTGGCACAGAGAAGGCTCTCAATAGATATGTATTGAATGCAACATGTGGGAAGGAATTGTAACTACTGGTTAAAATGAGAAGCAAAGGCTTTGGTTAGTATTTCCTCTGATTTTTATTACCTGGAAATAATTCTGTCTCTCAAGTACTTCTTCCCTATAGGGATACTGCTGCGCGAAGGAGATGTGTTATCATTTTTAAACAGAAGCTTTTTGTTTTCCACCCAACAGGTCAGTCAGAAACCATTGGAATCATACCCAGAGTAAAGTCTCAGAAATGTCCGACTCTCCACCATATTCTTATATTCTATGCAATTGTGTAAGTAAGTGTATTTATTATGAATGACTTAATGATTCATTTTACTACAGGAATAATGTCATCACGTTACCAAGAGCCATTGTGAATCTCAGTTGCCTCTAATATGACCCAAATCTTTTAGGGGGAAATTTTTGTCTCCTACTTCAATACCTTTTTTCTTAAACTTAGGTCACCTTTTCATATTCATCCCCTTCTTATTTAAATAAATAGTGGGAAGGAAGGAAGGAAAAGCAAAATATGCCAAATCCAGCAGAAGACTAAGTTCTAAGTAGATACTCTCAGTTAGGAAATGGTTTCCTGGATTATGCAGCATCTTTGTTCATGTTTATTTTTCCATCTATCCCGTGTCCTCTGGATAGAGACCAAAACAACGTGAAAATGTCATCCCCTTTATTGAAAACTTAGGCATTGACTTTTTTAAGTTCCCTCTCAGCTTCTAGCCTGTAACTAGCCTGTAGCTTCTAGCCAGTTGTTCTTCTGAAAATAACCTGACCCAGTTCTAGGCTGTTCCTCAGAACCAAGGAGGATCTGCAGTTTGGTTTCCAGATAAAGCAGAGAATGTGAGTCACAAGACTGGACACTCGCTGGCCAGGGCCTTCGACAGTACCTGGTGGGAGGAATGAGCACCAGCTCGGGAATCTCCATTGGCTGGCCTTGAGCGAGACTACTGAAATGCCATTATTTGTAAATTGAGGAAATAGAGAATTTTCAATATCCTTCTAGTTCTAAAGTTTAGTGCAAGCATCAGTCTGTTGAAAAAAGACTTTTGAAGTCTCTGTAGCCAAGTTATTTTGGAAAATACCTTGCCTCAAATGTACAGTGTTGCCTCTGAGGTTACTGTTTTATAAACATCAATCAGGTCCTGGCCACTAACCTATTGGGAATTTCTCTTTTATCCCTTTCCAGTGTCTGTGCACTAATCATCTCGACCTTCTACATGAGATACAGAATTAATTCTCTGGAGGAGCGGCTGGGGTCACTAACCTCCATTGTGGACACCCATCAGACTGAGTAAGACACTTCCCTCCAGTGCTGTCTTCTGCTTGCTGTTCACATTAGTATAATGTTTGACCTGAGCTTGGCATCCTTCTTAGCAAGCATTAATTGAGGATACATTCTGTATGAGACATTTTGTTAAGTGTATATATGGAAAGAAATGACCTGACTCTTCATGTTCTTGAGTTGCTACAGTGTCGCCAGTGATAAGGCAAGAAACAAGCCTAATTTTACATTATCTTGTTCTCTTATCCTAAGACTCAGTTGTGACCTTGGCCCATTTATTAAGATAGTCAAGTTTATCTTTGTACAATGGCAATGAGTCAAAAGACATTCATAGAAAAGAAGCAATTCAAGTAACTCAGCACATTTCATCATATATAACTCTTTGTATGAACTCACTTATTTACAAAACTCTTGACCACTATAAAGATCCATGTGACTAGTAATTAGCTGAACGTGTCTGTGAAGATTTTCTACCACGTATTTTCTACCATGTATTTTTAACATGCCTAACCTAATTAAATCTATTGCCATAGTGGTCTTTCCTTTAAACCCATTTACATGAGGATTTTGACACATTCTCTAAAAAGTAAAATAAAGTATTCCATGTTTAGAGCATACTTTTACCTGAAGTTTTAAAAGTAGAGATATTTCTTTACAGAGTAAGTACTGTGTGCTAGAGATCTATTACAGTAGATCTTTACACAGATACAGTTTCCTCTCATAGCTTCACCATAACCTTATAAGATAGCTATTATTCCCATTTTACAGATGAAGAAACTGAGACTCAGAGAAATAATTTTAACAGAATCAGGTTTCAGGTCTATATGACTACAAAAACCTAGTCACCAGTGGTTGCTTACAAGGAACAGCGGAGAAGTGAGTCAGGATATTTCCAGTGTGTATCAGAATCATCTGGATGGCTTGTTAAAACAGATTGCAGGGCCCGTTCTCCGAATTTCTGGTGCTGGCCTGGGGTCTACACTCTGAGAACTATTATGCTATACAATTCTAGGGCCTTTCTTTACAGTCTTAACAGTCACCTAAAAGTCTTGTTCTATGGCTTATGCAATGCTGGTACACAGATTATTTCTGAACCATAAATATACATTTGAAACAGTAATAAGTCTAATGAATGGTTTGGGATAAATTCATACCCTGCCCTTACTCTCTGACGTGTTGTTCAAAATGTTAATAATACACTTAAAGCTAGGAGGTAGCTCTACATTATTGCAAACTATTAGTTCACTACCATATAAGGGGTTGATTTTATTAGGAAAATGTACCTTATGTCCTGTTATCATTTAATTAACGATGACGATGAGGGGGAAATTCCACTAATGGAAAGCAAATGGAATACTTATTCTACTATTTAAATAATCAATCCAGGAGGAGATGCAATTTGAAAAACAACCATTTAAAGGGAAAATCACAAAGATCACATATTATATGAGGTCAGGGAATACCCATGACGGGAAGGTCTGGATTGTCAGAATTCCGTGTGGATAAATCAGTACTCTGGGTCTCAGATACCTCGTTTAGAAATCAGAAGGTTTAGATTCAGTTTCCTTTTTCGGATCTAAGATTTTGATACTATGGATCAAGGACAAAGAAAAAACTGTTTCAGAACTACTCAGTGAAAAACATCTGATTGCTTTCTTAATATTTAGATAATCATCGATAAGTTACCAAGTACCTATGTCTCAAAAATGGATCCTATGTAAAATAAATTAGACCAGTCAATGCCATCTAAAAACTTCACATCTAAAATTAAATTACAACCAAGAAATGGAAAGGAGATACAGACCATGGTTCTTAACCTTAACATGAAAATCTAATCAATGGTTTTAGAGCAGCTCTCTGGGAAAATGTACACACATCTCTAAATTTCCTACAATTTTAGCTGGTATAGGACCCCAGTGGACCTCAGAGTAAGAGCCCATGCCTTTAACAGTCAAGTGGTAAATAGTGAATACATCGGTTATATTACTAGACAAGGGCAATTATGTTTGTACCGCAGGTCTCAAAGAAGCCACTGCAAAAGTCACACATCAACAGAAGTTTGATTAAAGACATTCCTAAACATTATGAAAGTTCTAGTGTAAATGGTTGCTTCTCCTATAAACAGTACATACATGACTGAGAAGAGCAGTAAGCCTTGCAGATGCGTGCAGTTGTGGGCAGAGAGAGGGTATCGGGAGTTAGTAAAAGTAGTCTAAGAAACTGTGTGCTTGAGAATAATTGTCTGATTTGTGTTTGGAAGCTGAGGCGCAATGTAGCCACTTAAACAAAAATAGCTTAAGAGATTTCCAGCTAAGCTTTGAAGACTTAGTCCCCTAAACATCTAGTCTGAAGTTGAGGATTACTGCAGGGCCTTTCTGATGTGAACAAGGTAAATGCACACTGTCTTCTATTATAACCTAGTTTTCTGGTCAGATAAATTTAAAATGTGTTCATTCCACTTCTTTCTTTGCCATCCCTGCCCACAGTAATTCTTCTCTGTGTTCTTACAGACAGACAGCACCATCCAGCCCGGGGTCACACGTACAGTTAAATGTGGAGGTCCTGTGCCGAGAGCTTACAGCCAACATAATGAGACTAGAAAAGGTGACAGGTCTCTTTCCTGGGTTGGGGGCGTCGCAGTAGTGCCTGTCCACTGCCACAGGGCAGGGGTTACACAAGCATGGCTGTGCAACAGGCCACCTAAATGACCATACGCAGCCAGGGGATTTTTCCACTGAGAAATAGGTTCCAACCCCATCTTCCTTGTTGGTTGACCTTGTGGTTTTCCCACTTGGTTAGAAATCATTCTCTGTGCCATAGGGCCCAATGGTAAGTGTCGGCTGACACAGGGCTCGGGGAGGGGCACGGTCAGGAGTGCCCGCAACCAGCGAGGGCAGCCCCCAGCTCCACCCACGTTAGTTGTCGCCATACAGAAAATATTTGCATTCAGTCTCTCTATGATACATGCCATTGTTCCCATCTGACAAAAGAAGTCAAGTTTCAAGTGAACTTGCTCCGGGAGACACACCCAGAGAGCTGGCAGGACTGGAATGTGAACCAGGTCTGACTTCAAAGTTGTGCTTCGAAGCCCTCTGCTTTTACTGCTCCTCAGAATCCAACCTTAGGCCTGGGGGATAAGCCCACTGAGTAGGGAGGTGAACAGGAGAAGGTAGGCACCCAGAAATATCCCCGGAGTTAAACCTAGTTAACATTTCTTATTTCTCCTTTCAGCATGTCTGTCCCTGTCTCATGCTTTATTTTGACCCTTATCCTTAAAGGAAAGGTTTAGAGTGAGTTGTTCAATTCAAATTGCTGCCACAAATGCCAAGTATTTGGTGGCTTTCCACAGTGGTGCACTTATGCTCACTTGGGAAGAAACATGAAATACAAATGAGTCAAATTATGCTTGTCTTGCAATACTAAATGGTATCTAGCATTTAACCACTGAAGTATGGAGAGCGAAGGAGTCTGCATACTTCTGTTCTAAACCAAGGCATGACAGATAATTCCCACTGAATCACTGTATCGGTGGGCAAGCTTGGAAATTTTCTTTTAAATCCACAATTAAGCTAGAGAAGGTATGGGATAGCAAAGAGAACTGTTTTCCCTTCTAAAATGTCAGTTGCTAAGAATTGAAGATAAAATTTTTTGGATGAAATGCTTAGAAATGTTTGGCTTCCGTGCTGACCTAGAGAACGGGATGGTAATTTTCTCTCTCGCTCACTCTGGCACACAGTGGTGTTCTTTGGACTGGAAACACACGGAACCCTGCTGCCCTCCCGTGCATTTCTTCCCACTCCCCTGCCGGGCCCGGCTGGGACACCACTTTCTGTAATGAGGGACAGGAAAACAGGAGAGCTCGTCCACAACAGGCAGACAGCTGGCCATGTCTTGTGCAGAGCCCAGCTACTTGGCTAGGAGGCCTATACTACCAACAGAAACCTGTGTCCCAAAGCAGAAGAAGGGAAGAGGGGATTTAGGGTCAAAAGGAACGTGTTGAAGTTGTAAAAAGTCATAAGTTGCACACATTGCTGATAGGAATCTTAGTATAAAAATAGCCACCAGGCCACACCCATGTGCTGTTGCTCGATCTGCACCCCCAAGCCTAAGGGAAGCTGGTAGTAACGCAGCAGCGCATGGTCGGGGGACAGCAGCTGTGTGCTGCGGGAAAGTCAGAGCCAGGTCTCAGCTCTTTCTACTCAGTACCAGCAACTTCCTTCTACTCTCCTGCAGGGACTGGGTCATGTCTCAGCCGCCTGATCTGCCCTCTTGTAACTTCCCCATTTCTGTTCATGCCATCACTGCCCTTTCCGTCGTCCTTTTCACTTGACACTGACAGATTACGCAGGACTTTGTCAACTAATTAGCTTCAAATGTCTCCTTAGTTTCTCTAAGATGGGCACCATTAGGCCATTCTGACCCCCTACTACCTTCTAGTCTAAGAGTATGAAGTCCAATCGCATTATGGTTTGTATTTGCATTTTCCTAATTACTACTGCGGTTGAGCATCTTTTCATATATATACTGGCCATATGGATTTCTTTCTGTAATATTCCTTCTGTAAATTGCCCATTTATCTCCTTTGTTTTACTTTTGGGGTTTTTGTCTTTGCAGGTGTTTTAAATATTTTGGATATCAGTCTTTTATTTCATTTCTTTCTCTACCTCCCCACTCCTGCTTTTCCATTCATCTTTGGTCCTGTGGGAAGCTAGGGAAGATATGAATTAGGAATTTGGGGGATGAAGGCAATGCCTCTTACAGGTAAAGAAGTAAATACTTATTTTCTTAGTACTGGGAATGGCATTAATGGTGGAGCAGTGCAGAAGAAAGAGCATGAACTTTGGAGTCAGATGTCTGTTCTTTTCCCTACTCTGCCACTTACTGTGTGACTGGTCTTGTTACGTAGCATCTCTGGCCCTTAGCTTGGTGTATAAAACCTCCCTCTGTGTGTGGTGGTGTGTGGTCAAGGTGAGCACACATGATGTTCCTGGCACATACTGATTAGATCTCTAGGACATCACAGAATGTTCTTCCAAAAGAAGACCGTTCTCTTTCTTTTGTTCCACAGGGTTCCCTACTCCCTCACAGTATTGGCTCTTGAAAATCCCTTGCTCTGAATTCTTTAAAGTTCATTTACCCAACAAACATTTACCAAGCACATTTTCAATGCCCAACACTATACTGTGGTCTTAAGATCCACAGATAGGCAGGGTCCGTGGGAAATGTCATATCTAATAGGAGTGTTAAACATTATTTGTGGTGTTTGTCCGATTCAGACCATCACATGGGCTTTGTCAAACCCGGTTTCTCATTGTCTCTGAATACATATGGGTCACACCTGGTGTTGCCAGGTCTTCTGTTTCTCTTAGTCTCTACCGACATTTTCATCTTTGTGCCACTCTTTCAAAAAATTTTTAGCCTATCTTTTTTCATTTTAACGTGGTCTGTCAAACAGAATTTTATGCCACAATCATGCATTTATTTGCCTAATCTAAATTGAACCCATGTGTAGCTTTTTATTCAAGATAGAAGAGGTTAAGCTCAAGCATTATATAGACCATAGCAAATATGCCCTTAATATACTCCATTCTATGTAATAACAGGAGCTTTTCTCTTATTTCAAGATACAAAACAACTTACAAAAGCTACTTGAGAATGGTGACTGACCAGCCAGAAGCTTGGACCAATGCAAAACCTCGCACTTCCCTTGAAGTAGGTGCTCCCCAGGCATTCTGGTGGAGTGCTCCCTGCTGGCCAGAGGAGCAAGCAGATGGGCAGCCCCAGCCGTGCTTGCCCTTGGAGGTCTCCAGCTCAGGAAATGGGGGAAGGGGAATAATTTTGGTTCCTGTGCAATAAAATTTGACCTTGACTCTCTGAGGAAGTTTTCAGGGCTGCTGCCTGAAAAAAACAGACCCATCTCTGGAGGTCTCAGGAAGGGCCTGGCAGACTTGGACGACTGTGGTTCAGTGGGTTATCGTGACTGTGTCAGCGGTACTGACATACTCCTCCACTCCATGCCTCTTCAGTCCTACCCACCTGCCTTTTCTCTCCTGTACACCCCTCTTAACCAACCTTCAAACTAAGGGATATATCGTGTGCCAACAAACTCGATAGGATCCTTTAAAGAATTTGCCATGACTCTCCCAAAAGATAAAAAGAAACAAAAAAGCCCTAATGGACAGACTTGCTTCAAACAAATAACATTTTAGTTT
Source organism: Grampus griseus (assembly GCF_964374135.1). NCBI lineage: Eukaryota > Metazoa > Chordata > Mammalia > Artiodactyla > Delphinidae > Grampus > Grampus griseus. Next base: position 104,003,064 of record NC_139019.1, read on the forward strand.
TTGGTTTTCTCCCTTCTGCTGTTATGTTCTGGTTTAAGTCACCTGTATATCATCTTAACTTCTCAGTTGAGTATTGGCAAGAGTATTGGACAAAGTGGATTAAACTATCTCATTTTATGTTTTGTTCCTCTAATAACTAATAGAACTGATTTTCACCCACCCCAGGTCAAGAATTTGTGAGACATGAGACTAAACTACTAAATTAACTTATGTTGAAACCAAAACTAATCTTTAAACCAAAAAGTATGATAGTGATTTGATGCAGGATGAAAAACTGCATTTTTAAGATTGTAGGTGGACTGTGTGTGTTTTGAAATAGGATGTCTGTAATTAATGCTGAAACCCATCTCAGCATGATTGATAGCATGCTTTTCTCTTGCTGACTAAAATATTTAACTAGTGGTTTTGCTAACTTCTATTTACCATATGGGTTGGCTGGTTTTTATTCATAATTATTTAGGTACCCTAATATCTGTAATATAAAAGATATTCTGTTTATCTATGATGCATTTTATAATCATTTCTATGAAATGTATTTTGTTTAATCAGATAAGCTAATAAGTGAATTGGTTACATCATTTGTATTTGTTGGCCTACTGGACAAGAATTGTGCCTGGTGCACCCCTAGCTTTTAATAAATACTCATTGGTTAAAATGCCCTGCCAACGCTGTATTTTGTCAGTTTGTAAATTGTTTTAACAGAGACAATATGCTTTTTAATTGCTTCTCACCTCCTCTCTACTACTTCCAACTCACCCATACTTCTTTCCTCCCAAGTATTCACTTCCGAAAAACTGATTCAAGTTCTTGGGTTGCAATGATATAGGGGAAAGAAAAATTAACTGTGAAATCAGAAAACCAATGCTTGATTCCTGGGTCCTCATTTTATGAGTTATGTGACCGTAAGCAAAATATTTGGTCATTTTCCCCCATTTTATTGATGAGGATAAAAGTACCAGGGGAAAGTGTCATTGTGAGAATTAAATGTTACAAAGTTTCTAAAGCACATCTGCCATGTGAGGCAAATTGTATACTCTCCTCTTAATAGGAACCATATTCATTATTTCTTAAAATGTTTGCATGTCTGACAGTCCAGTTTTATAAAAGTTCTATGTCAATGCTCTATAGTTAAAACCCATTAGAGATTCAAGAGTGGGTCAGCTACCTCTGGAGAGAAATTCTACAACTGTGTGAAGAGCCTTTAAATGGTTCAAGTTTCACTGAATTAGTAATCTTCTATCCAGGAATTTATACCAGAGCAATAAGCAGAGATCTAGTCAAGGATTTATATACAAGAATATTCTCTGAAGCCTTAACAGCAAAATATTAGAGACTATTCAATAGCAGAGCACTTAAATTATGACACTATTTAGAATGGTATTGTCAAAAAATGGCATAGAAAATAGCACTAAAAAGGTAAGCATATAGAGAGCATGTGGAAAAGGGAACCCTCCTACACTGTTGATGGGAATGTAAGCTGGTATAGCCACTATGCAAAACAGTATGAAGGTTCCTCAGAAAACTAAAGATAGAATTATGATATGATCCAGCAATCCCGCTCCTGGGCATATATCCAGACAAAACTATAATCCAAAAAGATACATGCACCCCAATGTTCATAGCAGCACTATTCACAATAGCCAAGACATGGAAACAACCTAAATGTCCATCGACAGATGAATGGATAGAGAAGACGTGGTACATATATACAATGGAATACTACTCAGCCTTAAAAAAAAAAAAAAGAATGAAATAATGCCATTTGCAGCAACATGGATGCAACTAGAGATTATCATACTAAGTGAAGTAAGTCATAAAGAGAAAGACAAATACCATATGATATCACTTATACGTAGAATCTAAATTATGACACAAATGAACCTATCTATGAAACAGAAACAGACTCAGGCATAGAGAACAGACTTGTGGTTGCCATGGGGGAGGGGGTTGGGGGAGGGATGGAGTGGGAGGTTAGGGTTAGTAGCTAATAAGCTATTATATATGGAATGGATGGATAACAAGGCCCTACTGTATAGCACAGAGAACTATATTCAGTATCCTGTGATAAGCCATAATGGAAAAGAACATAAAAGAATTATATGTATAACAATCTCTTTGCTGTACAGCAGAAATTAACACAACACTGTAAATCAACTATACTCCAATTACAAAGAAAACTGTTAACTTGGTGTTGTAACTGAACGGGGCCCTATGGAGCCTTCCCATAAAAGAACCCCCACGTCCTCTGCCTGCCTCCTGCCTGTAGAAAAACCTTAGCCTCCTAGGCCTTCCCCGAGTTCCAAAGAGTAACTTTAATCAGAGAAGTGAGAAAATGCAGAAATAAGGGAAAACAGTCAAGCAAGACAATAATAGTTCAGCCATTAAACAAAGTCAAGGACCTTAGTTCCCCCTCAAGGGCTATAGATAATATTCTGAGCCATGTCCTTTGAGCTGTTTTGCAGATACTGAAACCCCCGCCAGGTGGAAGAAGTTAACTGTGTGCTGCCCACGAGCACTTAGACCCCAGACCTGTTGGAACAGAAGGCTGATGATAGTGACCCCCTATTAACCTCACCACCAGCCAATCAGAAGAATGTCCAGAAGCTGATCACGTACCCCATGACCCCCTCACTCACCCTGTCTTTAAAAACCTTTCCCTGAAAGCCTTCAAGGAGTTTGGGCCTTTTAAGCACTAGGTGCCTGGACTCCTTGCTTGGCCTGCAATAAACACTGCACTTTCCTTCACCACGATCCAGTGTGGTGTGTCAGTAGATTGGCTTTACTGCACGTGGTCAAGCAGACCCAAGTTTGGTTCGGTAACAGTGACAGTAAAGGGAATCAGAACACAAAGATAGCAGGAAAGTAGCAAACTCAGGTTTGGAGGGAACAAGAGCCAGGTGGCTGAAACTACCCAAGCTTAAAAGCTGGGGAGGGGCTGGGTGGAGCTGAAACTCTGCCCTCTGCAGCAGGGGCACGTCAGGTGGCGCTAATGTCTCAGAGGGGGCGTAATGAGCCTGGTTCTGCAAATGCTGGGTAAACTGCAAACTGGTTCCAGCTGCTGCTCCAGAAAGAAACTGCCAGTGCCAAACCGAAGAAGTGAGCATAAGGCGACACTCACTGTAACAGGAAGAAGTTTAGCAGCTCTGAGGGAGTAAACAGAAAGGAGCAATCCCTTCTTCCCGTTCAGCGCGCAGTCTCTCTCTAGGGCCCCTTGTTAGCGGAATCTAACAGAGAACAGCTGGCAAAACATCAATACGGTTTGAAGTGTTGCAACCTTAGCATCACAAGGGAGGGCTTCAAGCTAAGAGGGAATCCCTTAATAATGGCTACTAGCCACCCCGTGGGCTACGCAGTATCCATTCACACCCTTTCTTGATCTTTTTTTTTTTTTTTTTTTTTTTTTGCGGTATGCGGGCCTCTCACTGTTGTGGCCTCTCCCGTTGCGGAGCAGGCTCCGGACGCGCAGGCTCAGCGGCCATGGCTCACGGGCCCAGCCCAGCTCCGCGGCATGTGGTTTCTTCCCGGACCAGGGCACGAACCCGCATCCCCTGCATCAGCAGGCGGACTCTCAACCACTGCGCCACCAGGGAAGCCCCATAACCACCCTTTCTATACATATTTGAACTCTCACGCAACAAGAAACACAACTCTGTTTCTAACGAGACACCACTCTACTTCATAGAAAGGAAGACAGTCTCATCCTTACCTGAAAATGATGAGATGCAAAGTCCCAACATTGGCTGTATCCATCTCTGCGATTCAGCAACTTCCACAAGCTGCTTGGAGACCCGGCCTACAACCTCCACCCAACCTCTTCCGCTTCCTCCACGAGTTCCCTGCTTCCCCCGGGTCCCGCCCCTCCCCGCGCACAGGTGTTTGGCGGTTCAAAGCTTCGGTGATCAAGAAGCCTCGAAAGGGGGCTGAGGATTTGGTTCGCTTCACGGTGCACATCTCCGCGCTCGACAGCCCCCAACTCAAGGAGTTCTTCGGGGGTGGGGAGGTGACACGGTCCTCCGAAGTGTCCAGGGACCTGCACATCTGCCAGCCTCTCTGATCCCCATACCGCTCCCTCGATGAGCCCCGGCCCTGGGGCCATGATGTATCCTGGTTGCACGAGCGGCTCCCCCGCAGAAAGGAGGGGCATGGAGAGGAGGGGCCTCGACGTGTTGGAGGTGCCAACGGACCATCCCCCACGCCACGCCCTCACCATCCAGACCTGCCATCTTTAACTGTGGGAGCACCAAGGAGGCGTCCCGTGCCCCTGCCGAGCCCCACACACCAAGGCTGAACTTGCCCTCGTGGACCCCTTTTCCAAGGAAGAAGTCTCAGGCCTCAGTCCTACCTGCATAAGTGAGTTGTTATTGATGCAGAGTCCTAAAGGCTGCACCAGGGACCCTGGGAAACAGGAAGGCAGGGAGAGGAAAAGGAAGGAGGGCCCACCACCACCTTTCTGAGCCAAGCTACAGAGCTCATCACCCAGGGCTGCGGGAGGAGAAGGCAAGCACCTACCCTGCAGCTCTGCAGGGTTACCGGGATGGGGTGCACATCCTGCTTCAGGGAGATCCCAGTGACCCATCCCCTGCCCTCAGGGAGGGTGTGAGGAAGGCAGCCAACTAGCTGAAGCGTCAGAGGCAATCCTGCACCTGTACCTGTCCTAACTCCTGCCTGAAGAAGGAGTGGCCCCTTCCCCAGGACTCCAGCACTGGCAGCTGCCTCCTTCTCCTCTCCCTGGTGCCTGGCCCTGTCTCCTGGTCTTATAATCTAGGGGCCATTTCTAGATGTAATTGGACCAAGAATGGGAAAAATAATGAATTCAAAGTTCCCCAAAGAGTTTTAATTAAAAATAAAATAATAATTAAAATAAATTAATTTTAAATTATTCCTCAAATTTGGTCACAGTGCCATCTGAATATTCTATCCTCTAGTGACTAAATTGTAAAGTTAGCCTCAAACAAAGCTTGAGTAGAATATTAAAGGGAAGGAGGGACTTCCCTGGTGGCACAGTGGTTAAGAATCCGCCTGCCAATGCAGGGGACACGGGTTCGAGCCCTGGTCCGGGAAGGTCCCACATTCCGCAGAGCAACTAAGCCCGAGTACCACAACTACTGAGCCTGCGGTCTAGAGTCCACAAGCCATAAGTAATGAGCACGCGTGCCACAACTACTGAAGCCTGTGCGCCTAGAGACCGTGCTCCACAACAAGAGAAGCCACCGCAGTGAGAAGCCCGTGCACCTCAATGAAGAGTAGCCCCTTGGGCTTCCCTGGTGGCGCAGTGGTTGAGAGTCCGCCTGCCAATGCAGGGGACACGGGTTCGTGCCCCGGTCCGGGAAGATCCCACATGCCGCGGAGCGGCTGGGCCTGTGAGCCATGGCCGCTGAGGCTGCGCGTCCGGAGCCTGTGCTCTGCAACGGGAGAGGCCACAACAGTGAGAGGCCCGCGTACCACAAAAAAAAAAAAAAAAAAAGAGTAGCCCCCGCTCGCCACAACTAGAGAAAGCCCGCACGCAGCAATGAAGACCCAACGTAGCCATAAATAAATAAATAAATAAATAAAATTTTAAAAAATAATAAAAAAGGGAAGGAAAAGAGAAAATTGTTACTATAAACAAATTTATAATACATATCATACAAATGCATACACATATATACACAAAGAAAGGAAGAAAATATGCATAGCTGCTCTAGTCTTCATTCCTGTAACTAATCGCAAAGATATATTTATAATCTTCTTTCATCTTCCACTACCCATTTCATCTTTTCTTTGCCCTCAGAAAGCACCTCAGCTGGTCACAATTCTTTACCTGGTGAGGTGACCCAAATCTTTATTCCTGAAGGGTCTGAATTCCCAGAGCCTTTCTCTCTCTCTCTTCTTCCTTCCCACTCCCCTTTGTTGTTATTTGTGGTGGTGGTAGTGGTGGTGGTTGCATGTTGGTTCAATGGCTTTAATAAACCAAAAGAAATAGTTGGCAGTCGTAGCTTCCAATTCAATTGAAACATTTGTCCATTGGGAACCAACACCTCCAAACCAGCAGAGCTCAAAATGGCAGGGATGGGAAGCAAGACTCCCATAAGTAGATTATTAGCCATAATAGTGTAAGGAGCTACTCTTAACTCCGACCTCGACTCTTGGACCCATGCCTATAGGAGAGGCACACATATGTTGGTTTCTTCATCCTGTAAAATAAAACCCCATGCTTTCAGGGTGTCTCTCCTAACTGGTAGCCTAACAGGGCCTTCATGAGGCCATGTCACTGTCTTATTAAGCCAGCAGCTGCTAAGCAATGGAGTATGTGGTAAAAACCAGTGGATTCTGTGGGCACTAGCCCTCTGCTGAAATTCTTGTGCTGTGAAATGAGCTTCTTGATCAGAAGCAATGTGGTGCATAGCGAAGTCACCATGACGGTAAGGCAGAAACATTACGGACAAGGAAGGCAGATCAATATCTAGGACACAAATCTATTCCAAAGAGAAATCTTTCCCCTCCATGCTAGAAGAGGTCCCAAGCAATAGTCTTGCCACCAAGTGGATGGCCACAGAGGAATGACACTCTATGGAAGGCTGTTGCCAGGTTACGCACTCAGCTGGGGCATCCTTGGTGAGGGGAAATTTGTGAGGTTGAACCCAGAACAAAACTTCATGATAATATTTATTCTCTACTTAGAGATTAAAATCTGAATGGGCTCTTTTAGATTGAACAAGGACTCTAGTTCTTAGATTTGCCCTTTGAAAAAACAGAGATATCCACAGTTTCTGGTCTGCCTCCCCATCAGCACTGGACTTGTTAAAACACAGTTTATTAAGTGGATGCCCAGTTAGGAAGTCAGTCCAAGCCAGTCAGCTGTCGGGGGGCTGTGAAGAAATTTCCTAGATTGCTTGGCATTGAATGGTTCTGCTGACCACTTTAGGGGAGAACAGTGGTGAGTGAGCAATGTGCATCCTTCCACTGCACATTCCCTCCTTTTTAAGGCTGTGGCAATTTCCATTCAAGGGTTAAAGCCGCCCATGGGGAAATTAAGCCATTTCTTGGTAAACAAAGAAATAAGAACAGCAGTCGCATGATGATGCTGGGGCTCTGACACGGTTGATCTCTGTAACGTTGCGTGAAGGATGTGATATGCTGTCAGCTTTACAGATAAGCATTTGTGACCCAATTTTTTTGCTCCAGAGGTAGTTTACTGACAGAAGAAAAATGAAGGCAGAGTACTGATTGCACAATCAAATCCGAGTGGCTGCTGAACAGAATAAAACGCTTGTAAATCCAGAAGCCACCCTGGAGTAAAGAAAACTAAATAACAAGGAGGAAGAGGGATTCACTAGAAATGAAATACTGGGTGATTTCTACTTACATCTCCCCATAAATTTTTTTAAACTTTGGTAACTAAAATAGGTATGGGCTCTATCTTGTTAGTACTACTTAAGGTATATATTTAATTATCTTAAATGCTCTTTAATTTTATGGTTTTGATTTTAGGTTGCAAACATTTAAAATCTGCAGCAGTAAGTTCTGAGTTTTGCCAGTTCTTTCACTGTCATGTAATCATATAATCATGCCAGTTGTATGACTGGTAGTCATATGAAGCAACTGTAAACCTTTCTGAGCAATTGATTCATTTCTACATTTGAGAGGCAGAATATTAAATTGGGTGGTAATCCAACTATGTCAAGTTGTAGTCTCCAGAAGAAGAATCTCTATATCAAATTGTACACTCCAGAAGAAGGATTTATCCAGGGAAGGAAAGAACATGACTGGCTCCAATCAGAACTAGATCTTCCATTTCTGCATGGAGCCTAAATGAAGGTTAAAAGTTTGCTAGCTTCAGATGAAATGGCAGAGTAGGAAGACCCTGAGCTCACCTCCTCTCATGGGTGCACCAAAATTACAACTATTTACAGAGCAACTATTGATGAAAACAACCTGAAGACTAGCAGAAAAGATTTTCCACAACCAAAGATATAAAGAAGGAACCACAATGATATTGGTAGGAGGGGTGGAGATGCAGTATAGTCAAGGTCCACATCCCTAGATAGGCAATCCACAAACAGAAGGACAATCACAATTGCAGAGGTCTTCCCAAAGGAGTAAGGGTCTTGAGCTCCCGCATTGGGCTCCCCAACCCAGGGTCCTGCGCCAGGAAGACAAGTCCCCAGAACCACTGGCTCTGAAGGCCAGATGGGCTTACTTTTGGGAGAGCCAGAGGGCGATAGGAAACAAACTCCACTTTTAAAGGGCTCATGCAAAATCTCACATGCTCAGAGGCCCAACACAGAGGCAGTAATCTGAAAGGAGCCTGATCAAACCCACTTGCTCATCTTGGAGAGCTTCCTAGAGCAGCGGGAGGCAAATGGGACTCCCCTTAGGGACATAAATACTGACAGCAGCCATTTTGACAAGCCTGTTCTATGACAAGGACACTGGTCCTGGAAAGAGCCATTTTGGAGTCCTCTCCAGCCTATTAGCATCAGGGCTTATCTGCCCACCAGCTGGTCAGCACCTGTGCTGGAAACCCACTTGCCCCTGGACCCAGCCCTGTCCACCAATAGGCCAGCACCAACCCCAGGGTTCCCTGAGATGTGCAGCCAGCAATGCCATGACCCTGCCCCACCAGCAGGCCAGCAGCTTTTGTATGAGGCAGGGCCTGGCAGCCAACCAGACCAGGCGCCAGCCCTGCCTACCAGGGCACTAACAGTAGTCAGCCACACCATAACAGATGGGCCCATGCAGCCAACATAGGGGGCAACCCTAGAGCATATTAATCTGGTGACCTGAAGGGAGTGTGCTGCTGGGCCCCATAGGATGTCTCCTACATAAGGACATTGGTCTAGGATCAGGAAATGTAACTGATCCACAGAACACATAGAAATAAAAACAGAGAAATAGGCAAAATGTGGTGACAGGGGCTTCCCTGGTGGCATGGTGGTTAAGAATCCGCCTGCCAATGTAGGGGACGTGGGTTAGAGCCCTGGTCCGGGAACTAGATCCCACATGCCGCGGAGCAACTAAGCCCGTGCGCCACAACTACTGAGCCTGCGCTCTAGAGCCCACAAGCCACAACTACTGAAGCCCACACGCCTTAAAGCCTGTGCTCCGCAACAAGAGAAGCCACCGCAATGAGAAACCCGCGCACTGCAACAGAGTAGCCCCCGCTCGCCACAACTAGAGAAAGCCCATGCACAGCAACAATGACCCAAGGCAGCCATAAATGAATGAATGAATGAATGAATGAATGGTGATAGAGGAGTGTGTTCCCAAAAAAAAGGAACAAGAAAAAGCCCCAGAAAAAGAACTAAGCAAAGTAATCTACCCAATAAAGAGATCAAGGTAATGATCATAAAGATGTTCAACAAACTCAGGAAAAGAAAGAATGAATACCGTGAGAAGTTTAACTAAGAGTTTGAAACTAAAAAGAAAAACTAAACAGAGCTTAAGAATACAGTAACTAAAATTAAAAATATACCAGAAAGAAAAACAGATTCAGTAGATTGGATGATTCAGAGGAACAGATCAGTGAACTGGAAGACAGAGTAGTGGAATCACTCAAGGTGAACAGAAAAAAGAAAAACTAATTTTTAAAACTGAGGATAGGGCTTCCCTGGTGGCACAGTAGTTAAGAATCCACCTACCAATGCATGGGACATGGGTTCAAGCCCTGGTCTGGGAAGATCCCACATGCTGCAGAGCAACTAAGTCCATGCGCCACAACTGCAGAGCCTGTGCTCTAGAGCCCGCGAGCCACAGCTACTGAAGCCTGGGTGCTTAGACCCCATGCTCTGCAACTAGAGACGCCACCACAATGAGAAGCCCGCACACAGCAACAAAGAATAGCCCCCTCTCACTGCAACTAGAGAAAAGCCTGCGCACAGCAACGAAGACCCAATGCAGCCAGAAATAAATTAATTAATTAAAAAAAAAAATGAGGATAGTTGAAGAGACCTCTGGGACAACATCAAGTGTACTGACATTTGCATTATAGGGATCCCAGAAGGAAAAAGAGAGAGGGGGGGCAGAAAAGTTATTTAAACAAATAACAGGTGAAAACTTCCCTAATCTGGGAAAGGAAACAGAAGTCCAGATCCAGGAAGCACAGACAGTCCCAAATAAGCTGAACTCAAAGATATCCACACCAAGATACATTGCAATTAAAATGGCAAAAATTAAAGGTAAAGAATCTTAAAAGCAGCAAGGGAAAAGCAACTAGTTACATATAAAGGAACTCCCATAAGACTACCAGGTGACTTTTCAGCAGAAACTTAGCAGGCGTGAAGGGAGTGGCACAATACATTTAAAGTGATGAGAAGAAAAAACGTAAAACCAAGAATGCTCTACCTGGGAATCTACTCAGATTGTAAGGAGTGATAGAGTTTTATAGACAAGCAAAAGCTAAAAGAGTTCAGCACCACTAAATCAGCTTTACAAAAAAAGTTCAAGGGAGTTCTCTAACTGGAAAAGAAAAGACCACAACTAGAAATATGAAAATTATGAAAAGAAAAATCTCATTGATAAAGGCTAACATGCAGTAAAGGTAGTAGGTCAACCACTTATAAAGCTGGAAGGAAGGTTAAAAGACAAAAGTAGTAAAATCACCTCTATCCACAATAAGTAGTTAAGAGATATGCAGAACAAAAGGATGTAAAGAATGATGTCAAAAATATTAAGCATGAGAGACAGATAAAATTGCAATGTTGTTAGAATGTGTTTGAACTTAAGAGATCATCAACTCAGTTTCCATTTCATTACTTGTGACTGCTCTGTTCATATTTTCTATTTCTTCCGGGTTCAGTCTTGGAAGGTTATACCTTTCTAAGAATTTGTCCATTTCTTCCAGGTTGTCCATTTAATTGGCATAGAGTTGCTTGTAGTAGTCTCTTAGGATGCTTTGTATTTCTGCAGTGTCTGTTGTAACTTCTCCTTCTTCATATCTAATTTTATTGATTTGAGTCCTCTCCCTCTTTTTCATGATGAATCTGGCTAAAGGTTTATTAATTTTGTTTATCTTCTCAAAGAACCAGCTTTTAGTTTTATTGATCTTTACTATTGCTTTCTTTGTTTCTATTTCATTTATTTCTGCTCTGATCTTTATGATTTCTTTCCTTCTTCTAACTTTGGGTTTTGTTTTTTCTTCTTTCTCTAGTTCCTTTAGGTGTAAGTTTTGATTGCTTATTTGAGATTTTTCTTGTCTCTTGAGGTAGGATTGTACTGCTATAAACTTCCCACTTAGAACAGCTCTTGCTACATCCCATAGGTTTTGGATGATCATGTTTTCATTGTCATTTGTCTCTAGGTATTTTTTATTTTATAAATTTATTTATTTATTTATTTACGGTTGCACTGGGTCTTCATTGCTATGCGCTGGCTATCTCTAGTTGTGGCGAGCAGGGGCTGCTCTTCATTGCGGTGCATGGACATCTCACTGCAGTGGCTTCTGCTGTTGCGGAGCAAGGGCTCTAGGCATGCGGGCTTCAGTAGTTGTGGCTTGCGGGCTCTAGAGCACAGGCTCAGTAGCTGTGGTGCACGGGCTTAGTTGCTCCATGGCATGTGGGATCTTCCCAGACCAGGGCTTGAACCCACGTCCCCTGCATTGGAAGGCAGATTCTTAACCACTGAGCCACCAGGGAAGTCCCTCTAGGTATTTTTTGATTTCCTCTTTGATTTCTTCAGTGATCTCTTGGTTATTTTGTAACATATCGTTTAGTCTCCATGTATTTGTGTTTTTTATGTTTTTTTCCCTGTAATTTATTTCTAATCTCATAGCACTGTGGTCAGAAAAGATTAAAAAAATTCCAACAACAAAAGTCCAGGACCAGATGGCTTCACAGGTGAATTCTATCAAACATTTAGAGAATAGCTAACACTAATCCTTCTCAAACTCTTCCAAAAAATTGCAGAGGAAGGAACACTCCCAAACTCATTCTACAAGGCCACCATCACCCTGATACCAAAACCAGACAAAGATACTACAAAAAAAGAAAATTACAGACCAATATCACTGATGAATGTAGATGCAAAAATCCTCAACAAAATACTGGCAAACAGAATCCAACAATACATTAAAAGGATCATACACCATGATCAAGTGGGATTTATCCCAGGGATGCAAGGATCCTTCAATATATGCAAATCAATCAATGTGATACAAAATACTAACAAACTGAAGAATAAAAACCATATGATCATCTTAATAGATACAGAAAAAGCTTTTGACAAAATTCAACACCCATTTAGGACAAAAATTCTCCAGAAAGTAGGCATAGAGGGAACCTACTTCAACATAATAAAGGCCATATGCAACAAACCCACAGCAAACATCATTCTCAATGGCGAAAAACTGAAAGCATTTCCTCTAAGATCAGGAACAAGACAAGGATGTCCACTCTCACCACTATTATTCAACATAGTTTTGGAAGTCCAAGCCACGGCAATCAGAGAAGAAAAAGAAATAAAAGGAATACAAATTGGAAAAGAAGAAGTAAAACTGTCACTGTTTGCAGATGACATGATACTATACATAGAAAATCCTAAAGATGCCACCAGAAAATTACTAGAGCTAATCAGTGAATTTGGTATAAAGTTGCAGGATACAAAATTAATGCACAGAAATCTCTCGCATTCCTATACACTAACAACGAATGATCAGAAAGAGAAATTAGGGAAACAATCCCATTCACCACTGCAAAATAAAAACCTAGGAATAAACCTACCTAAGGAGGTAAAAGACCTGTACTCAGAAAATGATAAGACACTGATGGAAGAAATCAAAGGTGACACAAACAGATGGAGAGATATACCATGTTCTTGGATTGGAAGAATCAATATTGTCAAAATGACTATACCACCCAAAGCAATCTACAGATTCAATGCAATCCCTATCAAATTACCAATGGCATTTTTTACAGAACTAGAACAAAAAATCTTAAAATTTGTATGGAGACCCAAAAGACCCCAAACAGCCAAAGCAATCTTGAGGGAAAAAAGTGGAGCCAGAAGAATCAGACTTCCAGACTTAAGACTGCAATACAAAGCTACAGTAATCAAGACAATGTGGTACTGGCACAACAAAAGAAATATAGATCAATGAAACAGGATAGAAAGCCCAGAGATAAACCCATGCACCTATGATCAACTAATCTATGACAAAGGAGGCAACAGTATACAATGGAGAAAAGTCAGCCTCTTCAATAAGTGGTGCTGGGAAAACTGGACAGCTACATATAAAAGAATGAAATTAGAACACTCCCTAACACCATACACAAAAATAAACTCAAACTGGATTAGAGACCTAAATGTAAAACTGGACACTATAAAACTCTTAGAGGAAAACACAGGAAGAACACTCTTTGACATAAATCACAACAAGATCTTTTTTAACCCACCTCCTAGAGTAATGGAAATAAAAACAAAAATAAACAAATGGGACCTAACAAAACTTAATAGCTTTTGCACAGCAAAGGAAACTATAAACATGATGAAAAGACAACCCTCAGAATGGGAGAAAATATTTGCAAATGTATCAACAGACAAAAGGTTAATCTCCAAAATACATAAACAGCTCATACAGCTCAATATTAAAAAAAACAAACAATCCAATCAAAAAACGGGCAGAAGACCTAAATAGACATTTCTCCAAAGAAGACATACAGATGGCCAAGAGGCACATGAATGTCACTAATCATATCACTAATTATCAGAGAAATGTAAATCAAAACTACAGTGAGGTATCACCTCACACCAGTCAGAATGGCCATCATCAGAAAATCTACAAACAACAAATGCTGGAGAGGGTGTGGAGAAAAGGGTACCCTCTTGCACTGTTGGTGGGAATGTAAATTGATACAGCCATTATGGAGAACAGTATGGAGGTTCCTTAAAAAACTAAAAATAGACTTACCATATGACCCAGCAATCCCACTACTGGGAATATACCCAGAGAAAACCATAATTCAAAAAGAAACATGCACCCCAGTGTTTATTGCAGCACTATTTACAATAACCAGGTCATGGAAGCAACCTAAATGCCCATTAATAGATGAATGGATAAAGAAGATGTGGCACATATATACAGTGGAATATTAGCCATGAAAAGGCATGAAATTGGGTCATTTGTAGAGACATGGGTGGACCTAGAGACTGTCATACAGAGTGAAGTAAGTCAGAAAAATAAATATCATATATTAACGCATATATGTGAAATCTAGAAAAATAGTACAGATGAACCAGTTTGCAAGGCAGAAATAGAGACAGAGATGTAGAGAACAAACGTATGGACACCAAGGGGGGACAGTCAGGGGGTGGGTGGGAAGAATTGGGAGATTGGGATTGACATATATACACTAATATGTATAAAATAGATAACTAATAAGAACCTGCTATATAAAAAATAAATTAAATTTTTAAAAAAAATGCTTCACAATTCACCTTTTTTTCTTTTTACAATTGATAAGCCAGTATTGATACATTATTTTTAACTAAAGTTCATAGTTTACATTAGAGTTCATTCTTTGTGTTGTACAGTCTATTAGCTTTGAAAAATGCATAATGTTGTATATTCACCATTATAATATCATAAAAAATAATTTCACTGCCCTGAAAAATCCCCGTGCTTCATCTATTTGTCCTTTCCTCCCTCCCTCCCTCCCCAGCCCTTGGCTACCAATGATCTTTTTACTGTCTCCAGTTTTGCCTTTTCCAGAATGTCATATGGTTGGAATCATATAGTATTGTAGCTTTTTCAGACTGGTTTCTTTCACATAACAATATGTATTTAAGATTCCCTCAAGTCTTTTCATGGCTTGAAGACTCATTAGATTTTATTGCTGAATAGTATTTCATCGTATATATGTACCACAATGTGTTTATCCATTCACTTATTGAAGGATGTCTTAGTTGTTTCCAATTTTTTTGTCATGATGAATAAAGCTGCTATAAACAACAAAAAAGAGATCATCAACTTAAAATAATCACGTATATATGTGTATATTGCTATACATAAGCCTCATGGTAACCAAAACCAAACATCTGTAATAGAAACACACACAAAAAAGAGAAAGGAATCCAAACATAACACTAAAGATAGTCATCAAATTACTAGGGAAGAGAACAAAAGAAGAAGGAAGGAAAAATAACTACAAAAACAATCAGAAAACAATTAACGAAATGGCAATAAATACATACCTACCAATAATTACTTTAAATGTAAATGGACTAAATTCTCCAATCAAAAGACACAGAGTGCCTGAATGGCTACAAAAACAAGACCCATATATATGCTGCCTACAGGAGGCTCACTTCAGATCTAAAGACACACACACAGACTGAAAGTGAGGGGATGGAAAAAGGGATTCCATGCAAATGAAAACAAAAAGAAAGCTGGGTAGCAATACTTATACCAGACAAAATAGACTTTAAAACAAAGACTGTAACAAGAGACAAAGAAGGACATTATATAATGACAAAAGGATCAATCCAACAAGAAGATATAATAATTGTACGTATATAGGCAACAACATAAGAGCACCTAAATATATAAAGCAAATATTATCCAACATAAAGGGAGAAAGTAACAGTAACACAATAATCTTAGGGGACTTTAATATCCCACCTACATCAGTGGACAAATCATCCAGAAAGAAAATCAATAAGGAAACACTGGTCTTAAATGATACATTAGACCAAAAGACTTAATAGCTATATATAGAATATTCCATCCAAAAGTAGCAGAATACATTCTTTCCAAGTGCACACGTAACATTCTCCAGGATAGGTTGCATGCTAAGCAACAAAACAAGTCTCAATAAATTTAAAAATACTAAAATCATATCAAATATAGTTTCCACCAACAACAGTATGAGACTAGAAATGAACTACAAGGAAAAAACTGCAAAAAAACACAAACACGTGGAAGTTAAACAATATGCTACTAAACAACCAATGTGTCACTGAAGAAAACAAAGAGGAAATCAAAAAAATATCTGGAAACAAATGAAAACGGAAACACACAATCCAAAAATATATGGGATGCAGCGAAAGCAATTCTAAGAGGGAGGTTTATTGTGATACAAGCCTACCTCAGGAAACAAGAAAAATCTCAAGTAAAAAATCTAACCTTGGGCTTCCCTGGTGGCGCAGTGGTTGAGAGTCCGCCTGCTGATGCAGGGACACGGGTTTGTGCCTCAGTCCGGGAGGATCCCACATGCCACGGAGTGGCTGGGCCCGTGAGCCATGGCCACTGAGCCTGCGCGTCCGGAGCCTGTGCTCCACAACGGGAGAGGCCACAACAGTGAGAGGCCCACGTACTGCAAAAAAAAAAAAAAAAAAAAATCTAACCTTAAACCTAAAAGAACTAGAAAAAGGAGGATAAACAAAACCTAAAGTTAGTAGAAGAAATCATAAAGATCAGAGCAGAAATAAATGAAATAGAGACTAAAGAACAATAGAAAAGATTAATGAAATGCAGAGCTGATTCTTTGAAAAGATAAACAAAATTGATAAACCTTTATCCAGACTCATTAAAAAAAAGAGAGAGAGAGAGAGGGCCCAGGTAATAAAATCAGAAATGAAAGAGAAGTAACAACCAACACCACAGAAATACAAAGGATTATAAGACATTACTATGAACAATTACACACCATTAAAATGGACAATCTACAAGAAATGGATAAATTCCTAGAAATCTACAACGTCCCATGACTAAATCAGGAAGAAATAGAAAATATGAACAAACTGATTATCAGTAACAAAATTAAATCAGTACTAAAACTCCCAAGGAACAAAGTCCAGAATCAGAGAGCTTCACAGTTGAATTCTACCAATTGTTTAAAGAAGAGTTAACACCTATCCTTCTCAAACTATCCCAAACAAATGAAGAAGAATAAATGCTTCTGAACTCATTGTACGAGGCCAGCATCACCCTGATACCAAAACCAGACAAAGACACCACAAAAAAAGAAAATCACAGGCCAATATCACTGATGAACATAAATGCAAAAATCTTAAGCAAAACATTAAAAACTAAATTCAACAGTACATTAAAAGAATCATACACCATGACCAAGTGGGATTCATCCCAGGGATGCAAGGATGGATCAATAGCCACAAATCAATCAATGGGATATACCACATTTACAAACTGAAGAATAATATTCATATGACTATCCCAGTAGATGCGGGAAAAGCTTTTTTTTTATTTTTTAACATTTTATTTATTTATTTTTGTCTGTGTTGGGTCTTTGTTTCTACACTCAGGTTTTCTCTAGTTGTGGTGAGCGGGATCTACTCTTCATTGTGGTGTGTGGGTTTCTCATTGCGATGGCTTCTCTTGCTGTGGAGCACGAGCTCTAGGCATGTGGGCTTCAGCAGTTGCAGCAAACGGGCTCGATAGTTGTGGCTCGCAGGCTCTAGGGCACAGGCTCAGTAGTTGTGGCACATGGGCTTAGTTGCTCCATGGCATGTGGGATCTTCCCAGACCAGGGCTCAAACCCATGTCCCCTGCATCGGCAGGCGGATTCTAAATCACTGCGCCACCAGGGAAGTCCAGGAAAAGCTTCTGACAAAACTCAACATACATTTTAAAAAAATTTTTATTCGAGTATAGTTGATTTACAATGTTGTGTTAGTTTCATGTGTACAGCAAAGTGAATAGGTTATACATATACATATATCCACTTTTTTTTAAGATTCTTTTCCCATACAGGCCATTACAGAGTCAACATCCATTTAAAATAAAAATTCTCCACAAAGTGGTCATAGAGGGAACATACCTCAACATAGTAAAGGCCATATGGGATAAGCTCACAGCTAACATCATATTCAATAGTGAAAAACTGAAAGCATTTCCTCTAAGATCAGGAGCAAGACAAGAATGCCCACTCTTGCCACTTTTACTCAACATAATATTGAAAGTCCTAGCCACAGAAATCAGACAAGAAAAATAAATAAAAGGAATCCAAATGGGAAAGGAAGATGTAAAACTGTCACTGTTTGCAGATGACATGATACTATGTATAGAAAATCCTAAAGACACCACAAAAAAATTTGCGGAATTTTCTAACAGCAGGCTGATTCTAGTGTCCAGACAACTATGACAATTCTGGCCTTCCTGCACCTCAGAAGTTTAGGTCAACCTGACTTCAGCCATGAGGGTTCCCATCTGTAACTGCCTCACCTCTCATGTCACTCAGTTCCAAATATTTCTTAATTTGGGCTTCTTTTTAAATTTATGAGTTTTTTAAAGCTAAGATTTCTTTAATAATATTTGGTTTCCAACATATGAGATGTTTAAGCTATTCTTCTGTTACTGGTTTCTAAGTTATTGACAATTATGGTCAGATAACATAGTCTGGATGATACTGTTCCTTTTGTAATATATTAAGGTATATTATATGGCCTACTGCATTTTATTAGTCAGAGTTTTCCAGAGAAACAGAACCAATAGGATATATGCAGATATAAGAGATTTACTTTGTGGTCCTAGAGGTTAAGAAATCCCATCATATGCTGTCTGCAAACAGGAGAACCAGAAAAGCCAGTGATATAATTCAGTCTAAGTCCAAAGGCCTGAGAACCAAGAGCTCCAATGTCCAAGGGCAGGAGAGGAAGGATGTCACAGCTCAAAAACAGAGAGCAAATTTGCCTTTCCTCTGCCTTGTTATTCTATTGGACCCCAAGGATTGGCTGCCCACCCACACTGGTGAGGGTGATCTACTTCACTCAGTCTACTGATTCAAATGCTCATCTCTTCCCAAGACTACCTCACAGACACACCCAGAAATAACGTTTTAGCAAGTAGCAGGGTATCCCTTAGTCCAATCAAGCTGACACACAAAATGAACCATCACATGAGTGGTTTATTATTTTTTTTTAATATTTAGTTTTTGCTCAAAAGGATGTATTTTTCTGTTTGACATGTTTACTGCCCTCATTTTTTACTTCCTCTTGGTACCTGTATTGCCAATTCTCTGATTGTGGGTGCTGGTGACCTGGATACCACTGTCTTCATTGGTTTCCTCAAAAGATCCAGTACAAGTTTCTGGGCATATAAATGTACTGATATAAACGTGATAATTTGAGGGGTCCCAGGGAAAGCATTCATCATGCACTGTCCAGACTTGTGGTATTGCACAGGTTTTCCTCCTCTCCCCTGATCTCTCAGAGTCTGCCCTTTGCAGAGGTCCTTGTTCACACCATCTGATCTTCCCAAGCACACACCACAGGCAGCAGGGCCTCCAGCCAGCCAGCCTCTCCAGCCTGGAGGCCAATCTTCTGTCCCCAAGGGTGCTTCATGCATTGCCTCCACAAAGATGAAGTCCCCCCACAAGGAATTTGCTTAGCAGCTACAAAGTGAATAAGATCGTCTTCATAGATTGCACCAAATGATAATAACTCTAAATATCACTTTATTAGGTAACTTAAGAACTTCATTCTCAGTCAAACATACTAAAAGGGATCACAATATACCATCCCATTTGGGCATAAAAATTATTTTGCACTGAAGGCTTTTGAGTCCCTGAAATCCCTTATCTACCAAAAAGCAGAGCCTCCCAAAAGAACTCAATTGTCATAAATCCCCTCTCTGAGAAGAACTCTAATCTAATCACACCCAAACAGACATTGTTGCAAGACTAGCATACCTCCATCTAGTCTCCTAAGGGTCCCTTTATCTTTCCAAAACTTCATTTGTTTTCCCCTGAATGCCTTTTCTCTCCCTCCCTTTCTCCTACTAAGCTAGGTATATAAGACTCCAAGTCTAACTGCTTCTTTGGGGTTTTCACTTTTTTTCTGTGAAGTTCCTCATACATGTAAAATTATTTACATCAGTAAAATCTGTATAGCTTTTCTCCTGTGAAGCTGCTGTTTATCAATTTAATTCGCAGGTCTCATAGACTAAACCTAAGAGGGTAGAGGAAAAGTTTTTCCCTCCCCTACAATGTCAAGTAAAGTCCACAGAAATTCATGCCATTCACCCAGTAGAACAACAGCAAGAAGAATTTTGCATTTTTAGAGCAGAACTGGCCCAGCCAAAGGGCACTGAGCTTCTTGATATTCCCAGTTCTTGGAAAAGAGAGATACCCATGATGACAATATTCCTAAACCCAGTGACTTGTGATCTCAAAGGCAGTTATAAGTGTTAAGAGCATAGATTCTGGAACTCAAATCTCTACATTCAAATTTTTCTTCTGTGACTTACTAATAATGAGGTATGGCAAAGTTCCCTATCTTTTTGGCATTAGTTACATTGCCTGCAATTGAGATAATGACTCAATTCTGCAGGTTTGTTGGCAGCAGTCAGTGAGATAACGAGCACAACGTTTCAGTAACAGGGTCACCGAGTGCTTGGCATTGCTGCTGTTGATGGCATCATGGGAAGAGAGGCTGAGCCTCACCTACCAGGAATATAATATGCATAAGTCCCCCTTTATGATTGTTTTTCCTTGATTAAGGATCACTTGTAAGAGCAGAATGACTGATGTGCCCTACCCTCCCAAAAAAAGATCAACTTCTGTTGGAATTGAGCACCTCATAATTGAATGTAATTAAAAACAAACCCGAGGTTTCTCCTTATGAGTGACAAATTATATGAACATTGTCTTCCTCACGCAAATAGTAACAGGAACTTGTTACAAAGCTCTTTTTTATATAATATGCCTTCAAGCCACAGAAAAATCTGGCCAAAAAAATTCATTCCCATATAGTATTAAAATTTTACAGATGAGGAATCTAAATTCTGAGAAGCTAGATGACTTTCCCAAGGGACTAAATGGCAGGGAAACACATTTGAATCCAGGTGTTCTGATTCAAAATCCCAGCCTCTGCCTCTACCATATGCCATGCCTCATGAGTTTATCCTAAATCCAGACTGTAAAGCCTTTTTTAAAAAATAAATGTATTTATATTTTTGGCTGCATTGGGTCTTCGTTGCTGAGCGTCGGCTTTCCTCTAGTTGCGGCGAGCGGGGGCGACTCTTCCTTGCAGTGCACGGGCTTGTCATTGCAGCGGCTTCTCGTTGCAGAGCACGGGCTCTAGCACATGGGCTTCAGTAGTTGTGGCTCGCGGGCTCTAGAGCGCATGCTCAGTAGTTGTAGTGTACGGGCTTAGTTGCTCCGTGGCATGTGGGATCTTCCCGGTCTGGGGATCGAACCCGTGTCCCCTGCATTGGCAGGCGGATTCTTAACCACTGCGCCACCAGGGAATCCCCAGACTGCAAAGCTTTGAAACATCTCATAACCACTAGGGAAAAAAAAAACTAATTCCAAAATTCTCTCAAAATTAAAATTATTGTAGACTGCATGTTATATCATATCTCATTAAGCATCAAATATGTCACAAACCAACCATTATATGGACAAGATTAATACGACCACTCTTTAAATAACTCAGTTTGCATTTTTTGTTAAATAAGAATTTACATTTTGCGTCAAGTTATGCAAACATCTTCCAGAAATTTTGAAATAAGTTTGATTTTGATCTTGTTGGGACAACTTGCCTTTGCAAAGTGTTGGGTCCAATAATCTTTCAAAATTCATTTAGTGCAATGATCCTATGATTTTACTGAGACCTGAAGTTTAAGCTCAATTGTATAAGCAGTATTTGTGATTATAGTGTTGCCACTGGTAACTT
This sequence comes from Grampus griseus, assembly GCF_964374135.1. NCBI lineage: Eukaryota > Metazoa > Chordata > Mammalia > Artiodactyla > Delphinidae > Grampus > Grampus griseus. The sequence goes on from NC_139019.1 coordinate 104,024,670, forward strand.
GCATCAGTATGAAGTTTAATGCACATAGAAGGCTAATATTTTAAGGGGGGAGCAAATTCATTACAAAGTTATCTTTCATAAGAACTGATGTCCACATAGTATTTTGAAATTATTATTTTCTGGATTTTAGGGAAATGTAAATCAATTCATGTATTACTGGTATCAAAAATCTCATATGAATCTGGTCCTAACACATAAGATTTAAATATCCAGATTCTATTCCAAGCATCCAGGACATTTTGTTTTGAGCTTAAAAGATTCTCTGCATCTCCCAGATAACAAGAAATTGTTCATTTGCTCCATTAGTTTCTACTCTTACATAATTCACTCATATCACCTCAGTTATCCGGATTTCAACCCTCCAGAATTCAAGCAACAAGACTATCGCAGACCCTGATAGTTCAAAGAAAGCAAGCAGTAGTGATAAAGAGGCAAAAATAAACCAAACAATTAAAAAGAGAAACAGCCCAGGGTGGGGGGGAGGGGAAAGGGAGGAGGGATAAATTAGGATTTGGGGATTAAAATACACACACTACTATATATAAAATAGATAGCCAACAAGGATCTACTGTATAGCAGAGGGAACTATGTGCAATATCCAGTAATACCTGATAATGGAAGAGAATGTAAAAAAAGAATATATATAGGGCTTCCCTGGTGGCGCAGTGGTTGAGAGTCCACCTGCTGATGCAGGGGACACGGGTTCATGCCCCGGTCCAGGAAGATCCCACATGCCGCAGAGCGGCTGGGCCCGTGAGCCATGGCCGCTGAGCCTGCGCGTCCGGAACCTGTGCTCCGCAACGGGAGAGGCCACAACAGTGAGAGGCCCCAACAGTGAGAGGCCCGCGTACCACACACACACACAAATATATATATATATATATATATATATATGTATAACTGAATCACTTTGCTGTACACCTGAAACACACTGTAAATCAACTATATTTCAATAAAAATTTTTAAAAATATATATAGATCAAAATCCAAAAAAAAAAAGAGAGAGAGAGAAACAGCCTGAAGAATAACTAGAAATACAACTTTTGGAGGTTTATCAGAAGAGAAAGAGCATTCTGGTTTTCTGATGACCAGGCCTGGCTCTCTGTATAAAGGCCATAAAGCAGTGGGGAAACAGAAGATGATTAGACAAAAAGAGCAAAGGAAGTGAGAAATGGTGTTGCTGGAGAGGAAACAGTGAGGGCTGAGGAGCCAGGCAGTGTCCACTCAGCAGAAAAGAGAGCAGAGGCGCCCCACTGAGAGGGTCCCCCTCTCTGAGTGGATCACCCAGGCTTCTACCAGCCCTGTGGGTGCCAACACCAGAGCAGGGAGGTGCCCTGAACTTGGCACATAGTTTGGAGGCCAACCAGTCCCCACCTCACTTTGGGAGGAAGGCTGGGAGCCAGACCAGGCCAGGAGAGACCTCAGACCACAATGTAAGTCTGAGCCCAGAGAGGAAACGCAGAGAACATTGGCTGGAACCATCACAAAGGGTGGGTTAGGCAAAGCCATCAAAGAGACCTTAGTTCAAAGTGGCAAACAAAGGAGCTCCATGTGGCCCAGGATTGGGTCTGCCCCATATCCCTGCCACGCTCAGTAGGCCAGGAGCAGCCGTGGGCCCCTGGCCTCATGGAACCTCGGTGACGGATGTCAGAGCACAGTGGCTGGGGCCCGTGGTCCGTTATGCTTTCTGCAGCTGGAGGTTTGCAAAGCACTTCCTAGTGGCCACCACGTCCCCCACCCCATTTGATAGGTAGTGAAACTGAGTCACAGAGAAATTAAGTAAATTCTCAAAGGTCAGGGCTAGTTAGTTAGAGGAGCCAGGGATTTGACGCTCTGGTTCCAGAAGCCATGCTGCTGACCACTATGCTACGCTGTCTCCTGTCTAAACTCACATTTTCTGCACCTTCAGAAACTGTCCAAAGTTCACAACATTGTCTTTAACAGACAACTACACATGCTTCACTGGGAAAACAGCATTCAAGGAAAAGAAGTTATAATAGTTTAAACAGATATCCAGCAAAGCACAGTTAATAAGTTTACAAATGAACAAATTAGGAGATTATTTCCCAAGCCTAGATAGAGCAATCTAAAAAATTACACATCCAGAATGACTCCTGGGCCCATAATATGGGATAATTGAAATTACCACTCTCTTTTTTTTTTCCCATCCCACCCTCTCTCCCCTGGCAACCACAAGTCTGTTCTCTGTCTGGTCACTATTCCTTTTTAAGAGCACAAAAACATTAGTAAACTCTACTATTTCATTAGGTTCCTCAAATCTTAGAATATCTGAAATACGTTTTCATTATCTAGGACCAAATGAGACCAAACTCTGAATGACAAACCAGGTAAATAGTCCTGTATCACTGGACGAGGCTTTTCTTTGTAGGCTTGGAAACATGTCTCGCCACCCTAAGTTTACTTCCTAAAAGTAAACATTTCTAGAAAAGGTTTCTTTTTCAGAGAAAGGACTACAGAATTGAAAGCCCTGGCAACAAATGCTGCACAAGGGCTGCCCGGGGCCTTCCATCTCATCTCGGGCTGAACTGTGTCCGCCTGCCACTTGCTGTCCGGCCCCAGCTCTGGAGGTCAGTGCGGGCACCCTTGGCTCCTGCAGTAGCACAGGGACCCTCATCTAATTCCCTCTGAGGCCGGGATTGCACAGCCAGCACCCAGTGCCCTGGAACCAAAGACGTAAGGAACCAAAGCTGCTCCTCATTTCAGCCTCACACACAGGAGTTCCAGGGGCCCAAACTTCCCATTTCTTTAGCGTCTCCTGGGAGTACAAATCCATTAAATTGTTCAAGAATCCATTAGAGTGTTCAAGTGAAAACTCCCTGGATTTTTCTAGTGGTGAGTTTCCTGTTATTGGGCGTTGCTTCTAAGTTATCCCAGCTAAGTAGAGCCTTCTGCATTTTTGGAAGCCATTCAGTGGAGAAAATCCACACTCTGGCTTCCACCCATCCATTCAGATTCTGCACCCAAGAGCGCCCACTTGGGAATTACCGCTTCCCGAGATTCTGAATCTTACAAATGGCAGGTTTCTTGTCCCCTTTCTGGGCCTCAGATTGCTTTAATAAAATATATTTCAAATGTCTTACTCCTTCCACATGGGACAACCAGGAAGCTTAGGTTTTATATAAAGAAAATGCACTAAAAGCAAAAACCTCTTTGTATTGATTTGATGGGTTTTTTTCCTTATGATAATTCAGGAAAATACCTGCCAAGAATACTGCTCCCAAATCCTCTAAATCGCAACCTGGGCTGAATCTGCAGTGCATGTGGCCACGCCCCGCCTGCCCCAACAAGTCCACACCAATCACGGAATGTACTGGGCTCCTGAGACTACAGCTGGAAACAGCTGTCCCATCTCAGATCTCAGGTTTCACCAAAAAGTGGATCAAGTGGGGAATTCCAGCTGGGTGGGGATTGTGAGTGGTTTTTCCCCTCAGACTGTGTGTGTGAGAATGTGGAGGTGTCTTTTTCTCACTATCAACCAAGCAAAGCTTTCCAACGCACAAACACACCTGAAAAGAATTTCTCTTCTCTGACACCTGTGAAAACCCTGGGAAATCACCCACCTATTAAAAAACATCCCTGGCTTATTTTGTTTGTTTGCTTTGTCTTGGGTAAACCTGCCATCAAATACCACCCAAAATACGCCAGTCATTTTTGCTGTACTTGCCTCTCAAAACATTGTCTTTTTCACTTGAGGCTATGAAGTTTGACTAGTCAGGACTGGATATTGAGATTCTCAGTGCTGAAACTCTGAAAGCAACTCATGTCCCAGGCTGGCACATGCCATAATCCCTGTGTCCCTTTTGGTGATTATCAACTGACAATAGTGACAATGACAAAAAAAAGAGCCTAGTGATGCAAGGCAAACAGACTATCTCCCCAAATGCCCCACTGATATACCAGCTGAAGGGCAGAGGGGCATATTAATTTCTCAGAGAAATCAGAGTATCACTCTGACTAAATACCGAGTTACGTGTGATTCTGAAGAAAATAAGAGCAGATAGATAATGTTATTTTAAGGTGTTACAATTTAACTAACGGTATTAATACTGTGTACAGGACTTCCCTGGTGGTGCAGTGGTTAAGAATCCGCCTGCCAATTCAGGGAACATGGGTTTGAGCCCTGGTCCGGGAAGATCCCACATGCACAGAGCAACTAAGCCCATGCGCCACAACTACCGAGCCTGCTCTCTAGAGCCCGCAAGCCACAACTACTGAGCCTGCGAGCCACAACTACTGAAGAGTAGCCCCCGCTCGCCACAACTAGAGAAAGCCAGCACGCAGCAACGAAGACCCAACGTAGCCAAAAGTAAAAATTAAAAACAATATACTGTGTACAAATTCAATTTTATCCTCTCTCTGGGCTTCAAAGAAGGCAGGAGACAGGCCAGTAACAAAAAAAGAATCTTTTCCTATCAGGAAAATGCCCATTTGTGGGTTTTTACTCAGTTCCAGGGGAACTACTTTCATAGATGCATACACAGGAAAGTGGCAGCTTTTCTTTTTCCTAATTTGTTTTATATTGGTAGGAAAAGCTAGACTAGTTCTCTCTCTTACAAAGGCAGTAAGGGAGCAGGAAACAGGCTAGGGCTACCTAGGTAAGGACACTCGTGCATCAGAAAGACTATGGACCCAAAACACAGGTATAGATAATTTCAAAGAATAAGTCACAAATGATTATGGGTACAGAATTATTCCATTTTTGCTTTTAAAACTACATATATAATTAAAGTGCCATGGGACAGAATTCCAGCTCTCTTCCAAGTCCATGAAAGTGTGCACCACGGGTCTCAGTCCACACCCCCTGCCTCACTCCAGACCAACCACACTGGCCTCGCCTCCCTCCTCCTGGAAAGTCTGTCACATGTGCCAACCTCCTTCCTGCTGGAAGGGAGGAGGGCCTGGCTCCTCCACCGTCTCAGCTTCTGTAGCTGGGTGTATGAACTGAACAGACAAAAGAGAGATTAACAATAACAATTCCCAAAACGGCCAACCTGATGACCCAATCTGCTTTTGGGGCAGGGGCATGCAGAGGTAAAAGTTCTTATTTTAATGTTTCATGACTCCAATTAGATTGAGAAAGTTCCTAACTTCATGATTGTCTGAGCTTAATGGGGGGAAAAAACATATTACTCACTTAAAACTGAAGGGAAAGCATTTTCTGGTAGAGCCATGGCTCACAAACCTGTTCATCTAGAGGTATAGCTCACAGACTGCCCCCTCCACACTGTCTGCACGTCACCATAGCCACCACTCCTTGAAAAACAACAGAATTTCCTTGTTCCTTTATGGTTAAGGTAAGTGAAACATAGTTTAGACAACCAGTCTATATAGGAAACAACTAGTTCACAACATAAGGAAACCTACCATTGTCAAGAAATTCTTATTCATATGAGCTAAATTAGACTAGGCAGTAAAGAAATTCAAATCCTGTTAAGGACACCAGGAAACAGAAAATGCTTCCGATGACATAAATATAAAAGGGGAAAACCTTAAAAAAAAAAAAAAGGAATTGCTTGCTCTTTTCTTATGCCTAAGAGTGAAAAATACTAAGATGGGTATATCAGACTTCTTTGCTGCCAGTTGTCAGTGCACAGCTATTTTCAGCCTAATAGGACACATCAATATGTCAACACTTAATATACTAATTTGTTATTAATATTTCTAATCCAAAGGCTAAGAAGGAAAGAGGGGACATGATCCACATTGGTAAGTGGATAAATATGAAATAAATTACCAAAGAAAATAACCTCAGCTGAGGCTGTCATAAGATTCAGAACACCTCTAACTGGCATGGTTTTCTGTGATCATCCCAGCTAGATTTAGGTTTCTACTCCCAATCTTTCCCTTGGAAATGCAAATGTTAAACCAACATACCTGTTACAATTAGTTGTGGCTGCAAGTAATAAAATGCCAAAAATACAACAGCATAAACAAGATAGAAGATTATCTCTCTGTTTCAGAAGAGCCTAGGGGTTGGCAGTCCAGAGCTGCACCTAAAAGTCCTCAGGAACCCAAGCTATTTTCACACACGGCCACACCTTTTTGCAAGAGACTAGAAGATGCTGTCTGTCTTTATTCTAGGCAATCGTGCCACCACAAGAGGGAGAGGATGGATGTTGGATTAGGAAATGAGCCATCTCTACTACATCCAAATTCTACCAAAAACATGAAAGGGATCACAATATGCCACCCCAAAATATGCCACTTTGGCAGAAGGATTCTTTTGAGCTGAAGGCAGTTGAGAAAAAGCAGACACAGGAAAAGCTCTCTGTCCATCCCCCATCTGCCTAAAAGCTTAACTTGACTTGTGAAGGTGTCCTCCTCTCTCATACCCAGAAGGAAAGAACAACCTTTATCACCAGAGGTAGAGACAGCACCCAGATGAGTCTGCATAAACTAAACCTTACTAGATAACCCTTGTCTTCCATGTTTCCCCCGTATACTTAGCATCCCACAATTTACGCCTAGAAGCCCAAACCCTTTTCCTTCATCTTGTCACTTCTCCACAATGTATTGCCCTTGGTTAAAATGGAATGTAGGGACTTCCCTACTTCCCTGGTGGCATAGTGGTTGAGAATCCGCCCGCCACTGCAGGGGACACGAGTTCGAGCCCTGGTCCGGGAAGATCCCACATGCCGCGGAGCAACTAAGCCCTCGAGCCACAACCACTGAGCCCACGTGCCACAGCTACTGAAGCCCATATGCCTAGAGACCATGCTCCACAATGAAGAGTAGCCCCCACTCGCCACAACCAGAGAAAGACCACGTGCAGCAACGAAGACCCAATGCAGCCAAAAGAATAAACAAACAAATAAATAAAAATTACAGGTACATCATAACCATGGGGGTGCAAAAAGAGGGAGCAATCAATTTCACATTGGGGTGAGGATGATCATATAAAGTTTTCTGTAACCTTCCTTATGGTTGTTAAGGAACACAGAAGGAAAAGAAATAACAAACCAGAAGTAGACCTTATAAGTCCAATAATAACCCAGAAGCGAATTTCCTGTAGTGATTCTTTGACTATGAGCCGCAGAGCAGCAGCCCTATGTTGCTTATTAGTAAACAAAGGCCAGCCAGTGAGATTTCGCTGGAGGAAATGGTCTGTCCAGTTAAAAAGCCCTTTTTGTTTCTGGAAGCTACTAAAAATCCAAGCCCTTCAAGTCATTTAGGCAGCTTAGAGGGAACAATTGGGCTTTTCCCTTCTTCAGAGGATGTACTTTACAGAGATGAATGCTGCTGGGGGAGAAAGAGGACAACACACTGACTAGGTTCTTTATAAAGACCCAGGACTGAGGGGATGTCGTGACTCCAGTCACTCAGCCTGAGCAGCACATAGGCTGTGACATCTTGATGGGAGTGGGGACCCTCTGTGGTGGGGAAGCCCTGGGAGGCCAGGCGGAGAGTGCTGCCGGGAAGGCCATAGCAGCCGCAGCCAGCGTGGCTCTGAGCTTTTGTGAGAAAGAATAAAACGAAATCCCTCAAGGAGGAAGGTAGGCAGTGTGGTCACGAGAAAGTCCTTGGTAAATGTGTAGAGGTCAAACAATACAAATGGGGAATGCGGGCTCAGCTTACCGGTATTCACAGGAGATACTGGAATGAGTTGCCACTTACTTGGCAACTAAGGCCGACGGCAGAGGTAGGCAGAGGTGAGAAGACGTCTTCTCTTTGACTCCTTGCTCAGGGCAAACTGCGGGAATAAAAATTCACTGGGTCGTTCCCACAGGGTCTACGGCCCAGAAGCTGTAGAAAGCCTGGTACTTTTTCCTTAGAGGTTCTTTTCCATTTCAAGAGGTTAAAATCATTTAATCACTCTGTTTTGGGTAGACAGAGTCTGGATTTAAAACACCACGAAATATTGCAATGATTACGCATGATTTTTTTTTAAGTTGGGGCAGATCATTACTTCAAGGCAAGAAAAAAACCTTCAATGAGTTGTCTTGGTTATTCTTAACACAGTTTGTTATATTTTTTTAATGAAAGCTGTTAATTCTGAGGGAAGTAGTATAAAACTAACATCTGATTCTCCAAGTTGCAATTTGAAATAAGACAAGATGTATCCCTAAGACGCTGGCCCCTCATGTTATCCCCAGAAAAGATAAGGCAATGTGTCATCTCCTCCCCAAAAAAGGACACGGGCAAAGCCTCTCACAGAACATGAGGCTCACAGGCTCTGTTTGAGATCAGGAGTGAAGCGCATTTCCTGGCTCACAGCTGAATGTCCTCATGTTAATTGCATACTTAAATGATCCCTAAACTGGAGAAAATGTCTCCTCTTTCCACTCAGAAGATTTTCGCAGCTGAAAGCGGAACAATTTGAATAGGAGTTCACCAGCTCAAATCAGGTCAAGAGGAGAGAAATTCAGTGGTATGGTATTTGGCTCACTGCAATCCAAGATCAAACCAGTTCCAGTCATGGTTCTTGGGTTTCTCTCAAACGTCCTGGGCTAAGACTTCCTTAAAGAGACTCTGAGCTCATCAGAGAAAGCACTGGAGATCCCACCACAGCTACAGGAGCCCAGCCTAACATGCTTCTCTCTGACCATACACCTGGGACATGCCCATCTCCCCCTCCTCCTTTCCAGATAGGTGTCTACTCTAATAGCCCAGGTCCCGGACCTGCCAAGTAGGGCTAACCCCCCAGACTATGTCATCTCCCCCAGACCCTATTTGCCAAAGGAATGACCTCTGAATCAGGGATGCCCCCATCAGTCCCCCATCGGTCCAGACCACTAAGCCTCTCTTAATTAAATCAGAGCCCTTGGGCTGGCCCAGGCCTAGAACAGCTCCACACAGAACACAGGGAGTGCCATCATTTCAACCAATAATACCAGGTGTCTATTACACTTTACCCAGAAAGTTCTTGTATCCGATATTGCATTTGTATTTTACAATGGTTCTGGGAAAAGAAGTATGGTAGGAAGATTATGCCCATTTTACAGAGGAAGATGGGGGGCCTTAGAAGAGATGTGGTTTTCCCAGTGTTACACGCTCCAGAGTTGGGAATCGAATCCAGCTCTTCTGACAGCCCCAATGTGGTAGATTAGGAATCCACCGAGTCAGAGTAGAAAAATGGAGCAAAGAGGTAATGCAGAGGAAGCTCACATCTGGTTCCCACCCAGCCCCTCTCCCATTTCCCACTTCTCTTTTACCAGCACTGACTTTTCTAGGTCCCACTCTTTCCATTTGGCCTCTTGGCTCCCTACAGGATTGCCAATCTTTGCCAACCCTTCCTCCAACTGTCTCATTTGTCCAAACGTATCTCTTCCACCTCCCACTCTGTCCTAACTAATTTTGAAATTTCCCTGACTGGTTGCTTCTGGAAGCTGATTACTTCTATTTTTTTTACCAAAGGGATGAATAACGGATAGCCCTGGGAAATGATAGCAGAATCTAAATGAATTCTTAACTGGCTGATCATCAGATAGCATAAGGAAGTAAAATGGCAGGTGACAGAGGATATTCCAGACAGTGGGAGGAGGAGAATATTTTTAACAAATACTGTGGTGGAAGCTGCTAATTTTCCCCCGTATCCATTCTGTCCTCTCTCCCTCTCTCAACATAATAGAACACCCCAGTTTTGTCTGAGTACACGGCTCCCAAAAACAAAGGTTTGTTTCTCAACCTCCCATTTGGCTATATAGTATGTGCTATGTGACTAAGTTCTGCCAATGTGATGTGAGTGGAACTGAGGTATGCAACTTCTGGGTCACACCTGTAAGTGGAAGAGGGCCCTCCCCTAATTATGTAGGTGGTAGCAATGAGCCATCTTCACCAAGCAGAACAGCAACCAGAAGAAGCTTAAGGCCCAGACACCATGGGGTCACCAGTCCACCCTGGACTACTTACACCTGGACTGTTAAATAGGAGAGACAAACTACCTTGTTGAGCCTTCATTCTCTGTAGTCTGTTAGAGGAGATAAAATCATATCCTGAATAATAGCAGGGCCCTTATTGGAAGTCTATAGGCTGTTTCGCTCTTCGTGGTAGAAACGCTGTCATTAGCCAAGAAGGGTTAGAGCTGGGCAAGCCTGATTCATCAGAGCCTAAAGAATAAAGCCATAGGATCCTTGGGCTGGAAGATGTGTGAAACTGGAAAAGATCATCCAAGCTGTGGCCCACCTGTAGCTAACTGGCGTGCACAGCCTCCATCTGAAGAAATTTCAATTTGATTTTTTTCTGAAAGCTAACTCCCAAGGATGACTCAACCACTTAATCGATTGTGGCCCATGGACACCAATTTTTTTACTTCAGTTTTGGTCCAGAGTATTCATTTTGCAGACAAGACAGCTAGGGCACGGAGAGGTCAGATTACTCCTCTAAGAGCATCCAGCCCCTTAGAAGCAGAGCTGTGCCTAGAACTCAGGTGTTCCACCTCCCAGACCCGTGCCACCCATTTATCCGGCTGAACCCCTGGGCAGCTCAGCTCCTGGACAAACAAGCGAGGTGGGGGAGAGTCAAGTAACATTTTAATTCTGACTAAAAAATCTACATTTAAGGAAAGGCCAGTTCCTCTTTCTCTACCTCATTTCTTCCAGAACAGTTCAGGCCTAAAGCCATTAGGTGGGTGAGGAGGACATCCATGCGGGAGATGAGACCAGCACCCTCAGAACCAGGAGGTGAGGGAGGTGTCCTCAGAAGGGTGGGAAACAGGTTATTCCAATGAGAAAGTACATCAAGGGTAATGAGAGGCAGTTTCTTACTATCAGAGATAAGAGCTGCAAATATTGAAAGGGAAAAAACCAAAACGAACCCTGTAATGTTGGGCTGGATGTGGAAGTTTTGATGTGAACTCCTGGCTCTCAGTATAAGCAGACAGATTCAGAAGTAAATATAGACATACTTGTGTGTACAGTTGACCCTTGAACAACACGGGCATTAGGGGTGCTGACCTTCTGCAGAGTGGAAAATCCACGCATAAACTTATAGTTGGCCCTCTGTAAACGAGGTTCCAATTCTGCAAGTTCAACCAACCATGGATTTTGCAGTACTGTAGTAATGACATTGAAAACAATCCCAGTGTAAGTGGCCCAGTGCAGTTCAAACCTCTGTTGTTCAAGAGTCAACTGTAGGGGGGCTTCCCTGGTAGCAAAGGGGTTAAGAATCTGCCTGCCAATGCAGGGAACACGGGTTAGAGCCCTGGTCCAGGAAGATCCCACATGCCGTGGAGCAATGAAGCCCATGTGCCACAACTACTGAGCCTGCGTTCTAGAGCCCGCAAGCCACAACTACTGAGCCCATGCGCCACAACTACTGAAGCCCGAGTGCCTAGAGCCCGTGCTCCACAAGAGAAGCCACTGCAATGAGAAGCCCGCGCACAACAAAGAGTAGCCCCCAGTCGCCGCAACTAGAGAAAGCCCACAGGCAGCAACAAAGACCCAACACAGCCAAAAACAAATAAAATAAAAAATAAATTTATTTAAAAAAAAAAAGTCAACTGTACATGTATTTCCCAGCTCTGTCCTCTGTGAGGACCTGGGAGCAGTGACATCTTCATGTCAATAGGCATACGTACACCAGATCTTGGCTCCTAAATACGGTTCTTGACTAAATGGAATCAGGGCTCCTGGGAGAAATGGCTGATTCCAGGGCTGGAGAAGGAAAAGTACAAGAACCACCTGAGACATCTTGTTTCAAATAGCAAAGAAGCGCCCAAAGAATGGGGACACATCCAAAGAACACAGAAGCCAGCTTGAAGGGAGTCCTGCTGGCCAAATCAGGGACATCGAAGTACATTCTGAGCATCCAAATAAGGAATGAAATAAATGGATTATCACTTACTGGATAAAATAGGAAAACAGAGACAAATAAGTGGATAAATGGAAAGTCTGAGGGAGAACTGAACATATAGTTTCAAAGTGCCTCCTTACAAGACATATTAACTTACAAAGGAGAAACACTTTACAATGAAAAAAGCTGGTGGACACCACTCTAGTCAAGATATCGATGGTAACACGAATAATAGACAAAACGGAATCATGCACCACCTGATGGGACTCAGTTAGGGGAATACGGCACCATTTCTGCAATCGTACTGCTAAAGGTGCGCAACCTGAACCTAATCATGAGGAAACACCAAGTTGAGGGTCATCCTACCAAGTCAGTGGTCTGTAACTTCCAAAGTATCAAGGCCATAAGAGTTAAGGAGAGACTAAAGGAAACTAAGGAGATATGACAGCATGGCTCCTTTTGCTATAAAGGACTCTACTGGCTCAAACGACAGGTGAATGGATCTAAGAATTAGAATGTTAGTAACATCAATTTCCTGCTTTTGATGCTTGTACATGGTTATGTAGGAAAATGTAGTTTGTGGGGAATATACACTAAAGTATTTGGAGTTGTTGCGGAATCAGGTCAACAACATATTCTCAGTTTAGGGGGGAAAAGTTCCATTTTTAAGTTCGTGATTATGTCAAAAATAAAGAACAATACAAAAGGAAAAAGGAAATATCAGCAATTGAGAAACAGGCAGGCAGGGAAGGAGGGCACTGTAAGAGCTCCACAGTTTCAGGGACTGCAGTTCCTATCACCAGAGCACGAACCTGGAGCCAGACTGCTTGGGTGCCAGTTTCAGCGCCCATCGTTTATCAGCGGTAAGACCTGGGGAACGTTGCTTACCCTCTCTGTACCTGTCTCATTAGTAAAATGAGGATCATAATACCTACTTTGTAGAACTGTTATGAGAATTAAATGGGTTTATATTTAAGTGCTTTGAAAAGTGCCTGGACCATGGTTAAGTAAAACACAATGTCCCCTGGAGTTGTTAAAAAATGGAGTAACCTCACATGCATGCTTATTGTGGGGAGGGGCGGAGTGGATGGAAAATAAAGCTTATTTAATATTTTAAATTTAAAAGACACTACTCTGATTACAGCCATCATTTTTTCTCTGATATTTCGGGGCTCATGGTTTACTTGCGCATAGTAATCAACTGCAGCAGAAATGATCCGCGTAATCAGACGGGAGAAGGGAAGGCAGGTAACCAGTAGTGCTGGAATGGAAAGCAGCTCAGAAGAGTGGGACACTAGGGCTTCCCTGATGGTGCAGTGGTTAAGAATCCGCCTGCCAATGCAGGGGACACGGATTCGAGCCCTGGTCTGGGAAGATCCCACATGCCGCAGAGCAGCTAAGTCTGTGAACGACTACTGAGCCTGAGCTCTAGAGCCCTCGAGCCACAACTACTGAGCCTGCACGCCACAACTACTGAAGCCTGCACACCTAGAGCCCGAGCTCCGCAACAAGAGAAGCTACCGCAATGAGAAACCTGCGCACCACAAGGAAGAGTAGTCCCAGCTCGCCACAACTAGAGAAAGCCACACACAGCAACGAAGACCCAACACAGCCAAAAATATATAAATTTTTTCTTAAAAAAAAAAGGAGACTCAGTTTAAAAAAAAAAAGAATGGGGCACTGAGTTTAGCACATCTGCCTGCTGAACACAAAACCTTTTCCACGATGACTTCCTGGAGAGCAGAGTCCACACAACTCTTGGCCCTGCCCAACTGAGGCGCTTGCTCTGACCAACAGCACCACCTACAGGTCAACACCATGAAGACAATTTGATAGTATCTGATTCCTGGCCAGATTTCTAGAACCCTGGAATTGCCAGTGAAAAAGCCTTCAACCAGCAAACAGCAAACACTGAGGAATTATTGGATCTGTGTTCCTATTTTCATAGCTAATCTACCTTGGAAAATAAATGGCCTCTGCGATAATTTACACATGAGAGAAATCCAATTGACAATGACTAAAATTATAAACCATATAGGAATAAACTTGAAATAATTTTGCTAAGCATCTTAAGTATTTGAATTCAACGTACATACCATATACCTAGATTTTAAAAAACATGAGTATTGTAAATTGATTCTTTCCTGTTTATAAATCTATGATCCCGATAAAAATCTCAAAGAACTTCGCTTTTCAGAAACCTGAAAAATGCTTCTGAATTTCACTTAGGAAAATAGACAATATTTAAAAGTGCAAAATACCCCAATAACAACATTTATTGAGCTCTTACCACTGCCAGGCACTATATTACTTTTGTAATTTTTTCCTTTAATCTTTACAGTTGTTTGGGATGGGCGTTATTACCATCTCATACAGTGGGAACGCTAATCACAGCCACTCAGGTCCACTGTGGGAGCTGGGAACTCTGGCAGTATGGCTATAACACCGGATGCAGGCAGGGAGGGGCAGACAGTCACAAGGGGCTCAGTGTAACCAGTAACCAGCAGTACAGGACTCCCAGCACCTTAAATCACATGGCCAGCAATAACACACACAAATGTAAATTTTAACTTCTGTGGTTAAAAATACTAATAAGTAACTTTCATTAAGTCAGTAAAAAACAGAGGGACATGTAAGGCCAAAATTTTTTAATAAACATCATGACAAAAAATGTCCTTGTTGCTAGAAACATTTGTAGAAAACTTGTGAATTAGTTTCAATGAAAGCTTTCAGAATCAGTTTAACTTGACTTCCATACCTAAGATTAGAGTTGCCGGTCCCCCTCTCACCAGTGTACTAGAGATTATTCCATATTGGCCACCATGGCATGGCTTTAGCAAATACACAGGAGGATGGAGAGCCTCCTCATTGGAGAGAATACATACCTGATTGGAGAGAAATTATAAATGTAAAAATTGAAAAAACACCAACACAGCTCGTGTTTTGAAATACTTGTTAAAAAATAATATGCTTGGAAAAAACAGGATATAAAAAAATATTTCAATCGAAATTAATCTCAATTTCACAAAATGAAAATAGCCAATTACTACATGGTTTCTAAAAACGTTTTAAATAGTGCTTTACTATTTTCTTCAGACATTATTATAGACACTAAAGACAGGGCTACAATACCTAACATTGTGATGTACAAAGAAAAACCACAGCAAGGTTTTTTTAAACAAATGAACAAACTGCGTAATTTTCTTAGGCAACTGCTTGTATTAACCTTGTATTGATACACATATACTTTTAATCTATTTTGTACTTCAACACATGGAAGGAAACTTGGCTTTCAGCACAATCCTTTCATGAGATATTTAAAGAGTCCCTAGTTGAATAAGGGGAAGCTCACAAGTGTGCAGTTTGTGTGTGCTGGGGAGAGGGGTGGTGGAAAGGGGGTTAGGAAGCCTAGGATTCCAAGCACCTGATTCTCCGACATCATTTTTTTGTTGGTTTGAATTTTTAATCAAAGTTATACATTCTCTTGATTTAAAGTCAAATAGCTCTATAAGACTTGTTATGGAAGATAATCCCTCCTGTCTCCATGCCCCACCCCCCATTTGCCCTCTCCTGAAGCAATGATATTTTCAGAATTTAGCTCCCTATCTTTTAAAAGCCTATGTTTCTATTTCTTGCTTTTGTAATTTTAGGCATTATTGATTTTCCACTACAGAACATAAACTGCCTGCATCTCTGACCTCCCTCAAACCCTGAACTTTTCCTGCCAACATGCTCTCAGAAGGCCTATCGTCCATGTTTGGCTTAATATTCAAGGTTGACAACAGCATACCTGGGTGAACACTAGTCACAGCTGGGCCATGGAACATGTTATACCTTTCCTTCCCTGATAGATTTATAATTGCTTGGTTTTTTCATTTGCTTGCTTCTCTGCCATAACTCAACCCCAAATTCTTTGCCAGGTGTCTACATCTCTCCATATATCTTGACACATCAGGTCATCTACAGATGTCATCTTCTTGCAAGTCTTCTGTCCCAGTCCAGTCTGGCAGGAGTCGACGGGGTGGTGGCTGCTACCCATCAGGGGGGTGAAGGCTGCCAGGAAAACAGAACTGCAGGAGCCAGCGTGAGCTCGACAGGGCCCTGGGCTGAATCACTCCAGTAGCTCCCGGGCAGCTTCTGAAGAGAAGGAAGTGGACTCCCAGGAAAGAAAAAGTGAACTATGCCGAGTCCACTGCGAACACATGCTGCTACACACTTGCTTATTCTGATAACAAACCTAAGGGCAACTTAGGAAGCCTAACAGCTAAAGAAGACGGTCTGAGGTTGCATAAGAAATCCAGATGTGCTCTGCATAGAATTCCACACAGTCGTCCGCAGGTGCAGGTTCTAGGTAGGGCAGGAGCAAAATCTCCATCCACCCCCCAAATTTCTTCTGTGGTGACACAAGCCATCCTGAGCGAGAGAAGCTGTGATAATGATGAATGCCCTCAGACATCTTAAACAGCAAGTCGTTCCACAGGGATACTGTGCTACGCTCCTCCATAAACAAGGGACACTCCCTTCAATCACACCCTTTCCAACACCTGCTGAGGAGGGTGACATGAATCAATACTTGCTACCGATTTCTCTACTTGCTCAGGAGACGTTCCTGCACTTCCTGACAAGGCTTCTATTTTTTCCCCTATTATGTTCTGTACTTTTCCAATTCCTACCATGGCATGCATTATATTTTTCTAAATTATAAAAATAATGCTAAAGTTTAAAAAAATCAGTAACTACTAGTAACATAAAAATCCATCGAATCTATCTTTTATTACTTAAGGCTATGTCATGAAAATTTTTATTTTTTAAAAAAGTCTCTTGATTTAGGCTTCAGAAGCATAAGGGATTAACCACTGTCAAATTCAAAATGATCCATTGATTCAAGGCAAATAGTAATTTTCTTCGTCTTCTTCAGAAGAAAGAGATGCAACAATGCCTGAAACACTTGAAATGTCAATTGAAAGCAACTTTACTGAAACTTGATTCCTTGGGCCAAAGGCAGGTCCTTACTGTAGTTGATGGTACTAAGGGGGGGGAAAAATGAACAAAATTAAATGGATAGTATACACGTAATAGAGGAAATTTTATGCCATTAAAAAAATGTGTCTGATCTGCATATATTAACAAGGTCAAATATTCAAGTTATAAGTTAATGAAGAAAAAAATTAGGATACAAAAAAACATTAGTATAGATCCAGTTTTATAAAAGGAAAAATACGAGAAATACAAAATTCTGGAAAGACACACATGTGTTAGTAACGGTTTTCAGGGCACAAGAATATGGGGATTATAACTTCATCTTCTTTATGTCTCTCAATAACTTGTACTGAATTAGGAGGAAAAATACAGATATTTCCATTCTGATAGAAATAAAATAAAACTATAATAATTTGGAAAATAAAAGATTCCCTCTTAGTCAGTCATCTGGCTTTTCTCCTGAGAGGAAGTGTCTCCGTCTGATGGATACCAAAAAGGCTGCAGCTACATGCTTGGTCCCCTAGATCTCAAGTACACAAGAAAAGTAAAAGGAACATAACTGACTTCAACAAATGGGAATCAGACAAAGAGCATGCATGTGTCTGAGAGTAAGCAAGCCACAGCCAAAGCAACTCAGAAACTCCTGATACATACTTGAAATTTGCTAGGAGTAGATCTTAAGCTCGCTCGCTCTCTCTCGCTCTCTCGATCTCACTCTGACTCACACACACACACACACACTGTTGTGAGGTAAAGGATGTGCTAACTTGATTGTGGGAATCTTTTCACAATGCATGTGTATGTCAAATCATCATGCTGCACACTTTAAATATATTACGATTTAATTTGTCAATTATACCTCAATAAAGCTGGAGGGGAAAAAAAAATTCCTAACAGACATGAAGTTGCTGAGGAGACAATGAGCGAAGGTGTAGGAAACCCCCCTCCCCGAGAGGTTCCAGAGCCAGTGAGAAGCAGTAAATGAGACAGACGGTGTCCTGGGTTCCTCACCCTGTGCTCTTTCTACAACCTAACACGACATGGGCCTGACCCCACACACCATTTTACTGCTCTTGGATAAAGTGATTTCTACCCAAGAGGGAGAGAAAACAGAAAACAAATAAAAAGCAGCTCCTAGCCAGAACGTCCCAGCAACAGGTTCCCTTGCCAGCTACCCTTGGGCTGGGTGAACGTGCTAATCCACTTTCAAAGCTTGTGCTCACTATTCCCAGAGCTGTATCCCCCAGCTCGCTAGCCAGGCCCGCAGCCCACCTGCCCACTTCCATGTCCTACTGCCCTGGCAGCCTGCAGGGGTGGTAACTGTACCCAAGGAAAAAAACTGAAAGGACAGCCTCTTCCACGTTCTCCTGCTGGTTGACCCCAATTGTCCTGCTCCTGTGCTGTCTCTAGACAGGAACCACTACCGAGACGGTTTCACAGTCAGGCGCTGGGCACTAGCTGAAGCTGGAAAGATGGGTAGGAAAATAATAGCACCAAATAGATGCTCTGGGAGGGGAGAGCTGTGGAATGTTAGAAACATAAAATCAAGAGAAACTGCACGAACAGAACAGACAGTAGGAGACTGTGGAAGCACATTCCAGAGGCTGTAAAGCCAAACCATTTTCCCAAAGCCTTTCCTTACCAAGTAGATCTTCTCATGTACTGTTTCCAGGCATCACTACCAGACTCCCTGCCACCGCCAGTGTGCTTCTCTCCTCCTAGAGAAATAAACAAGCAGCTCATGAATCTTGCGCAGTGCCTCTGTGTGGGCTCCTACTCAGGATCACAGAAATGAAGACATCAGGAGACCAGAGCCACCTGACCAACAGGTAGCCAGAGTATCCCCTCTGCAAACAAATAGATAAAAGACAGAGACCAAACCAAATGGGAAAAAGGGAACTAGGTTGGAAAATAAAGTAAAAGGAATTAACCAAAAAAACAGAAATGTCAGGAAGCACCTTAAAAAAAAAACTTACCATTAGACCAAGGTGTTAAGAGTGGAAACCTCTGAATAATGGAAATGTAATTTTATTTTCCCATTTATGCTTATCTGTATATTATTTTCTATGTTATACACAAACTGATTTTATAATAAAAATGTTTAAATGTCATATTATTTTTAAAAGTTACAAAAAGGATAATGATTCCATAAAACAAGAAAAGGGTACTGTTTAAAAGCGTGCCTTCAAAGCACACTTAGTATCGTTTTTAGTAAGAGCAGAGGAGAAAAAAACAATAGAAGTGTTTTGAAGAAAAGTTTGAGGAAATCTCCCCAAAAGACTAACGAGATGGAAAATAAGAGGGGAAAAAATAACACAATTAGATAATTCTTCAACAGATAACATTCAAATACTAGTTCTAGAAATTAAAATACAGAAAAATCAAAGGGAAAAAATTGTCAAAGAAACACTATCAAAACAAAATAAAACTATCAAAAACTTCCCAGAACTAAAAACTGTGAGTCCCAATGTTAAGGCCAATTACTGGCCCATTGACTGTCCAACAAAAATGTTTACCAAGATCTCCATTGAGGCATATTACTGAAGAATTTCAGAACATCAGACATAAATAACAGATCCCAAATTTTTTGAAATGGGGGAAAAAAAGACCAGAAATCAAAGTGGATTGGGCTTTTCAACCACAGTAATGGAAACCAGAAGACAAGTAAGTTATAGCTTCCAAAGGCTGAGAAAAACTTACAATCTGTGCAGAAAAGACATAGCAGGTCTGCTTACAATGTTGCTGGCATCTGGAAACTTGTAGGCTAAACAGTCCCCTACACTGTCTCATTGAGCAAACAATGTGGTTTATGTTAAATACCTGCTTTCCTCAGGGAGTCTGGAATTTGGGTGCTTAGGCAGAGGTTGCCTGTGTGACCGACCCCCAATAAAAGCCTTGGGTACTGAGTCTCTATGCTTTGCTGGTAGACAATGTTTCACATATGTTGTCACAATCCGATGAGGGAAGAATTAAGCACATCTTCTGTGACTACACTGGGAGAAGACTTAGGAGCCACTTAGTATCTCGTTTTCTCTAGACCTCACCCTGTGCAATAACGGCTCACAGGAAAAGAGAGGGAGGGTTCAAGAAAGTTAATCTATGATAACAAAGGGTCAGTACATAATGTCTAAAGTTGTGAAAGAGCAGTTAAAGCACATTACTTAGAAAAACTGAAGTAAATTCAAAGGTCAATTTCCTTTTTCCTTCAGTAAGAATCTCAAAGTAGCTGCCTCCGGGAAAGGAGGAGGAAAAGCAAAGTATGGGGCAGAACTGCTTTTTCCATTAATGAGACTTTTTAAAAACTTTAGAAATGAACTGTAAAGGCTGAAATAAAAGAATCAATTGGAGAGAGAAGGCATGGGCGGCAAACAGGGATTGAGGGCCTACAGAAGGAGCAGACACTCACTTAATAGTGGAGCACAGAGATAAACGGCTAAGCTGAAATCAGGAACGTTTATCAATGTCTGTACGCTGGATAGTAATTGCCCTCTGTTTTAAAATGCATAAAAGAATGCTTCAAAAAAAATGCTTCTAATTATTTAAATTTTACAGGTATTAATGTATGTTTGTTTTACTTCTCTGTGTGTGTATATATATATAAATAATGCAATCTGTTTTTACTATATTTTGGATAATTTTTAATAAGTTAATACATGATTGTTGGGAAGGCCTCTTTTAAAAAAAAAAAAACAAAAAAACTTTTACTATTAGTACTAAGTTTAAGCATCAAGAGCCCCAGGCTCATTAAGAGAAAAGAGGAGCTGGGCCTAATGAAAAGAAACAACTCAATATTTTATCTAAGATAAAAGATAATGTATAATATTTACTATGCCTACTTTGCAAATAAAACCCAGAAATTTTCATGTGAAATTTTCTGGCTTTGAAGCAGAGGTTCTTAATCTTTTTGGGGTCTTCAAGCGTCTCCCAAGAAAACAGATGCCATTTCAGGAGTTCACATAATTCAGCTGAAGGGCCCCTGTTTTAACATGATGCTGCATCTGAGAATAAAATGTAGGACCTTGGACAATAACGCTGAATATAGAGCATAAGCTCTCTCGAGCATATCAGACCAGATAAGACTATTATTTCAGTGTCTTGGTCAAACTTTTCTAAAAGACTAGTGCTTTTTCTTTGCCACCTGTTATGGACTAAATTGTGTTCCCCTGCCCCAATTTCATAGGTTGAAGCCCCAACCTCCAATTCCTTAGAACGTGGCTAGCTGTATTTGGCAACAGGGCCCTTAAGGAGGCAATTAAGGTTAAATGAAGTCATAAAGGTGGGGTTTTAAGCCAATAAGACTAATGTCCTTATAAGAAGATAAAGAGACACCAGGGATGTATGTGCACAGAGAACAGGCCATGCAAGGACACAGGAGGAAGACGGCCATCTACAAGCCAGAAGAGAGGCCTCAGGAAAAACCAAACCTGCCAACACCTTGATTTTGGACTTCCAGCCTCCAAGAATGTGAGAAAACACATTTCTATTGTTTGAGCCACCCAGTCTGGTATTTTGTTATGGCAGCCCCGGCAGACTAATAAACTGGCCAACATGAAAAAGGAGAAAGGATTCTCTACGTACCAAATGCACCTCCAATCTCAGCCCCACTCGTTGGAATGTTGACGTTTACAATGCCACAGTCTGATCCTTTGGGGCTGTGTGTAAAAAGGGAGGCAAAGTGAAAGCAAAATATGTGAAAGTTAAAAATAAATAAATAAATAAAAAGGAAAAACACACACACACACAGAACAAATATACAGAAATGAATAAATAATCCAAACAAAACCTCTAAGACTCTCAATGCTAAACAATAAATAAATAAATAAAATAGGGGACTTCCCTGGTGGCGCAGTGGTTAAGAATCCGCCTGCCAGTGCAGGGGACATGGGTTCGATCCTTGGTCCAGGAAGATCCCACATGCCACGGAGCAACTAAGCCCGTGCACCACAACTACTGAGGCTACGCTCTAGAGTCCACGAGCCACAACTACTGAGCCCACGTGCGCCTAGAGCCCATGCTCCGCAACAAGAGAAGCTACCGCAATGAAAAGCCCATGCACCACAACCGCTATGAAGGGTAGCCCCCGCGCACTGCAACCAGAGAAAGCCCACGTGCAGCAACGAAGACCCAACGCAGCCAAAATTTAAAAATATAAATAAATAAATTTATTTAAAAAAATATTTTCACCTATGATGGTTTCATTTTCTTTTTTTATAGTCCATTCACCACATAAATCAGACTTACGTAAGTTTTCAAAATAGACAAAGTTATACCCAAGCCAGCGAAAGATTCTGCCCAAATCCTTGGTAAAGATGCTACTTGAAAGTCCCTGTTTTACTTCATTATTCCATGCAAAGACCTCGTCTTCATTCTAAAAGGACAGGCATTGGAAGCTGTTAGATGATACACACTGTTCTGGTCCAAACTGACTAATAGTAAACTCATTTCTGGTAAATTTCACTCATTTCGTGAAATTTACCAGTATAATTTTAGTGCACAAAAGGAAACTAAGGAGTCAA
Organism: Grampus griseus; assembly: GCF_964374135.1. Taxonomy (NCBI): domain Eukaryota; kingdom Metazoa; phylum Chordata; class Mammalia; order Artiodactyla; family Delphinidae; genus Grampus; species Grampus griseus. The sequence goes on from NC_139019.1 coordinate 104,046,917, forward strand.
CATCTTCCTAATTCTGTTTATCTTGTACAGTGCTTTGTGGGATTTTCCCCTTACCTGAACTTTGAGAAAAACATGAGTACATTCTTCCATTCAAGCCACTACGTATAAGAGCTGTTATTTACTGAGCTCTTACTATGTGCAACACACTGACCTAGGCACTGAGCATGCATTTATACATTTAATCCTCACCCAATGACACAGGCTCTGTATTATCCCTAATGTACAGATTAGGCAAGAGAGGCTAAATGACTTGCTCAGGAACTCACAGTCAAACACACAGACACAAGACAAAACATGAAATTACACTCTGTAGTCACATTATGTGAAACAATAATAGACAACTTAAAGCAAGATTTTAATTAGTGCAATCATATAATTGCAACAAAGTATAAATCTCATCATCCTTCAACTGTTAATCATGGCACAGCCAAGCCTTGATTCAATCTCTAGACATCTGCTGGCATGGTAGGGCCTGTCACGGGCTGGGAAGGAGACCCTCTAGTTACCTTTATCTGTTAAAACCTCCACAGCCTGTCCTCTGATACAAGTTGTAATTGTATGTCTACAAATTGCCCTTGTATCTTCTCATTTTGTCCACTGATACTTAGCACTCAGACTATCAAACTACCTCGTCCCTTTGGTGCAGAAGCTGACTTCATAGTCTATCAACACAGCTGATACAGATAATGAGGGCAATGTTCTCCATAAATTTCAATGTTGGCCCTCTACTTGTCTTAATTCCCCTGGCAGCTAGCTTATGCTCTATTGTTGAAAGTGTTCGTCTCATCATAGTTTGTCCTTAACCTTCAAATCTTTACTAATCGGAGTGACTTTCTAAAACCTCCCTAAAGGCCGACTGAAATTTAATATACCTTTATTTTCTCCTAGTCTTCTCACTTGTTTCAATGTTGAACTAGAGAAAAGAGAGAAGGAATCCAGTTTTTTACCTTGAATTTAAAGACATAAAGAATTGGGGCAAAAGTCTCTGTGTGTACAATGGACGCGTTGTGGTCAAGGCCTGTCACAATTGTCGGTTCTACATAATTTCCAGGGCGATCCATAACCTGCAGTAGAGAAAGGAAATAAAAACAAGAGCATTTTGTTTTCTGGTTCCTGAAGTCAGAGGATACAATCTTTGTTTATAATTTTGAGAAAAAAAAAATAAACACCATTTATAAGTGAATTATTTCTCCAAAATAACCTCCCATCGTGAATGAAATTTTTCTCTGCCCCTTATTGGTTCTAACTTAGTTGGTTAGAAAAAAAATAGAATAAAGGAGTCAAGGATAGAGAGCTGTGCCGTGCATCATGACCAAGTTACAGGGAAAAAACGCTGGTGGTTATTTTTAACTTCACATAATTTTAAAAGAGGTAATCTATACCTGTTCTGTTACAAACTGTATTGTGCCCATACCCACACCCCCAAATTCTTATGTTGAAGCCTTAAACCCACCCCACTCCCATTACGACTAAATTTGGAGACAGAACCTTTAAGGAGGTAAAGTTAAATGAGGTCATGTGGGTGAGGCCCTAATCAGATAGAAATAATTCCTCATAAGAAGAGGAAGAGACACCAGGGACCTCCTCTCTCCAGGCAGGGAGGAAAGGCCATGTGAGGACATGGAGAGAAGGTGGCCGTCTGCAAGCCAGGGACAGAGGCCTCACCAGGAAGGATCAACCCGGCCAGCACCGTGATTTGGGACTCAGCTTCCAGAACTGTGAGACAAATTTGTTGTTTAAGCCACCCAGTCTGTGATATTTTGCTATGGCAGCCCTAGCAAACTAACATATTAATACAGAAATCAAAAGCTCTAAAAGGGTACACTATAGACACTCTCCTAACTAACCTCCACATAACCAAATTACTAGTTCATCTCCACTTAACTTCTATAAAATATTCTGATGCCTGCAGCAAGCTGCTTGGCTGGGGGTCAGCTCTCCAGGGTGACTGTGTAATTCTGCTCTCACCCTCTGAGCTGTACGTTTACCAAGAGTCATCTGTATTTACTCCCAACCCTGTATGTGGCGGCTGTATTTGTTATTACAATACCATATTGCATTATGTAACTTAAGTAAATATTACACAAAGGGGAAAAAAGAGCTACTTCTAAAGATTAAGTTAAAATGCTTAAAAAAACTCAAGGTAAGTAACAAAAAGTACACATACACATCTCTATCCAATGAGATGTGGGTATGTCAACGTTGAGAGACTAGGGAGAAGGATTCTGCTTCTCAGAGAGCTTTGCCAAGAGACTCAGTTTTCAGTGATTTTTAAAGAAGTGAAAATAAATTGTAGATAATAAATTATATGTATAGCTTATTCAAGGATGAAGACAATTCCTATCATACACGAAGAAAACGCCTTGAATCTACATCTCAAGAATCAAACAAATATAGTGTGAAATGAAATTCATATTTTATGGGTAGACAAGAAAAATTTAAACATCAAAAACTTTCTCTGCCCTATGGCCTCCTCTCTCCCCTCAACTGTGCACTGTGTATCTGTATCATGCATCAACCAAACCTCCCCATTGGCAGAAATACCTGCTCAACCATAAACAGCAACATTCTCCTAGCACCACCAAGACAACTCCTTAAAAGACAACATTCCTTATATTGTAAGGGGCCATGATGATGCTTAGATGCTTAGATCTAGATTGTGTAAACTGTCAAAGATACGTCATTCAATGTACAGCCCTCTGTCTAAAAAACCTATATAACTGCCTTGACTTCTAACAGGTAGAATGGTTCTCGGAGCTTTCTGAGGTGCTGTTCCCGGGTTATAATCCTCGATTTGGCTCAAATAAAAATTTCCATTTCTTTCTTAAATCAACTAATTTTTCATCGACAATAGTAATATGTGTTAAAAATGCTTTTGGTATTTTTTTTTTTTTGATTCCCTGCCTTAAATGACTTAATAATCACTACTAAATGTGGATTTTTGCAGTATGCGGGCCTCTCACCGCTGCGGCCTCTCCCGTTGCGGAGCACAGGCTCAGCGGCCATGGCCCACAGTGTGGGATCCTCCTGGACCGGGGCACGAACCCATGTCCCATGCATCGGCAGGCGGACCCTCAACCACTGCACCACAAGGGAAGCCCTAAATGCGGATTTTAAATTGCACTAAATACAGTCTTCCATACCATGAAAAAGAGGTCTCCCTTCCATACAAATTCCCAGGGACTCAATTCATAGGCAACCCTGGCTCTGAGTTGTGTCTTCCAGAAATTTTCCATTCACGTTACATTGTCATTCTTTAAAATATGTATTTCCCCGTTATAAAAGGGATGGAGAAAAGAAAAGTGGCAGTCAGGCACCCTTCATCAATTTACCCAGAGCCCTGCTTGTGCGAAAGGAAAAGAAAGAACCTGTCACTCCTGATCTCAAGTTGTCATTACCTTGCCACCATAGACCACGGTGCCACCTTCTTTCTTTGCTTCCTCCACTGCTCCAAGAAACATGCTCACTGCCTGTTTGGTGTGGAGTGGCCCATAGAGAACATTAGCTGGAAAGAAAAAGGAATGCTCTTCATTTCACCCTAACTGGCATCATTTTATAATTAAACAGCTTTCCCAATGAACAGACCAATCCCTTCATATATACCCTCAGTTGAGAGCAGGAGTCAGCAACCTTTCTCTGCAAAGAGCCGGACAGTAACTATTTAATACTTTGCATGTCATGTGGTCTCTGCCACGACCACTCAATTCCGCCAATGTAGTGCAAAAGCAGCCACAGAAGATATGCACAAAAGAAGGTATGGCTGGGTCCTCATAAGCTTTCTATACAGAAGCACGGAGGGCCAAATCTAGGGAAAGAGCTATCAATTCATCAGAGTCCTGCAGTAAAAATATAGGCTCTGCTTATTACAGGGTGATCATTCTCTAAGAACCTCACAGAACCAGCAGTCGGTGAACAATTTAAGGGGAAGAGGCTGATGCTCCCTCTGTATGGCTGTCAGAAACCAGAGCATTAAAGGTGACCGTGAGACAGAGTAAGAAGGAAGATATAGGTAGGCCTCAGTGAGGAGGTGGGAAGGACTGGGCAAAGAGCAGTTCCAGCAGGGCAGAGCCTGGAATGTCCAGAGCACTGAAAGAAGGTTGGAGAAGCTGGAGCTCCGGGAGCAATGGGGCAAATGGCGCACAGCGGGTCCAGAAGGGGACGCAGCCGGGGTCAAATCACAAAAGACTGTGAGCTTGCAAAAAGGGTCTTAAAAGGCATCCAAGTTTTAGTCAAACAGTGATGAGTGTTTTTAGCAAGAGAGTGAATTATTTAATTACATGTTTAAAAATTACTTTGGTTATGGTGGAAGACAGAAGTGGAAGCAGAAAAGTCAGGCAGGTGACTTGCAACCTTGCACGAGGGAGGATGGTGGTATCTGGAAGGAGGGAAGTGAAGAGGGAAAAGCTTCTCAAACTCATCCCATCTCAATACCATCTCCCAAGCTCACCCACCGGCCCACGTCAAGCACTGAGATCCTAAACTAGGAGCAGACGTGTCACCCCAAATGCAAAATACACTGCTTTGTATTCCCTCGGGCCTCTCAGGAAAGGGAAAAAAATAAAAGTAGAAAATCAGAAACTCTTATAACACCATCTGTCAAAAAGGAACATCTTTGGAATCAACCAGATACTCACAGTCCCATGGGTTCCCAACACGGATCTGTGCATAGGCCTTTTTAAGTCTATTAACAACTTCATCATGAATGCTTTCATGTAAAAACTAAATGAAAAAGAAACAGTCAAGGGATTAGTACATATAAATGAACTATTAAATAGCACAAATAAATGTACGAAATTGTTAAAAATGCACAAATTTTTTTTCCCCCAGCCTTTTTTTTTTTTTTTTTTGGCCGTGGTGCACAGCTTGTAGGTCTTAGTTCCCCAACCAGGAATTGAACCTGCACCCTCAGCAGTGAAAGCGCGGAGTCCTAACCACTGGACAAGCAGGGAATTCCCTCAATTTTTCTTAACAGTACTGATTTATACAGTTGACCCTTGAACAACATGGGTTTGAACTGCACGGGTCCACCTATATAAAAATATTTTTCGACAGTAAATGTTACAGGACTACATGGTTCCCAATTGGTTGGATCTGCAGATTTGGAAGAACCATGGATACAGAGGGCCAACGATAAATCACAGAGAGGTCCATAGTACTGGAATGGATTTTTCTGTACAGCACTACAGTCCCTACAAAAATTGATTTGGGTTATGACTAACAGGATCCTCCAATATTTGACACTAAATATAAAGCATGGCTATGTATATTTGCTCCAGAACACAAAGGAAAAATAAAGGTTGACCAAATAAAGAAATGCTTGACTTTAATGTAATTTCATAGTTTACCACGTAATTAAGATTATAATCTTTTGGAGTACCCCCGTTTCCTTCTTAGACTTAAGGTAATAAATGTTTAAGGTGAACAAATTCAATAAATTGTAAATACTTTACAAACATCGTAGCTTAGATATTCTATCGTAGTAGGCAGACAAGGTACTTTATTAACTGGTATAAGATGATGCCTTTAGAAAGTGCAGGCTCTGGGTTTCTGCCGGTTAAATCCGCAGAGCAACATTTAAATAAACAAATAAATAGAAAAAAGAAAAAAGTGCAGTAAGAGAACGTTAGAACTATCCCTGTAAAACAAGCAAGTTCATACCGCAATTCATACCACGTCAACTGAGTAATATAAAAACAAAGGAAAGATACTCATTCATTGTAAAATACAGGAAAAAGTGAATATGAAAAGTTATGGCAAAGGTAAAGGCTTAATTTCCCTATATTTTTTATCTATTCTAATTAATTTAGATTATGTCAACCTTATAAAGAATTCGTTCATACTCATTGTGGGTAAGAGGAAAAACCCAAAGCCAATTCCTCCATAATTCAATTGTAAACTGTTTATTTTTTTTTATAATTACAGGAGGAAAACTCAACAATAATAATTTAAAAAGGCAATTGTAGCCAAATTTTCTACCTAATCAAAACTGGTTTGGCCCAGTTTTTCAATAGTATGAGTCATGAAAATCAAGGTTGTACCTCATACAAAAACATTTTAAAATCCAGCTCAAATCTAAGTGTGGAGATTAAACTTCCCGAACACTGAAGCGAAACCACTCTCCTCACATGCTCTTAATATTAATGTGTCCTATATATATCCATGCAGACTTATACACTTATATAGAGAACACACATATATTTACTTTCCAATAAACTACGTCACATCAAGTCAAATCTAAGACTTGACCTATAAGCCAAAATTTTCTAATTTTTAAAAATATTTTACTACTTAAAATGTTTTTACATGACAACTAAGACTGTCTACCTTTTAGCAAATAGTTGTGAATTTTTCAAATGTTTATCTTGTTTTATTCTCTAAGTGACAAGGGACTTTGTCCACATTGTTCTAGGTGTAGGACTGAAAGCAGGTCTCATCACCCATGTCCAACTCCAGTCAATGAGGACTGGACCACGTTCAGCTTGGGGAGGTAAGGCAGAGTCCCTCGCTGACCAGCAGCATCTGCCAGGAGCACAGAACAGAGCAGCAGGGCCACGTGCTTGCCAACCACATCCAGGGAATACACGTTTCTAGCAGTGTTTCTACTACACCTCCTTAACAGTACAATGTGTTGAAAAGCAGCACTGGAAGAGGAGGACACTCTCATGTGCCCACGCAGAAACACTCACCAGGCGCCTCGCAGTGGTACACCTCTGGCCGGCTGTCCCCACGGCTGCAAAGAGAGCTGAGGGAACGACTAAGCTGAGGTCCGAATCCTCAAAAGCTTAGGGAAGCAGAAACACATCCATCAGTGTTGTGAGGTAGGCAGACAAGGTACTTTACTAACTGGTATAAGATGATGCCTTTAGAAAGCGCAGTGAGAGAACGCCAGAACTATCCTTGTAAAATAAGCAAGTTCATACCGCAGAGGCAACTTTTCTCCCAAAGAAAATGATATGAGAAGAGAGCAATGAGCTCCCCCTCCTCTGACCTCTTCATCTTTCACCTCTCTGAAGTTTCTGGTGCTGACTGAGCCTTCTCTGCACTTTCATGTGGTCTCTTCTCTAAAAGCACCACTGTCTTTGTCAGTCTTACTTGCCTCCAGTCTCAACCCCACCACCCATTTAGATGGCAGCTTCCCTGGGCCCATAGAGAAGTCAGTGGGATCCTTCTGATTTATTACCGCCATCAAACCAAGCTCTCCAACAACCTCTGCACCCTCATCTGCATCAGTCCATTCCCTAAAATGCCTCTTGTTCTCCCCGCTACAGAAGCTTTTTCAAATGTCTCAAACCCCTCCAGCCCTTTAGTCCTGCTCCAGATGACTTCACCCTTTACTTCGAGGAAAATCTCAAAGTGATCACACACAAGGCCCTTTCCTGCTTCCTCTGCATCTCTGAAGAGATCAGTGCAAAATCACTTTCAGACTGCTCTCTACTTTTGTCTATTCCTTCCTGCTCCTCTTCTGCCCTCCAAAGAAAAAACTAGCATAGTTTTTACAAGGTTACCCGTCCATCGATCCATTGTATTACTTATAATTCCTTCCTTTCTATCCCTTCCAGAAACTTACAGTCCCAATTCCCTCTTACATCTTCAATTTTCCCCTGTCCAGTCTAAGAGCATTCTCAGACTAGCATGATGGTTAAGAAGGTGGATTACACAACCAAACAGACCGAAGCTCTTATCCATCACCACCACTTTTTCATCGTGTTATTTTAACTTTTTAAGCCTCAGTTTCCTTATCCATAAAATGGGATAACATTATCTGGGGTACTAACGGACGATAGTAAGGAGTTTTAGGAAGAGAGCTATGCTCTGGGGTCTGATTGCGAGGATACAAATGCTGGCTCAGGCACATAATCATTTTAAGCCTCATGGTGTAACCTTCAAATGAGATTAATAAAGGTATCTACCTCATGGGATTACTGTGGGGATTAAATGACATATTGCACATGAAAAAACTGAGCCTGACACATACCCACTGATCAATAAACGCTAACTATATTTTCTAATCAACTCTCTCTTTTACGAAATCAGAAGTTCATCCAAAACAAACCCCTCACCATATAATTTTTATATTTCTGGTGTACCCCACAAACACATAAGCACTTAAACATGATGATAATGATGGCAATATACAATTAGCAAGTTTTTAGCATAAAATTCATGATTCTATGAAGTCTCAACCAACTGATGTTCATCATATTATCCAGAAGTTAGGCTGGTAGACTATTTCCTTTTGTGTCAAACCAGTGAAAAAGTGAATTAAATAATCTCCAAGACTATAGGTAAATGATAAAATGCCTTAAGGAAGTGTTCCTTCCCAATGTAAAAGCACTCAATACCCCACTGAAGACGAACTAATGTTTTTGGAAACAGCAGGTCACATAGAGTTACTTACTTATTTATTCTAGAGAAACATGTGGCCAGTTTTCAAAAAACAGAAGGAAAACAAGAAACAATGACACATTAGAAACTCTCATACACAGATTCTAAGCCCCAGGTAACATTTTCCAAACATGAACGCCTTTCCCTCCTAGTTATCTCTGCCTGCAAACCATGTGTCCTGTCTCACAAGGAAAGTTCCTAAGCATGGGACACACAACATAAAAGGGATGAGTTCTTACACAAGTTCTATACATACAGGATGGCTACTGAAGATATTCTAAACAGAAATCACGCAAACAAAGAAGAAAAGGCAGCCTTACCTATAATTGCATTGTTTCCTCCAAGTTCTAATAAACTTCTCCCTTTAACATATATAAACACAAATTAATTCCTATTTCATTGTTTAATGCACACAGCTACACGGCCTCAAATCATAGCCTATCCCAATTGTTTTAATTTATTTTCTGATTTAAAACAGCATGACAAAAAAACAAACAAACAGCATGACAATAAATAAACTGTAACTCTTAAAAAATTTTCAAGGGAAAAAAAAAGCATGAGCATCGCATCAATGTCTAGATTCCTGATTTTAATAATTGTATCATGGTTATATGATCGAATGTCCTTGTTCTTAGGAAGTACACAAAACACATTTAGTGGTAAAGGAATACAATGTCTTCAATTTTCTCAAAAGGTTCAAAAATATGCTCTCACAATATGTGTGCGTGTGTGTGTGTGTGTGTGTGTGTGTGTGTGCTGGTAGAGAGAAAGTGATTTTAAAAATGGTACAATTGGTAAAACTCATTAAAGGGAATATGGGAATTCCTTGAGTTAGTCTTGGAATTTCTCTAAGTTTAAAATTATATCCCCCAAAACTCCAGTTAGTATAAAATGGTGCAGTCACTTTGGAAAATTGTATGACAATTTCCCAATACAGTATAACCATAAGATCTGACAATTCCATCTGTACCTTCCATATCCTTCCAATTCTCTATGTGCTCCCTAACCATGTTCAAAACCACCAACCCCCTCCAGGAAAAGCACCTACAACTTAAGACAGGCAGATGCATCATTTAAAAATTGTAATCCTACTAATGGTACTACTTATAAGAGAACTACAAACTACCGCTTTGAGTTAAAAGGAGGCATAGGGAGGAGGACAGTATCTTCTAGTGGGAGAAGCAGGATTAACGATCTTAAGCACCACTGCACATACTTACTGGACATTTGTTTATCTTTGAAGAAATCATCTAATCAAATGCTTGCCCATTTTTTAATTGGGTTGTCTTTTATATTACTGAATTGTAAGAATTCTTTATATATTCTAGACATAAATCCCTTATCAGATAAAGGATTTCTAAATATTTTCTCCCATTCTATAGGTTGTTCTTTTCACTTTTTTTTTTTTTTTTGGGGGGGGGGTACGCGGGCCTCTCACCGCTGCGGCCCCTCCCGCCGCGGAGCACAGGCTCCCGACGCGCAGGCCCAGCGGCCATGGCTCATGGGCCCAGCCGCTCTGTGGCATGTGGGATCCTCCCAGACCGGGGCACGAACCTGCGTCCCCTGCATCGGCAGGCGGACTGTCAACCACTGCGCCACCAGGGAAGCCCTCTTTTCACTTTTTTGATGGTGTGCCCTTTTTAAGTTTTTTTTTTTTTTTTTAATGTGGACCATTTTTAAAGTCTTTATTGAATTTGTTACAATATTGCTTCTGTTTTATGTTTTGGTTTTTTGGCTGCGACGCATGTGGGATCTCAGCTCCCCGACCAGGGATCAAACCCGTGCCCCCTGCATTGGAAGGCGAAGTCTCAACCGCTGGACCGCCAGTGAAGTCCTGATCTTTTGAAACAGCTCGTCATTTCTACAAAGAAGCCAAGTGACATTTTGAAAGGGATTGCATTCAATCTGCAAATCACTTGGACAGTACTGATCTTGGGCAGTAATAATATTAAATTGTTTCCAAACAGTGAAAATGGGAGGTATTTACATTTATTTAGGTCTTTTAAAGTTTCTTGCAATGATGCTTTGTGGTACTCTGTGTGAAAGACTTATACTTCTTTTGTTAAATTTATTCCTAAGAATTTTATTCTTTCTGATGCTACTGTAAATGAAAGTTTTATGAATTTCATTTTCAGATTGCTCGTTGTTAATGTATAGAAATACAATTGATTTTTGTATCCTGCAACCTTGCCAACCATGTTTATTAGCTCTAATAGTTTGTAAACTTCCTTTATAAAAGCAATGCCCATATAGCAAAATAGCTGACAGATTAACTATTCGAATCTCACCTTATGCTAGGGTTAGTCTAAATCAGCAAAATAGGCAAAAATTGACCATAAATATTATCCCAGAAAACCTCTTTAATGAACCATAAAGTAGAGCATACAAAGCTATGTCTTACAGCCCTTTTCAGTCATATACGCATGAAACAGAAATGAGAGAAAAACAGATGTAAGTCTTCTACACAACATTCATTCCAGGTCCTGTACTCTCACTGGTCCTGTTTAAATGTCAGTTTTCTTTTTTATTTGCCAAACCAGTCTGATAGAAATTGATAAGTACATTTGATATGATTCTACTATGGTCATTTAGGGAGGGAATGACATCCTTTTCCAAATTATGCTATTAAATCTGCTATCTCCCTAATATTAAGCCACTATTAACTGTACCCTTCCTTTCACTTGGACATTCAAATAAACACAGCTGGTGCCTCCATGGAAAGAGACAAGGAAAAAAACCCAACCTTTATTTCATATCCATACCTGAGGGAATTAAAAGCTCGATATAAAGCCAACACTTACCAAACCTCTCCTGCACCATAAGAGCCACTTGTTTTCCCACCCGAGTGCTCCCAGTGAAGGACAGCAGGTTCATTCGCTCATCTTTGGCCATGGCTGTGCTGCAAGGGGAAGAGACACGGTCACCCAAGCAGAGAAACCCAGCAATGGTGGCACTCGACGGTGCCAAGCCAGAAAATTCTGAAACCCCTGTCATGGAAAGACGTCAGTGAAAGACACAAGGATCGAAGCAGAAACTAACACACCATTGTAAGGCAATTATACTCCAATAAAGATGTTAAAAAAAAAAAAAAAAAGACACAAGGATCTATCCCAAGGGAGCAAGGGAAGGTCTTCATGAAAATGATTTTCACAAGGAGAACCATACAGCAGAACAGACTAACCCGTTCTGGGAGCTCTCCGTAAACAGAAATCACCACAAGGATGTTGTTAAGGAAGATATTCCTTCTTGTACTGATGGGTGACTGGACAATACAACCGTAGCAGTTCCTCGACGAGCACCCCAGTTATTTTGCAGTCTCTTAAAACTGATTCCTAAAAGTTTAGGGACTTCCCCGGTGGTCCAGTAGCAAAGAAGCCGCCTTCCAATGCAGGGGATGTATGTGGGTTCAATCCTTGGTTGGGGAACTAAGATCCCACATGCCGCGGGGCAACTAAGCCCACGTGCCACAACTACTAAGCTCGTGTGCCTCAACGAGAAAGCCCATGTGCCACAACTACAGAGCCCACACGCTACAACTAGAGAGAGAACACTGCACGCCACAACTAGAGAGAATCCATATGCCGCGATGAACAGCCTGCATGCCGTGACGAAGACCCAATGCGGCCAAAAATAAAAAATAAATTTTTAAAAAATATGCAAAAAAAGAAGACAATTTTAAAGACTGTAGGGAAATATCCTAAGTATCCTTCTTGGAAGCTGACTCAGAAAGGCTGTGCTATTTCCAGTTTCTAAGGAATGCAGACCAGACACTACTGATCTGAACCTTCTTGCTCATAGTGCAGGGTTTCAAAGGGCTTGGTGTGGGCCAAGCAAGGCAGCCACAGCATCAGACCAATGCAGGGCTGGAACTGTGTGATCAGACAGTGCATGTGGGCTTCCCAGGTCAGCCCAGCACATGTGAGCACTGACACTCAAGGGGGTTGCTGTGTAAAGCCCTTCTGCACACATTATTGTTATTATCTGAGCTATTCCAAGGCCAACGTGAAGGACTGCATGCCCAAAGTACAAGAAAAGAGCGGGTCAAAGGATAGACTATTTGTTTTAAATGACAATTTAGATAACACTTCACTATGCACTCTCTATGTGGGAGTTGTATTTTCTAAATAAAATTTTCTCACTTACCTAAAAAAAAGGAGTCATGTATTACAACTTTTTGAGACTGCCCATGAAGTACAATAGTGTGGTCAAAGTGCTAGAGGGGGACTAACACGTTCATCACACCTGTAAGGGTTCTAAGACCTGACTCCTATGAAACGCCATCTAATCAGTCAAGGCTACTAGAACCAGCTTCACCATGATTCAGAGACAGTACAGTCCGTTCCAGCTGAAAAGATGCTATAACATTCTGCCAAGTGAAAGCAGCCGGATATAAAGGCCACATGATTCCATTTACCTGAAGCACCCCAAAGAGGCAAACCAACAGGCGTGAAGTCGATGAGGGGCTGCCAGGGGAAGGGGAGGGGGAAATGACTGCTAATGGGTACCAGGTCCCTTTGGGGGTAACAAAAATGTCTGGAATGAGGTAATGGGGATGGTTGCACAACACTGTGACTTACTATTCTAAAAACCACTGAATTGTACATTTTTAAGGAGAGAACTTTATGGTATGTGAATTACATGATGATTTTTAAAAAACAATAAATTAGAAGCTGTGTCTCCAGGGTTCCCTTTTTTGGTCAGCTGAAGAACCCAGAGAAGAGGCTAGGTCCTTGGTGGGGAGTGAGAAACCAGAGCACAATTCCACAGCTTTGCTTTGTAAGTGAGCACGTTGATAAATCAAGCGTTAGGAAGCCATGGGCTGCACAGTGGTACGGCAGGGTGTTATTTTAGGATATAAACACCTTACAGTAGTAGCTCTGGGCAATGAAAAAGACAGTTCTCACTCATCCTCCAACAGACGCTACACAGTAATGAAGTAAAGCCCAATGAGATCCGTAACAATAATGATTCCAAAAAACCACTCACCTCCTGAGCTATACCGAGTTTCGAAATTCTAGTAAAGATGATTCTAGTTGATCAACCCAAGCCCTTCAGCAGAAAGACACTCCGGGCCTACTATTGACCTACCCAATATCCGCTCCACCACAAGTCAAGGAACAAATCGCACCAGGCAGCTTGTTGTCCTCCAGAACCTTGGCTATTATCCTAGGGGAAAAAAGCAATTACTAAGGAAGGGAGTGATTTAATTTCTTACCATTTTTTGAAAAATGACAATAAATTCCAACTACGTGACTACTTTCTTTTTTCAACTTTCTCTCCCATCCCTCAAATATCTAGGCCTAGATTTCTCCTCACATACTACAAATGAGGTTTTCAAACACTTAAAAAGCAGGACTCTTGGGCTTCCCTGGTGGCGCAGTGGTTGGGAGTCCGCCTGCCGATGCATGGGACACGGGTTCGTGCCCCAGTCCGGGAAGATCCCACATGCCGCGGAGCGGCTGGGCCCGTGAGCCATGGCCGCTGAGCCTGTGCTCCGCAACGGGAGAGGCCACAACAGTGAGAGGCCCGCATACCGCAAAAAAAAAAAAAGACGACGACATGCGAAATAAACAAAACACCTAAAGCACTGGTCAGGAAGTTCAAGTGATCACTGTTCTCAAGTATTTTCTGCCAAACTCTGAAGACATATCTGGTTCAAGATGGTAGCCTGATTGCAGGGCTTGTTTTGGCTTCTCACCACAAATCCACTAAAATGATGTTAAAGAAATAAAAAGGGAAATATGGAATAAAACCCACAAAGATGAAGAAAATGAAAGATAGCTCCCATTAGCAAATGAGAGGTTTTGACGCATCTCTCCCAAGCAGAGCCAGCCAGAGAAGTGGTAAAGGGTGAAAAGGGAAAGAGGTTCGCCAAATCTAGACAGTATGCTGAGAAGACAGAGCAGAAGGCACTGGACCTGCCTGCAGAACCCCAGAGAAGTTCAGGACTAGTTTCCACTGGCTTCGCGCCAACCTCTTAGTCAGGAAATTGTGCCCTCCAGGCTAAAGTAAGGTGGACAAGCACAGCTTTTTCTCAATTAGTCTGCTTACAACTTAGGCTGTTAGAGTCAAAATGAGAAACACAGTTCAATGCTACTTAAATCTGATTTTAAGTTGTAAAAAATGGCTCCAGTAATTCTGATTTCTCTGGAACAGGGTTCTTTCATTGATTTTGAGCTTCCTGAGGAGCATGGGCCTAAATAGAGCAAAAGTTCTTTCGATCAATCATCCCAAGCTACTGGCTACTTCCTAATTTGCTTAACTTAAATTTCAAAAGGATCCAAATTCTGTACCCACTTCCATAAAAAAGATACCATTGTCATACCTAAGTAAATTCTCCAATTGTCCCCAAAAATGTCCTTTACAGCAGTTTTCTTTCCTCCACCCAATCAAGGACCACATATTGCAGTTGTCATGTCTGAGAGCAGGTGTCAGGCTGTGCAATTCTCTCCAGGGACTCAGGGTGTATCTACTATCTGTACAAGTAGCTGACTGCTCCTGAAGGGCAGGTATTTTGCTTTGGCCTGTGGGTAAAGGTTAACCAAAACCTCTTCCCCTAATGCATGAGAATCTGACCTTGGGTTAACTCTTTAGTTTTGCTCCTCAAGTTACCTGATAAATGCCAGAGTATCAACAATGCTACCTAGACAATATGGCTCATGGTAAAGATGACCCCTGACTGGTCAACTCAATCTAAACTGGAATAACGACCTGAGAACTACAACTGGAAACCTCATGCTTTTGCCCTTCTCTGAGCGCAGTGACTCCTATAACTGTATGTCCCTGGTGGGTGGTTGAAAGCCACGTGGATAGAATTGTTACAAGACATTTTAGCTCATGTGGGGCATTAGGCTTTTAAGCCAGGGCAACCTCCACACCTGTCCAGTATAGATCTCATCTCCTTTGCCCTGAATAAACTGCTACAAAGACACTGAATCAAGAGGAATACCTGATGCTATCCTCCTAGCAAACTATGTTCCTGTCCTATATCCTTCTGAACATATAGAGGTACAATATGTGGTCATTTTATGAGTCTGAATATTAGCTGAATTTTAAAAAATTCCCAGTGGACGTTGCAGCACCCTTGGTTAATTCCAGCACAATTTAGCATCATTTTACTTATTGTCTTACATTACAAAATCAGATAATATTCTCAATTACCTAAAAAAAATCATCCATGTTCCTATGAACACCTCAAACCCTTCAAAGGTTTAATAAAGCAAATATTTAAAAGCACAAGGCAAAAATAACTTAGAACGAATATCAAAATTAATGATAATTTAACCAGCTACTAATAACAATTGGCAAGTCAGTTCACTATGTCTACATTAATTTTTTTTTTTGAGGATTTTTTTTTTTTTTTTTTTTTTTGCGGTACGCGGGCCTCTCACTGTTGTGGCCTCTCCCATTGCGGAGCACAGGCTCTGGACGTGCAGGCTCAGCGGCCATGGCTCACGGGCCCAGCCGCTCCGCGGCATGTGGGATCTTCCTGGACCGGGGCACGAACCCGTGTCCCCTGCACTGGCAGGTGGACTCTCAACCACTGCGCCACCAGGGAAGCCCAAGGATTATTTTTAAAAATTGCCTGGGGAATCTCATCATTTTTATGTGCTTTGTATGTCAGTGTTCTTAATATTTAATTTGAACAACATTGCCTTGAAAGATATTGTTTTCTCAATATCACATATTCCTTTCAAGTAAACACTTAATACACGCTACTCTTTTTTTGGCCGACTTTTCACTTCCTAAGCCAGTGTTCCTAAAATGACCTTCCAACATTAAGGACCCTCTTATGTATAGAATCCATCACAAACTCTCTACCAGCAATTCTTTAAATCAGAGAATGTAGACCACACAAACGATGGAACATCAAGGGCCCACCGTCACCCTACATGGGAAGGCACTCTCTTCTATACATTCTCTAAATTCTGGAATGATAAATTAGTAACACTGATTTTATGACCTAATCAGAGTTGTCATGTTTCCAAATAGGAATAAATAAAACAGTAATTTTTTTAACCGAAAGAAGAATCAGTGGAATAATATAATAACCCTTTCTTTCTGCTTTGCTAACTGTCTATTAAACAAAAGCAGTAAAAGTATCAGGTGAGTAGAAATCAAGACCATTAACATGCTGAATAGTTGTAGCATAAAGCCCCTAAATTGCAAGGCTATTTCCTCTCTACTGGATTTGTTTTTATTTTGCAAGTGACAAAAAAAAATGTTTTAAGAGTTCAAGTTCAGGCTTCCCTGGTGGCACAGTGGTTGAGAGTCCGCTTGCCTATGCAGGGGACACGGGTTCGTGCCCCGGTCCGGGAAGATCCCACATGCCGCAGAGCGGCTGGGCCCGTGAGCCATGGACGCTGGGCCTGTGCATCCGGAGCCTGTGCTCCGTAGCGGGAGAGGCCACAACAGTGAGAGGCCCATGTACCGCAAAAAAAAAAAAAAAAAAAAAGAGTTCAAGTTCAACATTTATATCAGTATCTGGCATGTTTCCCAAGACTTAAATGTATGGCTCTGAAAAAGCTCTGTAAACGGCCTAACGATACAAAAATGTTATTACAACCAAAGAAGAACGAGTTTATCCAAACTCCATGCTAAAATAAATATGACACTTTCATGTCATATTAAAAATTCAGTGCCTATCAATCACCCTTTTAAGATTCTTCCATACCCAGAAAGAATACAGTCATACATACTTACTTTGTGACAGCTACACTAATGAGGGAAGTTGTTGGAGCTCCTTTCCTTATAAGGGTAAAAAAACAAAACAAAAAAAAGGCAGTTTAATTTGGTGGAAATCATAAATACCTTTTATTTTCAAGCAGAAGTCTTTGTGAGAAAAAGTTCTCTCCAATTAAGCAACTAAGCCTAGTAACTAAAAGAGAAATCTATCCTTCAGCTTGGTGCCTCTGGGACCTAAAGAACTATAAAACTTTTATAAATAGAAAAATGGCACCAAGCAATTCTGGACCTGCCTGCTGCACTGATCACAGGAACTGTTACATTAACCTCTGCCAATTAAGGAAACTGAGTAAAACAGAAAATCAATCAACATGAACTTCCATTGGAAGGCTCAGAGGGCTGAGGAAGACTATACAACTAGCCTTTGGTAACATGGTGCCAGATCATTAATCCTCCCAACTATGCCCTTGCTTTCATAGTCTTTGAATACCTTCAACTGAAAACAACACTAAGATCAGTACATATTAGCGGGACAGACAGAAAAGGAGCAAAGACAATTCTCCTGGTTTTCCCATCTAAGTTCCTCCATTGAACAGGAAAGCTAAAAACAAGCAACCGTTTTGTCATCTATAAATACTGACATTGTCCCAGCTAATTTTTACTATCACATATTTTATAGCGATGTAACATTTAATGCATCAATGGGAATATGGCCAAGTGCCTCAGAATCACTTGGGAATTCACCATCAAATTTTATTGAGTTAAAAAAAAGAATCGAATTTTTAAAAGAAGGTTGTGACGTATCACAAGTTATTTTTTTCCCTCCTATTTGTTCACTTAGTTTTCTGTTTGTTAGTATAGTATAATAAAGACTATCTGGTTTTCACTCCCAGTTTTCTGGCATACCCTGTTATCAACACCCCTTGGAATTTCCCGAGTGAGAGAAGTCTTTTTTATGCTAATTAGGTGACTAGTGGGCCCGCCCCCAAGATAGCGTCAGGATGGGTGCTGGTCATTGTTCACCAGAAAGATCAACCATGGGGAGGTGAGGAGGGATGAAGACTAAAGTCCAATCACTTGTACAATGATTTACTCAGTCATGCCAACGTACTAAAACCCCCATAAAAATTCTGGACTCCAAAGCTCAGTGGAGCCTCCTGGTTGGGAAGGTGACGTGTCCTCCCCTCACAGGGAGAGAGCAGGGAAGCTCTGAGCCTAGGACCCTTCTAGACCATGCCCTATATGTATCCTTTAAAATAAAACTGCAATCATTAAATATTGCGCTCTCTTGAGTTTTGTAGGCCATTCTAATGAATTACTGAAACCAATGGTTCACAGGAACCTCCAGCTTTGTAGATGGCTGGTCAGAACTACAGATGTCCCGGGGACTGGGAACATCTGCAGCTTGCATCTTAAGTAGGGGCAGTATTGTGGAAGACTGAGCCCTTAAACAGGTGGAGCCTGACACTGAGTACAGATAGTGTGTGTCAGAATTGAATTACAGTACACCTGCTTGGGGTGGAAATAACTGGAAGGAACAGGGGACAAGGCTGTGTCAAAAAAAAGGAGGTCAAAAAAAAATAAATTTTACCAATGGTAAAATTTGTAATAATTAAAAATCAGCATTTCACAACTACCAGGTGTGACTTAGCTATGTTACTTGAAAGAGTAGTAGAAAACATTTCAATACATTTGCGATACTTTCAGTAGTACTTGAAAATAGCTAATTTTACTATCTAACTACTGGATAAGAAAATGAGCCGTTCTTACCAAAGGCAGGCATTCCCACAGATCATGGCGATGGCGTTGTTCCAGCCATACACCGCCACAGGGAAGTTGAACGCAGTTATGATTCCAACCAGGCCTACAGGATTCCACTGTTCAATGAGCGCATGGCCAGGTCCTGAGGAAAGGGAAAGCATGCAACATGCTTAAGCATGTTAATTTCATGCCTGTCAAGGTAATAAGAACAAAGTCTGCAATCTTTCATTTTCAGAACAAAGGTGCACCACACCAGGTGGCGACTCCAGATGCCGTGCAGCGGATCACTTTACACAGCTGTGGGATGCTGGTACATTAATGAGCATACAACAAAAGCTGTTATTACTACCACATTATCTTATAAACCATGAGGATATCCATTACGCCTCTGCTCATAGGAACTCGGTGTAGATCAGGGCAGTTTCAGTCCCATCTGGGAGACAAGGAAACTTCAGAGAGTAGATGAGACGTGTCCTAGGTGATGTGATTGCCAAGGGCAGGGCATGACCACAACACAGGAGTCATGACTCTCAGGGCCGTGTTCTTGATGTTCCGATGAAGCCCTCAGCTAACCTCTCTAAATTCAAAACAAAGTGGCTCATGTACAGGGAAAAAAGTTATAATAATTATAAAAATGCTGAACGAATGAAGTGCACAAATAAAGCTTTACATACATACAGGAAAACTGAAAATACAAATTGAACCATTTGCATTTTATAGACAAACTTTAAAGACACCATAATCCCACAAGGGCCTTATTTTAATCAAAGGCAGCTGGAGCAGTGAAGAAGCAGAGCAAGGAGTGTGAAGGTTCACAAAACCTGGTTAAAAGCACTAGGAAGGTCACGCTCCCAGCCATCCACCTTTCTGGCCACGCTCACGCTGCTAGCAAAAACAGGGAACCCACCACTTGCTGCACCTCATTCCCAGGCCCTTCCTTAGTCTAGGAACCCTAATCTCCCTGGAGATGATGTGCTGGTACAGCCTCACAGGGCCTCTTCCTGCAGGGCCTGCCTCCTCTTCTCTGCCCCTCCCGTCTTTATCCTCCCCTCAAGTAGGCCAGGGGAGCTCTTATAACATCCCTCCGTAGCTTGCCACACTTTGGTGTCTGGATCAGTACTGCAGCTGCCCTCAGGGTAAAGTCCAAACTCCATGAAAAGTCCCTACCCAAGGTTCCCTCTCTACCCATCTCTCCCCCTCATACTGTGCCCTCCAGCAGTGCTGAAGTTAACACAGTTACTAATGGCTAAAGGCAATCGCTATTATGTATCTAATTAAAGACAGTAACTGTACATTTGAAAAGAATCCCCTAACTTCCTACAAGCAGGGAATTTGCCCGATATTCTAAGAAAATATAGGAAAATACGATTTTTTTTTTTTTTTCTGGTACGCAGGCCTCTCACCGTTGTGGCCTCTCCCATTGCAGAGCACAGGCTCCGGACACACAGGCTCAGCGGCCGTGGCTCACGGGCCCAGTCACTCCGCAGCATGTGGGATCTTCCCGGACTGGGGCATGATCCCGTGTCCCCTGCATCGGCAGGCGGACTCTCAACCACTGCACCACCAGGGAAGCCCAGGAAAATACGATTTTTCAAAAAATTTCTTTTCCTGATTATAAATGTAACACAATTCCCATTGTGGAAACTTTGGAAAATATAGAAAAATATAAAGAAGACAATAACAACCATCAATAATTCTGCCATTACTACTTTGGCAGACTTCCACCCTGGTACTTTTCCTTGTTCTCATCATTAAGTACAAGGTTGGTCCCCGCAGCACAGTTGAACAACCAAAGACTGAAAATACCCTAAATATCCATCTTTTAGGAACTGGCCATCCTTACAACAAACAACCATAAAAAAAAGATGAAGGAAGTACCTTATTGGAATAATATGAAACAATTTCTAAGACACATTAAGTAGTAAAAAAGTAGAGAACATACAGTTTGCTAACGTTTATGTTCCTAAAAGACATGTATTTGCCTGCACGTGAATAAAAGCTCTAAAAAGATACACAAGAAACCAGAAACATTCGATACTTCCATGGAAATACTATGGAGTATCCCATGGGGAGGACAAAAACTTTTCATCCTTTACCCTTTTATTCCTTTTTAATTTTGTGATATGAATATATTACCTCTTCAAAAAAATAAAAATAATTCAAAAATAAGTAAATACAACTTTCCTATAAAATTTGGGGTTGGGGAAAGCAAACTTCATGATTTTTTTAATGCTTGCTAATAGACTACCAAAATTATTTACTCAACTTTTGTCATATGATTTGACATGTAGGCCATTTCTAATGTTTCCTATGAATAGGACAATGAACATCTTCACACATGAACCTCAGTCACATTTCAGATTATTTACTTCAATTAGATTCTGGAAACTGGTATTAAGTATTTAAGGCTCTTTGGAGAGATATTTTTCCAAATTGTTCCCCAGACAGACTGGTGACCCACATTGCCAAAAGTCCCCATAAAAGAGTGTCTGTCTCACCCATGGACTTGCCAATTTAAAAAAATTTTTTTTAAAGTTTAAGCATTTTAATCTGATGTCTTCATCTGTTTTAATTTGCCTTTCTTAGTAAAGAGATTAAAGTTATTATCATATCTATGTATTACCTGAAATTCCTTTTTTGCAAACTGTTCACAGCCAGAGAAATTTTTGGAGCTCTCTGTATTAGAGTATGAAACTCTTAAAAATAAATAAAATAAAATTAAAAATCTCTTAGCTGAACTGACTTCATTGCTTACTTTCAGAAGGCAGGATGGGTCCCCCAATCATCCGAGATAAGCCAACAGCATAATCACAAATATCCACGTACTCTTGAACTTCTCCCACACCTTCCACTAAGATCTTCCCCATCTCCAAAGACACCTAAAAATACAAAAGACCAAGCCGTATTTTTCCAAGAGAATTCATACTTTAAAGATTAAATTTATGGTGGGGAAATCAAAACATATTTTGTTTGTTTTGTGATGCTCATAAACTTCATCAAGTGTGTTCTTATTTTTCTGAAGAATTTTAAAACCCAAGAATTGTCTTCACTTTTTCCTGTCCATCTTGTTAATCTTCCCTCTAAAGAAAAGATTTTTGAAATATATAAATTACTCTTCTTAAAAATCACAATCTTATACACAGGAGGACAACATAGCCTTATTCCTCACTCGAAGGATTGTATATTTACTACAAGAATACTTTACCAAGCTTCCTAGTACTTGGATCTTCTCCCGCAAGGCATCACCAATCTGTCTCACTACTTCTCCTCGCTTTGGAGCAGGAATCTAAGAAAACAGTGGAATTTTAGTGTCTGATTCAAAGTGTAAGCTTGTGTCTATAACACAGTAAGTATTAGATAAATGTGCAATAAGAGAACAAAGTACAAGCACATCAAAGACAACTGTTTTGATCCCATCAAGACTGTGACATGGCAGGCCCCAAAACCCATACCACAGACCAAAAAAAAATCCAGATGATACGTTCTTGGTGAGGCAAGGACTGTGCTAAGTACATAGAGAAATTCAGATTGAACACAACTTTTGGGGATGGCTCCAGAAAGCTCAGAATGCCTTACATACCTGTAACCCTTTATGATTCCCAGAGGTATTTTCATATGGGTCAAACTGACTGCATGCCCAGACCCTAAATTCAGCTTACTTACAAAGCTGGTATTCCATAATCCATTCAAATAGTACCACTCACTCACCAAATACTTCTAAGCACCTACATACTATGTGACAACAGCAGTACTAGGCACCGGGGCTAAAATAAGTGAGGCACTCATGGAGCTAATAATTCTTATCTAGCAGCAGTCATGGTACTAATAACAGGCGGGGGGAGGCAACAAATAATTACGAAGTGCCACAAGGGCTATAAAGACCAAGGAAATAAAGAGGTTTCTAAGACAGAGAAAACAGCAGGCTTGGAGGATAAACGGGTACATTGCTTTACCTAAAAGGCTGTCAACCCAAATCTCCAAGGTGAGACTTAAGCTGAAACCTAAGGTTGGGAAAAGTCAACCATAGGAATATTCTTCCCAAGGAAAAGAAAAACGTGTAAGAGATCCATGGAAAATAAAAGCCTATCATATATGAGGGGCTGACTGAGGAGGACACTACGCCTACAGCTAGAAGGAGCTTTAAGGAGTCTGAATTTTACTCCAGGTGCAATGGGAAGTCTTTAATGGTTTTTAAGAGGCAGAATAAGATGATTCGCTTGAACTTTTCTAAGATCAGTGCCTTGATGGGTGTAGAATAAGTTGGAGGGGAAAAGAGTAGAAGCAGGGAGACCAACTAAGAACATGTTCTACTAGCCTAGGCAAAAAATACTGGTGACTGAGCCTTAAGATAGAAGCAAGGGAGACAAAAAGTGGATTCAGAATCTATTTTGGAAGTAGAATGGACAGAACGCACTAATGGAACAGGTATGGGAAATGAAAGCACTAAGGATGACTCCCAGGTCTCTGGCTTGAATAGCTAGGTAGATGGAAGTAGAATTACAGGGATGAAGATAACTCAGAAGAAGCATCAGGATTTTCTTTTGGAGGTGGAGTACAGGTTGGGCCATATTAAGTTTGAGATGTGATGCATGAATGGAGACATACTTTCGCCACCTACGATGTCACCCCTTCTCTCCCTTCCAGCTCTTCCTGATTTATTCCACCTCTCCCTTGAAAGGCAACTAACAGGACCATTCCCATCCCCCCAGGCTGCTGCCAGTCCCCCCATGCCCTCCTCACAGAGAGGCCTCCCAGAGCTTGACCGTGAGCTCAGGGCTCTTCTTCACTCTCTCTCCTTCCCAGATGTACTCCAAATGTCTTAGTATAGCTTTTCTCAAGGGTAGCTTGGTATTCTATTAACATTTAAAATGTCCCCTGCTTTGAATAGGCAGTTCTACTTCTGGAAATTGAGTATATACATAAGTGTGCAGAAGTAGAGGTACAACAGCATTTACTGCAGTGCTGTTTCCAGTAGAGAAAACAGAAACCAGCTAAATGTCCATCGGTATATGATTGGTTTATTATGGAATAGCCATAAAATGGAATGCTTGACACTCTCTAAGAAGAATAGATTTATAAGGACAAACTTTTAAAAGCCATAAAAATAGCAAGATAAGCAAAAGTTTACTTACCATATGCATTAAGTTTGAAGGAATATAAAAGATATTAACAGTTGTAATTTCTGGGAAATGGAATCATAAGAGACTTTCATTCTCCACATTTTGTATGCGGATATTTGCCATTTTTACGATACCTGCACACTTTCAGAAACAGTAAACAAAAATTATAACATTAAATGAAGCAGCACAGATCCTTTGTATTTTCTAAGGCATGGAATGGGTTTAATAATGTTTTGATCGAATTTAGCCCACACATTTATAAACTTAGCAAATTGGTTAATTTCAACTCAGAATGGCCAACTCAGTACACATAGCTATTCTAAGCACATCTATTCTATCAGTCTTTCGACCACCACTTACTGCACACGTTCTATGTGCCAGATATTGTGCTAACCCCCGGGATACTAGGGAAATAAGTCAGCTACGATTCATGCCCCCTAGAGCCAATGGTCGAGTGAGAGTGGTAGAAACAAAACAGGAGATTACAATTTCATGTGGTAAGCACCGTGATGGAGCTAGACTGCACAACTGGACCACCTATGAGTGTTAGCCTAGCATTACTTGCGGGCAAGGAGGTGGGGAGGAAGGAGGCTTTTTAAAGAAGTTTAGAGGGCTTCCCTGGTGGCGCAGTGGTTGAGAGTCTGCCTACCGATGCAGGGGATGCGGGTTCGTGCCCCGGTCTGGGAAGATCCCACATGCCGCGGAGTGGCTGGGCCCGTGAGCCGTGGCCACTGAGCCTGCGCGTCTGGAGCCTGTGCTCCGCAACAGGAGAGGCCACAACAGTGAGAGGCCCGTGTACCGCAAAAAAAAAAAAAAAGAATAAGTTTAGAGTTGAGACCTAAGACCTAAAGCATGACTGGTGTTCACCAGCTGAAGAGGTAGAGAAAGTATGGGGGACAGGGAGCATAACATACGCAAAGGCTAAAAGACAAGAGAACACGGTGATTCTGGAAAACTATAAAGACTTCAAAGAGGTAGGAGAGGAATGTAGGGGCCACACTGCCAAGGACTATGTAAAGGATCCAAAGAGCAGTGGGGAAATCACTAGAGGGTTTTATATGGTGGGGAGAAAAATCACAGTGCTTTTTAAAATACCACTCTAAATGTGGTATAGAAAATGGATTGGAGGGAGAAAAGACTCAGGCAGGAAATGAGGCCAGACAAGAGATGGTGGCTGTCTGGACCACAAAAATAGCAATAGAGAGAAATAGAATTCAAAGTGTTTAAGGCTTGGTAATTGATCAAGTCTCAACCCTGGCTACATATTAGAACCACCACCCACGCTTTAAACTACATTCCATCCCAGACCACTCAAACCTGGCTTTTTTTTTCTTTTTCCTCCAGCTTCCAAGATGATTAGTAGGACAAGCAAGAGATGAGAAGAAAGGCAGGGTTAGGTGTGAGGTGAGGGATGTGAGGTGAGAGCGGGAAACCAGGAATACAGCCATATTCCCCGTGTGGGCTTGATCAGTCCCAGCGTGACGGGGCATCAATAACCTCAGACCCTCCTGAGATGGCAGACGAGAGCCCTTGTCCCTACACACCTCACCGTGAAGTAAGATTTAGAATGAGCATCAAAGGCAGCCATAGGAGACAACTATGACCACTGAGGAAGTACCAGCTGAGCCCCTGGGGAAGTACTACAAAGATAGCCACCCATGTTAAAGAGTTACCAAGTATCTGGTATCCTTTTATTCAGCTAGAGGAGCCCCATTCACAGTTCCTGTCATCTCTGGCACCTCCTCACCAGAAATGGAGAAAATGATGACACACACAGCGGATGGAGAGAGGCAGAAACAGGTGGCATTCAGACTAAACAGCTCATGAAAGAAAGCAAGAGTGAGAAGTCCCAACCAGGTTCCCTGTAGTTAGTTTTAGTTAAGAGAAAGAAATGTTTTTATAACTACTTTTTCATATTTTCATACCTTTTTTTTTTTTAAGGAAAAAGGAGACAAAGTTCCCTTTGAAAAATTCCAGGTTTAACACAAATGAACTAAACGAAACCGTGGTTTGTCCTCACAGGCAAGGTCATCCAGAAAGGTCAGGACCAAGCAGAAGTAGCCCCACATGAGTGAGCATCCAAGAGGAAAAGTGTATATACCAGGAGGGGATCAAGCTTTGGTCTGTTCTTGTTTGAGAACGAGCAGCCCTGCTGGCAGGAGTCCAGAGGCACAGTTAGGAAAGGCTCTGCTTCTTCCCTAAACTTTGGGCTCAATTGCTTAACTCAAATTCTAACAAGTGGGATTCCCAACTGATTTTACCATCACCCAGGAAAGCCACCTGTTCCCACTTCGCACCCCGACTCTACTGAGAGGTCTAACAAGTAAAAGCAGAAATAGTAAGAATGTTAGGTGCAGAGGCTGGCCCAGTTGAGTAAAGGGCAGGCACCAAGTAAGAACCTGAATTCAAAAAGTAGCAACAACAACAAAGTACAGCACGATTTTAAAGAAAGAATCACAATGCCAGCTGCCACCCCCTCGGGCAAAGCCAAGACTAACCTAAAAGCCAGTTCAGGGAAAGAAAAGACCCTGAATTCACACAAATCTTTTTTCAAACAAGATTGTATTTACTGTGGGTAAAGACACACATATAATGGAAGTTTCTGGTCAAAAGTTTCACTAGCATTCAAAATAGTACATGCAAAGAGTGAATCCTAATGTGAATTATGGACTTGTTAATACTAATGTGTCCATATTGGCTCACCAATTAACATGTACCACACTAATGCAGGGTATTAATACAGGAAACTTGCAGAAGTGATGGAGAGTAAGGAACTCTACACTTACTGATCATCCTTCCGTTGAAGGGGTTCAAGCCACCCCACAATGGGCCCGTCTGGCATGTTCTTTGGCATTATTTTGAGCTAAAGGCAGTCAAAGCACAGTAGACTCGGAAAAGATTTCCAACACCTCCTTAACCGCCTACAAGAACTTAGAAAGTGGACCTATACCAGGAGCCATCGCCAGAGGTAACTTTTTATATCTGACTTATCTGCATGAGGGAAAACATTTGTTACCAAACACTTGCTCTTCTCACGTTCCTGAGATTTGTCCTCCTCTTCTTTGAAGCCCCAGGGCCCCCACCCCTTTCCTTAGATCAGGATGGTATATAAGCCTCAACTGCCTAACTGCCTTTGGGTCTCATATCTTTGTGTCTCCCCCTCACACAAAATTAAAATTTGTTTTTCTCCTGTCAATCTGCTGTATGCTGATTTAATTATTAGAACAGCCAAAGAACCTAGCAGAGAATAAAAAATTTTCCTCCCCTATAGTTTCACCCTAAAACTGCTCTAAAATATAAAGTCTATTAAAAAAAAAAAAGTACAATTGTCCTTCAGTATCCACAGGAGATTGGTTCCAGGACCCCCACGGATTCCAAAACTTGCGGATGCTCAAATCCCTTACATAGAGTGGCTGAGAACAGTCAGCACTCCGTATCTGCAGATGTGAGGCCCGCAGAGGTGGAACCGGCTGACTTAAAATAATTTGACACAGCTTTGGTCACAATTCTCTAACCTGCTAAGGCGAACTTTACTCAGCACACTGCTTACTTCTGGAAGTGGTATTTTCTTTGTTGAAGGATATTTTTGATTGTATATAATGGAACTCTGAGCATAACTTAGCCAGAATTAAAGAGATGTTCTTCCTACTTTGCACAGAGGTGGTCTCTTGGCTGACAATAACCCTGCATCCAACCCAGGGCTCTCCTGGAGAGTCTGCCCTTCCCCAACTCCCCACAGCAATCACAGATTCAGGAGAAAAACAAAAAACCACTGAGGCTCAGCAGTCACAAACCCAGCAGCACATGGTTCTAGAAATCAAGCTCACTGGTACGGAGGTTTGCCCCTATCTGCAAGCACTTTAAATGATTAATTCATTTAACCCTCACAATAACTGAAGAGGTAAGCACACCTGGTCTCCCCTTTTTACAAGACAAAGCACACTAAGGTGAAGTAAAATACCCAGGGGCTGAGCTGGGTTAACCGACCGGATATTCCTGCTGCTTCGGGCCTTCAGCTGAAGACCAAAAGGGATATTCAGGGTGGGGGAGGTGAGGGAGGCCTGAGAGATCCAGACTAGGCCAGTTCTTTACTCTCCCCTCCTCCAGACCTAGGCCCTTATCTAGTGATAGCTCACTGTGGCCCGGCCCAGCTCCAGTCAAAATCCCTACACCAGCTCACAGAACTCCTGGTGGAGACAGACAAAGAAGGCAGAACCGGCCTCAAAGCCTCATCAGACTGTTGAGGAACTGGAGCCTAGGCCCGGTAAGAGGGGCCACTGCCATTTGAGCCAGGAATGTCGACCTATTGCTAAGATACCCTCACTCCCGAAAAAACTGGCAGGGAGAAGGAGCATACAGGTATTTTTAGGATAGATATTCCTTTCTCTTTGCTTAATTATAAATTCAAGTAACTTCAGTTGGAGAGTAAAGTGTTCATAGATCAAATTTATGCTACATTAGTAGAGTTCTATTCCCTTTAAAATCACCAAATTACTGAAGGCAGAGGAGATAGTTGCAGCCCCCAGGAGCTCCTGTTTCAGCAAGGGGGCACTGGCCTGCTCATCAGATGTCTCTTATCTCACCGTCATTACAGTAGGTAATCGTGCCATGGCCTCCATACTTACATCCGCCCAGATTCTCCATGCTTCTCTTGCTTTCTTTACAGTTTCTTCATAGTCAGCCATGCTGGCCTAAATAAAGATTTGGAGGGAGACAAAGGGTAAAGGAAAGGGCAGTGATGATCTTCTAAGAACACAGATTTTTGGAAAAGAATTGTAAAATCTCTGGTTGACCCTAAGATTTGTGGTTTAAAATGATTTTCACAGCCTACACTTCCAAAAACTTGCTGGAATTCAGTAAGTCAGAATCTGTGCTTTTTAAAACCTTGCTTCTCAAAGCGAGGTCCAGGAGCCTCATCTGTGAGCAATACCTGACGTGTATTAGAAATTCAGAACCTCAGGCTCCAACCCAGATTCAAGAGGTCAAAACATTCATTCTAACAAAAGTACCCAGGTGATCCAGAAGCATGGCCTTCAATGGACCCCCTCCCGAGTCCTCTCTAGGGTTCACCTTTTCTGGGGCACACACACCCCCATCGACAGTCTCCCTCAGATATTCTTAAATGTTACATTAAAAAGAAACATTATTCTTTGACTTTGTAAAGTTGTATTGCTCGTCATCACTGGCACAAACTCCCAGTGGGCATTCTGCATTTAAAAAAAAAACAAACCCACTTACCTGTCGGACTCTCGCTATCGGCTCATTGTTAGCAGGACAATAGGTGGTGATAACCTTAAAACAAAAAGACGACCACCATAAATAGAAAATGTAATCCCAAACTGGGGGAGCAGATCAAATGGGGGAAGAAAAAAAGGGGAAAAAAGAGGCTAAGACACAATATTCAAATTCAGAATCTTTACACTAACTTGTTACAAATAAGCGACTCTACAGAGCTTTCATTTCTGACCTGAACATTCAGAACAACGTTTTCTGCAAAACCCACCTTCACCATTCTAAATACTAGGTATTTAAACAAAAGCCTAAATGTAATCCATTATTTTGCCTCTATTTCCATTAACAACAGAGCAAAGTTACAAGTTTAACTTATTCCCTCTCTCCCTTACTCTGCCCACCCTCTGGTAAGGGGTGAAATGGCCAAAGCTAGACAACCATGGGAAAGGCCTGTGTCCACACAAACTGGAGAGGTCAATTATAAAGAAAGAACCCAGGTGTAGCTTTAAAAAAGGCTTTCAGGAGAGGGTATTTATCCATGAATCTAATGATTGGATACCACAGGAAAAACAGCTGAAACCACCAATGGGGGAGGGGGGATTTGGGGAACAAATAAAACCGCCTGCATCTCCTAGTCACAGATAACTAAAAGATGTGTTTCCTCTAACAAAGCAGGTTCATTCAACAAACTATCAGAATGTTACATAACATTTTCTTTCCTTCTTTTGTATGCAGCTCTCAAAAAAATCTAGGTGATAACAACCTAACCTTTCCATACTACTCTATAAAACATTTTATTGAACATTAACTGGGTGTCAAGCACGGTGTCAGGCTCTGGAAATAGAGAAACGCTGAAAACCCAGCCCTCAAGGAAGCTCAGAGCCCAATGAAAACATGATAGGATTTCAGCAAGTCCGAGCTTGCATTCCAAAGGATTTCAGAAAAGACAAGACAAAACTATACTGTAAAACAGTACCTGTGGCGCACCTCACATGTGAGGAGCCACAGTCAAGCACAAAATTCCGATAATTTCCACCGCTAAGCGTGTGGCAGTTCTCACTAGAGTGCCGAACTCTGCCGGCACGGTTTCAAGTATGCGGGGGAACTTCAACCCCAACCAGCTCCAAAATGAACTCGATTCTCCATAACACACGGGACCTAAAATCTAACGGTATTTTTAAGACATTCTACGTGAGGAAACTTTTACTGTGGACTTCAAAACTTCCCACCCAGTACAACCGCCGACAGCGTCCGTGGGGACTCGAGCTGGGCAGTGCGTGTCCGGCCTCCCGGGGCGAAGTGAGGCCGCAGAGATTGCCCGGGACACCCGCATACCTCTCCCCGGCCTCCCCAGCTTCCATTATACACGCCCTCGTTGTCCTCGCGGAGCCCCAGCTCCTTCAGCCAAGCATACTGGGGCTGATTGATGAGCAGAGTGGACATGAAGGCGGCAGGCCTGTTCAAAGGTCCCGTGAGCTTGCTCTTCCTTGGAACGTACACGCAGAGCAGACGGCGAACTCGCCACATACTGAACCAGGGAGGCGCACTGCGCCTGCGTTCGGAGGAGCAGCTGAAATAGGGCCCCGCCCCCCACCCGGAGGAACCCATTGGGCAGGTCCGGTCCCGCCCACAGGGTCCGCCCCCTCCCTCGGCGTCTCCCTGCCTATTTGGATCTTCCGCCAGAGCCCGAAGCTGTAACCTGTAGCTTAACACCGGCCTGAAACAGTGGGGCTGGGAGGAAGTGAACGGGCTACTGCCATCTGGTGAAAGAGACTGGGAACAGCGGCAGCAGCTAGAATTTTTTTTCAGCAAAATATTGGCTCTACAATACAGTAGGTTAGAGCAGGCCTTGTCAGACCGAAATGTGCGAGTAATCACCTGGCCATCGTGTTAAATGAACATTTTGATCTGGTGGGTCCAGAATGGGGTCTGGGAGTCGGTATTTCTTTTTTTTTTCCTGCTGTATTTTTTTAATCTTTATTGGAGTATAATTGCTTTACAATAGTGTGTTAGTTTCTGCTTTATAACAAACTGAATCAGCTATACATATACATATATCCCCATGCACCGAGCTGATCTCCCTGTGCTATGCGGCTGCATCCCACTAGCTATCTGTTTTACATTTGGTAGTGTATACATGTCCATGCCACTCTCTCACTTCGTCCCAGCATACCCTTCCCCCTTCCCATGTCCTCAAGTCCATTCTCTAGTCTGTGTCTTTATTCCTGTCCTGCCCCTAGGTTCTTCAGAACCTTTTTTTTTTTTAGATTCCATATATATGTGTTAGCATACGGTATTTGTTTTTCTCTTTCTGACTTACTTCACTCTGTATGACAGACTCTAGCTCCATCCACCTCACTACAAATAACTCGATTTCATTTCTTTTTATGGATGAGTAATATTCCATTGTATATATGTGCCACATCTTTTTTTTTGTGGTATGCGGGCTTCCCACTGTTGTGGCCTCTCCGGTTGCAGAGCACAGGCTCCAGACGCGCAGGCTCAGTGGCCATGGCTTACGGGCCCAGCTGCTCCGCGGCATGTGAGATCTTCCCGGACCAGGGCACGAACCCGTGTCTCCTACATCGGCAGGCGGACTCTCAACCACTGCGCCACCAGGGAAGCCCCACATCTTCTTTATCCATTCACCTGTCCATGGGCATTTAGGTTGTTTCCATGTCCTGGCTATTGTAAATAGAGCTACAATGAACATTGTGGTACATGACTCTTTTTGAATTATGGTTTTCTCAGGGTATATGCCCAGTAGTGGGATTGCTGAGTCGTATGATAGTTCTATTTTTAGTTTTTGAAGGAACCTCCATACTGTTCTCCATAGTGGCTGTATCAATTTACATTCGCACCAACAGTGCAAGAGGGTTCTCTTTTTTCCATACCCTCTCCAGCATTTATTGTTTGTAAATTTTTGATGATGGCCATTCTGACTGGTGTGAGGTGATAACTCATTGTAGTTTTGACTTGCATTGCTCTAATGATTAGTGATGCTGAGCATCCTTTCATGTGTTTGTTGGCAATCTGTATATCTTCTTTAGAGAAATGTCTATTTAGGTCTTCTGCCCATGTTTGGATTGGGTTGTTTATTTTTTGATATTGAGCTGCATGAGCTGCTTATATATTTTGGAGGTTAATCCTTTGTCAGTTGCTTCATTTGCAAATATTTTCTCCCATTCTGAGGGTTGTCTTTTCGTCTTGTTCATGGTTTCCTTTGCTGTGCAAAAGCTTTTAAGTTTCGACGTGACCAGATTGGGCGGGGCGTTGGAGTTGAGATCTCAGTGTCCTTTATACCTACTTCCTTTTTGTCCCTTTCCGGCGTTCAAGATGTCGAAGTGAGGACGTGGTGGGTCCTCTGGTGCGAAATTCCGGATTTCCTTGGGTCTTCCAGTTGGAGCCATGATCAACTGTGCTGACAACACAGGAGCCAAAAATCTGTATATCATCTCTGTGAAGGGGATCAAGGGACGACTGAATAGACTTCCTGCTGTTGGTGTGGGTAACATGGTGATGGCCACAGTCAAGACAGGCAAACCAGAGCTCAGAAAGAAGGTACATCCAGCAGTGGTAATTCGACAACGAAAGTCATACCAGAGAATAGATGGTGTGTTTCTTTATTTTGAAGATAACGCAGGGGTCATAGTAAACAATAAAGGCGAGATGAAAGGTTCTGCCATCACAGGACCAGTTGCAAAGGAATGTGCAGACTTGTGGCCCAGGATTGCGTCCAATGCTGACAGCATTGCATGACTCTTCGGTGTATTTGTAAAAGAAAAAAATGATAATAAAAATTATTTTCTCCAAAAAAAAAAAAAAAAAGCTTTTAAGTTTCATTAGGTCCCATTTGTTTATTTTTATTTCAATTTCTCTAGGAGGTGGGTCAGGAAGGATTCTGCTGTGAATCTCAACCACCGTAGTGCTCTCAACCACTGCGCCACCAGGGAAGCCCCCTCCCTGCTGTGATTTATGTCATAGAGTGTTCTGCCTATGTTTTCCTCTAAGAGTTTTATAGTGTCGGGCCTTACATTTAGGTCTTTAATCCATTTGGAGTTTATTTTTGTGTATGGTGTTAGGAAGTGTTCTAATTTCATTCTTTTTTTTTTTTAAGGGAATTCCTTTTATTTTTATTATTTATTTTTGGCTGTGTTGGGTCTTTGTTTCTGTGCAAGGGCTTTCTCTAGTTGCAGCAAGTGGGGGCCACTCTTCATCACGGTGCGTGGGCCTCTCACTATCGCGGCCTCTCTTGTTGTGGAGCACAGGCTCCAGATGCGCAGGCTCAGTAGTTGTGGCTCATGGACCTAGTTGCTCCGTGGCATGTGGGATCTTCCCAGACCAGGGCTCGAACCCGTGTCCCCTGCATTGGCAGGCAGATTCTCAACCACTGCACCACCAGGGTAGCCCCTAATTTCATTCTTTTACATGTAGCTTTCCAGTTTTCCTAGCACCACTTATTGAAGAGGATGTCTTTTCTCCACTGTATATTCTTGCCTCCTTTATAAAAAATAAGGTGACCATATGTGTGTGGGTTTATCTCTGGGCTTTCTATCCTGTTCCATTGATCTACATTTCTGTTTGCGTACCAGTACCATACTGTCTCGATTACTGTAGCTTTGTAGTATAGTCTGAAGTCTGGGAGCCTGATTCCTCCAGCTCCATTTTTCTTCCTCAAGATTGCTTTAGCTGGGCTTCCCTGGTGGCGCAGTGGTTGAGAGTCTGCCTGCTGATGCAGGGGACATGGGTTTGTGCCCTGGTCCAAGAGGATCCCACATGCCGCGGAGCGGCTAGGCCCGTGAGCCATGGCTGCTGAGCCTGCGCGCGTCCGGAGCTTGTGCTCCGCAACGGGAGAGGCTACAACAGTGAGAGGCCCGCGTACCGCAAAAAACAAAAAAAATTGCTTTGGCTATTTGGGGTCTTTGTGTTTCCAAACAAATTGTGAAATTTTTTTGTTCTAGCTCTGTGAAAAATGCCATTGGTAGTTTGATAGGGATTGCATTGAATCTGTAGATTGCTTTGGGTACTTTAGTCATTTTCACAATGTTGATTCTTCCAATCCAAGAACATCTGTTTGTATCATCTTTAATTTCTTCCGTCAGTGTCTTATAGTTTTCTGCATACAGGTCTTTTGTCTCCTTTGGTAGGTTTATTCCCAGGTATTTTATTCTTTTTGTTGCAATGGTAAATGGGAGAGTTTCCTTAATTTCTCTTTCAGATTTTTCATCATTAGTGTATAGGAATGCAAGAGATTTCTGTGCATTAATTTTGTATCCTGCTACTTTACCAAATTCATTGATTAGCTCTAGTAGTTTTCTGGTAGCAGCTTTAGGATTCTCTATGTATAGTATCATGTCATCTGCAAACAGTGACAGCTTTACTTCTTTTCTGATTTGGATTCATTTCTTTTTCTTCTCTGATTGCTATGGCTAAAACTTCCAGAAGTATGTTGAATAATAGTGGTGAGAGTGGGCAACTTTTTCTTCTTCCTGATCTTAGTGGAAATGGTTTCAGTTTTTCACCATTGAGAACGATGTTGGCTGTGGGTTTGTCATATATTGCCTTTATTATGTTGAGGTAAGTTGAGAGTCGGTATTTCTAACCAGTTCCCAAAGTGATGGTGACTGCTGTTTCCTGGAGTAGCCAAAGGAGGAGGGTTTTTGGTGGAGAAGAGAGGATTTTTTGTTTTCGCCACTTTGTTAAATTATAAATTAGAGTTTTCTAAAGAATGAAAAATATTAAATTGTGGCATTTCCCTTTAAATATCCTGCCTGGGCATATTCTTGCTTTTGAAGAACAAAGACAGTTTTGATCAATTTCCTTTATTCTCCATTTCTTCTATCTTCCTGCAACTTTTTTGGGGGGGGGGTTACTTTTTTTTTTTTTAACAGCAGGTTCTTATTAGCTATCCATTTTATATATATTAGTGTATATATGTCAATCCCAATCTCCCAATTCATCCCACCTCTTCCTGCAATATTCTTTCCACCCCAACCCCACCCCTCCACCATCCCATCTTCCATCTAATTCCACAATAACTGGGCTTACTCTATATAAGGGAAATAGCACCATCTCAGTCAGCATGATTTAGGCATGAGTTAAAAATATACACACACTCTCAAATCAATTGAATTAATAAGGTGTCTCAGTGATTCCAAGTGGACTTGCCTTGTGGCCTTCCACACTGCAACCAGACAGTCATTGTATGTTTCTATACAAAGCCTGTGTTTTCCTCTCAGTGTCTTTGCCCTTGCTGTTCTCTCTACCTGTAAAACCCTTCCTTCCATCTCTGCATTCATGCTTGAGCTTTATCTGTTCCATCCTTATGACACAAATGATTTCAACAAACCATGTTGAAATCGGCATGTATCAAGCACCTATCAGAAACTGTAGTTAAGTGCTGGAGATACCTGAATGATGCTTCCATTTGAAAATGTTATATTTTTCCCCATTAAGGCAAGGACCATCTCTGACTCATCCTTGCATGGCTCCACAATTCCCAGCATCCTACCAGGCTCACATACATTTACATCAACGAAAAAATGAAACTATAAACACACCTCTGTGGTACAAAGCAAGGATACCCTGTCCAGCATTGGTAACCTCTATCAACAACCCAGCTACTGTTTTCCATCCACCCCTAGGACTGAAGAACTAATTTCCTTCATTTTAATTCCCAAACATTTTAATGGAGAATTTAATTCTCCTCACTTTCTGGGCTGCCAGTAAGATTCTTTGTACACGTATCCTAACACCACATCCTTCCATTCTCTTCCCCTCCATTTGATTCAAAAAATGAAAAGGCATTTACAGATGCACTAAATTTTAGAAGCAACACATAAATGCTCTCAAGGAATGTTAACTTCCTTCTCTTCACTAAGAAGAGAGGTTCATGGCTGTCTCTCTAAACCAGTTCTGGGATGATAGACACCAGCAACTGCCTATATGGAAAATAGGGATTGCATCTCTCTTCTACCTTCTTTTTTCAAAACTCACTTAGCCTGCCAATAAGAGGTCAGGAAAAATCACCATCGATGAATTTTGATGGGGCAAAGCACGAAGAGATAGAATTAAATGAATCATATGAAAGCATATTTCCTACTTGAAAAAGAATTAAATGGATCGTACATGAAAGTATATGTAAAAACTGCAAAGCCCTATAGAAATTTAAATGTACTGACTAAACTCAGGACACCTTGATCCAATTCTCTATGAAAAGTGGAGAAGTTAGCAAATGGCCAATTCTGCTTTTCAAATGACTTATCAAAGGCATCATAGGGTGGTTATAACAAAGACTTTGGAGTCACAGCATAAGTACAAATGACCTGTGCTTGGGAAGTCTTCATGAATACTAGCTGTCTTTGTTCTTCAACAATAGCTGGCCAGAAGGCGGAGGGATTTGATCTGATAATGCATGCTTGCCCCAAGGCAGCAGTAAAGTGGAGAAATCACATAAAATTTCATTATTGTAAACTCAGAATCTGATTTAACAGAGCATGAGTGAATGACACTAACTATTGCTCTGGGCAGGCTCATATTAATCAAGCTAACCAAAAAATGATGCTGCAACTAAAATGCTGGCTTATTACTTGATGGGGAAAATTATTCTCAGAAAGGACCAACCATTCACATCCTCTAATCACTGCATTCTCTCCCAGGGTATATACTACCTATCTAGTGGTTTAGGAGCCCAGAATTTAGAAGAAGAAGAGTTATTGATTAGCAGTATATGATTCCTGCATTCAATGGCATCAGGCTAAGATAGTCTCCCCAATGTCCAGATTAAACTGTAGATTCAATGCAATCCCAACCAAGATACCAGAATCGGCAAGCAGAGTCTAAAGTTTAAATGGAAGGGCAAAGGATCTAGAATAGCCAAAACAGTTCTGGAAAAAAAAAGAACAAATTTACATTACCTAATTTTAACAACTATTATAACAATTTTACAATTGTTATAAAGCTACAGTAATCAAGAAAGTGTCACATTGGTGTAAAGATAGACATAAAGATCAATGGAACAGAATAGGGTACTCAAAAATAAACCTTCATATATATAGTCGATTTTCAATGAAGGTGTCAAAGAAATTCAAGGGAGAAAGAATAGTCTTTTCAACAGATAGTGCTATATTATTTGGATATTCAGGCACACACACACAAAAGGGAACCTTGACTTTTACTTCCCGCTAGATAATAAGAATTAAGTCAAAATGGACCATAGGCCTAAAGTTAAGAACTAAAACTCTTCTGGTGGAAAACACTGGAGAAAGTCTCTAGTGTGAGGGGCTGGCTATTGTATGCATTCTACGGTATTTAGCTGCCTCCCATACCACATAGTAAAATGTTAATAATAACATGAAAATGTACTCCTACCTCACACCACGCACAAAAATCAGTTGTAGGGGGATTGTAATTCTATGCAGAAAAGGTAAAATAATAAAGTTGTCTAAGAATTAGGAGACCTGGAATCAAGACGCAGGTCTTCACTAGCTTAGCTGTGTAAACTCTCTTCAGTTGTCAAAATAAATTGGACCAGGTGACTTCTAAATTCCTTTATAGGTATTAAATTCACATTTCAAAAATCTAAATTCATTTTTTTCCATACAGTCTAGAGACATATCCTAAGGAAATAATAAAACAAGTTTGTAAAAAGACACGTTCATTGCAAAACACAACCATCAGAGACTAAAAAATGAGGCTACCTTCATGCAATGGAAAACTAGGGAGTCATTAAAATGAAGGAGCTAGATCTTTATATTCTGGTATAGAAAGGTGTCCAGATAAACTTCTATATTGTTTTTTTTGGCCGCGCCTCGCGACTTGCAGGATTTTATCTCCAGACCGGGGATCGAACCCAGCCTCCAGCAGTGGAAGCGCGGAGTCCCAACCTCTGGACCCCAATATTGTTTCTTTTTTAAAGTAGATAGCAGAATAGGAAAAGGTACAAATAACAAGATCCCCTTTACGCAAACAAACAAACAAAAAAATCAAATATTTCTTGACCATCTTTACGTACAAGAAGTCATGTATGTTCGCAGGTAGAAACAACAGCGAATAAAACTGACATTTTAGTGGGGAGCTCAGACAAAAAAATTTTAAAATACACATACGACTATTGACGCCATGAGGGAAAAAAAACGGTTTGAGAGTGACAGGAGAGACCCTGTTTTAGTGAGGGTGGTTGAAGAAGACCTCTCTGAGAAGGTGGCATTTAATCAGAATCCTGAATCATGAGACAGCATAACCTGTGCAACAACGGGGTGTCGGGTGTTGGAGAGTCAGCCAGGCAGAGGGAACAGCAACTGCAAAGCCCTTGGGCCGGGAAAGGACAAAGGGTGCCAGAGGAACAACGTGAGCAGCGCCAGCGTGGCTGGAGAGCCAGAGGGGGACACCAGACAGGCACACACCCGCAGCTCTGCTGGCAGTGCTGAGAACTCAAGCCTTATCGTGCGGAGGAAAGCCCTGGAAAGTCTGAGCAGGGCGGTGACCTCACGTCCCGTCTGGAAGGTTCCCCGGGAAGCTACATGCACGGTGGATCACAGAGGAGCAAGAATGGAAGCAGGAAGGCCTGCCCAGAGCATCCAGGCGAGGGTTGTGAGGCCGAGGGAGAAATCCCTCATGGCTGCCATCCATGCGCATCTTTAGGTTTGCCGGAAACAGGTCGGTAGGGAACGCGCCAGAGTGCTGCAGCAGAAGAGGACTCATTCTCCCAGAATAGCGTTAAGCGAGCGGGTTGCAATGATGACGCAACATCTGCGAGCCTCGACCCAGGCGTCTGGGTCCATCCACCGGCCGCCGGGGCGGGAGCAGCCCCCCTCGCGGGGGCGCCCGACCAGTCAGAGCCAGCCGGACCAGCCCGCCGCCCCGCCGGAAGTGCCCTCTCGGCCCGCTGCACCGCGCCGCGGGAAGATGGCGCAGGAGGCAGGCGACATGGAAGATGGGCAACTTTCTGACTCGGATTCCGACATGACGGTGGCACCCAGCGACAGGCCGCTGCAGGTGCCGGTGAGTGCGGAGGGGGGGGCGGGTGACTCTGGGCCGGGAGCGCGGAGCGCGGGCTGCGATGAGGGGTGGTCGTCCCCGGGCCCGGCGCGCGAGCCGGTGCGGTGGGGAGGGTGAGGGGCGGGCGGGCGTCCCGCGGCCCGGCGCGCGGAGCGAGGGAGGTTGCGGGGATAGGAGGCCGTACGAACCTAGCCCGGCGTCTCGCTGCGAAGCGGGTTCCGCGAGGCGGGCTGTCTCCCGGAGGCGGGCTTGCGGCTGCCTCTTCCCCGCCTCCAGTGCTCCGCTCCTCGTTTTCTAAACCTACGGGCTTCCCCACTTCGGCGCCGCTAGGTTGTCTCGGAAGGGCATTTTTTTTGCCGAAAATGTAGAACCTGGGGACCTCTGCCCGCAAACAGCCTGTGGCGCTCATGTGCACGCTGAGCAGAAAGGGAGTGAGGACCAGGGATGAAGTTCATCACTTGCTCAGAGGCCTGGTCTTCCATATTCCCCTGGAACCTAGCTTCGTCATGCCATAATGTGGCACTGGGTTTTGTGTTAGCTTCCCAGGTTTCTAAGTAGGCGTTTGTCTTGGCCGCCCTACTGAGTAGCAAGCTCTTTTGAGAAGGCTTTAGTGCCAGTCTACCCGCGTTCGAATCCTGGCGCCGCCACTGTGTGACCTCTGACAGGTCATTTAGCCTGGTGTCCCCATCTTAGAATAGGAATGATAATAGTACGACAGTAATAGGGTGGCTGTCAGGATTCAGTGGAGCCTGAGTAATGGCTGACAAGTGTTAGTGCCATTATTATTTCAAAATAGGAAGACTTACCTTCTAGACTTAAAATACCCCACCCCCATTTCTAGCACATATTAGGAACTTAACAAATACTTTGTTCAGTGTTTAGTTGAAAAAGCGAAGGTGATTCCTTTTGCATAGAAATTTCTTAGGAAATCGGTACCAAAATATTTTGTTTTTCAGTCTTTTTCAGTTTGTTTTACATAGATTGACCCATGACTTGGTAAACTTAATGCCACGGACTCTGCAGTTTTAAAAGTAATTTGTCGGAGATTCTTACACATAGGAGTTTACTGTCTAGTCTAAAAGGAACATAGTCACAAAACCATATAAAGGCAGTTGATGTAATCAAATGCATGGCAGGCATCTTTGGAAAGGAAGAAAACAAGTTCTGTTTTAACTGCTAGTAACATCGTGTATGTCATTTTCAAACATTCTGACAATAACTTAAAAGATTGAAAATCTTCTAAAGGTGAGAATTAAAAGCTTTGGAAAATTTTTAAAAGGGGTCTTAGAACTAAGTGCTGTATTAGCTATATAGAAATATGAATTTGTGGCTTTTAAAATGGAAATTCCAGGGAGTTCCCTGGTGGTCTAGTGGTTAGAATTTGGCGCTTTCACTGCCCGCCCGGGTTCGATCCCTGGTCAGGGAACAGGGATCCTGTAAGACTCACGGCGCAGGCAAAAAAAAAGGAAATTCCATGTAGACCTTTAGAAATGCAGGGCCTCAGTTGGTTTCAGAGATCTTTGAAGATCATTTCTCCTTCAAAATGGTCCAGCTGAATCCCTAAATAATTTTTTAAAAAGCACATGGTGGGGCTTCCCTGGTGGCGCAGTGGTTGAGAGTCCGCCTGTCGATGCAGGGGACACGGGTTCGTGCCCCAGTTCGGGAAGATCCCACGTGCCGCGGAGCAGCTAGGCCCGTCAGCCATGGCTGCTGAGCCTGCGCGTCCGGAGCCTGTGCTCCGCAACGGGAGAGGCCACAACAGTGAGAGGCCCGCGTACCGCAAAAAAAAAAAAAAAGCACATGGTGTGTGGAGTTAATGTGTTTTATGGAATTGATTGTATTTTCTTTCACTTGCAGAAAGCACTAGGTGGGGACTGTGCAGTGAGGCCCTTCCAGAGTACTGCAACAGTGTGTGCTCCGGTATCACATTATCGGACTGTTAAAAGTGTGGATTCAAGTGAGGAGAGTTTTTCGGATTCAGATGATGATAGCTCTCTCTGGAAGCGCAAACGACAAAAATGTTTTAACACTCCTCCCAAACCAGAGCCTTTTCAGTTTGGCCAGAGCAGCCAGAAACCGCCTATTGCTGGAGGGAAGAAGGTTAACAACATATGGGGTGCTGTGCTGCAGGAACAGAATCAAGATGCAGTGGCCACTGAACTTGGTATCTTGGGAATGGAGGGCACTATTGACAGAAGCAGAGAATCCGAGACGTACAATTATTTGCTTGCTAAGAAACTTAAGAGGGAATCCCAAGAGCATACAAAAGAATTAGACAAAGAGCTAGATGAATATATGCATGGTGGCAAAAAAACAGGATCAAAGGAGGAGGAAAATGGGCAAGGTCATCTCAAAAGGAAACGACCTGTCAAAGACAGACTAGGAGACAGACTAGAAATGAACTATAAAGGCCGATATGAGATCACAGAGGACGATTCTCAAGAGAAAGTGGCTGATGAAATATCTTTTAGGTGAGTATTTAAATTTGTCTACAAGTGAGCACTCGACCAATTGTCTTCCATTTATGAGAAATAACAGATTCCAAATACACTGACAATGGTGTTCCTTTTTGAAATTTTTAAATTCAAGGCATGAACTCTAGGCTTATGTGGTTATATGAATATAGCTGGGTGTTCTTAAATTTGGGCAGACCTGATAGAATAATTTTGCAGATTTTTATGAACTTTTGAGCAACTCTTTCC
Source organism: Grampus griseus (assembly GCF_964374135.1). Taxonomy (NCBI): domain Eukaryota; kingdom Metazoa; phylum Chordata; class Mammalia; order Artiodactyla; family Delphinidae; genus Grampus; species Grampus griseus. The sequence continues at coordinate 104,088,801 of NC_139019.1, forward strand.
ATTTAGTGCTATAGAACTCTTTAGGTAAAAACATATCCTTTTAAATCATGTAGGTTTTTTGGAGTGCTTTCAAGCATTCATGATTTTTTTTTTTTACAATTTTATTGAGGCATGGTATACATGTGGTAAAATTCATCCATTTCAAGTGTTGATTTTTTTAGTAAGTTTATCAGTTGTACAACGATTACCATAAAGCACTTTTAAAACATTTCCATCACCCTATAAGATCCCTCATACCATGTGCCCATTTAAAGTTAGTTCCTGTTCCTATTCCCACGTAACTGCTAATCTACTTTCTGTTGCTATCAATTTGCATTTTTGGAAATTTCATGTTAATGGAATCACAGTATGGGGTCTCTTGTGCCTGGCTATTTTCACTTACTGCAGTGTTTTTCAGATTCGTCCATGTTGTAGCAGGAATCAACAGTTTGTTTATTTACACACACATGCATATGCACGCACACATCCATATCGGCTGTTACCGTTTTGGGAAATTATGAATAATGCTGTTATGAACTTTCACGTACACATCTTTGGACACAGATTTTCATTTCTTTTGGATAAATAGGAGTAGAGTTGCTTGATGTATGGTAAATTTACATTTCATGTATTTTTTATTTATTTATTATTTTTTGGCGGTACACGGGCCTCTCACTGCTGTGGCCTCTCCCGCTGCGGAGCACAGGCTCCGGACGCGCAGGCTCAGCGGCCATGGCTCACGGGCCCAGCTGCTCCGCGGCACGTGGGATTTTCCTGGACCGGGGCACAAACCCGTGTCCCCTGCATCGGTAGACGGACTCTCAACCACTGCGCCACCAGGGAAGCCCATTTCATGTATTTTTAACAAGAAATACTAAAAGTTAAAATTTTGGGAGTTCTCTGGCAGTACAGTGGTTAGGACTTGGCACTTTCATTGCCATGGGCCCGGGTTTGATCCCTGGTCGGCGAACTAAGATCCTGCAAGCCGCCCGGGGAGGTCAATAAATAAATAAAAAGTTGAAATTTTGTTTACTTTTTTATTAGCTCTAAATCACTAGTGAACAGTGTCACAAATCTGAGAACAGGTAAGGTTCAAGAGTAATATAGCTAGTAGGAAAACAAGTATTTACTTTCCAGGCAAGCCTGTCAATACTCATACTGGATTTTTTTAAAATACTGAGGGAGTTTGGAATTTGAGTTCTGGAAAGGAACTTCGAGATTTTGTAAACCAAAGCCTTTACTTTACAAATAGGAAACTGAGGCCCAGTAGTTGTGTGGCTTGCTCAAAGTCACAAATTTAATAAGTGTCAGACCTGGAACTAAAATCTAACCCCTTTGTTCCTAGTCTACTGCTCTTTCCACAACAGAGAAGAAACAAAAGAAGCCAGGGCTGGTTAGGGAACTGGTAAGACTTCTGTAATATTAATGCTCCTTCATCTCTATGGAGTATGGGCTCTGATGTCAGAAGTGCTACCTACTTAGGCTCCCTGTGTTTTTACCTCTCAGTGGTAAAATGAAAATAACAATATCTGCTTCATAAGGTTGTTGAGAGAATTAACTGAGATACAAGGCATATATAGTTCTTAGGATTGTGCTTATCCCATAATAAGCCTTTGGTAAATATTAGCTATTTCCTTGTTCTGAGGCAGGGAGCCCATGAGGGAAAAATCCAATCCATTTTAAAGCTCTTAGACGTCTCTAGAGTTAGGAGAGCTAACTTTTAGAAAGCATGGTATATGTTTGCTATTTGTTTTGATGAGAGTAGACTGGTTGTATCTTCTTTTGCTTTTAGGCTTGCATTCCCCTTGCTATGTGTGCATGTTTCTTTTGAAATATGCCATAATCCAATAAGGCAAAGTGAAGATGCCAGTTATGAGACTTGAGGTGGATCCTGGAGGTTATGATCTCCTTGGGTGACCCAAGATAGGAATGTTTCCATGTCAGTGATTCCAAGGTTAAATATTGGGGATTTTGGAAAGCAAATGTTATTAGAATGAGAAGTTAATTCTAACTAGGAACTAAATTGGAGACTAAGGTAGATTTCCTCAACTTTTTGCAACAAATAAAAAGTTTAATATTACTTCATTTGTTCCTCATCAGGTTGCAGGAACCAAAGAAAGATTTGATAGCCCGAGTAGTGAGGATAATTGGGAACAAAAAGGCAATTGAACTTCTGATGGAAACTGCTGAAGTTGAACAAAATGGTGGCCTTTTTATAATGGTAAGACTAACTGCTTCATTCTTTCTGCTTTTGTATTATTTCATGTGATTTTTTAATAAAATGCCCTTGTCTCTGATTGTTGGTTCTCTTATTTATAAATTATTACAGTGTGTTTCAGACTTTAAAAAACCTTCATTAATAATTTAAAAATTCAGGGCTTCCCTGGTGGCGCAGTGGTTAAGAATCCACCTGCCAATGCAGGCGGCAAGGGTTCGAGCCCTGGTTGGGGAAGATCTCACATGATGCAGAGCAACTAAGGCTGTGCGCCACAACTACTGAAGCCCGCGTGCCTAGAGCCTGTGCTCCACAGCAAGAGAAGCCACCACAATGAGAAGCCTGCGCACCACAGCAAAGAGTAGCCCCCGCTCGCTGCAACTAGAGAAAGCCCGCACACAGCAGCAAAGACCCAACACAGCCAAAAATAAATAAAAAACAAATGTATAAAAAAAAATTTAAAAGTTCAGTATGGTCAGTTTTTGCAATTAATACTTTACTTATAAAAAATATACCTAAATTGTAGCCTGTTAGTGTGCAGTCAGCAACAGATCTCTTATAGGATTCATTAAGGCTGAAATTTTAAGAAAAAGGTCTGGAGGGGGGAACTGGAAGCTCAGATTTTGAGAATATGGGTTTTGGAATTTGGGGTACCTGGTTTTGAATTTTGGGTGTGCAGCTTACTAGATGTGACATTTGGCTAAATTATCGATACTTCTCAGATCTCAGTCTCAGCTATAAAATGGGATTAATCCTCTGTTATAAGGATTAAATGAGATAATGCATATACTTACCACAGTGCCCGGAATTTAGTTAGTGGTGGTGAGCAGAAATGTTACTTTTGGGGCTTCCCTGGTGGCTCAGTGGTTAAGAATCTGCCTGGTAATGCAGGGGACACGGGTTCGAGCCCTGGTCCGGGAAGATCCCACATGCTGCAGAGCAACTAAGCCCATGCACCACAACTACTGAAGCCCACATGCCCTAGAGCCCGTGCTTTGCAACAAGAGAAGCCACCACAATGAGAAGCCTGCGCACCACCACAAAGAGTAGCCCCCGCTCGCCACAACTAGAGAAAGCCCGCACGCAGCAACGAAGACCCAATGCAGCCATAAATAAATAAATAAATTTATTTTTTTTTAAAAAAAGAAATGTTACTTTTGGCTCATTTAATTCATGCATTTTTTTTTTTTTTTTTTTTTAATTTATGGCTGTGTTGGGTCTTCGTTTCTGTGTGAGGGCTTTCTCTAGTTGCAGCAAGTGGGGGCCACTCTTCTTTGCAGTGCACGGGCCTCTCACTATCGCGGCCTCTCTTGTTGCAGAGCACAGGCTCCAGACGCGCAGGCTCAGTAATTGTGGCTCACAGGCCTAGTTGCTCCGCGGCATGGGGGATCTTCCCAGACCAGGGCTCGAACCCATGTCCCCTGCATTGGCAGGCAGATTCTCAACCACTGCACCACCAGTGAAGCCCAATTCATGCATTCTTGGAAACTGGTTCTTGGGGGTAAAAAAACCAAAAATCTTGTTATGTAAAAAGCACAGATAAATATAAAGTATATCTGTGAGTATTAAAATCTCATGGGTGGTAGGCGTGAATAGGAAACAAAATGTCTAAAGAGGCTTCTGGGGTTGAGGAAGCAAAAATGAAAAAACAGTTAAAAAATACTTCATTGCTCCAGAATGGCATAAAGAGCACTTCTCTGGTTGGGGCCAGATCACAAGCAGTAGCAGTTTATCCCATAGAATGAATGGTTTTGCAGATCTCATTTAATTGAGCTTTCAGCACAGGGTGAGGATGAAGATTGAATGGCTTCCTTCTTATTTGTTCCTCGTGAATTTGAATAATAACATCACAAGAGACTAAATATTATGCTGTGGAAATAGAGAGAAAAGAAACCAGTTAGAAGTGATAGCACTGGGTGAGGAAACAGCCTGTGAACATAGGTTCCAGAAGTTAACAACAAAACAAATTATAATAATCATGATGTACTGGCATCCCTGTTTGTGTCACTGTTGAAGGTACCTAGATTTTCATTCAGTTGAGCACGAAGTTATAGATTATATCAATATTTTACTTTAAAAAATTTTTTTTTTAATTTCTTGCTGTGCCACACAGCTTGTGGAATACTAGTTCACCAACCAGGGATCAAATCCAGGCCCCCTGCAGTGAAACCACCAAGTCCTAACCACTGGACTGCCAGGGAATTCCCTATATCAAAATTTTAATACTGTAGTAATAATACAGTAGTAATAAAACCAGTGAGCTAATGGAAATCTACTGAATGTTGGGAAGATGCAAGTCCAAATTCACTTTCTTTTGGTGCATGCATTCTTTCCTTGTACAGTTCTTTATTGCTGTGTGCCAGGCACTGTTCTAGACACAGGAAGCTTATGTTGTAGTAGGGGGTGGGAGGGAAACAGTCTGTAAAGAATAAATGTAGTATCTTCAAGTATGCCAAGAAGTGATACATGCCATGGGAAAAGAAATAGAGCAAATGGAAGTCTGGAGAGGAGAGAAGCACACTGCAGTTAAACTGGAGTGGTACTGTAGACCTTAATATCTCCTTAGGAATGTCTCTAAAAGTTGCTTTGACCATTCACTGGAAGAGTCTTCACAGGATCATTTTTCTGTTCCTTTTTGTAGAATGGTAGTCGAAGAAGAACACCAGGTGGAGTTTTCCTGAATCTCCTGAAGAACACTCCTAGTATCAGTGAGGAACAAATTAAGGTAGAAGCAATAATGTCCTTGACTTTTGAGATCCATCATAATTTAACTCCCACTCAGCCTCTAGCTTCATTTTCTACTGATCTCTGTTACCTGCTCTGCCTTGTACTGACCAATTTTTCATTGTCTCATTTCAAGTAAACCTTGTGCCTTTGGTAAAGCTCTGCCTCCTCATTTTCTTCCCTTTCAGAGCCAAGGTCAAGATTTCTTTTATGGCAATTTTTCCTGGTCTCTTAGCATGTAATTATTTTTTTCTACTCCTACAACTTTTTATTAATGAAAAATTTCAAACGTGGAATAGATGAAAAAGCAACAGGATGAATACCCATATATCCTTCACCTAGGTTCAGGGGGGGTTAACATGTTGACATTCTTACTTTACCTATACAATTTTTTTTCTGTACCATTGGGAAATAAGGAGCAAACATCATGACATTCAGCCCTAATTACTTCAACAAGCATCTCCCAATATCCTACACAGCCACACCTAAGAAAAATAAGAACAGTTTCATAGCATCATCCCAGTATCTATCTAGCCCTTATTCCAATTTCCTGAATTGTCCCAAGAATGTATTTTCTAGCTTTTTTCCTCCCCAAATCAGGATCCTATCTAGATTTCCACATCCCATTTGTTATATGTCTTTTGGTCTGTTTAATCCTACATTTTTCTCCATGATTTAGACCTTTTGATGAGTCCAATATGGCTCTCTTATAGAATATACTACATTCTGTTGTCTGCTCACACATTTGTTTTGTTCATTCCTCACAAACTGGAAGCCAGGCATTTTAGTATCATTTTTGTATTACCAGAATGTCATATGGGAAATCTTATACACTGTGGGTTTTTCACAGCTCAGAATTCAGTTACCTTTTAATTTATTAATTAAGGAACATGACTCGCATTTAGCACATGTGATCAAAATTGAGAACTGTCTTTTGCATAGGAAGGAGATGGTACACATGTGCAACACAGCTACAATATTTGAGAAATTTTGTATTCTCTTTATTATAACAGTGGGTGATAAAGGTCATAGGAATGTGCTTTAGCCGTACTAATGTAATGCTGATGATGACAGAAAAATAAAAACCTTTTCTCTTGAGCTGATGCTACATGTGAGCATATTTTGCATCTGCTCAATGTTTTTTTCTTTTTTCTGGCTATTCACTTTTAGTCATTTTTTTAAAAATCTGTTACTGAAATTCCTACAGGAAATGTTACTGTTGTTGCACGTTTGAAATCTCTACTCTGTAACTACTTTTTTCCTCATTGGAACAATTATTTTGATAATAAATTTATAACAATGTGAATTTCCTTGGGAACACAACTTTTGAGTGGTAGAACAGAGCTTATACCTTAATGATGTTCTCCCTCCTCCCCCAGTATAACCCCTGATCAGAGTGTGTACTTAGAAGGAACATTCTTCTTGGGTCTTTGTTAGATAGCAAAATGTGACTCTTTTCAAAGATATAGCATGATGTGATGAAAAGAATTCTCTAAGATTCAAAATCTAGGTTTTAATCTTAATTTTGCCATTTAGTGATTATATGACTATGAGCAGATTGCTTATTCTCCCTTAGCCTTGATTTTCTCATCTATAAAGTGAGGACTTTAATATGTGTCCTGCCTATTTAATATTGCTATAAAGGAGTTAAATAAAGTGATGTCTAGAAAAGCTGTTTGTCAACTAAACTTGCACAATTTCCAGAAGCAGGAGAGAAGAAAATAACATTTATTCACCATCAGCCTGGCACTGTCTATCATTGGGTATTACCCTGATGTGCAAATGCAGAGCAATAAAAAGGATAGGTCTGAGATCACACAGGAAGGACTCTGACTTCAAACCCATGCTGTTTTCATTGAATCACCTATCTTTTTTTTTTTTTTTTTTGTGGTACGCGGGCCTCTCACTGCTGTGGCCTCTCCCTGTTGCGGAGCACAGGCTCCGGACGCGCAGGCTTAGCGGCCATGGCTCACAGGCCCAGCCGCTCCGCGGCATGTGGGATCCTCCCGGACTGGGCACGAACCCCTGTCCCCTGCATCGGCAGGCAGACCCTCAACCACGGCGCCACCAGGGAAGACCTGAATCACCTATCTTTGAAATTCATTTCTTCTAACACATTGTGGAGAAGGAGATTTAATGTTAGTAGATTTTTATCTTGAACAACCAGAAACATTGCATTATAATAAACAGAAACGTTTGTAGTATCTAATAATAGGGGAATGTTGACTAATAGGGACATTCATAAAACAACTATCCTGTAGCCTCTATTTTTGTGAAACAATTTTAAGAAAATTAGAAAATGCAATAATAACTGAATTTTTTAAAACGACAAGGTACAAATTTATAGAGAAAAAGAGGCATGGGACAATAGACTGGCAGTTAAAGCACCAAAATATTACCAATGATTTGGTCTGTTGTGAGGGATTATAAATGTTTTGTCTTTTAAGATTTTTCTGGGTTTTTTTTTACCAAATTTTCTGTATGTGCGTGGATTGACTATCTTTGTTACTAGAGGGAAAAGCCTAAGACAGATATAATTTTATTATAGGTAATTTCATGTGCCATCCAAATAATGGTGTTATAATTATTCTTTTAGTCACTGTATTGCTAACAATCACAGTCTGTAGAACTTGGAAGCCAAAACTGAACTGAGTGGGCTTGTTTTCAACTTTTTCTCATTTGATTTTGTTTCGGTATATGGCCTTATAATTTGTTTTAGACAATACAAAGTTGGTGAAGAAAGAAAAAGTAAGAATAGTTAGAAGTTAATTTGCGAAGCGGGGACCCCTGGGGTGCCTGGCCAAGGCCCCCTCGCCCACGCCCACCCCATCACCGACCCCCTGGGAAGACCTCAGCCCCCAGACGAGCACCTCTCCGGGACGCTTGTCCCCAGATTTTGCTGAGGAGCTGAGGTCCTCAGAGCCATCTCTGAGCCCCGGTCTTCTGGAGGAGGATGGAGAGGTGGCCGTGGTGCTTCTGGGCAGGCCCTCTGCCGGCGCCGCGGACCCTGAGGAGGTGGTGCTGTGCAGCAGCTGCTGCGCCGTGCGGCTGCGGCGCCGGGGCCTGGCCCAGTGCCCTCCTAGAGGGTCGGGGTGCTTCCCCCGACTTGGTGTGGGGGCCCCGCCACCTGGCTGTCAGCATTTTAAAGAGGTCCCCCCCTCAGGAGTTCTGGCTGCCAGCTAACTGCCCCCTCCCCAGCCAGGACCTCCTGGCAAGACTGTAGCTAGTGGTGTTTTTACAACCAAAGACTCTATTTTGTGGTTTAAGGAGAATAAAATTGACTATGTTTAAAAGAAAAAAAAAAGTTAATAAGTCCACCTATAACGTTCTCCCTCTGAAAATAGTATGCACTTCAGGTTCTTAACTTGCAGAGTTAATTATACAAAGAGATGGATGGGAGAAAAAAGTTGCTCTCAGATTATCTGTTGTCTGCATTTGTTGTAACAACATTAATAATATGCTACAAAGACATTTCTTTGGGTCATCCCAGTTCTGTTTAAATTCGTAACCCATGAGAATGACATTCCTTTTTAATAAGGATTGCCATATTTGGAGGGAAAAGGGGAACTTCGTAATTTTATTTAGTGTTGCCAAGCGTTGTACTAGTTAGAATTGTTTTTATCAAGATGTTTGGATGTGCTTCCATATAAAATGAAAATACTTCTACTATTGCTCCACTTGAAGGTAAGTAGACTCTTGAAAAAATTGTGAATTATCACACTCTTGCGAAGGTTTAAGGTTTAAGAATATGGATTTGAAGAAATCATTTATGAGTTTAGACTTTATACCTTTACCTGTTGGCTCTAATCTTGAGCCTCACTTTCCTCATCTGAAAACAAGTATAATCCCCACCTCATAAGGTTCTTGTGTGAATGAAAAGAGTTCACACCTGTGTCAAGTTCTCAGCGTAATGCCTGGCACATAAAAGTGCTCATTCAGGAATTGGTAGCTGGCCTCATTTTCCTCTGAATTCACCCTTTTTGTCCTTCCTGTGCTTTTTTCTCACATATGTACCCTCCTTCTCCACCCCCATCCTCATTTCTTTAGCAAACACTTTCATTCCTTCTCTTCATCAAAGCTCTCATATTCTGACGCTTTCCCTTATTGCATTCATTTCGGGGTTCCTTACTCCTTCCTCTGCTAATTCCATGTGCTGCTTTTACTATTTAGCGAAGCAGAGGGCCCCCTTTATCTCACCATCCTCCATAATGTTTTTTATAAACAAGAAGGGATTTACACTTTATGCACTTTAAGAATGTAATAGGAACTGACTTGGCTACAGCTTCTTTTTTTTACGGTACGCAGGCCTCTCACTGTTGTGGCCGCTTCTGTTGCGGAGCACAGGCTCTGGACGCGCAGGCTCCGGACGCGCAGGCTCAGCGGCCATGGTTCACAGGCCCAGCCGCTCCGCGGCATGTGGGATCTTCCCGGACCGGGGCATGAACCCGTGTCCCCTGCATCGGCAGGCGGACTCTCAACCACTGCGCCACCAGGGAAGCCCTTGGCTACAGCTTTTAAGAGTCACTTCCTAGAATATAATAGGATGTCGAAAAGTGTGTCCTGCCTGTACTAGCTTCTCTTTTAAATCTTTGAATCTTTTTTGTATTAGCATCATCATTTTTGCCTTCTCTTTAGATCCCTGCCCTTTTTTTTTTGTACCCTCTAAAATTATATTTATCTATCTGTATCAAGGTTCCCAGAAGTTATTTTGTTTTTCCATGTAGTGTTTTAATGGAAATGTATTTTCTACTTGAACCGTTCTCATTCACTGGCAGTTTTGCCTCTCAGAGGATATTTGGCAATGTCTAGGGGTATTTTTTGGTTGTCACCGTTTGGTGGTGGGGTGGGTGTGCTAGTGGGTAGAGGCCAGGTAGGCTGCTGAACATCCTGCAATGCACACAGCAGACTGCTACACAAAGAATTCCTTGGTTTGCAGTTTTAGTAGTGCCATACTTGAAAAACCCTGTAGTAGAAGATTCTCATATTTTCATACTATAAAATCCTTTTTCTGGCACCCTGGAATCCAAGTGCTGACTATATCATTTTTATGCCTTGTGATAAAAGTTTTTGGCAGGGAGTTACAGTCTCACATGTTAATTACAGCAGTGTTTAAGGGCTGGAATTTTTCTTGCGTTGTGTAGGTTACATGATCATATTTAGTCACACAGTTCGGGCCTGGCCAGTTTCTTAGCATATAACATGTGGTTATGATGACATTTCAGAGTTAGTAAATTATTATACCAAAGACTTTGTTTTGTTGTGATAAAATATATTTTATTTAAATCCTAAACAATATGATTTTTCTACTGTATATTTCTATTTAGAAAACCTTTATAGATTGATGTATATGGTATAATAAGCATGGACCCTAGACCTAACACTAGGCTGAGTTTGAATCATAGCTTCATCCTCTCAACTTGCAATGAGGATTTATTAAATATCTTGGACTCTGTGTTCAATTATGAATCTAATATTTTTTGTGTGTGGAAAATGGAGATAATATAAAGAGTCTGCCTTACAACAGGCTTTCAATAAATGGTAGTTCTTGTTTACTAAAGTTGTTCCTTTATTGTAGGACATTTTCTACATTGAAAATCAAAAGGAATATGAAAATAAAAAAGCTGCTAAGAAGAGAAGAACACAAGTGTTGGGAAAAAAGATGAAACAAGCTATTAAAAGCCTAAATTTTCTAGAAGATGATGATACATCACGAGAGACTTTTGCAAGTGACACAAATGAGGCCCTGGCCTCTCTTGATGAATCACAGGAAGGACACGGAGAAACAAAGTTGGATGCAGAGGAGGCCATTGAGGTTGATCATTCTCATGATTTGGACATCTTTTAGGACATTTTGAGAAATAAGCCTTTCTAAGATAACATTGTAATAAACCATTTCTACTGAGATTGCTTTATTTTACTTTGCACTGATAAACCCAAAAATCTGGAGAGAACTGTTGTTTTAAATAAAATTGAATATGTGGGAGATGAATGCAATAAGAACATTTAAAACTTTCTCATGTCTGACAAAAGTATATAGCAGAGGATTTAATTTCTCAGTCTATTGCATGTGCTAATCATTACTAGTTGATAATCAGTTTTGTCCAGGTCATTATAACATAGCATTCAAAAGTTTGTTTTCTTTTTCTGATTTATCTTTGCAGTGAATTATGATTGGTTTCAAACATTCCATTAAAAGATCCTAAGACCTAAATTGTTAAGCTATTACAAATGCATTCAAATTTAGTTTTTCTGTGTTCTAAGAACTCTTAAGCAGTTTTAATAATAGAGACTAAAAATAGGTTTATACTAGTGGCTCTTCCCACTTAAGTTGTTTGTGCAGAAGTAAATAAACATCAGAAGCTTTTCAAAGAAGTATCTGTGCTTAACTTTAACTTTGTTTTTGATCTCTTATTAGTTACCTTGGTCATATGTTAAATACTGAATATGATCCATACCTGCATAATTATCATGACATTTAAAAAATTCCCAGTGACAGCCTGCCTAAGACTGTTTTACCTTATGTTAAGGAAGTTAGGTATTAAAAATGTTTCATCTGCATGATGTTTAAAATTATTCATTTTTATTTAAGGAAATAAAGGTAGTTTACTTAAGATGTTCCAGGAGTTGACTACAGTTTACAAAATAGATTAAGCAAAAATATGTAGGGAGCAATTATTAGCTATTCTTTGCAGCAGTGTACTTGAAGTCTTTCAGTAGTTTCTGAAATACATGATCATTGATGTTGGAGCTAAGTAAGCAGGGAAAGAAAAGGAAATGGTAATTGGTTACATTTTTTTCATAAAGAATGCAAAAATAAAAGTGGAGTTCTGGCAGTCCTTAATGAGTTTCAAGTGATTTTATTTTTTAATTTCAAATGTTCTTTCATAAAATTGCTATAACCTAGGAAAGAAACATTTTAAATAGGTAAGTATTTAAACATTATCCCTGAGATTTTTTAACCATTTATTTATTTATTTAAAGAATTTTTTTAAATTGAAGTATAATTGATTTAAAATATTACATTAGTTTCAGGTATACAACATAGTGATTCAGTATTTTTATGCCTTGTAAAATGATCACCACAGTCCCTGAGATGATTTTATGTAAGGTGATTTTAAAGGTATAGTAGGGCTTCCCTGATGGCCCAGTGGTTGGGAGTCTGCCTGCCGATGCAGGGGACGCGGGTTCGTGCCCCGGTCCGGGGGGATCCCACATGCCCATGCCGCGGAGCAGCTGGTCCCGTGAACCATGGCCGCTGAGCCTGCGTGTCCAGAGCCTGTGCTCCACAGCAGGAGAGGCCACAACAGTGAGAGGCCCGCGTACCGCAAAAAAAAAAAAAAAAAAAGGTATAGTATATCAGGAAAGATAATCAACATTCAGAAATCTAAATGCCACTTACTCATGTAACTGCTAATTTTTCTAGTGAAAGTTACAGTTTTTGAGGGACATTAATGCCTCAGGCTACTTCATCTTCAATGGATTGCTCCTCCCTCATTCCCCCCTTCCCGGATTGTTTTCATCAATTGTTATCTCCTTAACATTTGCAAACCAGATTTCTGGATTGTAGTACATCCTAATGTTATATATAGAAACCAGTGCTTCAGTTTTTAAGGTTCTGTAAAGTTTTGTGTATTAACATTACTCTTCTCTAAACCTTTCTGACTATCCAGATCTAGAAAGTTCTCTCCAGACTGTTGCCGGATATGTATTCAGTTAATACTCTCACCAAGGCAGTGTACATTGCAGTCATTCTTCCTGCTCAGCCTAACATTTTTCCTCCTTCTGGCTAGGAGTATTAGCAGTAATAACCCTCCATGTCTCTGGCCTAGTAATTTAGGTGCTCATCCTCACTCATAACCTTTCTTTATTAAAATGAGTTTTGTTACCTAAAATACTCTGCGATATAACTCAAATCTTAGGAGATAAGATGGGTTGGATTGGTTTGGGTTTAGGCAAGTTTGATTTACACCTTGAAGTGTGTCTAAGTAATGGTGAAACAAATGGGACACATATCAACCACGTGCAGTATGTAAAGAGGAAAATCAGCTAAGGGTAAATAGTGTTCATTTGAAGTGATTATTTGTGAATAATAATTCTTTAGTCCAGTATATTTTCTAGTATCTGTCAAATTTGTAATATATCTGCAAGCATCCTTATTTTTTAAGTGTTCGTGATAAGAATGATGGTGTACTCAAGGTGTACTAAAACACCGAAAATAGCTCTAAGTGCCACACTCTTAACTTCTAAAGTAACTGTGATGGGTTGCTATGAAATTAGCAAAACATTGTTAGATCTGAGGCAGCAATGACATCATAATTAGACTAGTAGACTAGTGAAGTTCTAGATGAGAATTCCTGTCACTACTGGCAGTGATGGCTTCAGGCAAAGACACTTGTCCTATCTTACCTAAACTCACCAACAACTGTTCTAATGAGAATTCATCTAAGCCTGCTAATAAGTGAGGACTTAAGGGTTCTGGGTTTTGGGGTGGTTTCTTTGTTTGTTTTTTGTTTCTTTGTCTTCAATCTGGGAGCTACATAGATGAGGACGCTAATTCTGTGCTTCCCCTTGGCATCTATATAGAAAGCTTTATGTTCCAGAACAAAACAATGTGTGTGCAGAGAAAGCAAGTCTGACCTGAGTGTAGGGCATGTACTAAATTCAGAAGCTAAATTCGTTACTGGTTTTTGTGAGTGGCCAGTGATTCCTTTAGGTAATGAGTAGGCCTGAGGTAGGTCATGGTGTGCTGTCTTCCCCCATAAAGTCAGGCCAAAATGAACATCATGAGCAAATTGTAAAGGACAGCGTGCAGTTAGAGCTACAGATACCCAGGCCAGACTCTTGATCTTGGTGATACTCGGGGATTTAATGGCTTGGTTATCTACTAGGTGAGCCTCAAACAGTGACACAGCTCTGTGCTGCATCTGCGAGGGTCCAAACCTCACAGACACAGCTGCTTCCATTCCGTAAAATGAAGCTAAAATAATTGAATTTAGCTCACAATATATCCTTTCTTCTTGCTTTTTCCTAATCTTCAGGTGTGGTGAGATTCATTTGCCACGGTTTTCATTAAAGCATGGGATGATCCCAAGACGTTATGTAATGCCTTGGAAACAGAACATGAAATTCAGGAATGTGAATCTGAAGGTATTTTCCTATAGGTATTTATAATAAAAAACCTATACTATTTAATATATCTGTGAATAGACATATATAACTCTACAAAAGCTGCTTTGAAATTTATTTTTCATTTTTTCAGCTTTATTGAGGAATAATAGACAAATATGATTGTGTACCTTTAAAGTATACAACGTGATGCTTTGCTATACATTGTGGAGTGATTACCAAGATCAAGATAACACATTCATCACTTTACATTGTTGACTCTTTTTTTCTTGCAGTGAGAATGCTTCAGGTCTACTCTCAGCAGCTTTCAAGTATATAATACCGTATTATTAACTATAGTCACTGTGCTGAACATTAGACCGTTAGAACTTATTCTTCTTAAAACTGAAAATTTGTACCCTTTGTCTCATTTCTTCCTTCTCCCAGGCCCCGACAACCACCATTCTGTTCTGACAAAAACTATTTGATGCACCTTCACATAAACTTGCAAACAAAAGTTAAATAGCAATATCTATTCAAATAACCCAATTACAAACTTAAAATAGATAAACCAAAAGATTTCATAAATATGTGTCTACCTTTTTCTCTACATAATGGCAACTCACAGCTGTTAAGTTCATCAGAAGTAGGCGCCATTAACATTAAAGCTACCGTACAGAGCATGTATTTTTTTTTAATTGAAGTATAGTTGATTTACAGTGTGTTAATTTCTGCTGTACAGCAAAGTGATTCAGTTATACATATATATATGTATATTTTATATTCTTTTCCATTGTGGTTTATCACAGGATATTGAATATAGTTCCCTGTGCTATACGGTAGGACCGTGTTTATCAATTCTATATATAATAGTTTGTATCTGCTAACCCCAAACTCCCAATCCAACTCTCCCCCATCCACCCTCCCCCTTGACAACCACAAGTCTGTTCTTTACAGAGCGTGTATTTTTACAGTTGTACTGCACACTCAGGTTGAGAGCTATGGGAACACTTTGGCTAGATTTACAGATAAGACTCCTTGCTCACTCAATGCTCTGATTCAGTAGTCAATAGTTTCAAAACATTTTCCAAATTCAGATTGATTGACCATTCACTTGTGAAAAGGTAAGTTGTTTCTTTAAAGGAGATTATAATATTTTGTAAGAATCAGTAAGAAGAGATTTCATGTTAGGATTCCTAGGAAGAAATGTGTTTATATAACTAATTTCCAAATTTCTAAAGGATAAGCAATTAATGTTGAATAAGAATGTACTTTGTGAAGACAGAGATATTACAAAATATGAATATTATATGATATACAAAATACAAAAATATGGCTCAATTATTTTCTTATAAAATGCATACATACAGTGTAATAAATGAGGCTGCCATTTGCCTTGAGATGATTATTTTATATGTATTTTTATCTGATATTTTGAAAACAAATATGAAACTAAGGAAATCACGATTCAAATACCAGACTTAAACATCAAATTTGTATGGTTATTAAGACTTTCTAATATCTTAATATTGGGCTGTATTTCATGTAACTTAGTGGCTTATCAAGTCATTTTCAATGTCCTAAGTAGCTTTAGCATGGTGACAATATTAGTACTGACTTTATATTTTTCATTTACTAGAACTATCGGGTATAAACTTAGAGTTGAAGTCAATAATGAAGAACTGTTTTGAATGCATCAAAGCATTTCTGTTAGTCTTGCCCTTACTCTTTAGAGCTATAAGTCAGCATAATTCTTTCATTGTTATTTTACTTCTCCAATTTAGTTGACAGTGTTCCTAACAATCTAAAAAATATAATTAGCGACTGGTGTATGGAATATTCTGCCATACAGAGTAAAAGTGAAAATTAAATGAGAATTACAGTGAAGTGAATGTGCACTGAATAAATGCTAGCTATGCTTTCTTTTCATTTTACCATTTTTCCTGATGATATAGCTCTTTAACAACATAAAAACAAGAACACAGCATAGGAGAGAGGGAGCGGCACCCCAAGACCAGGCCAGACTGCTGTTCAGCAGTATCAAAGAATCAGAAATAGATGTACAACTAAGAGAATCTTAAGTAGCTGTTATCTATCCAGCAGCAGGGTGCAGCAGCAGCTGCATACTGTGTAGCTCTTTTACTTAGTAGTTGGCGAAAGTTTTTTCATTCACATAGAATGTTTTATTCAACACTCAAA
The DNA here is from genome assembly GCF_964374135.1 of Grampus griseus. Classification (NCBI taxonomy): domain Eukaryota; kingdom Metazoa; phylum Chordata; class Mammalia; order Artiodactyla; family Delphinidae; genus Grampus; species Grampus griseus. The sequence goes on from NC_139019.1 coordinate 104,105,023, forward strand.
GAATCCTTTAATAATTCCCATTTTATGTTTGAGGAAACTGAGTCTCACGGTAGGTAAATGACTTGTACAAGAACACAAAACTAGTGAAGTTAAAAGTCAGTGATCTGACTCCAAGTTTATAGTCTGCAGCCCACACCACTGGCTCTTCCTGTTGGTCGGAAGACACAAGTGAGAGAGCACTGCTTTTGAAAAAGGGATATTGCTCTGCCCACTAGACCTTCCTTCTCAACAGGAACAGTTAGAAAAACTATTGGGCAACTTCCATCTCAATCTAATAAAGTGGGTTTTTTAAAAATTAATTAATTTATTTTTCTCTGCGTTGGGTCCTCATCGTCGCACGAGGGTCCTCTCCATTTGCAGCAAGTGAATGGGGGCCACTCTTTGCTGTGGTGCGCGGGCTTCTCATTGCGGTGGCTTCTCTTGTTGCGGAGCGCGGGCCTCAGCAGTTGTGGCACGCGGGCTCTAGAGCGCAGGCTCAGTAGTTGTGGTGCACAGGGCCAGTTGCTCCGCGGCATGTGGGATCTTCCTGGACCAGGAATTGAACCCGTGTCCCCTGCATTGGCAGGCGGATTCTTAACCACTGCACCACCAGGGAAGTCCCTAATAAAGTGATTTTTGGTGTGATATAGAGCATATTTTTTTTTCTTTTAGCATGCAGAAGCATGTGGGATCCATGCTGGCCCTTTGGAAGACTCTCTGTTTTTGAATCACAGTGAAAGGCTTTGCCATGGGGAAGATCGTAAAGTTGTCTTGAAGAAAATCCCACCAGAAATAAAAATTGCAGATATGCCTCTGCATTCACCTCTTTCCAAGTACCAAAGCACTGTGATTTCCCATGGCTTCAGGAGGCGACTGATCTGATGAAAGAAGAATAAAATGATAAAGTATTTCAGTCTCTCCCTCTCTCTCTCTCCCATAATGTTTAAGTCCTTGTACATTTGTATTTTGCCTATAGGTTCAATTTGTTCAAAGGCTATAAGTCAACTGCATACTCTTTAAATTATACTAGCTTAGAAAGGAAATAGGCTGTGAGAATATCTGAGATGACGTGGGGGAACAAGGAAAACTGTCTCACTGAAATTAATTTCACACCAAGTAGTTAAGAAACAGCAGACGGATCCAGTTCTACCATCTAACCTTACCACACTCCTCTACCTTTCTCTCCTTCTTATTCCACCCTTATTATTCATTCCCTCGAAAACTCATTGTCAAGAAAGCCAAACTGAAATAGAGTTGCAGGATGTGGAATTATTTTTGCTTCTTTTCTGACTGCTCCAACACCCTTCCTTCCGCTCCACTACACCACACACACACCCCTAAGGCTATAGAGACCGGCAGCTAATCAGCATGGTTATTAGAAGTGTTAGTAGACAACTCTGTGATACATCATACAATTTTAGCTGAGACATATGTTTCCATATTGGTTCAGTGTATCCAAGTATCAATTTCCTATAGTGAAGGATTGATTCACATAACTTAAGACATAATAATCACTGTATGCAAAAATGATGCACCACTGTGGAAGACAGTATGGTGGTTTCTCAAACAATTACACTCAGAATTACCTTATGATCCAGCAATTTCACTTCTAGGCATATGCCCAGAAGAATTGAAAGCAGGGATTTGAACAGATATTTGTACACCAATGTTCATAGCAGCATTATTTATAATATCCAAATGGTGGAAACAAGTCAAATGTCCATCAACAGATGAATGGATTGTTGGGGAGGAAGAAATTTTCCTCTACCCTTCTAGGTTCTTCTGACTGGCTTAAGAATTGAATTGACATGAGACAGATTAACAGGAGAAAGTCAAACAAAAGTTAAATAACATGTATACATGGGAGAGGCCCAGGAAAACTGAGTAACTCACCCAAATGACTGAAACCCTCACTTTGTTTTTAAATTGTATTTATTTATTTATGGCTGCGTTGGGTCTTCCTTGCTGCGTGCGGGCTTTTCTCTGGTTGTGTGGTGAGCGGGGGCTACTGTTTGTTGCGGTGTGTGGGCTTCTCATTGCAATGGCTTCTCTTATTGCAGAGCAAGGGCTCTAGGAGCACGGGCTCAGTAGTTGTGACACACAGGCTCAGTAGTTGTGGAGCACGGGCTTAGTTGCTCTGCAGCACGTGGGATCTTCCTGGACCAAGGCTCGAACCTGTCTCCCCTGCATTGGCAGGCGGATTCCCAACCACTGAGCCATCAGGGAAGTCCCTGAAACCCTCACTTTAAATACCACCTTCAGCTAAAGACAGAAGAGGATTTGGGAATAGTGATTTGGGACTTCAAAGGGAGGAAGGCAATTGACATGGAGATGGAAAAGTAAACGTTTGGTAAATGTTTTCTGAGCCTGCAGAGACAGTGGGACACAGGGTGGCCTGTGATCTCTAAGAGTTTCCCCCACCACATCTAGCTCATGTTCTTTGCAGACATCTCTGGTGATAGCTCTATTCCAGTAATCGGCCCTCTATCTAAATTCCTTTAGGCACTTAGGGGGAAGGTCAAAAATTCTTCCTGAGTCTTCTGGGCCTTGATTGTTTTCAGCTTGAAATAATCCACATGACAGAGACATTTTAGGGTGGCAAATTTTGTTTCCCTACAGATAAACAAAATATGGTATATGAATGTAATGGAGTGGATTATTAGTCAGCCATAAAATGAAGTTCTGTTACATGTTCTAACATGGGGAACCTTGACAACAGGCTAAGTGAATAAATAAGACATAAAAAGACAAATATTGTGTGATTTCACTTATATGAGATACCTAGAGTAGTCAAATTCTTAGAGATAGAAAATAGAATGGTAGTTAGTTACCAAGGGCTACAGAAGAGGGGAGAATGGGGAGTTATCATTTAAAGGGTAAAGAGTTTCAGTTTGACATGAAAAGTTCTGTAGATGGATGGTTACACGACAGGGTGAATGTATTTAACGCCACTGAATTGTACACTCAAAAAGGGTAAAAATCATTAATTTTATGTCATATATATTTTACCAGAATTTCTTTTTTTAAAAAGACCATAGTGGGTCTAAGCTATGCTTCATTCAGCCAAGTGTTCATATCTGATAACAGCACCGAGGAAACTATTACAGAAAAAGATAGAGCTGTCTATCTAATAACAACTTAAAAATCAGCAAAGAAAGCATCAATAAATTATTAAGGAAGATAATTTAAGTGATACTGAACTGAAGCAGGGTCCACTTGACAATTTACTGACACTGGGTTGTGGTGAAGGAAAATACAGCATTTATTGTAGGCACCAAGCAAGGAGAATGGGCAGCTCATGCTCAAAAGAACCAAACTCCCTGATAGCTTTCAGGGAAAGGTTTTTAAAGGCAACATTCAGGGTGAGGGTTGCAGTGGGTATGACTTCCTTCTGATTGGTTGGTGGTTGTTAACAGGGTGGTGTTTCAGGAATCTTATTCACCAACCTGGTTCCAACCAGTATGGGGTCTCTATGCTTGTGGTCAGCATGTAGTCACCATCCTCAGCCTGGGTGGGAGTCTTTGTCCCTGCAGAACAACTCAAAGATATGTGTCAGATTGTTGTATATATCCCTTGAGGAGGAAGTAGGCCTCTGTTTTACTGCTGAACTATTGTTTCTTGACTGCTTTTCCTGTGTTTCTGCATTCCCTCACTTCCCTAATTAATAACTGCTTGTGCCTGCTCTTTGGAACTTTGGGAAGGCCTAGGAGACCAAAGCCTTTTTCTACAAGCAAGAAATGGGAGACACAGAGGGGCTTTTGTACCTAGGAAGGCTCTGCAGGGTCCTGCTTGGTTTCAGCTTCAGGTCTTCTCAGCTTGTCCCTCCCAGTGTGGAACCACCACCCTATGATCTGGGACAAGGAGAATTAGGGCTCCAGTATTCTCAGAGCCTCTATGCCCAAGGCAGAGCTTCCATCCCATGAATTGGGGCTGAGCAGAAAAAAAAAGGAGTCCCCCACCTTTTGGCCACACTTGCATAGAACTTAGCTTCAGAATCAGGTAGCCGGGGTCAGGATGAGAAATGCTGATATCCTGCCCTGCCTAGGAAGACAGCCCTCTACCTGGGATCTGTGGGGAGAGGAACCCTGTGCTCTTGGCTGCACCAGTCTGCAGTAGAGTTTCCACTATGGTGAGCTGGGAGGGGAGAGGGGAGAAGTGGGTCCTGGATCAAACACCTCAGGGTTCACTGAGCTTTAGGAGATTTCATTAAATAAATATTTCTTCATTTGCTGTATGCACCCAGGACCACGTCCAGAGACTTTAAATGGCTGTCCTTTTGTAATTATTACTGATTTTTTTTTGGTAGTGAGTCTGAAGAGCTCCTCACATTGTCATGCTGGAAATGAAACTCTAGCCTTTTAAAAATTGTTCTAAGGAATCCCGTAGTCCTTTAGATCCAAGTTCTCAAGAGAACATAAAGCCCAGTCCGAAGAACTAGAAGAGATACTAGAATATATCTGTCTTGGACTTCCCTGGTGCACAGTGCTTAAGAATTCGCCTGCCAATGCAGGGGACACAGGTTCGATCTCTGGTCCGGGAAGATCCCACATGCCGTGGAGCAACTAAGCCTGGGTGCCATAAGTACCGAGCTTGCGCAATAGAGCCCATGAGCCATAACTACTGAGCCTGCATGCCACAACTACTGAAATCCACGTACTAGAGCCCATGCTCTGCAACAAGAGAAGCCATCGCAATGAGAAGCCCGTGCGCCACAACGAAGAGTAGCCCCCACTCACCGCAACTAGAGAAAGCCTGCAGGCAGCAACGAAGACCCAACACAGCCAAAAATAAATAAGCAAATAAATTGAAAACAAAAACAAAACAAAAAGAATATATCTGTCTCCTCAACTGACAAGTACTAGAGCCTAAATAAAGGTATGTGAGGAAGAAAACTGTGAAATATAATTTATATAATTATGTCATTCTACCCACACTTCAGTCCAAACTTGAGAAATTGCCAGGAGGACAATTTATACGTCTAATTTAAGAAAAAAAGAAAAAAGCAGTTCTGAATTTTAAAAGCTATTTAGGATAAATTGAAGATTTTTGCTTCCTGTAATTCCCTACTTTGCCTCTAAAATAGACCTGAGCCAACTAACCCACTTCTTCTCAAGAGTAAGCATTGACAGGACTATGTTCCTGTCAAGTATTTCTCCATTATTTTCTCTTCCATTGAAAACAAAAGAAAATTTGGCTGGTGGTGGGATAATTATCAGCAAGATCTTTAAGTTAAAATTCGAGATACTTCTCTGTGTTTATACCACTCAACTAGAATTTAAAATCCAAGGTGACACCTGAGGCTCAATTTCACAGCAATGAGGAATAGGAATGCTGCAGGACATCCTGAAGAGGTTCACCTCTCTATGAAGGGGTGCCTAGAACTGCAGAAGCTCATTTGAGTAGGGTCTTTGTACATCTCTAGGAATAAACTGAAAAAAAACCCCTTCAACAAAAGAGTTGCACTGAGCAATGTACAGTGCTTGGTTCTTGCCTCATGAAAACACCTGAGTATATTGTTCTCATCCAATTGTGCTAATTGTGAGGTCTGGCCCAGTGACAGTCTCCTCACCCTATGGTATCAATTATTCTGTCCTACTTAATTTTCTCTAATTTTGTGTGACCCCTAAGTTATGTCCCAGGAAGTGATTCTCTTTCAGATTATTCCTCATCTAATGTCACTCTCTTAAATGTAAATTCTAATTTGTACCTTTGGCTTCCTCCTTTCAAAACTCCCCATTCCACTGTGGTTTAGTTTAAAACTGTAAATTTCCTTGCAAGAGAGCAGATTATGATGCTGCATCTTGGCTCAGGTGGGTTAGTCCCAGTGACTGGGAAATCTCTGGGATTTCCAGGGTCAAAAATGCCAATGGATATATTTTTCACATACTGAGAATATAGGTGATCATATTTGGCCTTTACCGATTAGCTTCCGTCAGCCTGAGGGGCCACCAAGAGCAGGTGAATAGGTGTACCCCACACAAGGGCGTCTGGCAGAGAAGGTGAGCAGCGGCTAGAATGGAGCCAGCACTACACTCCCCAAGCTGTGTGCATCTCAGTGCATAACTGGGACCCCAGCAACATGGGGACCAGTACAAAAGTCTTCACTGAAACTTCTCTGGCTTTTATGCGATTTACCAGTAAAAGCCTTGCTGTCAGAAAACATCTTTCTTCTTTTAAGAATGTGACCAAAACAGTGACCATTGCTGAAGTACCAGCAGCCAAGATGAAGTTCAATCCCTTTGTGGCTTCTGATCAAAGCAAGAACCAGAAAAGGCACATCAATGTACCTTCCCACATTCACAGGAAGATTATGTCTTCCCCCTCTTTCCAAAGAGCTGAGACAGAAGTACAGTATTCGATCCATGCGTATCCAAAAGGATGAGGAAGTTCAGATTACGCGAGGGTACTGCAAAGGGCAGCAAATTGGCAATGTAGCCCAGGCTTACGGGAAGAAGTATGTCACCTATACTGACTGAGTGCAGCGAGAGGAGGCTAATGGCACTGTCCATGTGGGCATTCACCCCAGCAAGGTGCTTGTCACTAGACTAAAACTGGACAAAGACCACAAAAAAGATCCTTGAACGTAAAGTCAAATCTCTCCAGGTAGGAAAGGAAAAGGGCAGACATAAGAAAGAAACAATTGAGAAGATGCAAGAATAAAGTAATCTATATAACTTTCATTAAAAACTGTTAAAATGAAAAAAAGGAGAATGTGGCAAAATGTGTGTGATAGAACACTAGATGAAAAGTCAAGGTGTACCCAGTGTGAATAAAAAGAATGCATATGACCAGAAAACAATGCTGGAAGCCAGTGCATCAAAATATTTACAATATTAGTTTTGGATCGTGGAGTTATAAATGATTCTTAATTACATCCTCGTATCTTTGTAAATTACAGCAAACATGTATTTTTCTCCACATGTGTGGAAAGCACTCCTCTCTGTTCTGCTGTCAGAGTTTTATATCCAACATAACTATCAACTTCTATGAAACCTATCTCTTCTATGAAACCTATCTCATATCCTATTTTCTCCTGTACCAGTTCTCTCCACCTTAACGTTTTCCAAGTTGGTTCTCTGCCTAAGACTTCTCCTTCTTGACCAGAAGAGGTCTCTGCTGCGTCACTCAAAAAAAGACAAAGCTTTCTTTCTTTTTTTTTCTTTTTTTAAAATGTTTTGTTGGTTTGCGCTTTTTTAAAAAGGTAAAAATTCTTCAGTGCCTCTGAAACTAACAAAATTTTCAAAGAGAGCATTTTATCAACGAAGGGGAGCTTAAACCCTTTGGGTACTGTCATCAGTGCCTTGCATTTTACTGAGCCACAGAGCAATTTCATCTGATATGTAAAAATTTGAAAACTAAAAAAAAGAAAACAAGGGAGAACACATTTAAACAGGAAAACATATCTTTTCTAGGGACAAATTAAAAGCCATCAGTAAAGCACTTCCGAGAGCATGGACTTCAGTTAGCCTGACCTGGCTTTGAATTCTGACTTCACTACTAACTGTGTGGCTTCAAGCAGCTCCACACACCATAATCCTCTCTCTCGGTTTGTCATCTGGAAAATGAGGCTACAGATAGCTCATTCATAGAGTTGTAAATAGTCTGTTAGGGAACAGAAAAGCGCTTAGCGTAACACTCAATAATGATGTTTAGATTCTTATTAGGCCTGTGGATAGACATATGGATTGGGTTGGGAGTTAAATTTTAGCCATACCATGGCTAACTCAGTTGCAAAGTAGCTTTTTCCCGAGAGGAAGAATATAGGAATAGCAGGAGATCCCCTCAAATGGGAAGAGGAACGCTTTTCATCAACCATCTTTGCTTCAAATATCACCACTAAGAAAAAAAACCAAAAATTCATATCTCTAATTTCTTTTAGGGGCTAGGCTAGAATTTCTGTTCCAAGCTGCATCTTTCAAATAATTGTCTCACCAGGAGCCTCACATTCATCAGATGAGCTCCTCATCTTCCCCACTCTTCTTTTCAGGCCTACTGTTTTCTCCTGACTTAACTATTTGTACAAGTTGTCTAACATTGGTAAATACCATCACCTAATAGCGTCCTATGTTCTGGGTGCTCTGGGTCTCAGAAATCACATTAGATCCCGTCTGCTCCCCTTTCCCCTTCCCCACAAAGCCATTCAATCATACCTGTTCCTTGTAGGTAGATGGTAGTATCTTTAAGAGCTGTCTCCTCTTTCATTGCCCGTGAAGAGCTACTCTCCTCCTTGAACCACATTTCTTACGGTTCTGAGATGGGGCCCCCAGATTTGCATTTTTAACAAGCTTCCAGGTGAGGCTTATGTGTGGACCACACTCTAAGTACTGTCAACATGTCTAGGAAGTGCCGCTATGCAAGAAGCATATATAGAACTTCCTTAAACATTGTAGTTTGTCCAAAGGTAATCAAAGCCACAGCCCATGTAGCTGATACAGATTAAAGAATTTGGATCACAGGTAAATGGTTTTCACCACCTATAAGCCGCTTTGGCGCTGCTGCTATTTCATCAATTCAGGCTGTTCCTTTTTATTGCTGAATATTATTTCATTGTATGAATGTACCACAATTTATTTATTTATTTATTTATTTATTTATTGGCTGCATTGGGTTTTCGTTGCTGCGCAGGGGCTTTCTCTAGTTGCGGTGAGCGGGGGTTACTCTTGGTTGAGGTGAGCGGGCTTCTCATTGCGGTGGCTTCTCTTGTTGCGGAGCACGGGCTCTAGGCACGTGGGCTTCAGTAGTTGTGGCTCACGGGCTCAGTAGTTGTGGCTCACAGGCTCTAGAGCGCAGGTTCAATAGTTGTGACACACAGGCTTAGTTGCTCCACGGCATGTGGGATCTTCCTGGACCAGGGATCGAACCTGTGTCCCCTGCGTTGGCAGGTGGATTCTTAACCACTTCACCACCAGGGAAGTCCCCACAATTTGTTTATTCATTCACTCATTGAAGCTCATTTGCCTTTTGTGTTAGAGGTCCCCAAGACCACTTCCAGTTTCAATAATTCACTAGGAGGACACGCAAGACTCAGCATGTAGTCATACTCATGGCTATGATTTATTACAACAAATGGATATGTTACCAGATCAAACTTGGATCCACTTGCTGGCCAATCTACTGACAGGCCAATCTACTGACACTGGGTTGTGGTGAAGGAAAGTGCAGCGTTTACTGCAGACCAACCAAAGAGTTCAGGCAGCTGGTGTTTAAAAGTCCCAAACTCCTTGAAGGCTTTCAGGGAAAGGTTTTTAAAGGCAGGGTGAGGGCCAGGGTCGTGGGGTGTGTGATCAGTTTGCTGACATTCTTCTGATTGTTTCATGGTGAGGCAACAGGGAGTCAACATCATCAACATTCTGGTTCCAACAAGTCTGGGGTCTACATGCTTGTGGGCAGCACACAGTTAACTTCTTCCACCTGGTGGAGGTTTCAGGCTCTGCAAAACAGCTCAAAGGACATGGCTCAGAATATTATCTATAGCCCTTGCCCTTGGTTTAATGGCTAAAATATTATTGTTTTTTCTTGCTTGACTCTTTTCCTTTCTTTCTGCATTTTCTCACTTCTCTGGTTAAATTTACTCTTTAGAATTTGGGGAAGGCCTAAGAGGCTAAAGTTTTTCTACAGACAAGAGGAAGGCAGGGGACATGTCGGGGTGGGCGGGTTCTGTTCTGGAAGGGCCCCCTAGGGTTCTTCTCCATTACAGATACAGAGCAAAATCAGCAAAGGAAAAAGGCACATGAAGTCCAAGGGACAGAGAGCACTAATTTCCAAGAGTCCTCTCTCAGTGGGAGTCGAACAGGGCAGACAGACTTAATTCCCCCAACAATGAGCTGTGACAACTCTGTTTTTAATTTGATCAGGAAACGTAACTTGTTCATCCTTTGGTCTTTCTGGAGATTTAAGAGAATACTTTGCAGATACAGCAAGGTTCATTGTCATCCAGGTATTGCAAGACAAAAGTCATGTTTGCATTACAGTTTTCTCAAGCAATCGAAGGTGCATTTTATCCTAAGTGATTATTAGAAGATCAGTCCTCGACTGATGCTACCTTCCAGAAGAGAGCTAAGCTTTAGAGAGTCAACGAAGTCACGGTGGTTTCCAGGAGGATGCAGATCTGAGCGACGGGTACGATGTGAGCCAATGAGAGCTAGAAAGGACTTTCTACACACGGGAAAAGCATAAATAGAGGAGATGAGGAAGGGAAAAGCCACTGCATTTACAGAATGGTGAGAACATCCTGGGCAGAGAAAAGTTTCCTGGTGGGAAATAAAAGAAGGTAATCTTAGGAAAAGGGATCCAGCTTATCGAGGACTTTCAATTCCCAAATTAGTGATCGAAATAGATTACTATATAGAGAGTTATGTTAATGATCATGACAGAGTTTGAGAAAAATTAATCTGGCAACACTTCAAAGGATGGATTGGAGATTAAGCGATGAATAAACTTGTTTGAAAATAAACCCAGGTGAGAAGCCCCGATTAGGATCAAAGATATGTGGATGGGGAACAGAGGGCTCCCTCGAGACAGTTTATATTGGGGTGAATGAAGCACACGAGCAAGGCTTGAGCACATGGAAATAAGGTCAGCCTATCCTGGAGAGGAGTTTAGTTGCACTTGGTAAGTTACCTTTATAAATGAGGTCAGTAAGGCACTATAGAGCCTTTTTTTTTTTTTTTTTTTGCTGAGGCTGCTTGTGGGATCTTAGTTCCCTGACCAGGGATTGAACCCCGGCCCTCGGCAGTGAAAGCACAGAGTCCTAACCACTGGACAGCCAGGGAATTACCTATTAGAGCCATTTTAACCTCCAAGAAAAGGTATAAAACACTTTCTACTAGAAAGACAGATGATAATGCAGAGGGGGAAAAAATCAATGTGTGGTATAGAAGTAGCAAGAGGTGCAGTGTTTTTTTTATCGTGAAGTATTTTAAGAAAGCCATTTAGTGCGACTAATCTGTTTTCCCTTTCAAAGGTAGTTCATTTCAGTATAGCCTAATTAGGAAGGAATAAATAAGGCACCCGAGGTCAAGATTGGACCTGCTTTGTTAACTTATAAAAATTCAAGAAAGCAGTAATATCTAAGAGCTCATACATTCATATCTGAGATCTGATACATTTGGAATGAGCTATGAGCTGATGTGGGACTGTATATATATATATTTTTTTTTGTGGTACGTGGGCCTCTCACCGTTGCGGTCTCTCCCGTTGCGGAGCACAGGCTCCAGACGCACAGGCTCAGCGGCCATGGCTCACGGGCCCAGCTGCTCCGCTGCACGTGTGATCCTCCCGGACCGGGTCACAAACCCGCGTCCCCTGCATCAGCAGGCGGACTCCCAACCACTGCGCCACCAGGGAAGCCCAGGCTGTATATTTTTAACAAAAGCTGAAATGACATTTTTAAAAAATTTTATTTTATTGAAGTATAGTTGATTTACAATGTTGTGTTAATTTCTGCTATACAGCAAAGTGATTCAGTTATACATATATACACATCCTTTTTCATATTCTTTTGCATTATGGTTTATCACAGGATATTGAATACAGTTCCCTGTGTTATACAGTAGGGCCTTGTTGTTTATCCATCCTCTATACAATAGTTTGCATCTGCTAACCCCAAGTTCCCAATCCATCCCACTCCCTCCCCGCTCCTCCTTGGCAACCACAAGTCTGTTCACTATGTCTGTGAGTCTGTTCCTGTTTTGTAAATAAGTTCATTTGTGTCATACTTTAGATTCCACGTATAAGTGATATCATATGGTATTTGTCTTTCTTTTCCTGACTGCTTAGTATGATAATCTCAAGGTCCATCCATATTGCTGAAAATGGCATTTCATTCTTTTTTATGACTAAGTAGTAAGGAATAACATTTCTAATCATGCCACCAACTCAAATTTTCTCAGTGCAAAAACAACATTAACATGCTTTGAAGATGTACAGTGTCTTGAGGAAGTGGTAGAGTAAAAGCCAGCTGCTGCCTGTGTCATGCTGCTCTGTCAGATTCACAAGCTCAGTTTCTCCCTTCCTCTCCTCCTTCACCCCATTCCCCTGGCAATGGCCTTCCTTCTGCACTTCAAACATGCTAAGTTAGTCCCCATCTCAGAACTACCTGCAGTGTTCCTCCCAAGATTTTCCCGTGGCTGCCTCCTTCTCATCGTTCAGTTTTGTTTGTTTTTTTAAATACATTTATTTATTTTTGGCTGCGTTGGGTCTTCGTTGCTGCGCGTGGGCTTCTCCCTAGTTGTGGAGAGCGGGGGCTACTCTTGGTTGCGGTGCCTGGGCTTCTCATTGCGGTGGCTTCTCTTGTTGCGGGGCACAGGCTCTAGGCGCGTGGGCTCAGTAGTTGTGGGTCGTGGGCTCAGTAGTCGTGGCTCACAGGCTCTAGAACGCAGGCTCAGTAGTTGTGGCACATGGGTTTAGCTGCTCCGCGGCATGTGGGATCTTCCCGGACCAGGGCTCGAAGCCGTGTCCCCTGCATTGGCAGGCAGATTCTTAACCACTACACCACCAGGGAAGCCCCATCATTCAGTTTTTAAACGGTATCCTCTCCTCAGGGAGGGATAGCAGATGCTGTTGGGAGCCCTGCCCATAGGCTCTTCACAGGCTGTGCATTCATCCCCCAGATGCTGTGGGTATTGGCTGCTCATGACTCAGGCCTTTGTCCTTTTATGGGGAATTGCTCTTGGCCGGCAGGAGCCTCCTCACCTGGCAGTGGTCCCGGAGATAATGGCGGTAAGTTACCTCCCCCACCCAGGGGAGGGCGGTGGACGAAGGCTAAGTGATGAAAGGATGTAGCAGCCTCCTCACCTCTGGGTGGCACAACTTCTGTGGTGCAATTCACGATTCAGGGCTTCCCATGGGATCAGGCTGAGACTAGACTCTTCCTAAAGCCATATCTTTGCTGAACTTCATCCCCTGCTGTCCCCTACTTTTTTCACCTAATAGGTTTCTCTTTAAGATCATTTAAGCAGGAATTCCTATCTTAGGTTCTGTTCACAAGAAAGACAGCTGGTGAGAGAAGTGGTCCTAGGAAGCCAACTGGATCTAGATTTGGCGTTGGATAACTCATCCACTAGATGGCAATGAGAACCCTGTCATTGGTAGTGAGTGAACTATTGTTAGTGCTTGACTTGCTGTAGGGGTGCAGTTGCTAAGATTTTCACCTGCAGAGGACTAGGACAAAATATAGGTAGAAGAAGCTGCATTAAATTGTGCAATGGCTCTGGTATTTAACATGTATCAGGAAAACAGGGGAAAGCTTGGTACACAGGAATGCTTGGACTATTTTTCCCACTTCTTGGGAGTCTGTAGTTATTTCAAAACAAAAAGTTAAAAATGAAAACCAACAAACAGCAATAATGTAAAAATAATATTATATCCTAGGTGGAATGGTAAACATTAGTACCATCATTAAGGACTTCAGGGATACACAAACAATGGTTCCCATATACCCCCATTTGATTCAATAGCTTGACCTCTTCAAAAACCAAATTAATTGTGGCAGATGACATGGACTACCTGAAACTCAACCAAATAACCCCAATTGACGCCACTTCATTGAATGTGGTACCTTTATTAGAATAGATTAACATAGACTTTGGTATGTGGTGTAAAGCCCTAACTGACATCTATATCCTTTTCTATACCCATCAGAAAGGTGAATCAGTAAAAGTTTGCATTCACAAGGAATGGATAATAGTATATACAGTCACAGCTTTGCCTTAGGGCTACTTTAACTCTCCTACTCTCTGTCATAATGTAGTCCAAAGGGATCTGGATCATGTGGACATTCCACAGAATTTTACATTGGTCAACTATATTGACAGCATGATGTTAAGTGAACCTGATAAGAAGGAAATGGCAAGTGCTCTGGGATGCTGAAGTACACTTCAGAAGGTGGAAAAAAAAATCCTAAAAAAAATAAAGGAGACTACCACATTGGCAAGGTTTCTAAGGGCACAGTGTTCTGGTACATCCTAGGACATCTCCTCTCTGGTAAAGGACAAGTCACTGCACCTTGCGACTCCTGCCACCAAGAGAAAAGCACAGAGCATGGTAGGCATTTTGGAGACAGTATTTATGACATTTGGGAACACTGCTCCAAGCTATTTAGTGGGTGATGAGGAAGTTTACCAGTTTAAGTGGGACTCAGAGTAGAAAAGGGCTCTGTAGTGGATCTAGGTTATGGTATAAGAAACACTGCCTCTTGGGCCATGTGACCCCAAAGATTCTAGGGTACTCGATGTATCTCTGGTAGATAAAGATGCTGTGTGGAATACTTGGGAAGCCCAAATATGAGAATTGCAGGGCAGATGTCTAGGGTTCTTGGGCAAGGCCTTGTTACTTGTAGGAGAGAACTATACACCATTCACAAAACAGCTTCTGACACACTATTGGGACCTGGAAGAGACTATCTGATTACGAGACATCAAATGACTACGAAACTAGAGTTGCTCGCCACAAGCTGGGTTTGGTCAGACCTACCAAGTTATAAGATTGGGTACACCAGCAACATCCATCATAAGCTGGAAACAGTATATCTGAAACTGGGCTCAAGCAGATCCCCAAAGCATAATAAAGCTGTGCAAACAAGTAGATCAGAACAGCTACTACTTTCGTTACTCTTACATAAACACTTTTCCTTCAGCTCATAGCTGTAGCCTCTTAAAGTTTTCCTAGGACCAGCTGATAGAGGAGGAAAAGTCTTCTTCTTGGTATATGAATACATGTTGAAAATAGACTACTCGTACGCTACAGCCCACTCGTGCTGAAAGACGGTGGTGGAGGAAAATTATCTCAGTGGGTAGAGTTTCAGATGGTTCTCCTGGTTATCTACTTCGTGTGGAGAGAAAACGGGCCCCCAGAAAAGTTATTCACAGATTCATGGGCACTAGCAAATGGCCTGGCTGGTCAGTCAGTGGCTGGGAAAGAGCAAGACTGGAAAATCATAGAGCAAGTGTGGAGAGAACTTGTGAGTGGATCAGTGGGAGTGAGCAAGAAGCCCTGGTTAATGTCCACCAGGGAGTGTCGGCTGCAGGTGAGGCACTAGCCAACCAAGGCACAGGAAGAGTCACCCAGCAGACGTCAGCCAGTTTCTATCCTCAGCCCCACCAGTCCTTTCACAGTTGGCTTATGAACAGAACAGGCATCGATGTGGGTTATGCATGAGTTCACCAGCATGGGCTCTTGCTCCACAAAGCTGATCTAGCTACTGCTGCTGCTGCATATCCAACCACCAGTAACGAAGAGCAATGCCGAGTCCCCCAGACAGCCCAACCTCTTGAGAAAGCCAGCTAGCTATATCAGACACCCTTCATGCTGGGAAAGAACAACAATTCATGGTGGTATTATCATACCCTGAGGACCACCTGCAACAGTCAGAGTTGTAATTTGTTCCAGTAACCCTTCTCTTATAAATACCAGAAATTGCACCAACCAGAATGTTGGAGGACCTGCGACCAGATGGAGTGACATTACCATGAAAAACAAGTGGCTCTGAGTGGTACAAAGTGTAGACTGTAGCAGATGCAGCTGGTGCCTTCCTAAATCCCCCTTACAGTCTGGTGTGCCAGTGTTGGCTGCTAATGGCTCACACCTGCGCTCTGCCCCAGGGGCTTGCATTTGGCTGAAGGGAGGTGCCTCAGTCAGAGATGACTCTTCCTTCCACAGTGTACAGAGACATCTGTCTAGCCATGACTACATTTCCCAGCTTCTCTTGCAACTAGATGGGGACATGTGAATAGTTCTCACTGAGAACTATTGAGGTGAATTCTCTCAAGGCCAAGATTGAGAAGCTTTCTCCATTTGTTCTTTCCCCTTCCTCCTCCTGCATGCAAAGGGCATGAAAACCCTGGCAAGAGGAGGCCACAAGATAAAAGGAGCCTGGGTTCCTGAGTCACCATGTGGAAGCTGCCACCAATCAGGAACACATGTATTGTTAAATGACTGTGGGTTCTTTTGTTACAGCAGCTGCATTACTCTAATATCCTCTACCTGTGAACTCTAACGGGATTCCTGACATACTATGAAGTGGGACTGGATGCTTCTGAAGGCCCCTTCTGATACAGATTCTCTGATACATTTCTTCTGAAATTTATGAATTATTGTACTTGAAGGTTATGTTGTTAAATAGTATCATTTAATTATCCTATAGTAAACATAGTAAAGTTTAAAACCACTGAGTCAGAAGAACTGGATTCCAGCTCTGGCTCCTCTACCAGCCTGTTATAGAGTCTGGAAAATATAACCTTACCTCTCTGAGCCTCAGTTTCATCAACTGTAAAATGCAAATAAAATGCAATGTGAAAGGGACAATATGACCTCTAAGGTCCTTTCTAGCTCTTGTAGTCCTTGCTTCTCTGTATAGTATTAAAATAAATCTCTTCAAAGAATGTACAGCAACAGCTCTTTATAGCCTGGGAGAAGTGGGAGCACAGCACTTTAGTGCATTATATATTGCACTAAACTTAACCTATAATAAACCCTTTAATCACAGAGTTATCTTTTATTATTGGACTTCAAAATTTGGAGGTGAGTCAAAGACACTGGGTTCTTTGCTTTTGGCTCTAGGTATAGTCAAATTGTCTCGAACAGCTCAAATACTCCATTCAATTGAGGCAGTAATTGGGGATGATTTGTATCAGAAGTAGGAAATAGGGCCAAGTGAGTCCAGTGGGAAATGGCTGTTTGACAATGCCAAGGAAACACTCCAGGGCACTGGGCCATGACCATGTCAGTGACACAGCCCACACTGACAATGAATCCAACAGTAAACCGTAAGCTGATTGAAGTTTTGTTTCCTTTATAAACAAATAGGCGTGGCTGTGTTCCAATAAAACATTGTTTACTGGTTTCGGTTATTATCATTTTTTAATTAACAAACATAAAGAAGTCATTTAGAACAGGGGTCCCCAACCCCCGGGGGGCGGACCGGTACCAGTCCGCAGCCTGTTAGGCACTGGGCTGCACACACAGCAGGAGGTGAGCGGCAGGCGAGCAAGTAAAGCTTCATCTGCCGCTCCCCATTCCTCTCCATCACTGGCATTACCGCCTGAACCATCTGCCCCCCAACCCCCATCCGTGGAAAAATTGCCTTCCACGAAACTGGTCCCTGGTGCCAAAAAGGTTGGGGACCACTGATTTATTTATTTAAATTAAAAAAAAATTTTTTTTAATTTATTTTTTTTAATTTTTAAAAAAAATTTTTAAAATTTATTTATTTTACTTCTGGCTGCGTTGGGTCTTCATTGCTGCACGTGGGCTTTCTCTAGTTGCAGAGAGCGGGGGCTACCCTTCATTGCGGTGTGCAGGCTTCTCATTGCAGTGGCTTCTCTTGTTGCAGAGCACAGGCTCTAAGCACACGGGCTTCAGTAGTTGTGGCTCGCGGGATCTAGAGAGCAGACTCAGTAGTTGTGGCACACAGGTTTAGTTACTCCATGGCATGTGGGATCTTCCCGGACCAGGGCTCAAACCCGTGTCCTCTGCATTGGCGGGTGGATTCTTAACCACTGCTCCACCAGGGAAGTCCCAGGACCACTGATTTAGAAGGCACAAAATTATTAAAGAAAAAGTTCTGGAAGCTACTACAGATAAATCTGTTTCCTTAGTAACTATCAAGTCTTCTGACATTCTGTGTCTCTGAACCACATAGTTTTGTTTTGTTTGTACTGGACGGAGCATTTAACTAATCTCCTGGTGTTTGCGTAAGGAGCCTGGGCCAACTGTAGATAAAGAAGGGATTGGAAAATATCTGGGGCTTTCTCTGACCTTTTTCTGGGCTGCCTTGCGTCTTACCCACTGTAGAATATGCTGATTTCCTCACACGTGAGGATGATGAGCAATTCTCAGAGGTTGAAAGAGCTGCTGCATTTAATCTAGGTTGTTGGATTATATCTCCCTGAATGGCCATGCACATTTTTGTCAACTTCTAGGGGTAAGATGCAGCTCCAGCAGTGATATCTGGTAAAGCACCTCAAGGGACAGAAAAGGCAGATGATCTCCTCAGCCGCTTCACCAAGCATCTGGCTCTGTTCAGCTCCGCCACAAGCCTGGCTCCCAGTGTTGGGCTGTCCTTGCACTTCTAATATTAGTGTAAAGAGGATGGCTATTTCCTTAAGCACTGAGAGCTAAGGCATTGCTGGCTTTCACTGCTGAGGATCTGTGGACAAGTCTGATGTCTCCTTACATACAAATACATCAGACCACGAGAGGACATATTGAAGGATCCATAAGGTGTCTCGGACATGCTGTGAGGACCACCCAGACTTAAAATCTGAGCACCGTCAGTCCCCACCCCGTGACTGCCTTTTACCTTCTATAGCTAATCATTTGCCAATTTATGTTTATTCAACATACACAAGGTCTTTCATTCCTTTCTAGGGCTACTCTCACTTACTTCAGGCCCTCTCACTGACACTGTAATATTAAATTCTAAACTGCATTTCCAGCCCCAATACATCTTAGACATGCTAGCGGACTAAGCATTTGAAACCCGATTCCCATCATGTTAATTTCTGCTCAATCTTTCTCAGTGGTTTCCTGTTGTATATATAATTATGGGTAACCTCAGCCCGGCATCTCTTAAAATTAAGCTCAAATTTGCATTTTCCAGCCTTTATTTCCTAGTACCTATTTCACACATCCAACTCTAACGTAACTACCCGGAAAAGCTGAAACTTTCTTACATATGCACCATTTTTCATATTATGCCTCAGTTCTCCTTTGAAACTTTCTCCATGTGAGTAGGAGCTGGTTTTGTTTTCCTTCACAACCTCCACTACTCCAAGTGCAGAGCCATTTACATAGCTAGTTTTCAGTATACTTTTGTGGAACTGAATTAGAAAATGAAGTTCTTCAGGTACAATCCAAGATCCATTCTCTCATAGTTATGTGTCAGGTATTGTTCTAGGGCTAGGGATAAAAAAACTGAACACAACAACGGGAGTAAATTTATGCACTCATGAAGCTCAAATGGGGGAAGCAGGGGTAGGAAATGAAGACATTAAACAAATAAATAAGCAACATGCTTAAAATGTCATATGAAATGTGAGCTATAGAGAAAAGTGGAGTTGGGAGGGCGATGGGAAGTACCAGAAGTGGCTGGGTTGGGGGGAGAAATTTTAAATGATGGTGATCACAGAGGGTCTTTCTGAGAAAGTGACATTTGAACAAAATACTTAAAGGGTAGGAACTCGTGGCTACTGAGGGAAAAAAGCATTCTAAAGATAGACACAAGACAGGCAGAGGCCCTGAGGCAGGAACTTTTGGTGTTCTAGTAATAGGTAGCAAGGAGAGCGGAGTGAGCCCGGAAGCGTGTGGTAGATGAGGGTGAGGGTCTCAGTGGACCGTAAGTTATTATGAAGACTTTGACTTTTACCCTAAGTCAAATGCAGAGACTTTGCTGGGCACTGAGCAGAGGAGTTCCCTGATCTAAACTGATAGGCCAGGGTAGAAGCAGGAAAACCACTTAGGAGCATCTATGATAAGCTAAGATGGTGGCTTGGACTAGGGTGGTGGTGAAGGGTTTGAAAGGAGGTCAGATTCTAGAGGTATTTTTAAAATAGAGCTGATAAGAACTGCTGATGGTTTGAATGTGGGATGTGAGAGAAAGAGAGAACCAAGGATAATTCCAACATTATCCCTGAGTAAGTAGAAGGAAGTTGGCATTATCGATATGGAATAAACTATGAAAGGAACAAATTTTAGAGTAGGATGGAGGGCAGATCAAGATTTTTCTTAGTTTATCAGTGATAATTTAAGGTAGTTCTGGTCTTCTCCAAAGTTTTAATTAGAATGTTCCTTTCTAGCACACCCTGAATTTTATCTCAAAACCTTTTTTTCCTAGTACTCTTATAACACAAATTCCAAAAACCATAGTTGACTGACAAATTAAATTACGTTTTAAAAGTTAGTATGGCAAAAACTACCAAAAGCAAAGTCTACATAAAAATGACAAACCATGAAACAATATTTGTAGCTCATATTATAATCCTAGGTTTCCTAATATATAAAGAACTCCTACAAGTATATAAGAAACAACAATAACAACCCCAAAGGAAAAATGGACAATGGATATGAACAGATCGTTCATGGAAAAAAATGCCTTTTAAGCATAAGACACTCAATGTCACTCATTTAAAGCTATAATAAGATAACTTCTTCCCTATAAGATTGATAAAGATCAAAAAGGTTAATAACTCAAGATATTGGTTAGTGTATAAGCAAATAAGCGTTCTCGTATATCAGCTTCTATGGAGGACAATTTGGCAACAGCTGTCAATTTTTTAAATGCATATACTCCGACTAAGCAATCTGACTTCTAGCTAGGCATGATAGAGGTGTAGTCACATATTTCTGAAAATACACACACACGAGGTTATGAATTACAACATGGTATGTAATTTAAAAAGATTCAACACAACTTACATATACAATAATAATAGAGTAATGGTTAAATAAACTGTGATATATCCATTGTAAACATCCATTAAAAATAATAAGGCAGCTTTGCAAAACATATTATTAAGAGATAAATGTACAATTAAAAGAAAAGAGCAGGGCTTCCCTGGTGGCGCAGTGGTTGAGAGTCCGCCTGCCGATGCAGGGGACACGGGTTCGTGCCCTGGTCTGGGAGGATCCCACGTGCTGCGGAGCGGCTGGGCCCGTGAGCCCTGGCCGCTGAGCCTGCGCGTCCGGAGCCTGTGCTCCGCGATGGAGGAGGCCGCAGCAGTGAGAGGCCCGCATGCCGCAAAAAAAAAAAAAAAAAGAAAAGAGCAAAGTGAAGAATGGTTTGTGTAGTAAGCTACCATAGGTTTTCAAAAATATGAGCGGGACAGAATGTACACACGTATGTTTATAACGGCATGGAATATCTCTGCGCGTATATATGGCAAACTGATAAATATGATTGCTCCTGGAAAGCAACTGGGGGGCTGGACAATGAAGGTGGGAAGAAAGTTACTTTTTTAACCAGCTGTTTTAGATCAAGTTTTTTGGAAACAGACATAGACAACAATGAGCAGAGAAGGTTTATTGGGGAGTGAGCTCAAGAGTTACACCGGCAAGGGAGACATTGACCCACAATGCAGTTGCAGCGGGGATCTCCGCCCGTCCTACAGTCTTGTGGTGAACTCTGGAGCCGGATGGTCCTTACTCATTGTCCCAAACCGAAGCAAGGAAACCAGGACTTTGCACCCCTGCCTCAGCCAGTCGTTGGCCTAGGGCTGCCCTCTGGGAGGGATGGAGTCTTGGGAGAGCAGCTCCCAGCAGCTTGTGCCAGTTCCCACCAATATTGCCAGCAGCAGAACCATGGGTTCCTGAGCCTTGACGACAGGATTGGGGTAACGTATATTTGAATTTCTTCCAAAATAACTAGATAGAATAGCTTGGGTGGGGCAAGCAAGGAGCCAGTACTCTACTCTGAAATTATAGGAGGCTAGCACTGCAAGTCCCCCACTGAAACTGTCTTTGGAGGCTGGCAGCACTCTTTTTATTTTTTATTTATTTATTTTTATTTTATTTATTTATTTTTTTGCGGTACGCGGGCCTCTCACTGTTGTGGCCTCTCCCGTTGCGGAGCACAGGTTCCGGACGTGCAGGCTCAGCGGCCGTGGCTCACGGGCCCAGCCGCTCCGTGGCATGTGGGATCTTCCCAGACCGGGACACAAACCCGTGTCCCCTGCATCGGCAGGTGGACTCTCAACCACTGCGCCACCAGGGAAGTCCGGCAGCACTCTTTTTAAATTGATGACTCTGACATCTGTTTGACCTCCTAATCCTCCCATCTCATCCAAGAGGGTCCTTATGTTCCTTTAGTGCACGCATCCTCCTTCAGGTGACAGCGGAGGAAAGAGAAATAAGCAAAGTAATCGTGACTTGAGAAAGTAATTTACAACTCTATTTTAAATGAAAAATGCCATATTTTATTTCCCTGTCTAATTTTAGACAGAGATTCTTAGCTACATCTAATTTGAAACCATTACATTTTAAAATAGGTTTGGCATCGGACTTCCCTGGTGGTCCAGTGGTTAAGATTCCACACTTCCCATGCAAAGGGGCACAGGTTCGATGCCTGGTCGGGGAACTAAGATCCTACATGCCCTGTGGCATGGCCAGAAAATTAAAAGTAGGTTTGGCATCCTTATCTTTTTCTTGTGCCTCTTTATTATGAAATTAAAATATTCATATATTACCTAAGTTTGTCAAAAAAAAAAAAAAAGAGATTGAAAGAGACTTAAGAGATAAAATCAGTGGAACTTATTTCAATCTTGAGGGGGATAAAAAAAGACCAGTGCAAATGAATAGTTTTGAGACAGTCAGGGCAAGTTGTACATGGACTGGATATTAGATTATACCAAGAAATTATTGACAATTGGATATAATTTTAAGAGTCTTTATTATCAATTCATGTTGAATTATTTGTGAGTGAAATAATGTCTGGGATTTGTTTTAAATACTGCAGCTAAAAAGAGGGGCAGAAAGGTGATAGGATAGATGAAAAAATATTGGTAAAACATTAGTAATTGTTGAAACCAAGCATGGGCACCTGGGGTTTAATGTGCTACACTTTTTACTTTTGTTTTATTTGACGATTTCCATAATGAAAATGACAAAAATTCATGTATCTAAATACACGTATGAACTGCGTCATCTCCCTAAACTGTATCATTTAAAAAAAGAAAACCAACACCTATAAAAATGATAATTCTCCTTTGGTTTGACGTAATTGGTGGGATCATCAGGCCTTTAATTGTTCACACGTCACTGGCTGTATTAGGCTATAACCTGACCATTCCACCATTGTAATTTCCTGCACACAAGCATTACATAGATGACAGTCTAGTCTAATGACTGTAGCTGTGAAAAACAAGACAAAAGATAGGTTAGTGTTTCCCAGTACTTGTCAGAGTGAAGCCACATCATATGCTTTTTATTCTATGGCAGAGTCCCATGTACTGACATATAAATTTGTCCCACTGAATTAATTTATTAATTAATT
The DNA here is from genome assembly GCF_964374135.1 of Grampus griseus. Taxonomy (NCBI): domain Eukaryota; kingdom Metazoa; phylum Chordata; class Mammalia; order Artiodactyla; family Delphinidae; genus Grampus; species Grampus griseus. The sequence goes on from NC_139019.1 coordinate 104,127,986, forward strand.
TGGGCAAGTTTCAGCTGCAGGAATGTGTGCCCACTCTCTACTGGTTTGTATATTCCATGAACAAAACAAAACATTGCTTGAAGCTCATTGCTAAATTATTTCTAATAATAATTATGTTCAGGTATTAAGTCCTCTGTGGTTTCTGACTTCAGGTCAGTTATACTATTAAATGGTGCTTCTCAAACTGTTTGTCTTTTGGAACCCTTTACATTCTTAAAAATTATTTTTTAATTTTATTTTAAAATTTATTTTATTTTTTAGTTTATTATTATATATATTTTTTGGCTGCATTTGGTCTTTGTTGCTGCACGTGGGCTTTTCCCTAGTTGCAGCAAGTGGGGGCTATTCTTCATTGCGGTGCAGGCTTCTCATTGCAGTGGCTTCTCTTGTTGCAGAGCTCGGGCTCTAGGCACGCGGGTTTCAGTAGTTGTGGCTCACAGGCTCAGTAGTTGTGGCTCGCAGGATCTAGAGTGCAGGCTCAGTAGTTGTGGCACATGGGCTTAGTTGCTCCGCGGCATGTGGGATCTTCCCAGACCAGGGATCGAACCTGTGTCCCCTGCATTGGCAGGCGGATTCTTAACCACTGCACCACCAGGGAAGTCCCTTAAAAATTATTGAGGACCTCAAAAGAGTTTTTGTTTATGTGGGTTTTATCTATTGATATTTACTATGTTAGACATTGGAACCAAAATGAAAAATTAATTAAATAATAATAAACTCATATGTTAACATAATGTTTTTAAGAAAAATAACTATTTTTCTTAAATATGAGATAGGGACCAAATCTGCACATCTTGTTAATGTCTTGTTTAATTGAAGGCAGCTGGAGTCTCATTACTTCTGCATTGACACTGTTACCATATCTCCTAACACGCAGCCTTCAGAAAACTCCATGGTACACTAGTGCAAAAATGAGAAGGAAAAAGTCAAAGAACGTCTTATTATTATGCAGATAGATTTGACTTCCTACATCCTCCCCAAAAGGTCTTAGGGAGCCTCAGGTGGCCCAGGATCCCACTTTGAGAATGGCTGCCAGATAATGTGTGTGTATTTGGGAAAGCTTGCCCACATGTGAAAGTGAGAGAGTGGACCCACCTGACTCAGAAGCATGGAGACGCAGCGACCTCAGGCGACTGGCCAGTACTACAACCCACAAAGTTTACAACTACCCCAGAAAGGGTTCCTCAGAAACTGATCTAAAGAGAAAAATTTTACCCTTGCCATCTTAGTCTGTTCAGGCTGCTCTAACAGAATTCCATTGATTGGGTGAGTTAGAAACAAGAGAAATTTATTTCCCACAGTTCTGGAGGCTGAGAAGACCAAGATCAAGGCACCGGCAGATTTGGTATCTGGTGAGAGCCTGCTTCCTGTTTCACGTCAGAAGTCTTTTCCCTGTGTCCTCACACTGAGAAAGGGGTAGGGAGCTCTCTGGGGTCTCTTTTATAAAGGCACTAATCTCACTCATGAGGGCTCCCCCCCAAGGCCTAATCACCTCCCCAAACCGCCCCCCCCCCCACCCGGCCAAATGCCTTCCACATTGGTTAATTCACATTTAGCACATCCATTGGGGCTGGGGGACACAAACATTCAGTCTATAGACCTTACCTAAAAAAATATTCTGCCTGAAGTTTTAAAAGGTTTTAAAAGAGAGATTTAATGTGCTCTCATGACACAGAGTCTTTTGGAAATTTAAACAATATTTAATAGTAAAGTTTTTGTTTAAGGCTCCATTTATGACTTTTTTTTTTTTTTGCGGTACGCAGGCCTCTCACTGTTGTGGCCTCTCCCGTTGTGGAGCACAGGCTCCGGACGCGCAAGCTCAGCAGCCATGGCTCGCGGGCTTAGCTGTTCCGCGGCATGTGGGATTTTCCCGGACCGGGGCACGAACCCGTGTCCCCTGCATCAGCAGGCAGACTGTCAACCACTGCGCCACCAGGGAAGTCCCCATTTATGACTTTTATTGTCATATATTTTATTTGTTCAACATCTAAAACTTTTATTTTCCCAGGTAATGCTTGGCATAGTTTGTGGTATTAGTCTTTCCAATGCATTATTTTTTCTGCACTTCTTATTATGGGGTGGTATTTGTTTCCATTCAGTAAGACATGTTTAAACAAGCAGCTTTGGTCAACATTCCACTACTAATGCATTATATTTTTAAAGTAACTTTTATTTATTTATTTCTAATTATAAAAGTAAAACATACTCATTGAAAAAAATTTAGAAAAAGAAAAAAAACAGAAAAATATAAAGTGTAAAATAAAGATCACATATAATCCCAGCTTCCAGAGACAACTACTGACAATATTTTGTGGTCTAGCCCTCCAGATTTTATTCTATACGTCACATCAATTTGTCATCACAGTACATAGGTAGATGTCTGAAAATCAGATGTAGCAAATAATTAAAATGTGGCCCATTTGCTTTAATATTTGGCGTAAATTGAACAATGATGGTGACAGACTGCAAAAATACAGGGCTTTCGTTTATACTAAAAGAGCATCTTGTGAATCTAGGCACTTAGTCCCGCTGCGGAGCACAGGCTCCGGACACGCAGGCTCAGCGGCCATGGCTCACGGGCCCAGCCGCTACCGCGGCATGTGGTATCCTCCCAGACCAGGGCACGAACCCGTGTCCCCTGCATCGGCAGGCAGACTCTCAACCACTGCGCCACCAGGGAAGCCCCTGAATCTAGGCACTTAGTGCCGGAATATATTTTTCGTAATTTACTAAGGCTAGGAAGAGTTCATTTATTGATGTTACTAATCTATCTAGATTTTGGTCTCAAGATCATATTCTTCCTTATGGACAGATAAGCCAGAGTTTAGCAATTTGTTGGCAAGACTGTACTTTTGTAAATTATGGGGCCTGATAGAACATCACATAATTTTACACAGATGCTTCAGTAAAAGAAGCATCTGATGAGACCTTCCGAATTAACCAAATATGTTCTTGTATGTCTCACTGTTGTTTCGCTTACCACGTTAATTACCCTTTTCATATATTTACTCTGAGGTGTTCATCCAGTTATTTTCTGAACAGATGGTCCCCAGAAGTTACCTCATTCAGAATAGGGTAATTAAGCATGAAAATTATGATACGAAGTATAGTCCCGTTTTCCACAGAAAATGCTACAAAATCCTGCAGACGGGGTGGATTTAAACAAAGCATCTTCAGGTGTTGTGCTTAGAACAGAGAGCGAAGAAGGCCCATACTTGGGTAAAACAGGTTACAAGAAGAATAGAAGCTGTTGTTCAGGTATTTCCAGTTAGTAAGGGAAGAACTTTCAGAGCTCACTGGCTATCCAACTCCCTGAGGTTTTTAGTGGTAAATCCCAGGTGAATATGTCAGGTTTTTCTGGGGCTTGATCTTTCTGCATGAAACTTTTGAATTACAGGACAGTTATCAAGTATTTTTTGCTTTGGTATATTAAATGTCTGGTTTTAATTCAGACATTTGGAAATTGTATGAAATCTTCAAGATGTAAAGTTTAGTCCAGTCTAGTGGATGATCTATATAGTGATGGTTAACAGGTCTAAACCCCTATCCTAAAGTATGTTTTGGAAATTTGTGGGGCTATTTTTATCCCTCACAATGATTGGAGGATGCAACACTAGCATTTAAAGAGTGGGGACCAGGAATGCTAAACCACCTGCAGTGTGGAAGTATCTCCCACAACAAAGAATTATCCTTGTTTTGCACAACTGTCCAGTGTCCCACCAGACTAAACCCACTACAAATATAAATCAATGGTAATTTGGTAGATTTTAATAATGAAGAGCTTGTTGCTGTTATTGTTGTTTTTACTTTTACAAGAAGTTACAAAAAATACCCTGTAATTTAGGGGAAGTTGGTGTGAAGAAGGAAACATGAACGGATGAAAGACATAGTCTTTGAATAATTTACCAACTCTGATCTTCCTTTCTACGTGATGCATGATTATAGTTCTAAAAAGAATTGACAGTAAATAAACTGGAAAGGGAGCTGCTAGTACTGATTGAATAATTTCCATTTTTAAAGACATTTTGAAAACTTGGTAGGCATCCCAATGTGTCACTTGTAGTAGTGTTGAAATTATGTAATGGCATGAAAAGCTGTTTAGCAAATCTGTAAATTTAAAAGTCTGATAGCCCTGGTGGGGTGTGACTATTAATACCATTTGTGGGAGTAACCAACCTCCTCATTTTCTCCACTAAGATTGTATGTTGTGTTGGCACATGATCCTTAAATTTCCTTCTCTGATCATCTACAAATATAGACCCCATTTGTTCCCCTGCTCTTTCATTTTCGACTTTTCTTTTATGGAATATCTTCTGATCCTCTTCCTTCCCTTAAATGCAGTCCTATCGATTACAAGGAGTTGCAAGGATCTGACTATTTCATGTCTTTCGGTGCTTCACCACTACTCAAAAGTACGGTCCAAGGACAAGCAGCATCAGCCTCACCTGGGAGCTTGCTGGAATTGCAGAATCTCAGGTCCTTCCAGAACTACTGAATCAGGATCTGTGTTTTTTTACAAGATCTCCAGGGCAATCGTATGCATGACTAAAGTTTGAGAAGCACTGTGAGAGTGTAGCCACGCCCGATGGTTCACTTATTGAAATAGCGAAAAATTGCATAGTATTTTGTTATAAATTATGTTATAGGCTGAATTGTGTCCCCTTAAAATTCCCCCTCAGAATGTGACTGTATTTGGAGACAGAGCCTTTACAGAGGTGATTAAGTTAGAATGAGGCCCTTAGCATGGAACTTAATTCAATCTGAATGAGATCAAAACAGTATGGTACTGGCATAAAAACAGACACATTGATCAGTGGAGCAGAAAGAAGCCCTAGAAGTAAACTCACGCATATATAGTAAATTAATTTATGACAAAGGAGCCAAGAATATACAAAGGGGAAAGGATAGTCTCTTTAATAAATAGTGTTGGGAAAACTGGACAGCTATATGCAAAAGATGAAACTGTACCCCTATCTTATACCATACACAAAAATCAACTCAAAATGGATTAAAGACTTGAACATAAGACTTGAAACTATAAAACTCCTAGAAGCAAACACGGGGGTAAGTTCCTTGACACTGGTTTATATTGCACCTTTCTCTTCTACTGGTTTAGAAAATATACATGCAATTTATTCTTCTCATTGGTAATTCCTAAAATTTAAATATATTATTTGACAAAGTAAAAAACTGATGATTTTGTTCTCTCCTTGAACAAGTCAAGAATTTCAGTGTACTTTAACTTTGAGAGCACCACTCTCACCTTTACTTCTTTTGGTTGCCTAGTATTTTAGTATGTGCCTCTTGATCTAAGAGTTACATGAGAGAATTTGTTTTCTCTATTTTTGTGTAGAAGGGCCTTTATTTTGTGATAATGTTAGTAAGTCTAGTTTTACTATATTGTGATTAGGGAATGTGGCCTGTATTATTACTGTTCAAAATTTGTTCAGGTTTTTTTGTGGACCAATGTATGGTCAATTTTCAATGGACACTTGAAAATGAAGTGTATTATCTATCTTAAGGAAACACAGTGTACCATGTTTTGTTGAATCTAGTCACAATTTCTTTCTTTTACATTTTAAAATCCCTGCATGAGATTCATCTTTCCATTTTGGCACCTTATAATTACTTTTGGCCAGATGGCATTTATAATGCAGTTCGTATTGCTGGCACTGTCATAAACTTGGTCACCGCTATTTACACCATTGACACTTCAACTGAGTTATGTTTACATTGCTGGATCTATACATGTTGGGTTTAATTACCATTGAAAATGTGGTTGAAAAGATTACAGTGTATTTTGGCATTGAAACTAAAAGTTATTGGGTACATAGAAAGGTTTGGAAAGGTATAAATTTGATATTAGTAAAGCAAATATTATTGATGGAAGTATTACTATACTTCCACATTTTCTTGCAAAAAACAACCAAAGACTATACAGAACCTTGAAACAATAAAGGACAATAACCGTGAGTAGATGAATCTGTGGGGCATTTTGTTCCTGAGGCAAACACGAGAGGAAACCTATTGCACACCAAGTAAATCAACTGAGTTTAGGAGAAATTGCCAAATCTGTCAAAATAGATGAAATAAGTTTCATAACAAGCAGAGAACAGTGAGACTTCATGCATTTTGCAGGTCATAGGCATGTGTCAAAGTTTAACTGATAGCATTTATTTTCTTGGTGCTCTATTAAAAAATGACATGTTTTACAGTTGACTGCATCTTACATTCAGTGAAATGTGATATATTGACCAGTTCTACCTTATCATGTTGCTTATGTTGTCTATATCCTCACATCATTTTAAAAATGTCTGTGATCTGCCTTGGACCAAGAGATGCAAATGAAAGTCTCCAAATATAAGTGTTATCTATTTCTCCTTGTTATATCCTGTAATTTTTGCTCTTTGAATATTGCTACCATGCTTTAATTGCATGTATATCACAACTGTTATATCATCATTATCATTTAAATCTTCTAAGTTCATATTATAAGTTGCCCTACTTGGTCTCATTTTATGGTTTTTTGGTATGAATTTCTATTGCCTGATATTAAGATCGCAAATCCTGCTTTCTTTTTATTTGCATTTGCCTAGTTTAGTTTTGCTAATCCTCTTATTTTCAACCTTGTGAATCACTTTGTTCTAGGTGTGTTTCTTTTATATACTATAAAGTTTGGATTCTTGCCTTGTGCTCTAGTCTGAAAGTCTGCATATTTCTAAAAGATAAATAAGCACATTTTAAAAAATTTGACATATTTGTCTTTTTTCTGTTTTTTTAATAAGTTTTAAATTCTTTCATGATGTAATCTGTTTTCTTTGCCTTTTTGATAATCTGATATTTGGAGAAGTTCATGGCTTTGTGGCCTTTATAATTTAAAATTGTTACTCAAGAAAATATATGCTTTTCAAATAATGCATCTGATAAAGGAATTATATCCAGAATATATTAAAGACTCTTACAAAGCAATAATAATAGACAAAAACTCAATTTTAAAATGGACAAAGTATTTGAACAGATATTTCCCCAAAGAAGATAAACACATGAAAAGATGCTCGGTATCATTAGTATTAGGGAAATGCAAATCAAATCCACAGAGATACTACTTTATATTCCCTATGTTATGGACCGAATGTTTCTACCCTACCAAAATTCATGTTTAAGATCTAACCCCCATGTGTCTAAATGTGGAAATAGAGCCTGTGGATGTGGAACCAGGGGTATGGAGGAAAGGCGGATACAAAGGGCTGACTATAAGGTACATGCAGATTTTTGACTGGGAGGGGTGGCGCTGCACCCCCTAACACCTGCATTGTTCAAAGGTCAATTGTACTATTCAGAGAAAATTAAGGAAATGGGGAAAAAAGGTAATGAATAAAGCTAGGGTAGTGGAATGGAGGTGGGGCAGGGAGGAATGCTATACAGGAAAGGGAGAACATTCATTCATTCATTGTATATCACCTAGCTCAGCTGTGAATAGTGTTTACATAGTCATTATAATGAAATTCTGATTATTTATATAAGCAATCTTACAGTATAACTCTGGAGACAAGGGGGATGAGAAATTGTGTGTGTGTGTGTGTCTGTGAGAGAGAGAGAGATACAGAGATAGATATACAGAGACAGAACTAGAAGTCATGTCAATCCCTTATCTCCCCACGGTGTGAAATCAATAGATAATGCCTAAAATTGGGAATTCAAGAAGTGATATTATAAGCACATTATTTAGAGACACAGAGGTTAACTATCAAAAGAATGAGCAAAAATAGTTAAAAAACATTACTCTGGGAAATGGGAAACAGAAGTGGGATGTTGCAGGGATGACACGTTGGGGGGGTGGGGAATAGCTGGGATTTTTAAAATAATAAACCTTATAAAAATATTTGACTCTACACTGTATACATATAACTTTTTGTAAAATAAGAATGTATGGGGACTTCCCTGGTGGCGCAGTGGTTAAGAATCTACCTGCCCGTGCAGGGGACATGGGTTCGAGCCCTGGTCTGGGAAGATCTCACATGCTGTGGAGCAACTAAGCCCGGGTGGTACAACTACTGGGCCTGCGCTCTAGAGCCTGCGAGCCACAACTACTGGAGCCCAAGTGCCACAATTACTGAAGCCTGCGCACCTAGAGCCCGTGCTCCACAACAAGAGAAGCCACCGCAATGAGAAGCCCATGCATGGTAACAAAGAGTAGCCCCTGCTCGCAGAAACTAGAGAAAGCCCGCAGTGCAGCAACGAAGACCCAACACAGCCAAAAAAAAAAAAAAAAAGAATGTACAGTCAACTGTGTTGAATGTCACCAAAAACAAACAAACACACACACACAGATTCACTAACAGGAATTAAAAAAATAGATATTAATAACACTTGCCAACATTAATTTTCCTAAGAATTGCATATGTTTTGTTATCTTTTTTCCTAAGAATTGCATATGTTTTGTTATCTTCTTTTTTATGTGCTTTCCCTCATTTTATTTCTGTATAGAACCTAGAGGAACTACCCATATAAATATTTTTAGTTCATTATGAATTACAGGTTATCCATTGCCATTCTCTCTAAAATCATTTGGTTGTAGGAAACTTCAAAGGATAAATAATGTGTAATCTCCATCCCTTCCCACCCAAGGGGCTCTCACTGCAATTCTTCACCTGTACCTTGAGGGCCCCTCCCATCAGCTAGATATGAGTCATTCTTGCTTTGGGGCAGGGGTTCCATTATTGGCACGTTAAAGTTATAAAGCCACTGGTTGAGGTGAAGACTGAAAAATTCAGATACACATTTACAGTTTCCTACCCACCTCTCCCCACCCACCCCTTCTGACCTTCTGACCAAGTTACGATTCCACTGGAGGAAAGAAGAGAAAGAGGGGAGAGACCACACAGGAAGAGGTGGATGGAGAAAGGCATCAGTGTTCAGCCTGAACAAGGAGGCCCAGTGTCAGTGGCCGGTCAGCTCCCAGAGGCCATCCAGTCTCTAGACACGTGAGGATGGTTCATTGCTCTGCTGTGTTGCCGTGTTAATTATCCTCGTCTTGTCACTCTCCTTCCCGTCTCTGACACCCAGAGCAGTCAGCATGCCACACACTGCTTGTCTGTCAGCAATGACCAGCCTCTTTCCCAACAGAGGCTTTGCCACCTCCCACCCCACGGGCTCCATGCGTTCAGCTGGCCTTTCTGTAGCCATCATTGACAGCCCTCATCTAAGCAAGACTGGACCAAATACAAGGCAGGAGCCTTCTCCAACTGAGTGGGGTGTTGGGGAAACACTCCCCATTGCATCCCTAACTGGGTTTGGGCCATCTGGAGGGGGCAGAACTTAAGGACAGGGAAGGATGGAGGGGGTCTGCATTTACTTCTCAGCTCACATTTCAAAGACCACCAGCTAACTTTGCAAACTCTACCTCCAGAGATGCCACCCAGGACCCTGCTCTCCAGGTAAGGTGGGGAGGAATGGCCAGTGCTGGATATACCCTGTCTATCTGCATGTCAGTGAGTAAAACAGTTGTCTTCTTGTAGGGTGGCTAATTTAACATCAATAGTTTTGTTCTATTATTCAGTAATTTTTAAAGAAGTTTTCAAATGAAACCCTTTGCCTTTCTCTACTTTGAGCAAAATGAAATATTTCAAGTATCAAAACACCAAAGCTGGCCCCCCAAATTCTGTAATCTTCCCTTTATGGCATTACATGTTGGATAAGGTTATGATTAGCTTGAGGCCAAATGTGATTTAAAGTACCAAAGAATGATGAAGTATGAAGTAATTTGTTTTGAACTAATAAACTAGTTTCAGCTGAATTAGTAGTAAGATTTTTTTTTTTAATGACCCAAATAGGCTTTTAAAAAACCTAGAAACTCGCATACTTGTTAGAACTTGACAAATTCCACTTCCTATGCTAGACAGATATGCAAGCACTGGCAGTTCTGAGCACCGTAATCTCAGCACTGACACTTTGCTCGTGTAACATTGATTTCTGAGGTTTTAAACACTTATCGAAGCTAAACTTAAAAGGGCAACAATTTAGTGCTTTGAAAAATCCGATAAGGTTTCTTACACATTGCTGACTCTTACTTTAATTTTAATCTTTTTCAATGCCTTAAAGACTAAAAGCTGGGGCCTTCCCTGGTGGTGCAGTGGCTAAGAATCTGCCTCCCAATGCAGGAGACACGGGTTTGAGCCCTGGTCTGGGAAGATCGTACAAGCTCTGTGAAGCAATGAAGCCCGTGTGCCACAACTACTGAGCCTGCACTCTAGAGCCCACGAGCCACAACTACTGAGCCCACGTGCCACAACTACTGAAGACTGTATGTCCAGAGCCGGTGCTCCACAACAAGAGAAGCCACCACAAAGAGAAGCCCGTGCACCACAATGAAGAGTAGCCCACGCTCTCTGCAACTAGAGAAAGCCCGTGCACAGCAACGAAGACCCAACGCAGACAAAAGTAACTAACTAACTAAATAAATAAATAAAAAATCCTAAAAGCTGAACTATAATTTCATATTTTGAGTTAGACTTTGTAATCAGAAAAGTAGCTATTTCCCTAACAGGATCTCAAGTATTAGTCTTTAAGCTTAATATAAATTTTCTACTATATTCTCCTAAGAATCTATTGTTCTCAGAACTGAAATAGTAAAGATATTTCTAAATTGAATCTAAATTGGGGATTTTCCCGGTGGTCCAGTGGGTAAGACTCCATGCTCCCAATTCAGGGGGCCTGGGTTCGATTCCTGGTTGGGGAACTAGATCCCACATGCATGCCGCAACTAAAGATCCTGCATGCTGCAACGAAGATTCCATGTGCTGCAACTAAGACCTGGTGCAGCCCAAATAAATAATAAATGAATACATAAATAAATATATTTTAAAAAATAAATTGAATCTAAATTTTATGTGAAAACCAAAAAATGGCTATAACTCTTATGCTGTTTCCACATTTGCACAGCAAGGCGTAATAATTGCTAAAACATTAGAGAAACTGCCATTCTCCTTGTCATTTTAAAAGGTACTTAATCATTCTTTTGTGAAAGGATACAACTTGTGACTGAAAACGTTAGATTGTTTTGAATCTGGAGACACAGATTTAATAATATTGGATGGACTATTTCCTCTGTTGCTGGAACTTACCCCTAAGGGCATTTGAGTCTCACAAGAGTACAGCAGCTGCCTTGAGCAAAGCAAAGCAAAAGCAGGGTTTAGCAGTAGCTCATGTGAAAATGATTTAGGGAATGCAGGCAGCATTTATATCAGTATACACCCATTTTGAGGTTTCCACCAAAAAAGCGACTATGATCTTGGTCTGCATTAAGAGAAAAGCAGTGGTGACAGTTGCTCTCTCTCTACCCCAGAAACATGACATTCAGTTCTGGATGTTGCGTCTCATAAGGAAAAGAGACAACTGCAAAGTTCTCAGAGAAATCAGGAGCACAAAGGGCCCTGACACATGTTACACAAAGAACAGTTGCACAAACAACCTTAGCGTGTTTAGCCTTGAAAAGTGATGTATCAGGCTGACTGCCTTTAAATTTTTGACAGGTATTTTGTGGGGGATGGATTAGATAAGTCTAACCCTTACTGCCTCAGGTTGTAGAACCAAAGAGTGAACATTACACGGAGACAAATTCAGGCTTAATCTTCAAGATACTATTTTATTAATGTTTCCAAACATAGAATGAGGTGCTTCAGAAAAGAGTGAATCCCAGTCTTGAGCTCTGTTGAAATAGGTTGGACAACTCCTGGCAAGAAGCTTTAAATACTGGGTGTATCGTTAATAAGCCAATCTTTAAAGTCATCTCCAAAGTCCAAAGTGTAGATTCCAGGACCTCAGCACAACAGTATAAATGCCCAGTTCTCTTCAAAATGTAACTGAGGGGGCTTCCCTGGTGGCACAGTGTTTAGGAATCCGCCTGCCAATGCAGGGGACATGGGTTTGATCCCTGGTCTGGGAAGATCCCACATCCCGTGAAGCAACGAAGCCCATGCGTCACAACTACTGAGCCTGCGCTCTAGAGCCCGAGCCACGACTACTGAGGCCTGTGCTCCTAGAGCCCATGGCCGTCAACAAGAGAAGCCATTGCAATGAGAAGCCCGTGCACCACAACAAAGAGTAGCCCCCGCTCACCACTAGAGAAAGCCCCACGCAGCAACGAAGACCCAACGCAGCCAAAAAATAAATAAATAAATAAATAAAAATGGAACTGAGATTACATGTGATGATTTGGGGGTGCAATCAATGCTTCCCACTTGCATATATCCTCAGATTATCAGCAAGGTCAATTTCTTTTTTTTTTAATTTTTATTGGAGTATAGTTGATTTACAGTGTTGTGTTAGTTTCAGGTGTACAACTGTAAGCTCAATTTCTATCCCTCGGCCCCCATGCCCCCAACCCCATTATGTTTGGGAGCCTCTCAAAGTGCTGTTACCAAAACGAGTTTGTTTTGCCTGGCGCCCAGCAAGCCAAATGCTGCGACACCAAAGTTTGAAGCAAATAGAGGGTTTATTCACAAGGCAGCCAAACAAGGAGAAGGGAAAACAAGTCTCAGATCGGCCTCTCCAAAGCCAAGGGGCTGGGGTACTTATGGGACAAAAAATACAGCAGCAGGGTGGTCTGAGGCAAAAGCAGAGGAGTATAGCAAAAGGTGATTGGGAAAAGGCGTGTAATCGTCGTTCTGAACAGGGGTAATTCATCGCCAGGTCTCTGCATGTTAAAAATGGAGGCACTTAGCACGCTTTGAGGGTGGAGTTTTGGCCCTCTGATGTCAAAAGGTCACTGAGCGGACACCTGCGCATGCTCAGTGCTAAGGGGCAGTCCTAGCCCCTTACCCAGCTCAGCTGGAACTAGACACAGCTGACTCCAAATTCCTGGACAACAACTCGGGCAAACATCTTTAGGCTATGTGCTGCTTGGAGGACACGCAAGTCTTAAAACGACCTTGATTAGTGAAGGCAGGTGAAACGGACTTGACGCAGGGTTTCAGTGCTTCTTCATTTCACGGGGCAGTCCTCCTTGCTCATGTATCCCTGCTGGGTCAAAACTCAGATGCCCGCCCTCCACTCCCCTCTTGTGAGCCTTGGAGACTTCCACATCTGAAGACAGTTGCTCTAGAAGGAGCCTCCATGCTGCTGTTGCCGTAGCCAGAGGGAAGTGGTGTCCCAGCGGAAACCTAGGTAATCAAAGAGCTCTCTACTTACATCTGTTGCCATCACATGCCATTGCTAATCGTGTCCAAAGCAACATGGCTGAAACTGTGGCTCACTAACACAGACCCTTCTCACACTCTTGGCAGTTCTGCAAGGTGTGTTTTTTTTTTTTTTTTTTTTGGTACGCGGGCCTCTCACTGTTGCGGCCTCTCCCGTTGCGGAGCAACAGACTCCGGACGCACAGGCTCAGCGGCCATGGCTCACGGGCCCAGCCGCTCCGTGGCATGTGGGATCTGCCCGGACCGGGGCACGAACCCGTGTCCCCTGCATCGGCAGGCGGACTCTCAACCACTGCGCCACCAGGGAAGCCGTCTGCAAGGTGTTTTAAAGAGCGAGGAGGGGGCTTTCCTGGTGGCGCAGTGGTTAAGAATCCGCCTGCATGTGCAGGAGACACGGGTTCAAGCCCTGGTCTGGGAAGATACCACATGACACAGAGCAACTAAGCCTGTGACCCACAACTATTGAGCCACAACTCCTGAAGCCCATGCACCTAGAGCCCGTGCTCCACAACAAGAGAAGCCACCACCAGGAGAAGCCTGCACACCACAATGAAGAGTAGCCCCAGCTCGCCGCAACTAGAGAAAGCCCATGCACAGCAACGAAGACCCAGTGCAGCCAAAAATAAGTTAATTAATTAATTTCAAACAAAACAAAAACCCCAAATGTTTCTCGAGAAGATTCGCTGTGCTGAGAATCCTAAGATTCCCAGGTACAACCTGGGAATACTTGAACAGAAGGCTCTCTGCTAAAAACTTACATTAGTAATTTAGGGAGTCATTTTCTACATTATCTAGTTATTTCCTTTTTCTTACTAACATCTTTTGGACTGTACTTCTTCCTTAGACTTATCTTTAGTATACCTGTACTCAGATATCCTTGTACCCATAACAAGACTGCTGAACTCACAGGGGAAACAAAGCTTAAGATAGATCATCTTTGAAAAGCTTTTTTGGATTTGATCCAGTACTTGAACCAGACCTCTCCTGATAGGTCCCTCCCTGTCCCAATTCCCCCTTCAAGTGTAATCTGTGTACCCTGGAATTCCCTGGCCAAATTGCCTCAAGAAGCTCATTTTCTGAGACCTGACTGACTCGGCCCCATCTTTGGTCCATTCTCCCAAGAACGGGCCACATCACTGGTGTGCTTGCTCTTAGCCCGGAGGGGTGGGCAAGCATGTGGAAAGAGCTTGGACATGAGGATGACACGTTCCCACAGGTGCATACAACCCCCTATGGCCAGAATAGAGCTGGGAGGAGGGAGGGAAAGTAGATGGGCCATGCAGGGCCCAGAGCTGGGGCTGGACTGGCTCTTCCTCTTTCTCTAAGCTGGGGAGAGGAGGAAAAGGAGGAGGAAGATGGAGAAAAGAGGAGTAGGGGCAAACGGAGAAGAAAGAGAAAGTACTTTCCTACTTAAAAGACAGGCTACTTGTTATCCATTGGGGCCAGGTCTATTGTCTATTCTCTTGTCTATTTTCTTCCCTTTACACACACAAGTCTTTGTTTTCAGCCCTGGTTATTTTCTTAGGCCAAATCCCCAGAAGTAAACTGCTGAGACAAGGGTAAGAACATTTGTTAAGCCTTTTAAGATAAAAGATATATTATCAAGTTCTCCCGCTGCAGCTCCTGTGACCTGGTATGTGGTACTCTCTCCTAGACTTGATTCAGGCCTTCTACTGGCCACTCAGCTTGCCTTGCCCGTGCCCTGTTCACAAGACTTTCGTGAGATAAAAGCTGTTCCCTGACACCTTCTCCCTAAAACAATCTAGAGACTCCTGTGGTAGATGAGCATAGAGATCACCTTGCCGTATTGCTGGCCTTAATGGGATTGTTTTCTGATGTTTTACCATTAAATAGAATGTTGACTTTTGGTTTGAGATATACACTTTTTTTTTTTTCCCTGTGGTACGCGGGCCTCTCACTGTTGTGGCCTCTCCCATTGAGGAGCACAGGCTCCGGAGGCGCAGGCTCAGCGGCCATGGCTGATGGGTCCAGCCGCTCCACAGCATGTGGGATCTTCCCGGACCGGGGCATGAACCCGTGTCCCCTGCATCGGCAGGTGGACTCTCAACCACTGTGCCACCAGGGAAGCCCGAGGTATACACTTTTTAAGTCAGGTCAAGAATATATTCATCTTGGACTAGTCAAAATTCTTGGTTTCAAAATCCCAAATAGAATCTGGGTAACTTATGGGAAGAAAATTTTGGAAGCCTATTTGACAGCCCATGGAATCTCTGGGACAGCTGAAGTTCCAAACTTGGCTCATAAGAACAAGAAAGATTAAGAATTATAAAACTGGGGGTTCTTTTGAAATTTTGGGTTTTGTTTATTTCTGGACTGAGAAATATCCAGTAATAAATTTCCAGTTTGCAAATATGAGTTCGTCTGGTCCAAGTATCCATATGATATTTGACTCTTCACTGCAACATTCCTATCAAGGGAAGATCAATTAGCCTCTGTCTAAATGCCAATAATTGTCTTGCCAAATTTTTTAGACTTCCTATAGCATTTACCCATCGTTACTAGTTTTTTTTTTTTTTTTTTTTGCAGTACGCGGACCTCTCACTGTTGTGGTTTCTCCCGTTGCGGAGCACAGGCTCCGGACGCACAGGCTCAGCGGCCATGGCTCACAGGCCCAGCCGCTCCGTGGCATGTGGGATCTTCCTGGACCGGGGCACGAACCTGTGACCCCTGCATCGGCAGGCGGACTCTCAACCACTGCGCCACCAGGGAAGCCCTCGTTACTAGTTTTATGTCTTGGGTTATCGGAACAAACCCAATGCATTCTGTTCCCTCTACCAAGAATGCTTTTTTCCCACCTTCAAAAGAAACAATAATACTGATCTTTTAAATGTAAAATAAAATTATATCTGTTCTAAAAGAAAAAAAAAAATGCTGGGAAGCCAGACTGCAGACAAAATTAGGCCCCAAGAGGAGTCAGGTTGAGACTGCCTCCTGCCACCTGTACTTCTTTGCATTACCCACTTCTGACTCAGTACCAGGTGAGGGTCTCTGGTTGACCAGGTTTGGGTTGGTGCTTGCACTGTGTCTCCCAGGGTCAGGAAAAGCAAGTGCCTGGCTTTTCTAGTGGGACCCCGTGTCCCACCAAGATTCACACAAACTCCATAACCCAGAATAGGAAGCTGATGCTGGTTAGCTAAAAATATAAATGACATGTGTCTACCACTCATCTATTCTGACTTTACTAAAAAATTTCACCAGGACTCAATACTGATTACCTTTCCAGCATTTGAAATGACCATATGATGTTTTTGCTTCAGACCTATTACTATAGTAAATATATTAATAGATTTCACTGAACTATCTTTCCAATTTTGGAATAAAGCCCACTTAGTTGTGATATTGTATTCTTTTAATATACACCTGGATTCTATTTGCTAATATTTCCTTTAGTATTTCATGGTTAATTCATAGGTGAGGTTGGTGTGCATAATCCTTTTCAGGATTTGATATTCATGTTTTGATTCCATTATAAAGTACTTTGCATGATTTCCCTCTCTATCCTCTGGAACAGTTTAAGTACTTGCAAACACTTATATATTACATACCATGTACTTCTAAGTGTGTTACATGTATTAATTAATTTAATCTCTGCAACAACCATATGAAGTAAGTACTGTTATTTCCATTTTACACAAGGAAAAATTGGGAGAGTGATTTAGTAACTTGCCCAAGGCCACAATGGTAATCAGCATCAGGATGACATGTTCATTGAAAATTAGAAAGATTTTACCTGTAAGATATATCCAGGAACGGTATTTACTTGGATAAGGAGCTCTTTTAAAATTTAAAAAATAAATTCCAAAACAGGGGGTCTCACAGTGTGGTCTTCAGACCAGCAGCATCAACGTCACTTAGAAAGAGATCTGCTGAATCAGAAACACTGGGGTGGTCCCCAGCAATCTGTGTTTTAACAAGCTCTCCAGATGTTTCTGATACATGTTAAAGCTTAAGAACCAATGAGCCAGAAATATAACCATATTAGTCAAACGTTCAGTGGAACATGGCTGAACCAAAAGGTAAGGGCAGATCTGAATTTGGAATCTTCAGGAATGTCTTTTGGTTTTGTCTATGTAAAAAGCTCTTCCTTTGCGGAACTCGTTCTCTCCCACAGCAATGCAATCGTGTGATTTTGGTGGGGCTGCTAAAACCAGGACCCTTTTCCACAGTGGGCACAGAACATTCCTGATATCCTGCTTACCTGGCTTTAGTAGGCAAAGGCATGCAACCCAAGCCAGGCCAATGAAAATCCCTCCGGGATTTTACATTTAGAGTTGGAGGGGAAAGTGCTTTGCTTTTCGCATTGTGGAGGTGGGGGCAGATGTTAACTGGGGGACATTGTCTGATAATTTGCCTGCCATGTGGAAAAAGCCCACCTGCACAGAAGAGAATAGGTCGAGAACAGTGAAAAAGCATAGTTGAGAGACCTAACAAGTTCATCCGAGATCTTGGATCTGTCATCCTGAAGCCAGCCATAACCCGAAATTACCAGTTACAGTAAACTTACCAGTAAGTTTTTTTATTTACTGGTAATACCAGAAATTACCAGTAAACTCTCTTATGCTCAGACAATTTTACATTGGGTTTCTGTCACTTGCAAGGGAAAGCATTCTGCTTAGTACACTAGAGGCAGGGAGTGTATGGAGGGTGTAAACGTATTTCATAATCACAATATTTTAATTTTCAAATCTACTAGTATTTTAGTAACACCAAAGGGCTTATCTAAATTATGCTTTTATGCTACTTCCTACCTTAAGCATTGTGTAACTAAGGTAATTTGCTTTTTGTATATTGTTCGTCCATAAACTTGCAATTTTTTTTGAACCCAAGCCATTACTGCCATCTGTCACCAGTGAGCTATGACACTTTATTTCCCTGCAGCTGGCAGCTGCTACAGAAAACATCAAGTCTAAACTGTGGACTCCTTTGGGAGTTTGTTCACTTGGAAGAAAACTGAACAGGGCAAACCTTGGCAGCTCTCTTTCCTCTGTTTGGCTTAACCAAAAAGAAACCCTAACACATAGGAAGCGCTCAATAAATATTTATTGAATACATGAAATAGAACCCGGTAGAAACGTAACAATTTAAAATGAAAAACACTGCAGCTAAATTTAGTATCCATGCATGAATTTAGGAAATTTATTCACTTCGGCAAATGTTAAGTATCAGGGGTGAGTGTAGTTACAGTAACAGAGATTGGATCATGGTGTCTTGAAGCCTTAGACAGGAACAACCAGGACACCTGCACTTCACAGCCCGGTGTCTGGGCTTGTCAGGTGGGAGGTGAACTATAAACATTCAGCGGGAGCTGCTTATCTCTGACCCAACTTCACCCTCACAGCTGTCCAAGTGGATTACTGTATTGTCTTGGCTCCTAGCCGAGGCTGGCTTAGATGTGTATTTTTGAAATCTTTATAGCTGGTGAGATTCCAGCCTGAGTGGTGCTAAGCATTTACTCCGCTGAGATATCATTCCTAATGGGATATACATTCCAGTGAAAAGGAAGCTCAGGGAGAGCTATTCATTCCCATTGGAATACTAGAAAGATTCCCTTCACAGTTGTGGTTTTCTTTGGGTTTCTGGCATTTTTGAAAATTGGCCTTGTTAACAATTAAGTCTCCTGGCAAATTCATTTGTTTTTTTCCTAAAAGCAAATTTATTTAACCTCCAAATATGAGTATCCTTTGGCTACCTGAGTCTAAAAAGTAGATGCTTTAAGAAATGAGCCCTTTGGGCTTCCCTGGTGGCGCAGTGGTTGAGAGTCCGCCTGCCGATGCAGGGGACACGGGTTCGTGCCCCGGTCTGGGAAGATCCCACATGCCGCGGAGCGGCTGGGCCCGTGAGCCATGGCCGCTGAGCCTGCGCGTCCGGAGCCTGTGCTCCACAACGGGAGAGGCCACAACAGTGAGAGGCCCGCGTACCGCAAAAAAAAAAAAGAAAAAAAAAGAGCCCTTTGAAAAAATCCGTAACTGAAACTTTTATGTATCCCAGCTGTAATTTGCTAATCCTTTCTGGGCATTCTGGACATTCATAGAAAAGAAAAGAATATGCCTCATGTTTTGAATCAATCTGTTTTTTAAAAATTTTGATGCACTGATGCTGCCACTAAATCAACACTTTAGTCTGCTTTTGATGTTTCCTTTGGGTTATTCCTTTAAATATCCTAAGGTTTTGATTCTAAATGGATTTAATTAACTGAAAGATTCCAAATATTTAAAACGTGAAACCTAGCCAATATTCTTCTAGAGTTTTCATTGGATATCATAACTGTAATGGTCCATATAGTAGACCCTCAATATTTGCAGAGTCGGTCCAATTTCTTTTTTTTTAAATACATTTATTTATCTATGGCTGTGTTGGGTCTTTGTTGCTGTGTGCGGGCTTTCTCTAGTTGCAGCGAGCGGGGGCTACTCTTTGATGCGGTGTGTGGGCTTCTCATTGGGTGGCTTCCCTTGTTGCAGAGCATGGGCTCTAGGTGCCTGGGCTTCAGTAGCTGTGGCACGTGGGTTCAGTAGTTGTGGCTCAAGGGCTCTAGAGCGCAGGCTTAGTAGTTGTGGTGCACAGGCTTAGTTGCTCCACGGCATGTAGGATCTTCCCGGACCAGGGCTCAAACCCGTGTCCCCTGCATTAGCAGGAGGATTCTTAACCATTGTGCCACCAGGGAAGTCCAAATTCTTGACTCAAGCAGATTATACAAGTGGCTATGTTTGAGAGATTTTCTGTAAATCCCACCTCAACACAACCAAATTGATACAGCTCTCTGATGACATTTATCTTTTGTTAAGATATTAAAAAATAATCCTGTAGATCTGTTTCTGCAGATTGGATTTTGTTTGATTTTGGGGAGTAGACAATTTCACCTTTCTTTAAGTAGTTGAGAAACAAACAGAATCACATTATTTATCATGGAAATATACAAGCTCTAATTTGCCAAAATAAAGTGTCTGACACATACCGGGGAGGTTTTGGCATGCCCAAAACCATATGATCATGGGTGTCTTCTGAACCATGTCACAGGCACTCCCTTTTGGGCATGGAAAGCTTTGGGAACATAAACTAAGAAAACAAAAACAACACCTCTTCTTACAGAGTATTTTACATAGATATGTACTATTACAAAATAGAAGTCAGTTCCTTTTTAAAACTTTGTCACATAATACCAAGGATGATGACAAAGTTAAAAGATTTTTAAGAAAAAAATTTTACTTCAAATACAAATATCCAATAGACGCACTTCTTTAATTATGTATACTAGCTGTCAAGTTGAGTTCAAGAGCTTTAAACCTACATAAACACTATTTTTCCAAACTTATTAGAAGTTACTGACTCAATCAGCTCTCTCAAATAATTGAATCTAATTCTTTTTTGGTTTATCAGAGCCACTTGCCTCTGCTCCATTCTACCCTATGTTTTGTGACATTGACCTCAAAACCTCTTTTAAACTTTCTTATTCTTCCTATGTGTTCTATTCTGGAACATTCCAAAGCATTCAGCCGGACCAAGCAACATTCTATTACTAGAATGTAAAGCTCTGCTTTAGGCAATTACTAAAGCCTCTGAAATTGCTCCAGAAGTTTCTCATTCCTCTGCTGTATTCGATGCGTTCCTTATTCTTACCTTCTCTGGCATCTGACTTCCCTGGCTCTGCACCTCTCCCAGTTCCTGTCTCGGGCCACTTGCTCGCTCTGATAATTCATTTTAGACACACCTTCCCGGATGGTGCTCTCTTGGAGGGACTGGGTCCATACACTGTAGCTGGGGGTGAAAAGTGCTCATCCCCAACCTGACCCTGAGACCAGCAGGACCAGAAGTTTCAACAGATCAGCCCTGCCCAGCTCTATTGGGTGCTCCGCCTTTGCTCTTAGCTGTTTCTAATGAACACTGTCAGGCTCTTTGTGAGTGAATAACTCAAACCTGACCTTTTAAAAAGTAAGATAGGGCTTCTCTGGTGGCGCAGTGGTTGAGAGTCCGCCTGCCGATGTAGGGGACACGGGTTTGTGCTCCGGTCCGGGAGCACGCGGAGTAGCTGGGCCCGTGAGCCATGGCCGCTGAGCCTGCGCGTCCGGAGCCTGTGCTCCGCAACGGGAGAGGCCCCCGGGGCCCGCGTACGGCAAAAAAAAAAAAAATCAGACTAGGTACTTTGGGCAGAAATTCCACAGATTTCTCAGTGCACTATATCAGGAAGCACATGATGTCAATTTGTTCTCTACCTAATGATTTTAACTTTTATCCCTGGATAAGAAGCTTTTTGCCAGTTTTCTCCACTGTAAGGTAACTAATTTTTCTCTTAGTAATTAAGAAGCATATTGTAGGGACCTACGTGTCTCAACCGCCAAGCCCAAGCTCGTCTTGGGCCAGGTGGGAAGCGTAAGGGTGCATAGGGGGCCGGTCCCGCAGCTCACCTGCTTCTCTGCCCCACCCAGCCTGCGCCAGCAGGTCTCAGCCTCGCCCTCCCTTCCCCCGCGGCTACGCCCTCAGGGTCCACCACCTTCCTTAGCTTTCAAGGCGCTCTGCTTCTCCACGCTGCCCCGGCCTGTGCTGTCATTTGTCCTTCTGTAAATGGTTGCATAACGGTCAGTAGACTGCTCACTTCTTGGGGGCAGGATTGAGTTTTATTTATTTTTGTGTCTTGGAATGCGTTAATTTGTTGCTTTTTTCAATGAATGGGTGTTTAGGTAGGGAGAGACCCAGGAAAAGTGATTTGCTTGGCTTTGAGTGCTCGTGTCATGTCACTGGGCTTCTAGACTTACTGAATAGTGAAATGTGAAAGCAGCTCTTTTGAAAGATAACAATAAAGATGTAAATGACTCTTGCTTTTAAATCAAACAATTTACTTCTTGTAAAGACCTAGGTGACCAGATATTCCAATCCTGGAGTTTTTTTTTTTTTTTTTTTACAAAGGCGTAGAGAGGTTAAAGGATCCCCAAGATGAAGCACAGCTGGCACTATAAACTCAAGATTCTGAGTCCAGGACTTCCTCACAGTGCTAAATTCCTTTTGGTCTTGTCCAGCCCTTTACAGACACAAAGTAGGATGGACAAATTTCATGACCCTGGAAAGATTTTAACAGCAAATTAAGGTTGCTCCACTCTTTTTTTTTTTTTTGGCCACACCGCCCCACGTGTGGGATCTTATTTCCCAGACCAAGGATCGAACCCGTGACCCCTGCAGTGGAAGTGCAGAATCTTAACCACTGGAGAGCCAGGGAAGTACCCCCCCACACTTTTTTTTTTAAATTGGGGTAAAATTCACGTAACATAAACTTAATTATTAACGATTTTAAAGTGTACAGTTCAGTGGCATTTGCTGTATTAGGTTTTTGTTTCTTGTTTTCTTACTTAAAAAATATCACATGTGAGATCCCATTAGACCTGGTCCCACTTAAACTTCAGATAGTTATTTTCAGAGGCAGATTAGTGAAAGCTTGTGTAGAGAAGGAATGAAGTCAGTACTCCTGCTGCCCCCCTCCTCTCACACAAACTACAGGGCGGGAGAGACGCTGAGTTAAACCCTTCAGTAGACACTTGCCAAAGACAATAAATGTCATTCCTACGAGCGCACTGTTTTATTATGAAGGGTTTGGGTTTTGTTTTTTTGTTTTTGTTTTTTGTCTTTTTATTCTCCCTGTTATGCCTTAGGTGCAAAAAGAACAGAGGGAAAAATCCTAGCAGCTTTGATGACAGTTTTGGTTTGACTCATCATCCAACAGACGAGAGTGGGGTGGTGACTATTTATGAAGCTCTGTGGAGGTGGGAGTGGTCTGACTCTCATCCAGTCACTGCAGTTCCAGTGGGTTCCACCTCTCACCTGAGGCTTTCCTCGAAATCTCCAGCCCCACCACCCCTTCTCTGGGGACTACCCATCTGGTTCCAAGTGCAGAGCTCTGAGTTTTTGAGTGGTCTTTTTATATACCTTGTTCAGGTGCTGCAGTTTGACTGAAGACTCTATTTTTGAAATCTCTTTGTATTTGCCAAACTTACTACTTTTCCTTTTTTTTTTTTTTTTTTTTTTTTTGCGGTACGCAGGCCTCTCACTGTTGTGGCCTCTCCCGTTGCGGAGCACAGGCTCCGGACACGCAGGCTCAGTGGCCATGGCTCACGGGCCCAGCCGCTCCGCGGCATGTGGGATCTTCCCGGACTGGGGCACGAACCCGTGTCCCCTGCATCGGCAGGCGGACTCTCAACCACTGCGCCACCAGGGAAGCCCTACTTTTCCTTTTTAAAAAAATTTTATTTATTTTTGGCTGCGTTGGGTCTTCGTTGCTGCACGCGGGCTTTCTCTAGTTGCCGCGAGCGGGGGCTACTCTTTGTTGCAGTGTGCGGGCTTCTCATTGCAGTGACTTCTTTCGTTGCGGAGCACAAGATCTAGGCGTGCGGGCTTCAGTAGTTGCGGCACGCAGGCTCGGTAGTTATGGTTTGTGGGCTCTAGAGCACAGGCTCAGTAGTTGTGACGCATGGGCTTAGTTGCTCTGAGCATGTGGGATCTTCGCGGACCAGGGATCGAACCCATGTCCCCTGCATTGGCAGGTGGATTCTTAACCACTGCACCACCAGGGAAGTCCTAGGTTTTCTTTAATTTGATAAATATGTGTTGCGATATGTCTTAAGTTCTTTCCCTGGGCATGAAATTTGTCTGTATTGCATGGAATCTAAAGTATAAGTTCACATGGTTCTTACTCCTTTTGAGAACTAAATTCTAATAGGAAAGATGAATAAGATATGTTCATTTGACAAATATTTATTGAGCTTCCTTCCTAATAGCCCACATGATGGCAGGTGCCAGGGATGCAAAGATGAATTGAATGGCACTCAAGGACTCATTCACAGAGTGATGAGAATTGGCAGTTTGGGCTGACAATAAGTTCACTCCTGAACTTAACCAGGGGACCCCTAGGACATGTTTGAATTTCTCATTTAGACCAGGGAAGGTGTAGTCTTATAAGACATCTTCACAAAAAGGTAGGCCTAAGAATTATTTTAGTATCTTCTCTTATAAACAATTACTTGAGTGATAAAGAACCTTAATGAACTGGTGGGAGGGGTCAGGGTCAATAAAAGGATGTTCTAGTTAGGGACAGATTAGAACTCTAACTCAAATCACCATGTCTAATCTTACCCAACACTGCCCCCAGGGCTTCCCTGGTGGCGCAGTGGTTGAGAGTCCGCCTGCCGATGCAGGGAACACAGGTTTGTGCCCCGGTCCGGGAAGATCCCACATGCCGCGGAGCGGCTGGGCCCGTGAGCCATGGCCGCTGAGCCTGCGCATCCGGAGCCTGTGCTCTGCACCGGGAGAGGCCACAACAGTGAGAGGCCCGCGTACCACAAAAAAAAACAAAACACTGCCCCCAGTTTTAGGCCATTTATTTTTGGGCAAAAAAGGAGATCAGATAAATTCTATGAGGCCTACTTGTGCCCTCAATGGAGATTTTTCAGGTATAGAAAGATAGTGCTGCTTCCAGAAGAAAGGGGTGGGCCTGGGAGGAGCAGAACCGTGCAATTAGTTTTCATGAGAGAGATCCTGAAGAAGAACCCAGAGCTGCTTGCTCTGATTTTAGTTTAACTGGAAACACACCCTGAATGTTAGACAAAACCAAAATGGTTCTTTCATCTGACCTTGAGAAGAATTAAAGACTCTGGGTTTAATTACACTGCCCACACCCACACTAAACAATATGCACCTATTAATTCTCCCAGAGTTAACTGGGCCTATGAAACAATATAATCCAACCCAGTGAATGTGGCAGAACAGGATACTATGTATTTTGTGGCTGCAACTGTAGTCTGCATGTGTTGGTAAGAGTTCTGCTCTATTTCCTGCTTTTTAAAATTTTTTTGAAACGTCACTGCCATGTAATGACTTAAGATTTTTAAATCCTGAGTAGGCGAGCAAGGACATTTATATCTGGTGCTTAAGCCAAAACAAAGACCCTCCTTTGGTTATAGGAAATTGAATAGCTTTTAGTGATAGTCCACAAATAGTCTTCTGTGTAATGCTGGGGTTCTGAAAGGAAGTCTAACAGACCTTTTTATTTTTTTAAAGTTAGTGTTCAAGTTAACAAGCCCCACATTTCCCCACAAATTCCTTAAATCATTTTCTCTCATACTGTTTTAACCTACTTCAAATAATTTGGGGTTTTCAGAAAGGACAGTGTCAGGTAGTGTCAGTGTCAGATGGAAGATGAGTCTATGATCTTCATTCTACCATAAACCATAAATTCCAGGTTAGCACTGAAATAATGTCATATTACGTATGTGTGTTGTGTTGTGTTAAATTGAATTTCCTCTGTTTACAAGTGAGCAAAAACAAAGAGAACTTGAGCAAAAAAGTCCTGAAGGGTGGAGGCCCTTGTGGGAGAATACTCGAGCATGGCCTTGAATGCAGGGAAGAGTGGGTAGCAGCATAACCAGGGCATCTCTGGGGACCTCGGTGAACCCAGACACAGTGAGAGACTTTCTCCTTAGAGGGCTTGCTGCTTCAAACACTTCTTGGTCAAAATGTACTTCCTGGAGAACAGAAGCTGATTGTCCCTCTTTGCTCAGGGTTCTGCTCTGGACTGGTCAACTATTCTCGTAGGACAGAACCACACAGCAGAAACAAGACTTAGGATAACCCACTCATCTGGAGACAGTGGGAAGTTCTTTTTTTTTTTAATTGTTTATTTTATTTACTTTGGCTGCGTTGGGTCTTCATTGCTTTGCGTGGGCCTCCTCTAGTTGCAGCGAGTGGGGGCTACTCTTTGTTGCAGTGCACGGGTTTCTCTTTCCGGTGGCTTCTCTTGTTGCAGAGCACAGGCTCTAGGCATGCAGGCTTCAGTAGTTGTGGTGCACGGGCTTCAGTAGTTGTGGTGCATGGGCTTCAGTAGTTGTGGCTCACGGGCTCTAGAGCGCAGGCTCAGTAGTTGTGGCGCACGGGCTTAGTTGTCCCATGGCATGTGGGATCTTCCCGGACCAGGGCTCGAACCCATGTCCCCTGCATTGGCAGGCGGATTCTTAACCACTGTGCCACCAGGGAAGCCCAAGTGGGAAGTTCTTAAGGAGAATGGTGGTGAGGGAGGCAGGGACGGGGGGTAGGGAGGGGTGGGGAGCAGTCCACTGCTCCCCACACATGGAGTTTAATACAATAACCATGTATTACAATTAAAAGCAAGCTTTGTTTATTTTCCATAGCAGAGGGATGAACACATTAAATGATCTGTTCTTTCCTAATACTCTATTTTCAAGACTTTACAAAATTAAGGCTTAGTGCAGTGATGTGAGTCAGAGGCGTGACCCATGAAAAATAGAGGATGAGTCTGGCATCTTGATATGCAGTGGAAGATATGTGAGAGGTAAACAGCTTGCAGTTATTACTATAAATGTACAATCAAAAACAGATCTCTTATTTAATTAGCTTTTTAAAAAAAATTGTATTATTATTTGGCTGCTTCGGGTCTTAGTTGCGGCACGTGGGATCTTCGCTGTGGCATGCGGGGGGCGGGGATCTTTCACTGCGCCACGTGGGTTCTTCATTGCGGCACGTGGGCTTCTCTAACTGCGGCATGGGCTTCTCTCTAGTTGTGGTGCAGGGGTTCTAGAGTGCATGGGCTCAGTAGTTGTGGTGCACGAGCTTAGTTGCCCCGTGGCATGTGGGATCTTCCCCGACCAGGGATGGAACCTGCGTCCCCTGCATTGGAAGGCAGATTCTTAACCACTGGACCACCAGGGAAGTCCCTAATTAGCTTTTAAAATAGAATTAAAAAAATTTTTTAAAGGTCTAAAATGTATCATTATTGTTCTATGCCACAGATGTTAATTGGCTTCTATTCTTGAATATGTATATATATATATAGACATATGTACATATATTTTAACATCACTGTCCTTCATCACACCCAAAAATTATGCTATGGGCTTCCCTGGTGGTGCAGAGGTTAAGAATCCACCTGCCAGTTCAGGGGATATGGGTTCGGGCCCTGGTCGGGGAAGATCCCACATGCCGCGGAGCAACTAAGCCCATGCGCCACAACTACTGAGCCTGCTCTCTAGAGTCTGTGAGCCACAACTACTGAGCCCACGTGCCACAACTACTGAGCCTGCTCTCTAGAGTCTGTGAGCCACAACTACTGAGCCCACGTGCCACAACTACTGAAGCCCACGAACCTAGAACCCACGCTCCGCAACAAGAGAAGCCACGGCAATGAGAAGCCCACTCACCGCAAGGAGGAGTAGTCCCTGCTCGCCGCAACTAGAGAAAGCCTGTGCGCAGCAATGAAGACCCAACATAGGCAAAAATAAATAAATTAAAAAAATAAATTTATAAAAAAAACACAAAAATTATGCTATTACAGTCTTTTTAAATATACAGATGGAAAACCATAATTAACAATGCCTATTTTATGTACATGTAAATGTAGCTGTTGGAGTCACTAGTTTGGTAGCCTGTGCTTGTTTAAAGGCTCATTTTTTTTTTTGTCTCACACAAATGTCCTAAGTCGGTTTCCCATAGCTATATGATACATTGGACATGATACACCTAACGCAAGTCCTGAGGTGAAAAGACTGTCAAAATGTTTTTCTGGAAATCCAGAGAACAGCTCAGCATGCCTGCAATGACCCCAGATTTGAACACTTCATTACTAGGAACGGGGTTGTGTCAGCCCCGGTCCATCCCCAGTTCCTGGTGCCATTAGAAATTGTGAAGGAGGCCAAGAATGCAAATATAACTTCCTGCTTGGTTAATAAGTTGTCTTCATTTCTAGAGACACATATAAGAAAATGTTTCTCCCTCTCCCAGAACTTAATATACATGGGAGTCCTGGAAATCCTCACTCCAGACGGCAACAAAGACTATATTTCACATAAATAAATGAAGATGTCGTTTCTTGAACTATTTATCTCATCATTGCATTCGCTGGGATTTTTTTTTTTATAGTTCTCTAGAAAAATTAACTTTGGGGTTTTTTCCTTTTTCTTCCATTATTTAGTAATAGAAAAGGTACCTATTTTATTCCCTCTGTCAACCTCAAACCACAGATGGTGAAAACACATTAGTCACGCAATTTACACCTCTGAAGGAAAACAAAACACCAAATAGAAAAAAGAAAAATCTATCAAAGCAAATTCAATGATTCTTAGATCATCAGATTTTTCCAAACAAAGTTGACATGTTTGTACCTCAACCGCCAGACTGAAATCCCAGTAATCTGGGGTAACAAAGCAAAAGAAACTGACCCATGCTCTCATTGGAATCTGCAGTGTTCACGGGAAAGCTCAGTCTTGGAGTCTTTAGCTCCTACATATAGCTCCCAGGTTCCCCAGGGAAGCAAGGTTAATTTCTCCCGCAGGCCTTATTTCTGCCCTTTGTTCTTGCAGTATTTTCCAGGAGGGCCTACAAAGAAACTGGGGTTTTCAGTCAAGCAGGCCTGGATTCCAATTGCCCCTCACACCCCCTGATGTGAGGCTCTGACTGTCCTGTCTTTAATATTTGCTTCTTCCTTAAACTGGAAATAGCAATATTTGGTCCAGGACTGTGGCAGGATGGTAAGCAATAGTGTCAGTGGCACCGGGAAGGAATGCTGGAAGTGACGGTGGCTGCTAGTGGTAACCCTGGGTTCTTCCTGTAGACACCTTCACACCTGGGGGGTGCGGGTACAGTAAGTGCCACCCTGAGAAATTTAACACTTGTTCCTCATTCCATAGACTCCTGAGACTTAACTTTTAAGAAGATAGTGGGAGATGGGGAGGAAAGGCCTCCTGCTCTGGCATTTCTTCATTAGTGTTGTGCCACAGAGAAATGCTTTGAAAGGGGTTACAGGCAAATAGATCAATACCAGAAGTATTGATGCTTCTGCCCTGAGGGAGGCTGCATGGATGAGGCTGCAAGAGTCCAGGGACCCGTTTTCTTCCAAGGAGCAGCGTCATTGTTTCACCCCAGTGTGCTGTACAAATACTCACATTTTCATGCCAAGTGCTGGTGGCATTGTAGGCCTCTAGGAAACCTTACGTACAGCTTCTAGATGAGCGTAGGCAGTCTAGAGAGCAGTAGAGGGTACGTCATTGTGATGAATGTCTAGGTACCCTATGACCCGTCAGTTCCCTCTCAAGGGGCACGTACGAGAATATTTACCATGATCAGGTGTTTAGAGACAGGGAGCCGTGCAATCAAGGTGTGTGTCTCTGGGGATGGGTGCTAATGTAGGAGATGTCCTCCAAGAAGTCCTGAGTAACAGACTAGATGCGCACACAGTAACACTGTGGGTCTCCAAAGCTGTGCTGAGGAAATGAAGAGAGAAACAGAATGAGATCTGCATCCTGACATCACTTACATAAATTAAAAATGCAGGAGTACAAAATAACCCTACATTTACAGTAAAACAGAAAACAAAATAATATACATTAAACATGTCACAATGGTTGCCTATGGGAACTGGAAATAGGAGTGGGGAGTGGAGATAAAAAGGGATAGAGGGATGGATGGATGGACGGATGAATGAATGAATGAATGAATAAATAAATACGCTCCCTGTGCTGAGGGATTGGGGATATGGTTGACTCAGCCTTTTGCTTCTGTATTCCTAAATAAAAAATTATTTTTATTGGTGCGACTTTTAAAGGATTGAGAAGCAGCTGTTCTAGGTAATGCAAACATTTCCTTGGAAGCCACCAAAAGTAGCAATTAATAGCAATTCAACAAAAGTTAAATGTCAAACCAGGAGAGAAAACAATGTGCATACAAGGTGTTTTTCCCATAATATTTAATTATAGAAGAATAATTTGTAAAGAGAGGCCATTACTTTGTTTTTTTTTTTTGCTGTACGCAGGCCTCTCACTGTTGTGGCCTCTCCTGTTGCGGAGCACAGGCTCCGGACACGCAGGCTCAGCGCCCATGGCTCACGGGCCCAGCCGCTCCATGTGGCATGTGGGATCTTCCCGGATCGGGGCACGAACCTGTGTCCCCTGCATTGGCAGGCAGACTCTCAACCACTGTGCCACCAGGGAAGCCCCGAGAGGCCATTACTTTGAATGAAGATGTTAAAACCACTAGCTACATTACATAAGTAATTATTTAAAAATGCCGCCTTTGATATTGAAAGATCATCAGGTGATCTAGGAAGTCTAAACTTGTAGAATGGTAGGGAGCAGTAGGGATAGTATTTTCTCTTAATACAATTTTGCTGGTCTCCCCGCTGCCAGCGATGAGAGT
The DNA here is from genome assembly GCF_964374135.1 of Grampus griseus. Lineage (NCBI taxonomy): Eukaryota > Metazoa > Chordata > Mammalia > Artiodactyla > Delphinidae > Grampus > Grampus griseus. Next base: position 104,158,381 of record NC_139019.1, read on the forward strand.
CATGTTACACTTCTGATCTCCATTCCCTACGCCCTGCCTGGTCAAAAATATCTGAGAGATGTGTCTGCAATCATCCCTTTGAAATTAATTTGGTTTTTCTCAGCAGCATCCCTCCTGCTGGGCCCTAGGAAAGGAGAGAATGCTATTCTGGCTGAACCTTGAGTGATCAGTAGGATTGGGAAGTCTGCTGATAAGTGGAAAGGACATTCCAGGTGTAGGGAACAGCATGAGTGATGGCACAGACATAGGAACGTCCAGGGCAGATACAGGGACGGGTCTGGAAAACTACTCAGCAGTTGCGATGTTTGGCAGGCCTGGGCTCCCGCCGCAGCTCAGACCCTTCCAGCTGCGGTTGATCCAGTCCTGGGAGCTTTCAAGTGGGCTGTGTTACATTTTGTGGGCCTGGAGCCAGCAGCTTCTCCTTTAAACCTCACAGATTTAAAAAAAAAAAAAAAAGCAGCCAATTACTGCCAAGTGTGGTTTTCATTTTCTCTTGAATATTCTCAACTTCCCTCCAGCAGTGCTGCCAGTTTCTAGGTGAGCTGTCCATCTCTGCTAGATTCTTGTGATTCGTTACATTTTATTTCTTTTCAATGATAAACCCCTGACGTATTCCAAATCTTGAGATGTTTGTGTTACTATTGTCCCAGATATATCCCTCTAACGTGCTGTGAAAGGGAAGTGACTGGTTATCCATTAGACAGGAGGAACAATTTCTCAGTTCCCAAAAAACCTTTTGTTCAAAAAACCAGTGTTCAGTACCAAGTGTCAAATGTTTAAAAGTGAAGATCCCTAAACACTTAGAATAATTTTTTAACTGCTTTTTTTGAGATATAATTCACATATGATAAAATTCACCCATTTAAAGTGTACAATTCAATGGTTTTTGGTATATTACATTATTAATATTTTAAAATTGTGTTAAAGTAAATCTAAAGAAATTTGCCACATTCACCATTTTTTTTTTTTTTTTTTTGCCGTACGCGGGCCTCTCACCGTTGTCGCCTCTCCCGTTGCGGAGCACAGGCTCCGGACGCACAGGCTCAGCGGCCTTGGCTCACGGGCCCAGCCGCTGCGCAGCATGTGGGATCCTCCCGGACCGGGGCACGAACCCGTGTCCCCTGCTTCGGCAGGCGGACTCTCAACCACTGCGCCACCAGGGAAGCCCCACATTCACCATTTTAAGTGTACAATTCAGTGCCGTTAATTACATTCATGATGTTGTATAATCATAACCACAGTCTATTCCAAACTTTTTCATCACCCTAAACAAAACTGCTCACAATATTGCAATGGTATAATTAGGTCTAGACTGAAAGAGTTTTGTTTATAAAAGAGGGTGTTTAATATCATCATCCTCTGCCATGGTTCCCCACCCCAGGTGTTCTTACAACCCCCTGCTTCCTGTTGGTACCTGAGCTGGGAGCACCAGCCTCATGGTGAATCCCATCAACACCTGCAGGCTCCTTTCCAAGCCCAAAGGCTGGGCAGCTGGAGTTTCTTTCTCTCCTGGAGATCTCAGAGGCAGAAGAAATGGCACCAGGCATGTGCGCCAGATGCTTTCAAATAGAAGCCCTGCATTTTGCATGAGTTTATTCAACCACTCCCTTTTAACTCCACTCCCCACTCCTATTTCCAACTCCCATAGGCAACCATTTTCATGTGTTTAACGTACATTATTTTGTTTTATGTTTTCGTAAAACGTGTACAGTTTTGTACTCCTGCATTTTTAACCTGTGTAAGTTATCTAGGCCTGGACCTAGATAAAGGGGTAAGGCTTCCCATCTTTGTTTCTAGACTATCACTGAAACCAGCCTTTCCCCATATATCCTGGACACACACTCCTGACTTACAATAAGGGAAAATATGCACATATCCCATCACTAATGAGCTTACCTTCAACTCTTTTATGAGTCATATATAGCGTCTGTGAGAAATTGTTATCCATTCCCTGGTTCCTCTCTTTTAAATTCTATGTCAGTATTCCAGAGGCTCTGTGTGCCTTAAGGTTCTTGACTATAAGCAACAGAAGCTAATTCTGACTTAAGCAGAAAAGGAAAGTACTGAAAACATACTGTGTAACTCACAGAATGGTGGGAAGGCTAGAGGTCCTAGGTCAAAGGAGGCTTCATATCAGGGGCCCAGAACTTGTCTGGGAAGGTCGTTAGTGTTCCAAGTAAAAGTAGGTTCTGTAGCTGCTATCCACAAACCCTGCAGGTAGGACGGTACTCTGTCCCCAGTGCCTTTGGGAAATTGAAGGTCGATACCAGAATGGATTCGCCAGTCTTGCATTGCTTTGGGTCAGATTCTGGACCTGCTGCATCTGATTGGCTAAACCTAGGCCTGAAAAAGAAACGGCTGGCTGGCTGGCTTTTTTAACATCTAGAGTGGGAGGCAGACCACAGTGTCTCTTGCTAAGACTCAAATGGTAAGGAATTCCCCAAACATAGGAAGACAGTTCAGAGTGAGCAACCAAAAAAGTTACAGATGTCCTCTACAGGTAGGAAGCATCTGGTGTTCTGTACAGATCTGAGTCACAGCTTAATTTTATCTGTGTTTGAAAAATCCTCTAAACTGGTTTGTTGGCCTCCCTTTCTGTTCTTAAAAAGATACACTTGGGCAATTTATTTTAGCAAGTTCTTTTAGAAATGTAAAAATTCTGACATCAAAACCTCACAGTATTTTTGTCTTTTTCAAGTTTACATTATTGTGTTGAAATATAACTATGGAGCAAGTCTTTTTATAGTAAACTTAACTATAGCTTACCTTCAAGATTCTAATCAGGTTCTTATTCTGACCCAATATTTACAGTTTCGTAATTTTCAGAGTTTGTTTTCTGTTGTCTTTCTTCTTTTAAACTGGAACCGTTAGATTTTCTTTAAAAAAAAAAAAAAGTACATAGCTTGTATTACTACAAGGTAGAAAAAGAGAAAAAATAAGGCAGAACAAGAGTGAAGTACAGGAAAAAAATAGTTATTTTTGTAACCAAATCCAAGGTTAACAAGGATTTTTGTTAGTGAAACATTAGTTTATCCAGATTGCATTATTTCTCAGGTAAACAGAATCATATTTCTTGTGTGTTAATAGCTAGTCTGTGTTTGTTTACTAGTTCAAAGACTATTTATTCTTTAAAGTCTCAAAATCTTAGTCTGCTTCATTGATGTCCTATTTACCTGATATCTTTTTAATGAGTAACGACGTTTGAGCTGTCCCTGCCGTTTCACATTGAATGTACCCTCGCATCATTTCCTGTGGCTTTATGGTGAAAGATACTATATTTACTTTGTGATTTCGTATTCCATCTCTGCCCCTAAAACTAATTGCCCCTAAAGAAACTGATGAGAGAGACTCAGTGTACGAATTAGGTACTTGCCTATCAGACTATTGTCCATTACAAAGTGGATTGGATTCCAGACCTACCAATTTCCTTGAACAGGGAAGAAAAGATGTTTCACGTAAGATTTCATCAGTGAAAGAGAGCACCGTTGGTGGGAGTGGGGGAGGTAATTTGTGTAATTTCCTTTCAAATTTTAGAAATTCATGGCCCAGGATGCTGCTGAAGTCCATTCTTGTCTCTTCCTGGGACGGGCAAATGTCTCTAACCTACCCAAGCCATAGGATGCAGAAAGAAGCTGGTGTGAGAGGGAAGGGAAGGTCAGCCAGATGGTGGAGGCATGGAGAGAAGGGTAGGGGGGAGGAGAGGAGGGAGGGTAGAGGCGTTAATTAGCTTTCCTTGGCTCACCCAGAGCCAGTGTCAAGCAGATGGCTGCACCCTTAATACCACCCTTTTTTTTTTGTCCAGCAGGCAGTAGTGGTTGAACCTTGTGGTCAGGCAGAAAGCATGCCCACCCCCCTTTTTTTTTTTTTTTTTTTTTTTTTTGCTGTACGCGGGCCTCTCACTGTTGTAGCCTCTCCCGTTGCGGAGCACAGGCTCCGGACGCGCAGGCTCAGCGGCCATGGCTCACGGGCCCAGCCGCTCCGCGGCATGTGGGATCTTCCCGGACCGGGGCACGAACCCGCGTCACCTGCATCGGCAGACGAACTCTCAACCACTGCGCCACCAGGGAAGCCCCAGAAAGCATGCACTTTTTTTTTCCTCTTCAAAATGTGGAAGTGGCGGAGAAGCATACAAAGGAAAAATCTAGATTTAAATGTTATATGTATCTAAGAAAAATAGATTGTATCTCCTTCCATCTTTTGCAATAAGTATATGTGCATTCATATTTTGACAACAATTGAAAGTGATTTGTTCCTTCTATTACAAAACTCAGTCCAAGGGACTTCCCTGGTGGTGGTCCAGTGGCTAAGACTGCACGCTCCCAATGCAGGGGGCCTGGCTTCGATCGCTGGTCAGGGAACTAGGTCCCACATGCTGCAACTAAGACCCAGCACAGCCAAATAAATAAATATTAAAAAAAATAAATCCAAACTAATCAAACTGTGTCTGGATATCTAAAAGATAATCGATAAAATGATAAAACCGGCTATGAAGTTCAAACTCAATACCATAGCACCTTGTGTTTGGAGAGAGGTTGGCTTATAGACAACTGTAAGAAGATTCAGCAGGGCACGTGTCAGAGGTACTAGCATTGACTTCGCTCCTTGGACACCAGCAGTTTCTGTATGGCAGGGATTGTGGCTTGATCATTTCGCAATTTCTCTGGAGCTGGCCATAATGATATTCACTGAAAGTTCATTAAATGGAATGAAGTTATAGTAAGTCAACCACTATATGTACTATTCACTATTTGTATAATTATTGACTTTATACAAGATAAATATTAGTGAGCATGACAAAGTTAAACAGTTAACATTTTGAAAATGTGGTGTTGTAACAGGCATGGATTTTTCTCAGTGCTGGTATAGGGCTTTATATGCTAAATTAAATAGCTTTCAAAATTGGGAAGTAAAGATCCTGATACCTGTTTTTGAGGAAGGGAAAGGAATAAATATTTACTAAGTACTGACTATGTAACATATAATTTACATACATTAACATATTCAATTTTTTCAACATCCCTACATGGTAGTTCTTTCTCTGCTTTTTACAGATGAGGAAATGGAAGTTCACAGATGTTAATTGCTAGAGGTCACATAGTGACTAAGCAGAATACACACTTGGGTATGCCTGACTCTACTGTCCTGCCTTTATTCTACCTGAACCCCAGTATCTCCATTGGTCCCCCCAATATTCTGTTTTATGTGTCCAGTGGTTGGTGGAGTCAGCCTACTCTTCCTCTAAAGTAGTCTCCATGTTCTTTCTTTCCCCCATCCCGATGGCAGACAGAGATCTGGCATCCAGGTCTTCAACTGCTTAACTCTCTCACACTAAATCATTTTCAGAGCTTTCAAAGACAAATGGGAAGTGAAATAGTATATTGCTGGTAATCCAGAACAGAGCATTAATTTGATCCTAATGTACAATTCTGCAATTCCCTTCTACCAAATTTTCAAACTTCACATTCACCTTGTACTTGCTAATATGTGACACATGTATCTTATTCTTGTATTTGATATTTATCCTATGGGCTGAACATGTTTTAGATCTAGCAACGTGTTGGATGTTAGCTAGATTCCATTTGGGGCAGGTGATACATCTTTGGTTCTCTTTCTCATTGCTTAGCATCAATTTTTTAAATATGCATTTTAGGGAATTCCCTGGCTGTCCAGTGGTTAGGACTCCGTGCTTTCACTGCTGAGGTCCCAGGTTCAATTCCTGGTTGGGGAACTAAGATACCACAAGCTGGGCAGTGTGGCAAAAAAAAAAAAAAAAAAAAATCAAGTGGTCAAGTCGTTGATTTCCTCCAATTTCTTCATGACGAAGTTTGCTGGAAGCATTTGAGATGACATAGTAAACCTGAAACTGAAATAGGCTGTTCATATTTAAGGAGAAAAAGTCTTATATTACATATTGTTATTTACTATATTTGGTACTATTTTATCAATAATAGATAATCACAGAAATAAACATTATGGATCAGACTCTTATTTTCAGGCAAAAGTTATAGAAAATAAGAAGTTTTCCAAATGGAATTCTTACAAAGTCTTTAAATAATTGTTTTGGGAAGTTTTACGAGTGTCTCTTGACTCATGCTTATTAGAGTTCTTTGCTCACTTCCTCTTAGATGAGGTAGACCCATTATGAGAAATGAGAGATTGGTGAAAGGCCAGGATACTTAGATTATCCATTGTTGTATATTGCTCTACTCCCATTTGGGAGTTGTGGACACAAAAGTGACAACACTTCATCATTTGCACTGTCCCCCAGGGAAATTCTCCTACCTTAAAGAATCTTATGATTTGGTCAAAATAATGGACCAAAAAGCAATATGCTTGGTTCCGAGTGACTGCTATAGATGATCATGCCATGGGGGTTCATAGGAGGAATGACATTTAAATTATTTTGGGGTGAAACAGACATTTTGGATTCACTTTACTTTTAAAAATAACGATGCTGGGCTCATCGCTGTAACTTCTCTTTTCCCTATGACGGTTGAGATCTTGTTTCTACATCCCTCACTTTGAGATCAACCCAACTTAAATCCCTTAAAGGAAGTATATAGTAAATGAAAAGAACTAAGAAGTTAAGATTAGAGAAATGAAACCAATTTCTTTTAAATGACAATACATTTCTGAAAACCTTGTGAAGGAGTTGATTCAAGTTATCACAGGGTGACTTTTCCAAATGAAAGTCACAGTGACGGAACTTTTCTGCAGTCATGGGTGTCATGGTGGGTTGTCTGACTTAGTTACTTCAGGTATGTAATGGTATACAGGCTTGTATGGTTCTGGATGTAACTCAAGAGCCCCAGTGAGACCAATGGCAGGAGCTATGTGCTTTGCTTCCTCTACGTTCTCCACTGCAGTGTCTCATAACTTTATCATCCCACGATCTCTTTTGATAAGCGTAAAAATCTCATCTGCCCCCCCAAACCTGAGAAAGCCCCTTATAAACAGGGTGCCTTATGTCCTTCCCCACCTTCAGTTGAGAATCACAGCTTTTACAAAGCCTGTCTGGCCAAGAAGATTTAGTCAAACTTTTAAATATGTTTATTAAAACAATAGGTAGGGCTTCCCTGGTGGCGCAGTGGTTGGGAATCCGCCTGCTGATGCAGGGGACACGGGTTCGTGCCCCGGTCCGGGAAGATCCCACATGCCGCGGAGCGGCTGGGCCTGTGAGCCATGGCTGCTGAGCCTGTGCGTCCGGAGCCTGTGCTCTGCAGTGGGAGAGGCCACAGCAGTGAGAGGCCCGCATACCGCAAAAAAAAAAAAAAACAAAAAAAAACAATAGATAATATTTTTTGCTATCCTAGATTTTGATAACTCCCTTTTTTCTTCCCTTATCCTCATCCCCTTTGAAAATTTCTTCTCTATCCTTATTTAATTAAACTTGTGGTGTGTCTTTTTTGTTTAGAAAGTTGTTACATTAATAAAAGAATTTAGGTTCTTGGATTACTAGAAATAAGTATTTGTATCTGATCAATAGGATGATCAGTGTCCAAATATGTCAACTTATAAAACAAACATAGTAGTAAAAAACAGAATTTCATAGGTAGAAACTACTGTTTTAGGTTTATTTCTTTCTTTAGAAATTTATTAAGTTCTCAGTTTTTTAGTATTCATATTCCAACCTTTTTAAGACAAAAATGGCAGTAGCTCTTTTCAAGTCACCAGTTTCACCCTTAACACCTGGCTCCATTACGCAAATACATGTTTTATTTATTTATTTTTAAAAAATTTTCGGCTGCGTTGGGTCTTCGTTGCTGTGCACGGGCTTTCTCTAGTTGTGGCAAGCGGGGTCTGCTCTTCATCGTGGTGCACGGGCTTCTCATTGCAGAGCACGGGTTCTAGGCGTGCGGGCTTCAGTATTTGTAGCTTCCGGGCTCAGTAGTTGTGGCTCACGGGCTCTAGAGTGCAGTCTCAGTAGTTGTGGTGCACAGGCTTAGCTGCTCGTGGCATGTGGGATCTTCCCTGGACCAGGGATCGAACCCATGTCCCCTGCATTGGCAGGTGGATTCTTAACCACTGCACCACCAGGGAAGCCACTCAAGTACATCTTTTAAATCTGATTAAGTCATAGGCTTAAAAAAAAAGGTTTTATACAATTTCTGACTCCTGAAGAAATCACACAGGTTTATAGCATAGGTATAAAAAATGAAGAGTCCACAGAAAATTTAAAATTCAAGCCACAAATAAGGTGGAAATGGTATCCACTTACCAAAAAAAAAAAAAAAAAAAAGGAATAAAAAAAGCTTCCAAGTATACCTTATGAATTTTTAAATCTAATCTGTAATAGACCAGGTTATGTTTTCATCGTGGTAAAATTTACATATAGTGAAATGCACAGATCTGAAGTGTACAATTTAATGAGATTTGATTACTGTATTTGTCCATGTACCTATGACCCTATCATTCCAGAAAGTTCCTCAATGTCCCCTTCCAATCAGTCCTCACCACAGTAGACAACCAGTGTTCTGACTTCTTTCACATAGATTACACTTACTGTTCTTGAATTTCATATAAACCAGTCACATAAAATGTGCTTTGTATGCTTTGTATGCTTGTGTGATTCATCCATGTTGTTACATGTAACTGTAGCTCATTCCTTTTAATTGCTTATACCATGATTTATTTGTCTATTCTGTTGATGGGCATTTGGATTGTTTCCGGTTTGGGCTATTTTGAATAAAGGTACTACAAACTTCTCGTGCAAGTCTTTCAGTAGACGTGTGCTTTCATTTGTCTTGGAAATAGAACTGCTGGAATGCAGGGTAGGAGCATTTTTAACTTTATAAGGAGCAGTTAAACAGTTTTCTGAAGTGGTTGTACTATTTTACACTCCCATCAGCAATATATGAAAGTTTCAGTTCCTACTTTACGCACTATACATGTAAATCAGAGAGGTCACTAAGTGCTTTTCAATGTCATCTCTTTTCAGTGACTTTAACAGAATATTTTTGATATTGTTAAATCCCAAGCACGTGGGTATCCAAATTCTGGATAAGTCTTGCCCAGTTTCTAATATATGTACTAAACATAGACAAATACAAATATTTCATGAAAAATATAAAATCATTTCACTTTATGGGATAGTGCTATTCCTGAAAAACTGTGTGTAAAGATTTTTTTTGGGGGGGGGCCACAGCATGTGGCACGTGGGATCTTAGTTGCCTGACCAGGGATTGAATCCGCACCCCCTGCAGCACAAGCGTGGAGGTTTAACCACTGTACTGCTGGGGAAGACCCTGTAAAGACAATTTTTTATAAATCAAATCACTTACTGGATAAGACTTTCTCTACTTCAATGTCTAGTTAAATCCTCTTTTTTCACATTGTCCTCTCATTCTCTAATTTCTTCATTCTCTAAATTTTAGCAGCCCCAGAGATTTGACACCTGTCATCGATGTCATTCCTTTGGGCCTTTGTCACTCATGGCTTAGTTTCCTAACCTAATTATTCGCATGTATACATCTCATTTCCACACACACAATACAATACCTTTATGGAGGAAATGAACCACATTTCATACTTTAAAAAGTTTCTTTGATAGCATGTGGTGCTGCACTTTGCACACAGGAGTTACTCAATAAAATTTCCTGCTTAGTTGGTTTTCTATTTTTGTTTTGCTTTAGACAAAAGGCATAACTGTTATTTTACGACTCAGCTTCAGTAATGTTTTAATTATATGGTAATTTCCTCAATTTTCCATTTTCTTGACTAATGTAAGCCATGTTTAAAGTTAAGATTGTTGGGACTTCCCTGGTGGCGCAGTGGTTAAGAACCCACCTGCCAATATAGGGGACACGAGTTCAAGCCCCGATCCGGGAAGATCCCACATGCCGCGGAGCAACTAAGCCTGTGCACCACAACTACGGAGCCTGTGCTCTAGAGCCCGTGAGCCACAACTACTGAGCCTGTGTGCCACAACTACTGAAGTCTGCCTAGAGCCAGTGCTCTGCAACGAGAGAAGCTACCGCAACGAGAAGCCTGCGCACCACAATGAAGAGTAGTTCTGCTCGCCACAACTAGAGAAAGCCTGCATGCAGCAGCGAAGACCCAACACAGCCAAAAATAAATAAAAAATAAATAAATTTAAAAAATAATAAAAATAAAAACAAGCGAAAAAAGTTAAGATTGTTGACTAAAATCTGCTTCCCTTACCACCTTACTAATTCCTAGTTTGAAGCACCCCCTACACAGTGTGGTTTGAAATAAAAAGCACACCACAAGGAGGTTAAGGATTCCATCTGGGGTTTCCCTCTAATTCTCCCTGGAGATGTGGGTTGCCATTTACAGGTCTCCATTAAGTACCCGATCCATTTGCCAGTCCCTGAAGACTGACATTCTTACCAGCCCAGCTCAGGGATCATCTGTCTGTGAGTGGTTTCCTCCTCCCAACTCAGAGGCCTCTCTGGTCCTTGTTGAACCTACACTACCTTGTTCATGCCTTATTTTTAGTACCGGGCACTGGGAGGCAGAATTTATTTACATGAATGTTTGCCTGTCCACCACTGGACTGGCAAGCTCCTCAAAGCAGGGATCATGCGTGGACTTCAGTCATCCTTGCTCTGAATGTAGTAAGTCCTCCACAAATGTTTGATGAATAAATGCATGGATTAATGAGTGAGAAAATGGGCATGACTTTTTAGGTATCCTGAACCTTTAAGAGTTTCTACTTTAATGTTTTTTAATATGCAAATTTATGGAGATTTTAGGCCAGAAGAGCACTATTTATGTTATTTCTCTTACTGTCCTTCCATGAGGTAGATATATGCTGGGTTATTTTGTCTAGCATCCCTTCATTCCTGTTTAGGATGAACTCTTCATTGCTGGTGGAATCCCATCCTATATGGTCTGGTGAGGCCAGCCTTGACTCCTGACTCTCTCCCACCCCTGACTGTCAAACAGGTGATTTTGGGCTTGGACTTGGTTAACCAGAGTACATCCTAGCTCTGGACACAGCAGTCCATTCAAGGCTGGGCATGTGACCCAAAGAGGCAAATCAGTTTTCCTGAGATTTGTTATATTGTGAGTTAGTAGAACTTTGGCTTCAGTGTTTAGAAGCCAGGTTTTCAACCTTGTGGTGAGAGCTCATGTTAGAATAAAGCCTACTTGAGAGGAAAAGCAGTGTGAAGAGATCTAGAAGGAGACCATTCTGATGATGGGATTGCAATCTCCCAGTGGCATGGACCAGTTGAGGTTTATATATTAATTATATTCGAGTTTAATATTCCAAAGATTTTTCACCTCATCCTTTCTGTCCTTAGATTGATTTTAAGTCCAAGGAGATTCTTACCAACCATAGGGAGAGCCATCTGCCTCTTGGTTTTGCTCTGTCTCCATTCTGTGCTGGCCTTTTCTATATGTGACTTCTTTTAGTTCCTGAGTACGTTGGCCTCTGTCACGTCTGTCTTCAATGCTTCTGCTGAATTGTCTGCAGTTCCACCATGCCTTGAGTGGCCAGTTCACCCAGCTCAGTCTGCAGCGTCCCTGTGCAATTCACTCAATTCAATCTGTTGGCTTTCCTTAGCTCCTCCACATTCTTCTTATGGGCATAGGAAAGGTGTACATAAGGGTTCTCCAAAGAAACAGATCCAGTAGGAGGTGTATATATAGATAGATTTACTTTAAGGAATTGGATTGTGTGATTAGGGAGGTTAGCAAGTCCAAAATCTACAGGATAGGCTGGAAGGCTGGAGATACAGGAGGAGCCAATGTTGCAATTCAAGTCTGAAGGCTGTCTGCTGTTAAAATTTTGTCCTGCTTGGGGATATCAGTCTTTTGTTCTTTTCAGGCCTTCAACTGATTGGATGAGGCCCACCCACAGCACAGAGGTCAATCTGCTTTACTCAAAGTCCACTGATTCAAATGTTAATTTCATCTAAAACACCCTCACAGAAATGTCCAGATAATACTTGACCACATATCTGGGCACTGTGGTCCAGCTAAATTAACACATAACATTAACAATCACAGAAGGTTAAGCTGTTCTGCACTCCCCTTGTTGCTCTTCATACCCCTTGTTGCCATTGTTTTGAGGCTGCTGTCTACAATCGTTCTAAGGAAGGCTGCTCTTGGCTTCTGTTCTGTTGCCTCAAGACAGAAGGAAACAAGAGACTTTGTTGTGAGGCACAAACCATCTCTACTCTTGGATCCTTCACCCCTATCCTCAACTCAGCTCAGGAATGGGACAAGGGACCATGACTCCCACAGTGCATCTGGCTTCAAACTCTCCTTCCTTTCCCAGCCAGGAGGCATTCACTGGGGTTGGGGTGATAGGGATGGGAAATGGGGTGGAGGGGACTGGTTTAGCCAGATTACACTTCTTTTCAAATCTTTTCTTATACCAATGTCAACGCTATTGAACTTAAAAGCTGAGAATGGTGTGATTATCTTTAGTTCTGGTTTAACCATGCCATTCTGGGAAGAATGGCACCCCAAAATTGTGGTAATGAGGAAGAAGAAAAGAACATCCTGACAGCTGGTTGAAACTTCATTCTTCTACTTTACCATATCAACTGTGCAAATGATGTAACTTCCTTTTTCCTCTGCATTCCTGAACTCAGCTGTGGGGTCTGGAAACAGTGCCCTTACTTTTCTAGATTGACCTAAAAGACTAAATTTTATGGGGAAATTTCAGGCAAAGCGACAGAGGAAGACTGGTGGGGAAGATATTTTAGGCAAGGAAAGTCTTACCTCAATAATCTATGAACTAAATGAATAACTTAAAGTGTTATTGGGAGGGATAAACCATACATCCAGATAAAGTGACTAAAGACTTTGTTTTTTCATGAAAAACTCTTTGAGTGGGGTCAGTTCCAATCAGAGCAGAAACAGCTGAATTACATGTAAACTCTACACTTAGACTCCAGTCTTTTTTGTTATTTTTACCATTCTAAAGGCAAAGATGCAGAATACAGGGTGAAGGGGCATACTTTTGTACGACTAAAAAAAAGCTGTTAAAAATCAGATGCATAGTTTAGTTTAACAAATGCTTGAAAGATATCTTTTAAAAATAATTTCAATAAAATGTAGGTTTATGAGCATATTTTGGCATAAAATAAAACTAAAATACAAAAGTGCAAATTGGTTTTTCTTTTTGAGTAAATCACAAGAGATCAGTCAGATGGAACCACTGAGTTAAAATAATCCTGCCAGTCCTACTCTTGCCGTGTATCCAGATTTTAACAAGCAATTTGGAAAACAATTTTGAGCAGTGTATAAACTTCATGGGGCTACGCTCAGAGAACGCTATTGAAGGTGATAAATACCCTTTAAAACTCTTAAGCTCTTTTTAAAACACAAATATTTTATCAGAGTTGGAGTGGATTCTGGATAGTCACTGAACCTTCTAAAACATGATTTATTCTTATGTTTTTACGATACCTAGAAAAAGTATTAACTTTGCAAAGTATATTAAATAGAAACAATCTGGTCTAGTGGAAGACCATGTATTAATTTATTTTGTCATTCAAATATTCAGAAAACATATACTGAAGAGATACAAGTTAAAAAAAGAGACACTGCTTAGCAATACTTTTCTTCATTTTGGACCGCATCCCTAGCTTCCCCATTTGTTTACACTGTATACTCAGCTAACTGCCAGCTGTCTCCCCCCTCTCCTGGGACAAAATTGGGTTACTTGTTAGCTTTCAGTCTCTCCTTCTCTTCTCCCTTCCTACCTACCCCCATCCTAGTCTGGGTCCCTTCTGCCCAGACCTGATAGGTATCCTGTGTTTTTTTGTCCCAGATCCATAAGACATACAGAAAGTAGGGCAAATGTCAAATAAATTCGCTGCATGTAGCGAGGCAGCTGTGTGTTTTGGGAGGAGTTTCAAAGACGTAAGTGATGCCATGGGAAGTTGAAGCTTGGTGGCAATATATATGGCCTAACCACTAATCAGAATATGTGCACTGACAAGTAAGTGAAGGTTTATAGAAAAAAATCAGACAGAATATTTGAAATCATGATTGTCTTTGTATATGCAGGAGCATTGTCACCATACTCATATAGTATTTGCTACTTCTCATTTATTGGGGAAAACAGTGGTGGTAATGGGATTGCAGGAATTCTTTAAATGAAGAGGGCTGGGCACATTTAGTATGAAAGAGCAGGGATGAAATAGGCCTTATTCCAGGTACGGAGTTAGGCTTGGGAAAAGCCAAGAGAATAAGAGAAGTTTACATTTAGTAAAGTGCCTGACCAAATGTTTGCGCAAGTACCTAATTCTAAGGCTAAGAGGTTTTCCATCTTTTTTCATTGCTTTTGGTAGGAGACACAGGATTACTATGAGTAAGGATTACTATTTAGCCTTCCCATATTATGTCTAAACCCTACACCTATTACTTTAATTATTGCAAACCCCTGCAAGGTAGGAATCATCCCCATTTCCTATGAGGAAACTGAGGAGTAACTTCCATAAAGTTACATTGCTATCAACAGCAAATCCCCAACCGTATGACTCCAGTGTATTTGTTGTTTCAGCTAATAGGATATAATCTGAGTTTCCTAAAACAATGAGATTGAGGGATTCTCAAGCTTTCAAGGGAAAGCTTAGTGGGGTTGAGAGCAGTAGAAATCATGCCTGAAATCATTTCACATATAGTCTTCAAAAATGGAGAGAAAATAATTTTCAAATATTTCCAAATATATTTTTTTAACGTCTGAGGTAAAAGGAGGGTATGGAGTGAAAGCCAAGCTGTCAGTGTAGTGGAAAGGGCCTCAAGAAGACTGGAATTACATTGCAATCCGGATTCTACCACCTTGGACACAGCACTCACCTTCTTTAGGCCTCATTTCTTTATAAGTAATTTAGATTTTCAAGGTCCTTTTAAGTTATTAAAACGTTACTTGAATACTTATAAACTCCTAACACCAACTTCATAAAAGAACCTTTTCAACTTTTTTTTTTTTTTGCGGAACGCGGGCCTCCCACTGTTGCGGCCTCTCCCGTTGCGGAGCACAGGCTCCGGACGCGCAGGCTCAGCGGCCATGGCTCACGGGCCCAGCCGCCCCGCGGCATGTGGGATCTTCCCGGACCGGGGCACGAACCCGTGTCCCCCCGCATCGACAGGCGGACTCTCACCACTGAGCCACCAGGGAAGCCCCCTTTTCAACTTTTTAATTGTCAAGGGCGTTAAGGAAGGAGGTATTTTAGATAACAAACAGGGTAGGAAATAGAACCGTTAACAAGAAGAGTATCATCACTAATAGAGAGCCGGGAAATTCAAGGAGGATGATATTCAACCGCTGCCCTTCACTAATTATGTGCATGATTAATATTTAAAGAACATTCTAGGGCTTCCCTGGTGGCGCAGGGGTTCAGAGTCCGCCTGCCGATGCAGGGGACGCGGGCTCGTGCCCTGGTCCGGGAAGATCCCACATGCTGCGGAGCAGCAGGGCCCGTGAGCCATGGCCACTGAGCCTGCGCATCCGGAGCCTGTGCTCCGCAACGGGAGAGGCCGCAACAGTGAGAGGCCCGCGTACCGGAAAAGAAAGAAAGAAAGAAAGAAAACATTCTAGTCTTCATTTCTGCCATTATTAAGGTAACTAACCTGTAATTACTCTACCGATGCGTCCCTAAAGGGTTGAGTTGGCCTTCCAGGTTATAGTTGAGGGCGAGGCTCTGGAGGCGATTGAAACCGCCTGGGTTCAAAGGCAGTCTTGTCGCCTGCCGGGCGGCTGTAAGGAAATTCATCTATTACGTGGATACATTTTCAAATGGAAGGAATCTGGTTCCCAGAATGTGTGGATGGATAATCCACGAAAAGCCCAGGGCAGGGCACATAGTAAACTTCAATAAATGTTAAGTCTAAAAGTTTAAAAGTTTTAAAAGTTTTCAAAGGGATTGATGGACATTCTATTAGAACTGTGGTCAATTACATTTCAGGGGAATCCCTTTTCAAAGCAAAAAGCATTTCTACTTAAGTTTTCACAAGTTTCGATTTTGATACATGGGATTTTAGTGAAGCATGACCATGAAGAGCTTGTGCTATTTACTTAGTAACATGTTAATCATATCACTTGTGAGGTGGTTTTGATTTTATAAAGCCCTAAATTGTTAAGAAATACACGGATCGGGGACCGCCCATCAGCACTGGCTTTTCTGTGGTCTTTATCCATCTGCTTCAAGACACGCGTGCGTCAATTTGATGGGAGGAGGTGTTTTGCTACACCGTTTTCCACCTGAGAGAAAAATAAAGGTTTGCACTTGGAACCCGCACGCAGTTGGTCTTGAAGCTCGGACACCAGCGCTCATTACATAACTCCACAGCGGCCGGGCCTCCAGGCCGTTTTCCGAACCCTCACCGCGGGGCGGGTATAAGGTTACAACGCCCGCGGTCGTCCCGGGCTCTACGAGTTGTGCGTGTGTCAGTTAGAGACGTTTACATTTGAATTTCCCTGAACCGCCGGGTGTGGGCGGCGGCACGGACCCGCCCCGGAAGCCTCTGGGCCCCTTCCCGCCATCCGCCGACCCGACCCGATAAGCGGTCCCCGCGCGCTGGTGGGAAAGCACGGCCGGCGCGGAGCCCAAAGCCGCCGCTCGAGCAGTCCCCGGCACCCCTCCCCACAGCCCTCAGTCCTTCCGCCCCCAGCCACGCCCAGCCGGGCGCGCCGAGCCGACGGTTGCCTGATGGCCAGATTTTGAATTTACAGGCCCGGCCCCCGAGTTGCCGGCCCTCCATTGGCCAGCGACGGTCACGTGGATACGCCGGAGCGCGCCGGCCATCTTGGGGAGCGCGGCGCCGCGGCCCGCGCCACCTCCGCCCCCAGCGGCTCGCAGCCAGCCCGCCCCTCCGCCCTCCTCACCCCGCCCGCGGCTCAGCGCCGCCTGAGAGGAAACAAAGTGCTGCGGGCGGGAGACTCGGCGGCGGCGGCGGCGGCGGCGGCGGCGCGCGGACTCTGCTCGGCTCTCCCGGCCACCCTCACCCTGTATTTCCTGAGCGTGTGTGCGCGCGTGTGTGTGTGCATGTTTTCTTACAAAGGACGTTTTACGTTTGATTCGTAGTCCTCCCCCTTTGCCCTTTGTGCTTGTAACCCCTCTCCCGCCATCCCAGGTGCTTCGTCCTTCCCCCCGACGTCTGCCTCTCCGCGAGCGCGGATCGTCGGTTCGTGCCTTCCCTCACGCTTCTCCGCCTGACGCCCCCTCCGTGTTCCGGCGCTGCCCGCGGCCTCAGCGCTCAGCTCTCCTCGCCGATCGCCATGGCGACAGCGACCCCCGTGCAGCAGCGGACGGGCAGCCGCGCCGGCGGCCCCGCCACGCCACTGAGCCCCACGCGGCTGTCGCGGCTGCAAGAGAAGGAGGAGCTGCGCGAGCTCAACGACCGGCTGGCCGTGTACATCGACAAGGTGCGCAGCCTGGAGACGGAGAACAGCGCGCTGCAGCTGCAGGTGACGGAGCGTGAGGAGGTGCGCGGCCGCGAGCTCACCGGCCTCAAGGCACTCTACGAGACCGAGCTGGCCGACGCGCGACGCGCGCTCGACGACACGGCCCGCGAGCGCGCCAAGCTGCAGATCGAGCTGGGCAAGTTCAAGGCCGAGCACGACCAGCTGCTCCTCAAGTGAGTGCCGGGGGCGCAGCTCGGGCGGGAGGGCGAGGGCCGGGGTGCTCACGTCCTTCGGAAGGGGCAGGGTCTCGGTCTCTAAGAAGGAGAAAGAATCTAGTGTATTTCAGCGGGGGCGGGGGTCGCGCGGGGGTCTCAAGCTGTAGTGACGGTGGGACCGGGATGCACATTTCCCGATTCTGGATACCCAGTGGGACTCGGCGAAGTGCGCGCCTGGGGCCGCCAGCGACAGGCGACCGGCTTCGGGCCTCGGACCCCGGGATCCAGAAGGCTTTAAACGCGCGGAGATCGGGCGGGCGCCAGGTGCGGGGAGGTGGCGTCTGGGCGCGCGCTCGAATGCGCGCCCCGGTTTCCGGCCAGGCCCGAGACAAAGCATCTGGTGGGTTTGCGGTGCAGGAATGGCCGGCCGGGGAGGACCGGCTGCCCGCCTGGAGAATGAATGAGCTCTGCGCGGGCGGAGAGAGGAAGGGGAGGGACCTGCCTCCGGCGTCCCGGTCTCCCGGGGGTGGGTCCCGCTTTGGCGCGCTCAGTCTTGGCCCTGTGACATTTTGCGATCTTTCTGCGCCTGCCTTGGGCGAAGAGGGAGGGGCGGAGTCTGAACTGCGCGCCACTGTCGACTCTGGGCAAGTTGGGTGTTCAAGCTGGTTAGCTTTCTCTGGGGAAAGGTGTCCTTTCTTTATGCCGAGACAGGCCGCGGTCTTTGGGTGTTTCTCTGCACCGGACTCCGCAAGCTGGGTTTTTTCACGTCTTGGCCACCGTTCTCGGATAGACGAACCGCCTGCCCTCCCGCAGCAGTCCTCTCCCCTAGCTTTTGTATCGCCCAGACATAGTCATTTGCTTTTTCGGGTGTAGGGGAGACCCAGCTCAGTCCCCGCATCTGTCCTTATGTTGACAGGCCAGGGCAGGTGAAAGGGTGTTGTGTAAACGTGGAGAGTTGTGGCGAGGGAGAGCTTGTAATTTTTTCACATAAGAGGGTCTGAATTTTTCAGTTCAGGGCACACGGGTAAACTAGCAAGCCTTTGCCGATCCTACCTTGCCTTTCTGATGAGCAAAATGGCATAGTTATCCTCAGTAGGCAGCTAGTGTTGATGTCACGCTTTAGAATATTGCTCGGTTTGCCTCCAGAATTCCGGTGGTCTTCATCCCCTCTTGCCAGTTGAAATCTCTGGAGATACCTGATTCTGACTTTGACTTTGTGTTCCCCTGAATGTCTCTCTGTCTCCGTGTAAATGTTCCTGTCTCAGTCTCTGTGATTTTCAGTATGTGAATCTCAACTTCCCCATCTTGTTAAATACTTGAAAAACGGTTCATAAAGAATATGTGCACTTGGTAAAAAAAAAAAAAATTGTATAGACAGGCTTATAGTGAAAAACGATGTCTCTTGCCTCCTTCCAGGAGACAATCACATTTAGCCTTTTTTGTTTTTATTTCTTTGAGTATTTAGTTCCACAAAATAAAAATAATAATAAGCTTATGTTTCTGTTTCCTGGATTTTCTAATCTTTGGAGTCGTCTTTTGAAATGGGTCAGTTCACTCACTACTGTCTCCATCTTCCTCCAAACTTTTCATTACTGAATTTCTTCATATCTTGGATGCCATTGCTTATATGATTCACCATTATCACATGTACCACTAAGAAGAAAAACTTCAGGGCCAACTATGCAGGATCCATCCTGTTGGACCCACCCTGTTTTCAGAGATGTTAAAGTGTGACACAGATTAAGTATGTTACCTGCCAGTCACTGTTTTATGTAGAGGATACAGAGATTTGAAAAAAATAAGTTACTGCCCTTATGTTGATGATAGGGGAGATACCCAGCAAGCGAATAAAAATTGTATTTCAGCTAATCTGAAACATTTTGATGCTGGTGCTTTTATAATCTTTTCAGAAGGTATCCACTGAAGGTTTTTCACACAGTAACAAGACTGCCACCTGGCTGACTGTAGTTGTAAAATGCTCTGCATGGATTGTAAAATGCATGCTGGTTTCATCAAGATTAAAAAGTGAAGAATATATGTGTTAGAATCAATGAAATCAGTGAATGTGATATAATGTTAGGATAACAGATACTAGGGGAATAAAAATAGAGCAGGGTGAAGGGATGGTATAGTTAAGGGAGGCCTGTCTGAGGGCTTGACAATTGAAAACAATTTTCTTTGAGATGTCAGGTAGTGTACTGGGATTTTATAGATAGATAAATATCTATCTATAACTATATAGAGAGAGCCTGAACATATATATCTATTAGGATTAGATGTATTTTATTTTCTGATGTGCCATCAATTCCTCAAAACATACCACATTTTACTTTCATATTTCAATCCTGACTTTCTTTGTACAATTTTGTTCCTAAATAGCCTTCCATTTTTCTTGCTGATTAAAGAAAATTTTGCCTTTAGCATATCTTCAAACTTTTAAAAGACATCTAATCATAATATCTATTATATGAGGCTACTTTCTTCCCTTAAGCTCTCTGCTCTTAAGACATGATGTGCAGTTGACGTCCTAGGAATTTACCTGATTTAGACCCGGTTTCCTCCTGTATCATACATTTTCAGTTCCTTGGTTTCTTCCTTCATTTTATTGGAGAACATCCTTAAGTTACTTATTCAGAAAAGATGGCAGGAGGTAGACTTTCCAAGTCTCGTGTATCTGAAAATAATTTTGATTTTTGTCTCATGCTTGATGAATAGTTGGGCTAGGTATAGAATACTGGTTCAACATTTTTCCTTACAGCTTGGAAAGTATCATATTGCCCCGTTGTCTTCTAGTAGCCAGTTGTTGTTCATGTCTACCTAATGCCAGTCACAGTTACTTTCTTTTGGTAATTGCTTTGCCTCTCGGGAAGCTTTGGAATTTTCTTTTCTCCTGGTTTTCTGGGATTGCATGGTGATAGGTCTAGGTATGGATATTCTCTTATGCATTGTAGTTGTTATAAGCAGGTCCTTTCCATTTAAAGTCTTGGTCTTTGTTTAGCTCTGGGAAATTTACTTTTTTCTGTATGTTTTCTGTGCTCCATTTTCTTTGTTCTCTCTTGTTGGAATGTTGAACTCCTGGGTTTCTTGTTTCCTTATACTTTTTTTCATCCTGGGAAATTACTTTGCTCTTCTCCAGCTCAATAGTGACATGTAAAGGCACAAGTCATACTTTTAATTCCAAGAAATCTTTTTGTACAGGTATTTCTCTTTTTTTCAGCTTGCGTTTATTTTTAAGGATGCATTATTTTCTTTAATCTGTCTGAGAGTAATATTTAGGGTTTTCTTTTTAAATTCTCTTCTGTTAATTGGATTATCTCTTTTCCCTCCCTGGTCACTTGTTCTTTTTGTTTGGTTTGCTTTTTATCTTCCTACTCATTTTTGTCAATTGCTGATCCTTGGTTGTCTACATTTTCAAATGAAGAACTAGGTAATGCTTGAATATTACTGCCGGGTTATTTAGGTAGCTCCTTCCCACTTTTCTGAGTGTAAGAGCAAATTAGGATCTCTTTATGTAGGAATGGGATGTATTCTTGGCCAACTTGTTGGAAAGCCTGCAGTTATGTTAAGGGGTGCCCAGGAGGGTGAGGTGCAAAGCTGTTTCATGAGTTAATCCCTCATTTTAAGTCTGCCTTACTTTCTCCTGTAGCCCCTGTGTGCACGTTCTGTGGTAGGTACTTTTATCTACATTTTTTTTTTAAGCCACTAAGTTTTTATTTTTTTTAATTAATTTATTTATTTATCTTTGGCTGTGTTGGGTCTTTGTTGCTGCACACAGGCTTTCTCTAGTTGCAGCGAGTGGGGACTACTCTTCGTTGTGGTGCGCAGGCTTCTCATTGCAGTGGCTTCTCTTGTTGCAGAGCATGGGCCCTAGGCACGCAGGCTTCAGTAGTTGTAGCGTACGGGCTTAGTTGCTCTGGGGCATGTGGGATCTTCCCGGACCGGGGCTCAAACCCATGTCCCCTGCATTGGCAAGCAGATTCTTAACCACTGTGTCACCAGGGATGTCCTCTACATTTTATCTACTAGAAATTTGTTGAAATGTTTGCTAATGATCCTTTTTCTGTTCACTTTCTTGCTATGGGTTTATTCGTTGTTTACTGCTTTTTTTTCTTAATATTTATTTGTTTATTTTGGGCTGCGTTGGGTCTCCGTTCCTGCATGCGGGCTCTCTCTAGTTGTGGCGAGCAGGGGCCACTCTTGATTGCGGTGCGTGGGCTTCTCATTTGTGGTAGCTTCTCTTGTTGCTGAGCACGGGCTCTAGGCGCACAGGCTTTAGTAGTTGCAGCATGTGGGCTCAGTATTTGTGGCTCGCGGGCTCTAGAGAGCAGGCTCAGTAGTTGTGGTGTATGGGCTTAGTTGCTCTGTGGCATGTGGGATCTTCTCAGACCAGGGATCGAACCCGTGTCACCTGTGTTGGCAGGTGGATTCTTAACCACTGTGCCACCAGGGAAGTCCCTACTGCTTTTTTATTAGGGTCTAGTGGGGAGGTCAGTGCCTGTGCATAGTAATCCTTGGAAATCTTGGAAATATTTTAATTTTGAACAATAATTGAAGTACAATTTGTAAGATGAAAAAGAAGAAATGTTTTATTATCTGTTTGGGTCCATTGAGCTCTTTCGTTTAAGAATAATTTTCTGTAACTTATTTGGAGTTAGAGTCTTTGTAATTAGTCTGTTAGGTGGATTTAGATTAAGAAAGCAAGTCTCGGGGCTTCCCTGGTGGCGCAGTGGTTGAGAATCCGCCTGCCAATTCAGGCGACACGGGTTCGAGCCCTGGTCTGGGAAGATCCCACATGCCGCGGAGCAACTAGGCCTGTGCGCCTCAACTACTGAGCCTGCGCGTCTGGAGCTTGTGCTCTGCAACAAGAGAGTCCGCGACAGTGAGAGGCCTGTGCACCGCGATGAAGAGTGGGCCCCGCTCGCCGCAACTAGAGAAAGCCCTCGCACAGAAACGAAGACCCAACACGGCCAAAAATAAATAAATAAATAAGCTTTCATTTAAAAAGAAAGAAAAAAAAGAAAGCAAGTCTTGAGAGAATTATAGATTCCAAAATTACTTAGTCCCTTTTTGGTTCTTTAGCATACAACATACCTCAAAGACAGAAGAATTCTTGGAGACACTTGTCCTGCTAGAAAGAATTTGACAACGGCTTCTGTGCAGGTGGTCTCTTACAGGGAAACTGATCTTAGATCTAAGATATAGCTACTCCAGTTCATTCCAAGCCTAATTATATTTCATTGGAAGCTTTTTTGAATACTTGCCAAGAATGATGATGAATACCATCAGTCAACACTTTAAACAAAAAAGCAAAGAAAAATTGACTTAATTGAGAATTTCAGAATTAACTAATTCTGCAGGAAAACTAAATGTAAGAGAAAGTTATGTTTAACAGTTGTTCAGTAACTAATTTTGTGGATGCATACATTTTTTTTTTCTTCAGTGGTACAGATCCATAGTCTTTTATGTAAAACCCTCATAGCCACAAGTGTTTGGAATTAAAAGCAATTCCAACTTTAAGAAGGTAGTATGATGCGTATACTGTATATGACACCCCAGTGGGGTCTGGGGTAGCACTCTATGTGAAACAGGTATTTCTGCAGGGAAAGATTAATAGTCACAGTAAATGGAGAAAGACAACTAAAAATAGCCTCATGTCCATTCAGGTCAAGTTTTGTCACCAAATGAATTAATGAAAATTTAAGTTTTAGAGCTCTGGGATTACATATAAGAGTAATAATTCATGTTTTTTAATTGACTACTTCTTAGTAACTTCGCTTGACTCATCAGGTTCTAGAAGTTGTGCTTTATTCCACAAACACAAATAAATTTGATTGATTGATTGGTTCACAGTAGATATTCAAGCTTGAAAGGATGCAAAATTGACTCTAAAGTCATTTTCTCTTTTGAGAATTATGAATTAATTAGGAAACTGGAGATGGGGGCTCACTGGAATATAACTAATATAATGGATGCTGTAGCATTGTTTGAGATGCTGAGCAAGTCAATTTACTGTCCCTTCATTTAAAAAAATATTTTTAAAAGGATGTCCCAGGACTTCCCTGGTGGCATAGTGGATAAGAATCCACCTGCCAGGCTTCCCTGGTGGCGCAGTGGTTGGGAGTCTGCCTGCCGATATAGGGGACGTGGGTTCGTGCCCCGGTCTGGGAGGATCCCGCATGCCGCGGAGCGGCTGGGCCCGTGAGCCGTGGCCACTGGGCCTGCGCATCTGGAGCCTGTGCTCCGCGGCGGGAGAGGCCACAACAGTGAGAGGCCTGGGTATCGCAAAACAAACAAACGAACAAAACAAAAAAAAGAATCCACCTGCCAATGCAGGTGCCACAGGTTTGATCCCTGGTCTGGGAGGATCCCATATGCCATGGAGCGGCTAAGCCTGTGCGCCACAACTACTGAACCCACATCCTGCAACTGCTGAAGCCCGTGTGCCTGGAGCCCGTGCTCCACAACAAGAGAAGCCGCCGCAATGTAATGAGAAGCACATGCACCGCAACAAAGAGTAACCTCTGCTCACCACTAGAGAAAGCCTGCGCGCAGCAACAAAGACCCAGTGCAGCCAAAAATATAAAACTAAATCTTAAAAAAAAATAAAAAGGATGTCCCAAGAAACATAGTTTAGTGTATTATAGGTATTGGGCCTCAAAGCCAGTGTTTTCAAATTAGTCTTTGAGATACTGGACAAAAAATTTGTTATTTAAAGCAGAATTTCATATCTTTTCAAAACAGAGGGTGCTTCTTTTTAAATATAATTTCATGAAAAGAAAAGTTTTTCTCAAAATAGAATAAAGTGTAATGTTGCTTGTATTTTTTTCACAGTATATATGCACCTGAAGATTTGTAGGCTTCCTACCTTCGTCCCCAAGCAAGTTTTGAATAGGATAGGTTTGAGGTTGAGGGGATCAAGCCTACATAGTATATTCCTTTGGGAAAACGACATTCCTCTGATTTTGCTTTGTCAGTACGTTAGTAAGGAAACTTCTGTTGGGAAATTTGGATTTGTGTGTTTTCGTTAAAAAATACGTACAGCTGTTCACGTGCTACTCGCATGTATAATTGGGACACTTGTCAGTCACAGTAGCTTGAGATACAGTAGTGTTAAGCAAGAGCACTACATGAAGTTGCACCTTCCTACATTTTGTGACTTGGGGCAGGTATTAATACTTTAATTCTTTGAGCTTTCATGCCTCATCTGTGTAATTGGGATAAGGCATAACTAGTAGTTTTCTGAATCTCAGGAAGAATTAAGAAACCCAGATCTTTTTCTAGCCTGTCATTTACTTGTCTCATAATAACGGGTGGATTTTTATCAGAATTGGCTATTTGAATAAATTAGGAAGTATATGGAAGTGAAAGTAAATCAGATAAACTATTTTTTTTCTCTTTCTTTGGGGAGAAGTGGGTGCTGGGGATTTACTGTATATTTGGACTTATTGTATATGTTTACTGTGTTGACTTTCTACATATTCTGGTCACACAGAATGAAATTTAGGTGCAGGGCTAAACAGTATCTTCAGGGTTGTTTTAACATTAATATTTTTCAGTTTTCAAACCTAAAGTAATAAATGCTAATCTGCTCTAGGGACTTTCCTTTGTAGGTAGAATAATTAATTGAAAAACAAAAATTTGATCCCATATATTACTTGGTCTTTTGTTTATGTCCTTATTTTGCCCTGGTAGAAGCAAGTTGCCAGTAACACCCTTGCCTTAATATGAGAGGTATAAAACTTCGTGGTAAATAGTACTTTAATTTTCAAGGGAAGAACAGGAAGGATAGACGCCTAGAATTGGTGTTAAAGTCTAGGTGACAGGTCCTAAGTAATGAAACCATCATGATGCTTCCTTTCCATGCTTTCAAAGGATGTTTGGTAGAGCGTATCTTTTGGAGTTGTTTATTTAAACTAGGAGGTTAGACTAGGTAATCTTTTGGTGTACCCAGGCTCAAGGAAGTAAACACACAGAATGAAAGATAAAGCACTGTAAAAATATGCTGCTGAATGTTTTTTTTTTTTTTCTCCATATACTCCATTATGCTTGTTCTTTTCATTTGTCCAGATGACTTCACCTCAGGTATTTCTGAGTTAGAGATCTTTAGACTATTGCATCATCACTGTAGGTCTATTTCATGCACAAATAGTGAGAATGAGCCTTAAGTGTTAATTAGGTGACGACACCCTGTCTAACTGAAGTTCCCAATTATTTCTAGGATCCAGGGAAGTTTCCTAATCAGAGTTTTTAACTTCTTTTTTTTTTTTTTCCAATATATCTCTCTGATAAAAGGGATTGTGTTTTGGCTGTTATATTTGGGAAATTTTAAAAAACTAATTTTTTTGTTACACAAAAATTATATATTCATTATGGAAAATTAGAAAATACAGATAAACACCAAGAAGAAAATAAAAGTCACCCTTAGTTCCATAAATAAGAGCTCTAAGTTTTTCTTTTTATATCCATATTATTAACGAAAAATGGGTTCATGATAAATATTGATGCATAACCTTCTTTCATGCTACACTGCTTTGTGAACTTCTTTACATGTCAGTAAATGTGCTATATCGTCATTTTGAAGATACGTCAACAGCCTTTAATGGGTAGGGTTAGTTTACCGTGACCAGAGATGTCAGCTTTGCAGTGACTACCTAATTTCTCAGAGGCCGTAGAGGGCCATGATTATCCTCTTCCCGCTTTCTGACAATATCAAATTTTTTCTCCTGGTTAACATATTGATAAAAATGGTTAAATGTTAAACTAATTTACTGGTGAAATGTTAACCATTGGATAAAGTAATTACAACTTGGCCAGTTTTTGATGCCAGTAACAGCATATGGGTGTCCATTTGGGGGAATTTATTTTTAATTTCTGCAGGTTCTTTTTAGTTCTCGATCATTTTTATTGTTGTGCTCATGTTGCAAACATAAAGGAGTAAAAAGATCCACATTTGGGTCATAATCTTAGGTTTCTGCTGATATCTTTGCTGTAGACCTAGATGATAAGTGAGACTTTCCCTAGCTAATATGTTTACTTGGTCCTTTTTTTTTTTTATGGTACACGAGCCTCTCACTGTTGTGGCCTCTTGCGTTGCGGAGCACAGGCTCCGGACGCGCAGGCTCAGCGGCCATGGCTCACGGGACCAGCCGCTCCGCGGCATGTGGGATCTTCCCGGACCGGGGCACGAACCCGCATCCCCTGCATCGGCAGGCGGACTCTCAACCACTGCGCCACCAGGGAAGCCCTACTTGGTCCTTTTTAAATTTAATTTTTTGCCTTTATTGCATTTGTATGTATGTATGTATGTATTTATTTATGCATGCGATACGCGGGCCTCTCACTGTTGTGGCCTCTCCCGTTGCGGAACACAGGCTCCTTAGGCGCAGGCTCAGCGGCCATGGCTCACGGGCCCAGCCACTCCGCGGCATGTGGGATTTTCCCGGACCGGAGCACGAACCCGTGTCCCTTGCATCGGCAGGCGTACTCTCAACCACTGCGCCACCAGGGAAGCCCCGCATTTGTGTTTATTGATCATAGGATTATAGCACATTTATAGCTTGGAGGGGACTTGGATCATCTGATCTATCCAGCCCACTGTGTAGGTTCAGAAATTGAGACCTAGAGAGATAAGAATACTGGTACAAGATGCGGGACAAAAAGAGCTAACATTTATCTTCTGCTTATTGTGTTTGCCAGGTACTATGCTAGGTGCTTTACAGACACTGTCTTTTAAGTGTTATGATAACCCTGTTTGGTGGGTGAGGAAACTTGAGGCTCAGAGAGGTTAAATATTTTGCCTGGGATAACTTAGCAGATCAATGGCAGAGCTAGAATAGATCCTCGCTCTGTCTTCTAGCATTGTTACAGGGTTTTTACGTGGATCATGCCATTTAATACCGACCTGAAGCAGGCCCATGGAGCACTGTCATCTGTCTTACATAAGACTGTTGACTTTCAGGTTTGGGTGCTACTTTTGGAAATGGTACTAGATGTGAGTTTTTCACAGTGATATTTGAGATAATCTTGGATTTGTCAGGAGGGTGCAGTAACTGAGGCAGCTGCTTGAAATACTGAGGGCTTCATTTGCTAATAAGGAAAGGGTAAAAATGAATTACTGAAAGAGACCTCTTTTGTCTTTTCTTCCTTGTTGAAGAACTTCCTACTTTACTCCGTGCCTTAATAATAACTTTAAAATAAACTAAAATCTCTAAATAAGTCTTGAATACTCATGGCAGAAATATTGTTTTCATTTTTTATTCAGCACACATTTGTGGAACAGGTACTGTTACGAAGTGCAGGCTTGTACTGCTCGCCACACAGAAGGCCAGTAAATTGAGAAACGAGTTGTTGGGGCAAAGAATAGTGACTTTATTTGGAAGCCTAGCACACCAAGAAGATGGTGGACTAGTTTCCCAAAGAACCATCTTGCCTGGGTTTGGGTGCTAGTTTCTTTCAGAACAAAGAAGGGGAGGTGAGGGGTAAAGTAAAAAAGGTGATACATTGTTGCTAATATTTCCTGGTTCAGGCCAGAACGGGAGGGGATATGTTCATTTCTTCTTACCTGCATCCATTCCCAGGTGGGCCTGGTTAGGGTATTCCTAGTGAACTAAACAAAGGTATTTTAGCTTAACTGGGAGACAGGGTTCCTGGAGATGCTCATTATGTATACTTTAAGCTGTAGGCAACATCCATTTAATGATTAACTTATAGCAAAAGCAATAGAATACAAAGGTTAAAGTAGAAGAAACAGATCAATATGGAGTCAGGTTCTTCCCTATTACAAGTACTACATGCCAGGCCTTGAATCAGATGCTGGTAACAGGGAGATGGGACACTTAGTGCCTGTTAACAAGTTGCTTACAATGTAGTGAGGAAGATATAAAATGCACTACAGTATTGTGATACTGTAACTGCAATATGCTAGTACAATGTAACAAATGCTGTGATAGCAGTACCCACATCTTGCTATGGAGAAAGGGGCTACCCCTTTCTCCATACCACGTAAAGCAGAGTAGGAGCTTTGTAAAGTTTTGAGAGACATCCCAGAGGAATTGGGGAGGCAGTGAAATCTGAGTGTTGAGAGATAAGTAGGGTTGGCTTCTAAATGGAAAACATTAGTAGAGGTGTTGTCCTGAAAGGCAAGGAGATTTACAAAGGAATGGTAGTACAGTTTTGGTGTGATAAGGCCTAGAAAGTGTACATTGACTTTGGTTCGTGGGAACTTATTGTTGACTGTGAGGAGCATCTAATGGTAGAGAAGAGCAGTAGGGTCAAAGCCACTGACTATAATTAAGGAAGAAATGGGAATAAAGGTCATGAGTTTAGGTCATAAAGAGTGATGTGAAAGGAAGAAGACATTCTTAAAGGTCGATTTAAAGTAGAGTCTTACTCAATGTTTATATAACAAAACACTGGATAGGGTACCAGAACACTTATCCCTCTAACATTCTGTACTAAAAAAATGATGGCTTCACCGCCTTTGCTTAAAACACTTTAAGTGGCTTCCAGGATAGTAGCTTCTAGGATGAAGAGTAAAATCCTCAGTATTACCTAATACTAGGGTGGCCGTATAATTTAGCATTCAAACAGGGTTACTTCCTTCTTGGTGTGAGAGAGGGAGCTATTGATAATTATGCTGGGACACTGGTATCAATGGAAATTACCCTAGACAAACTTGGACATGCCTAAAAGTTCTTCTCTTCATGAGCTGGCTCCTGAATGACTGTGGCTTCAACTCACACCATACTTGGTCTTGCTCTCTCCTCTCCAACCATGAAATTTTTTATTCAGTCCTGTTTACCATGCTGTCTCTTAATAGGGCCTTTGCATATGCAGTTTCCTTTGTCTGGACTTCTGTCATCATTGGGTTAACTCCTCCTTAAACCTCAGATCTCTAATTCATTTCTTAGGGAAATCTTCCCTATCCGGTTTTGTAAATGTGAGCTTTTACAAAAAAACCCCCAAAACCTGTGACTATCCAACAAATGCGTATGTGTGAACATAATTTAAGGATTCAGAGATCTCCAAGACTTCTTATGAAAAAATTACCTTCAACTATTTTAACTGCTCCTTTGATATTTATCTTGATATCTAAATGGCATTATTGACTTTGTGCCATGGAAGATGAGGAATTGACTTTTTCATTTTGTTCTTCATAACAAATTTTTCTTCCTCTTATCCTCCCAATAGTCATACATTACATTTTAGTTGAGATTAGTTTAGATCAGTTTTGGTATATAAAGTATTATTTCACTGTGTTCTGCTGCAAATGCGTCTGTAGCACCAATTCGCTCATATGTGACTGGTAAATAGAGAAATGATATTGTAATTAGAGGTTGTATTGACTTACATATGACTTTTCCTAGTAAAGGAGAGTCAGAATATCAAGAGTAGAGTTCAGAGGGAAAGAAAGCTCTGATTTCAACTCTATTTTAAGAAAGTTAAAGGAGTGCCTGCACCCAGGATTCCCTCCCCCAGAGAGGTGTGCACCACCTTTGTTCTTGTAGCCGGGGTTGTGTTCAGTGTCTATTTCTATCTCTAATGTCTCAGTTTCTGCAAGCCAGCATGGCCACTCTGATGTTGTTGTGCATCTCTGAGCATCTCTTGAGGCAGCTCTAGACACACTAAACTGACTGCTTGCATTGTCCAAGTCATCTCCTGGAGTACTAATTATCATCATTATTATTTTTAAAAATTTATTTTTATTTTTAAAGTTTGTTTTTGGCTGCGTTGGGTCTTTGTTGCTGCACGTGGGCTTTCTCTAGTTACGGTGAGTGGGGGCTACTCTTCGTTGTGGTGCATGGGCTTCTCACTGGTGGCTTCTCTTGCAGAGCATGGGCTCTAGGCGGTTGGGCTTCAGTAGTTGTGGCATGCAGCCTCAGTAGTTCTGGCTCGTGAGCTCTAGAGCATAGGCTCAATAGTGTGGCACACGGGCTCAGTTGTTCTACGGCATGTGGGATCTTCCCGGACCAGGGCTCAAACACGTGTCCCCTGCACTGGCAGGTGGATTCCTAATCACTGAACCACCAGGGAAGTCCCTGGGGTACTAATTATGTTACTGCTAGTGCTCTGGTTACAAGGTTGCATAGGTTTTTAGTGGTTTGTTCCAACCTTATTTTTCCCATTCTTTTTAAATTTTAATATGTGCAGAATGTAAGAGTTTTCAGGAACACATATATTTTGTTATAGCAAAAATACCTATACTCTATGAACATAACCCCCAGCAGAATTCAACAGTGTACTATACTTAGTTTCCCTTCCCTATACCACCTTTTGATTGTCTGTGAAAATAGTATTTTTCCTACTTACTTAATTTTGTCTAACTATAAAGAAAGATGATACCAGTTGTTAAAACACCAAGTCATTCAGAATCAGGAGGCTTTCTATTAGTTTTATCTTATTTAAAAGAAAATATTTATTTATTATTGGGCTGCGTTGGGTCTTAGTTGTGGCACGCGGGATCTTCATTGTGGCATGTGGGGTTTTTCATTGTGGTGCGTGGGCTTCTCTCTAGCTGTGGCACGTGAGCTCAGTAGTTGCAGCACGCGGGCTCTCTAGTTGTAGCACGTGGGCTCTCTAGTTGTGGCGCACAGGCTCCAGAGCACACGGGCTTAGTAGTTGTGGAGTGTGGGCTTAGGTGCCCTGCGGCATGTGGGATCTTAGCTCCCTGACCAGGAATCAAACCTGCGTCCCCTGCTTTGGAAGGTGGATTCTTAACCACGGGACCACGAGGGAAGTCCCAGTTTTATCTTATTAAAGAAGTAGCATTTGGAGTCTGTGCTCTTTTCTAGTCTAGTTGCATTTCATAAGCATTGATAGTTTTGGTATAGAATTCTAAGTTGTAAAGAATATTTCCTCAGGATTTTGAAGGCATGCTCTACGGTTTTCTAGCTTCTGTTGTTGCTAAGAAGTACTAATGAGTGAAAAGTTAAAAAGCTTGTATCATCTTTGTGGTCTAATTCTTAAATTTCACAAGGATGTTCCTTGGTGTGGATCTTTTTTCATCCACTGTGCTGGTCATTTGGTGAGAATTCTTCAGTCTGGAAATTCATGTCTTCAGTTCTTGGAAACATTCTTAAGTTATTTTATTGATGATTTCTTCCTCTTATTACTTTTGGAGACTCCTGTTATTCAAATGTTGGACCTCTTAAATTGATCCTTTAGTTTTCTTATCTTAAAAAATCTCTTCTTCTCTGCTAGATGTTCTCAATTTTATCTTCCAATTTTTGCTGTCATATTCAAAATTTCCAATAGCTTCTTTTTATTCTCAATGGTTCTTTAGAGCATACTGATCTCATTTCAGTTTCATGGATGAAATGGTTGCTCTTTTCAGAAGTCTCCGTTTTCCTTCATAGTTCCTGATTGTTCCAAGTTAATTTCCTTTTCTAATTGTTTAGGTCTTTGTATCTGTCAGGAAACCAATAGATATCTTAATCAGAAAGGAAAACAATATGGAAAGTAGATGCTTATAAAAAATTATTAGAAGGGTCAGAGAAGCAGTAACAATACCTCAAACTGTAGAACTGATCTTCTTTGGGAGCTTTTATGTCTGAGGTCACCACTGAAACCACTGAATTGAAAAACAGTGTATAGCTAGCTATACTTCAGGACCAGGAAGCTGTCACTGCTGTTGCTGTAAGAATAACTGCCTCAAGACACCAAGCAAACTGGAGAATGGACTTAGAATGGACATTATTTCAGAAAAACTCTACAGACCAATATCCCTTATGAATATAGGTGCAAAAATACTGGCAAACCAAACCCACCAACATGTAAAATGATTATACACCATCACCAAGTGGGATTTATCCTGGGAATGCAAGGTTGGTTCAGTCTGTGAAAGTAAACAGTGTAATATACCTTATTAATAGAACGAAGGACCAAAACCATATGATCATCCCAATAGAGGAAGAAAAAGCATTTGACAAAATGTACCAGTCTTTCATGATAAAAATATTCAAATGAGGGATAAAAGGGAACTTCTTAACTTGGTAAAAGGTATCTGTGAAAAACCTGTAGCTAACATCATATTTAATGGTAAGGACTGACTGCTTTCTCCCTAACGTCAGGAATAAGACAGGGTTGCCCACTTTTACCACTTATATACAACATTGTATTGGAGGTTCTAGCCAGGGCAGTTAAGGAAGAAAAAGAAATCAGGCATTCAGATCAGAAAAGAAGTAGTAAAACAGCTACACAGTTGATGCTTGAACAGCATGGGGGTTGGGGGGGGCCGACTTTTGCAAGGCAAAAATCCATGTATAACTTATAGTCAATCCTCTGTAGCCAAACAACTGCAGATCATGTAGTAATATAGTTTTTAGTATTGAAAAAAATCTTCACATAAGTGGACCCTTGTAGTTAAAACCTTTGATGTTCAAGGGTAACCGGTGTCTCTATTTGCAGATGAAATGATTCTAAGAAAATCCTAAGGAATCTGTAAAAAACAAAAACTAAAAACTCTTGAAAGCTAATAAACAAGCTCAGCAAGATTTCAGGGTATGAAAGCAATGTACAAAACTCAGCTGTATTTCTGTAAACTAGCAGTGAACACTTTCAAAAATGAAATTAAGAAAACTTCATTTTCCGTAGCATCAAAGAGATGAAGTACTTAGGAATAAATTGAACAGAAGAAGTACAAGACTTGTATACTGAGAGTCACAAAACATTGTTGAAAGAAATTAAAGAAGACCTAAATAAGTGGAAGGACATCCTATATTGATGGATTAGAAGACTTAATATTGGCATATATATATGTATTTTTGGCGGGGGAGATGTCAAGAAGCAAAAACATCTACTGAATATAAAACTAAAAAAGACAGAGTCCTCCTGGGCCCAAGAGACCCATGGCAGGGAGCCAAGAGTTCTGCATCAGCGCTGCTCTGGGGAGCCCTGGAAGAAGTCATTGCACACGGTAGTGATGAGGGGTAGAAAAACAGTGTACTCCTGGAAGTCCACCTACTGGTTGCTGTCCTCGTCCAGATCACCCATCAGCTTCTTCAGGCCCTCCTCATCCACCTTCTCCACCACAAAGTTGGGCAGCTCCCTGTGCAGAATTCCTTCATCTCCCCCTTAGTCAGCTTGAACTTGTTGCCCTCTTGGTTGGAGTACTTGTGGAAGGTGGTGACCATCACAGCCAGAACCTGCTTCAGGGGACTGGACATCTTGGATCTGGGGCTGCTGGTCTTGGAGGGTCTCCTGGGGAGGTGGGGGTTGGCTGTGGTTCTTCTGGGACCATGAAAGCTGGTGGCAGACATTTTGGGGAGTATCCATCTGCATGAACTCTCCTCGAGGTGGACATCTTGCCCAGGTAACCAGACTGAGACCTGGCCCCACCCAACAGTCTGTAGGCTCCAGTGCTGGGATGCCACAGGCCAAGCCGCCAACCAGGTGGGAACACAGCCCCACCCATCAGCAGACAGGCTGCCCTAAGACTTCCTGAGCCCACAGCCATGTCTAGACACCTTAATATTGCTAAGATGGCAATTCTCCCCAAATTGACCCACAGATTCAGTGCAGTTTCTATCAGAATCACAGCTGCCTCATTTGTAAATCGAGAAGCTGAGCCTAAAATTTAAATGGAAATGCATGGTATCCAGAATAGCCAAAACAATCTCAAAAATTGGAGGAGTCAGTTCTTGGTTTCAAAGTTTACTACAGGGGCTTCCCTGGTGGCGCAGCGGTTGAGAGTCCGCCTGCCGATGCAGGGGTACACGGGTTCGTGCCCCGGTCCGGGAAGATCCCACATGCCGCGGAGCGGCTGGGCCCGTGAGCCATGGCCGCTGAGCCTGCGCGTCCGGAGCCTGTGCACTGCAATGGGAGACCCCACAACAGTGAGAGGACCACATACCCAAAAAAAAAAAAAAAGTTTACTACAGTAATGTGTGTGGTATTGATATAGGACAAAAGAATTTCAGTTTTTTTTTTTTTTTCCCCCTTTGCGGTACATGGGCCTCTCACTGTTGTGGCCTCTCCCGTTGCGGGGCACAGGCTTCGGACGCGCAGCCTCCGGATGCGCAGGCTCAGCGGCCATGGCCCACGGGCCCAGCAGCCGCTCTGCATGTGGGATCCTCCTGGACCGGGGCACGAACTTGTGTCCCCTGCATCGGCAGGCAGACTCTCAGCCACTGCGCCACCAGGGAAGCCCAGAATTTCAGGTTTTAATGACCCTGCTTGTCAGCAGCAAAATTGCCACAAAGACCAGGACGGTGGCCCCATGATACTTCCTTCTTTCATTGCTTATGGATGTATTAGAGTACCTAATTTGCATCCAGAAGCCTAGCTGCAAGAGATTCTGGCAAATGTAGGTTTTAGTTTTCTAGTTTAAGAAAGCACAACTGGGAGGGTGGTATGGCCATTGGGTGAGTCAATTCACAGAATTTTTCTCTGAGGTCTGATGACTATTGTATGTCCTCTGTATTCAGAAGTAGGGCTCTAAAAATCTGATGGGAAGCTCTACGCATGAGTGGGGCTTCTTGACTAAGCTTCATTGTGTAACAGTGGAATCATTTCACTGGGAACACCCAGTATCAGTGTCTTCAGGTCTTCTCTCTTGGGCTTTGGCTGCACAGCGTACTTTAAGCTGAGGGAGATTGAGAGGCAACATCAGCATCTGTAAAAGTCCACTGGAATTCTCCTGCCTTTTCAGTATGGTAGTGCTGCCTTTGGCTGTACCAGGTGACACCAGGTCTGAGATTCTGTTTTATTCCTTAGAGAGTAAACCTTTCCTCTTTTATCCTGGTGAATGAGGGGCCATTGGCCCAGGAGCATGGAGTGCGATCTGCTTTGCTTCTTAGATAGATTTTCATCTAGTCCTACTTCAGAGTACCAGGGTATCTCTTGCTATCAGCAGTATCTGCAGTATAAATTAGGTTACTTCTCACATAGCCCTGTGTCTGGCTTTGGGATTCAGCACTCTTGGGTGGACTAAGCTCATTTTCACTCATCTAATTTCAGCTTCTAAAATTTTGTTCTTTCCTCGTCAGTTGTTTTCATTGTGAATTTGTTCCTCAGTTGTTTAGTTGTGTTTCTGTAAGGGGTAATAGTGGAGTAATGTCTAAT
The DNA here is from genome assembly GCF_964374135.1 of Grampus griseus. Classification (NCBI taxonomy): domain Eukaryota; kingdom Metazoa; phylum Chordata; class Mammalia; order Artiodactyla; family Delphinidae; genus Grampus; species Grampus griseus. The sequence continues at coordinate 104,193,985 of NC_139019.1, forward strand.
GTGCCATTTTTACCCAGAAGTTACATCAGGTGTTCTTGCAGCACTGTGTACTTTTTTGTCTTAGACAAGAAAGTTGCTGACAAGTTTGATTTGTTAAGACAATTTTGTGTGATTGATTGATTCCCTTATTAGAGTGGAATCTCTCTGTGGACAGGGCTAGTGTCTGATTTTGCTTCTTGTATCAGCACATTTCCTAGCACTCTCTAGGCTCCCCCAAAATAATTATTGACTTAGTAATAACCATTTTTTTAGGAGACTATTTTCCTATAAGATTGGGTTGCATATAACCCATAGAGGAGCAGTGAAATAACTAATGATACTAGTAACTGTATTGTTGGATAAAATCTGGGTTTGAAAAGTGATTTTCTGATGTGAAAAATGGCTATTGGCATAAAATCAGTCTCTTTCTGACCACACTGTATAAAATGATCACCCTCCCCTCTTCTCTCTCTCTTTTTTAAAAATAAATTTTATTTATTTATTTATTTTTGGCTGTGTTGGGTCTTCGTTGCTGTGCGTGGGCTTTCTCTAGTTGCGGCAAGCGGGGCTACTCTTCATTGCGGTGTGTGGGCTTCTGTTGCAGAGCATGGGCTCTAGGTGTGTGGGCTTCAGTAGTTGTAGCACGTGGGCTCAGTAGTTGTAGCTTGCGGGCTCTAGAGTGCAGGCTCGATAGTTGTGGCGCACGGGCTTAGTTGCTCCACAGCCTGTGGGATCTCCGTGGACCAGGGGTTGAACCCGTGTCTCCTGCATTGGCAGGTGGATTCTTAACCGCTGCGCCACCAGGGAAGTCCCTCTCTAACTCTTTATTCTGATTTATTTTTCTTCAAAATACTGATTACCCCAACTGTATAGGTATTTGTTTATTGTTTTCTTCTCCCCAGTATAGGGTACCTTCCATAAGATCAGATGGTATATATATATATGTGTATATATATATATATATATATATATATATATATATATATATATATATATATTTTTTTTTTTGCCATACGCGGGCCTCCCACTGTTGTGGCCTCTCCCATTGTGGAGCACAGGCTCCGGACGCACAGGCTCAGCGGCCATGGCCCACGGGCCTAGCTGCTTCGCGGCACGTGGGAACTTCCTGGACCATGGCACAAACCCGTGTCCCCTGCATCGGCAGGCGGACTCTCAACCACTGCGCCACCAGGGAAGCCCCGGGATGGTATATTTTGTTCGTTGCTGATTTCCACACACCCAGATCAGTGGCCTGGCGTATATAACGAAGTTGTGATTGTTGGTTGTTTTTTTTCCCCAATAAGTCATTTTTTGTTAGGACTTAAACTGTATGTGTCCACTCCCCACTCCTGTGTCTATTATGTCAGTGGATTTCTTTTGTTCAGAGAAATGGTTCTGTGGTCCAGTGTTGGTCTTATTTAATATTTTTCCTAATTTTAATCTGATTGCAATTAGGGATTGCCTGATTTTTTTTTTTTTTTTTTTTTTTTTTTGTGGTACGCGGGCCTCTCACTGTTGTGGCCTCTCCGGTTGCGGAGCACAGGCTCTGGATGCGCAGGCTCAGCGGCCATGGCTCACGGGCCCAGCTGCTCCGCAGCACATGGGATCTTCCCGGACCGGGGCACAAACCCGTGTCCCCTGCATCGGCAGGTGAACTCTCAACCACTGCGCCACCAGGGAAGCCCAGCTACTCTTACATAAGGTGAACCTGACAATCTATAATAGCTTCTCAAAATTGCTAAGAAGTGATCTAAGCAACCAGAGAGTTGCCTAGTATTTTGCTATAGAATATTATGAATGGGACTTAAAACTGACCTCAGAGTCAGTTTTGGTTTCCGTAAGCTGTTGTTTTATCTGACATGTGAAGGCAGTCATTTAAAAAATCCAGATGTTTGAATTTCTATTTTTTATCTTTAGAAACATGAATGATTCTTGTCTGTTTTTTTCAGATGTGTAGCTTTTAAAAGGCTGTATTCTTAAGTCTATCAATATTATACTTTGGGTGAATTTTTCCATAAGAATACACATCTCCAACAGATTTTATGCATTTAGCAAGCATTTGGTGAACACAGATTCTTGCCCTTATCTATTCTTGTATATATGCAGTGTAATAATCTTTGGTGGGTTTCATGGAAATGCCATTTAATATCCAAAAACTAATTTTGTATACCTTTTTCTAGATATGCAATTATTCTATCTCTAAGAGACCATCTAATAATTTAGGTCTCATTTTCAATTGCTTTATGTAACACTTTGTTCTTATATTTCTGTATATGAGAATCAATGAACAAGGACAAAAGTACTTGCGAAAAAAGTGAAAATTAATGGCGCTTGTAAAAGAAGGAATCCAAACCCAAGCATGTGTATAGATCCCATACTGAAAATGAATATGGATTCTTTGTTCACGGGTACATAATAGGTGATTTAGAGAAGCTGAGTTCAGGGACTTTTGTGGCTGTGTTGCTAGTCAAACTAGAAAATTCATTCCACTGAGCGTCTGTGATATATACTGACTTGTATGGTATAAACTGACCAGTGAAATGTTAACAGAAAGGCAATAATTTGCCAATGCTTGATTAAAACTGTAATTTTTAATTAACAGTTTTTAATTTAAAAACTGTTCTGTAATGAGTTTCAGATTATGTCCTAAGTATGTCTTTGTCCCTCCAGTTCTGCTTCTTAATTTTTGTTTCACACTAATTCTTTGTTCCCTGTTTAAGTGGTCAGTCTAATTTTTCGAGTGTTAAAATTACAATATGATTCAAGTAGTTATTATATCTTACTAGGTCTTAAGTTATTTTCTGTGTCATATATATGTGATATGACTTTATTTAAATGCTCTACAATTACTACCTAGCAATGATGCACTTACCCTCATTCATTTTCCAGCAATTCTGTAATTGGTTGTATTTTCTTTCTTTCGTTTTTTTTTTTTAATATTTATTTATTTTGGCTGTGCTGGGTCTTAGTTGCGGCACATGGGATCTTCATTCCGGCATGCAGGATCTTTAGTCGCGGCACGTGGACTTCTTAGTTGCAGCATGCAGGCTTCTAAGTTATGGCATGCATGTGGGATCTAGTTCCCCAACCAGGGATTGAACCTGGGCCCCCTGCATTGAAAGTGCGAAGTCCTACCCACTGGACTGCCAGGGAAGTCCTGGTTGCATTTTCTAATCTCCACTTCCTTATTGGTGGGAGTAGTCTGGAATGGGGTACCCTTAGACGAATAAAGGATACCCCTGAGGGAGTGGGATACTTGAGTCATCCAAACAGAAAGGGTAGTACAGAGTCCTAAGCGAGCAGACACTGAGTTCCAGAGCCAGGTAGTTCAGTGCAGAAGCCAGGGTTGAAATGCTGATCCGAAAACAAGTCAAGTTCAAAGAGTTGGTAAGTTGAAAAGCCAAGATGATTAAAGCAGTGAAGTACAGTGGTATTGCTGGTAGTCAGAGGTGGTCAGGAGTAATTCAGAAAGTAGCAAGTAACGAGTTGCATTTAGGTTAGTCCTACAGGCCTCAGGAGATTATAAGGACAGGTCTCAGATTGTTAATTAGAACCAGGTTCTGTTGGAGAAGTACATCACTGAGGCTATGTCTTAACTCTTGACTCACTGCTATAGAATGTTAACAGGAATGTAAATGTATCCTTTCCAGTTGATTATTTTTTTTAATGGTCAGATATTCGATTAGACCTGGTTGCTTGCTATGACTGACAGTCAAGCTTACTTGAAATGAAAGCTAATTTTATTTATTTTTATTTATAGATAAGAGTTTTTAAATATTTATTTTATTATCATTTATTTTTGGCAGCGTTGGGTCTTCGTTGCTGCGCGTGGGCTTTCTCTATTTGTGGCGAGCGGGGGCTACTCTTCATTGGGGTATGCGGGCTTCTCATTGCAGTGGCTTCTCTTGTTGCGGAGCATGGGTGCTAGGCACGTGGACTTCAGTAGTTGTGGCTCGCGGATTCTAGAGTGCAGGCTCAGTAGTTGTGGCACACGGGCTTAATTGCTCCGTGGCATGTGGGATCTTCCCGGACCAGGGCTTGAACACGTGTCCCCTGCATTGACAGGCAGATTCTTAACCACTGCGCCACCAGGGAAGCCCTAATTTTGTTTATTAAGGAAGGAAATTCTTAATTAGAATAGAGTGTTAATTACATTTTATAAAACTTTTTTTTTTTTGCGGTACGCGGACCTCTCACTGCTGTGGCCTCTCCCGTTGCGGAGTACAGGCTCCAGACGCGCAGGCTCAGCGGCCATGGCTCATGGGCCCAGCCGCTCCGTGGCACGTGGGATCTTCCCGGTCCGGGGCATGAACCCGTGTCCCCTGGATTGGCAGGTGGACTCTCAACCACTGCGCCACCAGGGAAGCCCTTTATAAAACTTTTTTCTTAGCTGCAATTAAAGTTTAGGTTCTCACGTGAACATTTACAGTAAATCGGTATGTTTTCTGACTTACACTCAGCAGTGTGCATACTTGAGAATGTCTCCTTATCTGGAGGTAGGAATAGGCAGGTCAGTAAGTGAACAAATCCAGTTAGGAAATATAGTCAAAGAAAAATGCCAATCTCTTCAGTGATACTTTCTGATAACTTTGGATTCCTGTCTCAATTACTCTTTGTTCTGGAGCATTGTCAGATGTTACTCTGTGCTTAGGTAATGTGTATTTTTCTATTCATGTGCGAATGTTTTATGATGTCAGTTTTGCAGGTTTCTGCACTTAGCTCAAGACTTCCTGCATCATTTTTTTAAAAACAAATTTATTCATTTATTTTTGACTACATTGGGACTTCGTTGCTCCGTGTGGGCTTTCTCTAGTTGCGGCGAGCGGGGGCTACTCTTCGTTGCAGTGTGCGGGCTTCTCATTGCAGTGGCTTCTCTTCTTGTGGAGCATGGGCTCTAGGCGCGTGGGCTTCAGTAGTTGTGGCATGCGGGCTCAGTAGTTGTGGCTCGTGGGCTCTAAAGTGCAGCCTCAGTAGTGGTGGAGCATGGGCTTAGTTGCTCCGCGGCATGTGGGATCTTCTCGGACCAGGGCTCGAACCCGTGTCCCGTGCGTTGGCAGGTGGATTCTTAACCACTACACCACCAGCGAAGCCCTCCTGCATCTTTTTTTTTTTTTTTAAATGATAATAAGGGTTTATTTCTCACTCCTATGTCCTATAAAGGCTCAGCTGCCACTCTGTTCCATATCTCCATACTGAAGCCAAGCTGATGGAGTAGCCTCTCCTGGGAACATTTCCTGTCATTGAGACAGAGGGAAAGAAAGATGGGAAACTATGTTCTTAGTGTCACTTCTGCCCACTTTTCATTGGCCAAGTGAGCCCATAGGTACTCTGGAGTTCAGCAGGGCAGGCTTTTATTTATTTATTTTTTTGTAAGTATATTTATTTTTGAATTTTATTTTATTTATTTTTTTATGCAGCAGGTTCTTATTAGTTATCCATTTTACACATATTAGTATATATATGGCAATTCCAATCTCCCAATTCATCACACCACCACCACCACCCTGCTACTTTCCCCCTTTGGTGTCCATGTTTGTTCTCTACATCTGTGTCTTAATTTCTGCCCTGCAAACCAGTTCACCTATACCATTTTTCTAGGTTCCACATATATGCGTTAATATATGATAGTTGTTTTTCTCTTTCTGACTTACTTTACTCTGTATGACAGTCTCTTGCTCCATCCACGTATCTACAAATGACCCAATTTCGTTCCTTTTTATGGCTGAGTAATATTCCGTTGTATACGTGTACCACATCTTCTTTATTCATTTGTCTGTCAGTGGGCATTTAGGTTGCTTCCATGTCCTGGCTATTGTAAATAGTGCTACAGTGAACATCGGGGTGCATGTGTCTTTTTGAATTATGGTTTTCTCTGGGTATATGCCCAGTAGTGGGATTGCTGGGTCATATGGTAATTCTATTTTTAGTTTTTTAAGGAACCTCCATACTGTTCTCCATAGTGGCTGTATCAATTTACATTCCCACGAACAGTGCAAGAGTGTTCCCTTCTCTCCACACCCTCTCCAGCATTTGTTGTTTATAGATTTTCTGATGATGCCCATTCTAACTGGTGTGAGGTGATACCTCATTGTAGTTTTGATTTGCATTTCTCTAATAATTAGTGATGTTGAGCATCTTTTCATGTGCTTCTTGGCCATCTGTATGTCTTCTTTGGAGAAATGTCTATTTAGGTCTTCTGCCCATTTTTGGATTGGGTTATTTGTTTTTGTAATATTGAGCTCCGTGAGCTGTTTATATATTTTGGAGATTAATCGTTTGTCCGTTGATTAGTTTGCAAATATTTTCTCCCATTCTGAGGGTTGTCTTTTCATCGTAGTTTCCTTTGCTGTGCAAAAGCTTTTAAGTTTCATTAGGTCCCATTTGTTTATCTTTGTTTTTATTTCCATTACTCTAGGAGATGGATCAAAAAAGGTCTTATTGTGATTTATGTCAAAGAGGGTTCTTCCTATGTTTTCCTCTAAGAGTTTTATAGTGTCCGGTCTTACATTTAGGTCTCTAATCCAGTTTGAGTTTATTTTTGTGTATGGTGATAGGGAGTGTTCTAATTTCATTCTTTTACATGTAGCTGTCCAGTTTTCCCAGCACCACTTATTGAAGAGACTCTTTCCTCCATTGTATATCCTTGGTTCCTTTGTCATAGATTAGTTGACCGTAGGTGCATGGGTTGATCTCTGGGCTTTCTATCCTGTTTCATTGATCTATATTACTGTTTTTGTGCCAGTACCACATTGTCTTGATTACTGTAGCTTTGTAGTATAGTCTGAAGTCAGGGAGCCTGATTCTTCCAGCTCCATTTTTTCCCCTCAAGACTGCTTTGGCTCTTCGGGGTCTTGGGTGTCTCCATAAAAATTTTACGATTTTTTGTTCTAGTTCTCTGAAAACTGCCATTGGTAATTTGATAGGGATTGCATTGAATCTGTAGATTGCTTTGGGTAGTATAGTCATTTTGACAATATTGATTCTTCCAATCCAAGAACATGGTATATCTTGCCATCTGTTTGTATCATCTATAATTTCTTTCATCAGTGTCTTATAGTTTTCTGCATACAGGTCTTTTGTCTCCCTAGGTAGGTTTTTTCCTAGGTATTTTATTCTTTATGTTGCAGTGGTAAATGGGGGTGTTTCCTTAATTTCTCTTTCAGATTTTTCATCATTAGTGAATAGGAATGCAAGAGATTTCTGTGCATTAAGTTTGCAACTTTACCAAATTCATTGATTAGCTCTAGTAGTTTTCTGGTGACATCTTCAGGATTGTCTATGTGTAGTATCATGTCATCTGCAAACAGTGAGCTTTACTTCTTCTTTTCCAATTTGTATTCCTTTTATTTCTTTTTCTTCTCTGATTGCTGTGGCTAGGACTTCTAAAACTATGTTGAATAATAGTGGTGAGAGTGAACATCCTTGTCTTGTTCCTGATCTTAGAGGAAATGGTTTCAGTTTTTCACCATTGAGAATGATGTTTGCTGTGGGTTTGTCGTATATGGCCTTTATTATGTTGAGGTAGGTTCCCCCTATGCCCACTTTCTGGAGAGTTTTTATCATAAATCGGTGTTGAATTTTGTCTAAAGCTTTTTCTGCATCTATTGAGATGATCATATGGTTTTTATTCTTCAATTTGTTAATATGGTATATCACATTGATCGATTTGCATATGTTGAAGAATCCTTGCATCACTGTGATAAATCCCACTTGATCATGGTGTATGATACTTCTAATGTGCTGCTGGATTCTATTTGCTAGTAATTTGTTGAGGATTTTTGCATCTACATTCATCAGTGATATTGGCCTGTAGTTTTTTTTATTTGTAGTATCTTTGTCTGGTTTTGGTATCAGGGTGGTGGTGGCCTTATAGAAAGAGTTTGGGAGTGTTTCTTCCTCTGTAATTTTTTGGAAGAGTTTGAGAGGGATGGGTGTTAGCTTTTCTCTAAATATTTGGTAGAATTCACTTGTGAAGCCATCTGGTCCTGGACTTTTGTTTGTTGGAAGATTTTTAATTACTGTTTCAATTTCATTACTTGTGATTGGTCTGTTCATATTTTCTATTTCTTCCTGGTTCAGTCTTGGAAGATTATACCTTTCTAAGAATTTGTCCATTTCTTCCAGGTTGTCCATTTTATTGGCATAGAACTGCTTGTAATAGTCTCTTAGGATGCTTTGTATTTCTGCAGTGTCTGTTGTAACTTCTCCTTTTTCATTTCTAATTGTATTGATTTGAGTCCTCTCCCTCTTTTTCTTGATGAGTCTGGCTAATGGCTTATCAATTTTGTTTATCTTCTTAAGGAACCAGCTTTTAGTTTTATTGATCTTTGCTATTGCTTTCTTTGTTTCTATTTCATTTATTTCTGGTCTAATCTTTATGATTTCTTTCCTTCTGCTAACTTTGGGGTTTTGTTTGTTCCTCTTTCTCTAGCTCCTTTAGGTGTAAGGTTAGGTTGTTTATTTGAGATATTTGTTGTTTCTTGAGGTAGGATTGTATTGCTATAAACTTCCTTCTTAGAACTGCTTTTGCTGCATCCCATAGGTTTTGGATCGTCGTATTTTCATTGTCATTTGTCTCTAGGTATTTTTTGATTTCCTCTTTGATTTCTTCAGTGATCTCTTGGTTATTTAGTAATGTATTGTTTAGCCTCCATGTGTTTTTTTTTTATGTTTTTTTTTCCCTGTAATTGATTTCTAATGTCATAGCATTGTGGTCAGAAAAGATGCTTGATAAGATTTCAATTTTCTTAAATTTACTGAGGCTTGATTTGTGATACAAGATGTGATCTATCCTGGAGAATGTTCCGTGCACACTTGAGAAGAAAGTGTAATCTTTTGTTTTTGGATGGAATGTGCTATTAATCTCAATTAAATCTATCTGGTTTATTGTGTCATTTAAAGCTTGTGTTTCCTTATTAATTTTCTGTTTGGATGATCTGTCCATTGGTATAAGTGAGGTGTTAAAGTCCCCCACTATTAATTGTGTTTCTGTCGATTTCTTCTTTTATAGTTGTTAGCAGTTGCCTTATGTATTGAGGTGTTCCTACGTTGGGTGCATATATATTTATAATTGTTATATCTTCTTGGATTGATCCCTTGATCATTATATAGTGTCCTTTGTAACATTCTTTATTTTAAAGTCTATTTTATCTGATACGAGTATTGCTACTCCAGCTTTCTTTTGATTTCCATTTGCATGGAATATCTTTCTTTTGATTTCCATTTGCATGGAATATCTTTTTCCATTCCCTCACTTTCAGTCTGTATGTGTCCCTAGGTCTCTTATGGACAGCATATATATGGGTCTTGTTTTTGTATCCATTCAGCAAGCCTGTGTCTTTTGGTTGGAGCATTTAATCCATTCATGTTTAAGGTAATTATTGATATGTATGTTCCTATTATTTTCTTAATTGTTTTGGGTTTGTTTTTGTAGGTCCTTTTCTTCTCTTGTGTTTCCCACTTAGAGAAGTTCCTTTAGCATTTGTTAGAGCTGGTTTGGTGGTGCTGAGTTCTCTTAGCTTTTGCTTGTCTGTAAAGCTTTTGATTTCTCCATCAAATCTGAATGAGATCCTTGTCGGGTAGAGTAAACTTGGTTGTAGGTTCTTCCCTTTCATCACTTTAAATATGTAATGCCACTCCTTTCTGGCTTGTAGAGTTTCTGCTGAGAAATCAGCTGTTAACCTTATGGGAGTTCCCTTGTATGTTATTTGTCGTTTTTCCCTTGCTGCTTTCAGTAATTTTTCTTTGTCTTTAATTTTGCCAGCTTGATTGCTATGTGTCTCTGCGTGTTTCTCCTTGGGTTTATCCTGTATGGGACGCTCTGTGCCTCCTGGACTTGGGTGGCTATTTCCTTTCCCAGGTTAGGGAAGTTTTCAACTATAATCTCCAAATATTTTCTTGGGTCCTTTCTCTCTCTCTTCTCCTTCTGGGACCCCATAATGCAAATGTTTTTGTGTTTAATGTTGTCCCAGAGGTCTCTTAGGCTGACTTCATTTCTTTTCATTCTGTTTTCTTCATTCTGTTCTGCAGCAGTGAATTCCACCATTCTGTCTTCCAGGTCACTTATCCATTCTTCTGCCTCAGTTATTCTGCTATTGATTTCTTCTGGTGTCGTTTTCATTTCAGTTATTGTATTGTTCATCTCTGTTTGTTTCTTCTTTGATTCTTCTAGGTCTTTGTTAAACATTTCTTGCATCTTTTTGATCTTTGCCTCCATTCTTATTCCGAGGTCCAGGATCATCATCACTATTATTATTCTGAATTCTTTTTCTGGAAGGTTGCCTATCTCCACTTCATTTAGTTGTTTTTCTGGGGTTTTATCTTGTTCCTTCATCTGATACATAGCCCTCTGCCTTTTCACCTTGTCTGTCTTTTTGTGAATATGGTTTTTGTTCCACAGGCTGCAGGATTGTAGTTCTCCTTGCTTCTGCTGTCTGCCCTCTGGTGGATGAGGCTATCTAAGAGGCTTGTGGAAGTTTCCTGATGGGAGGGACTGGTGGTGGGTAGAGCTGGCTCTTGCTCTGGTGGGCGGAGCTCAGTAAAAACTTTAATCTGCTTGTCTGCTGATTGGTGGGGCTGGGTTCCCTCCCTGTTGGTTGTTTGGCCTGTGATGACCCAACACTGGAGCCTCCTCGGACTCTTTGGTGGGGCTAGTGACAGACTCTGGGAGGGCTCACGCCAAGGAGTACTTCCCAGAACTTCTACTGCCAGTGTCCTTGTCCTCATGGTGAGACACAGCCACCCCCCGCCTCTGCAGGAGACCCTCCAACACTAGCAGGTAGGTCTGGTTCAGTCTTCTGTGGGGGTCACTGCTCCTTCCCCTGGGTCCCGATGCACACACTACTTTGTGTGTGCCCTCCAAGAATGGAGTCTCTGTTTCCCCCAGTCCTGTCGAAGTCCTGCAATCAAATCCCACTAGCCTTCAAAGTCTGATTCTCTAGGAATTCCTCCTCCTGTTGCCGGACCCCCAGGTTGGGAAGCCTGACGTGAGGCTCAGAACCTTCACTCCAGTGGGTGGACTTCTGTGGTATAAGTGTTCTCCAGTTTGTGAGTCACCCACCCAGCAGTTGTGGGATTTGATTTTATTGTGATTGCACCCCTCCTACTGTCTCATTGTGGTGTCTCCTTTGTCTTTGGATGTGGGGTATCATTTTTTGTGAGTTCCAGTGTCTTCCTGTCGATGATTTTTCAGCAGTTAGTTGTGATTCTGGTGCTCTTGCAAGAGGTAGTGGGAGCACGTCCTTCTACTCCACCATTTTGAACCAATCTACCTGCATCTTTTTTTTTTTTTACCTGCATCATTTTTAATGAATGAAAAATAATACAACTAGAAAACTATGACATAAGTTATGTTCAAGATGTTAACTTGCTGCTTGGCCCACGTTTGTCCTTGTTGTGCTTGTATGGCATATAAAACTTACTGATTTGTGGCTTCTTAGCAGATGGAGACTTGAGTGTAAGCAAAAATTTCTTTCATGACCCATCTAGCCTCGGAAATTGGCAAGGTAATAGGGAGGACATCTAGGAATGTGAATTTTAGAGATTACAGAAGTGTCACAGTTATTTTTTCTTGTAGGAAAGGACGTGATATTTTACATCGCATAAAAAAAGCAGAGTGAGTTTTTGGGGGGAATGTATGGGGGATTTTCATTTAACAATTACCAAAACACTCATTGTCTACAGGTTGTCTATACAGAAGATAGAAGAATAATAAGTCATGGCTGTTGCCCTCAAAGAGTTCTGTCTCTCAAGGTAGCTAAGTATATCCACAAATAGATAGGATCAGTACGGTAAGTGTAATATAAGTATGTGCCACGTGCAGAAGCAGTTTTCGACTCTCTTCCCTCAAGCCAGGGCATGTATGGGGTTAGCTTTTATTTGTAATTTTAAGCACATTTCCAACTTCTGATGTATATCTGCTTAATTTGTTCAGTAATGTAAAAGTTACAACTTTAAGAAAGAATTTATAATGGAACAATTTATATTTTTACAGAGTAACGGTGGTATAAGTGACTGAGAACTTGACATCAGATTTCAGCTGGTACCATTGCAGGGCTAGAGGGTACCTATCACAATAAGATAATAGCATATCCTACTCATCCCCTTAGTCCACCACTCCTTGTCTTACCTGGTCTTGATTTTTGTTGAAGAAATCACCATATTCTAGCCATTTAGGTGTACTGTCCTAATTTTTGGCTTCTCGAATTTCCTACACTCCACAAGACCATTGCGCAGTAATTTCACTTGTGCTACAACATTCTGAATTTGGAATCATGACATGTATTATTATCTATTAAGCCAATGAAATCAAACAGACAGAACATGCAGTAGCCAGTAAAATTGGTGTGAATTTTTTTTTTTTTTAAATTCAGTATCCTTCTTGGTGGGCCATTTTGGTTTCTGGGAAGCACAGGTTCACTCTCCTGCCTTGAGGCACCATGTTCAGAAGCACCACATTATGATCTGAGACTTAAATATTAGACAGTGGTGCAGTAGAATTTTTGTAACTGTTAAGTAAGTAATTTTGAGTAAGTAGCTTTTGTAAATATTGTGCAATTCTCTATTATGGTATTTTTCCCTGTCAGCTCTGGTCATTTATATAGTGAGATAAAGTAATAGCTCCTCTACAAGCACTGATTCTTTTCTATGGTGTTCCTAGCTTTCAGACCCAGCACTTGTATGAACTAGGCATTTTTGTTACAAAGTAGTGACTTTGTATGGAATGTGACTATGTATGGAATTTTTTTTTCCCCAACAGTCCGTCCCCCCGCACCACCTTCCTAAACAAAGTCTTCAGGGAAAGGCTGCCATCTTGTGGTTTTTAAAAATACAGGATTTAAGAAAAAAATTATTGTGATATGACTGCTGAGATTTTATGTGTGTACGTAGTTGTTGTATAATACCAAAATGAATAAGAAATGAGTACTATTAAATCTTCTCTTCAAACTACCTTTGCTTATCCTTTGGATAGCTGTTTTCTTCATTTTATTATAATATTACAATATTTTTAAAAAGTTCTGTTAACTAAAGATTCCTCTGTTAAGCCCACTCTCACACATCAGTAGTAGAAATACTTGTCTGTAATATCAGTTTTAATTAAGAATGGCTATCAAAAATTTTTATGTTATTAAGGCTTTGCCCATATGACTAATTAATGATAATGGACTTATTTGGATTAAAAAATACTGATCTTTAAAATATAATTATTTGACAAAATGTATCCTAAGGAACCTTAATTTTATAATGTAGAATTCCATTTAATAAAAAGTGATATTTAGAAGTAAAAGAAACCTTAATTTGAGTTTCATTCTTGGATAGTTAATAGTATAAACAGGAAAAATTAACTTTTCTTCAAAATACTAGGAAGCCCCTTATTTGTAGTTAAGGAAATTTTAAAATCACCTCTTATGTAAGAAATGGAAACTACTTGCAAGCTTAGGGTCAGTTAATTCTTAGGTAATGTCAAAGGAGTTTCTATATATCATCAAGTCATAAAATTATTTTTTAAAGTAACAGTTCATTTTCACTTACTTAATCTCATCGTTTATCTTGATTTATGTCTCCTGTACATCTTATTTTATAATATTCATTGTATTTAAAAATAGTAAATTTCCATTTCTTCAAAAATGTTTTAGTGAAGCATATAGATGCCTCTTTATAGAAAAAGGAGGACTTGTATTCTCCCTCAGAGACAACCAGGATTCTTGTACGTTGGGCCTATGGACATTTTAGACCTAGAGTCATTCCTAATCAGGGAAGGGAAATCATTGAAAGAGAAAGTTATTATTCACCAAAAACTCTAGATCTAGTGTTCCTGAATTGCTCCTGTAATTTTAGTAGGTTATGGCAGCCTTTATTTAAATTGCCTCTTCTTTTATTTCCCCCTTAAGCAGGGAGGGAGAAGGCTTCAAGTCAGAGGTATAATTTGATTTCTTGCACTTTTTCAAATGTCTTGCAGTTATGCTAAGAAAGAATCTGATCTTAATGGAGCCCAGATCAAGCTTCGAGAATACGAAGCCGCGCTGAATTCGAAAGATGCAGCTCTGGCTACTGCTCTTGGTGATAAAAAAAGTTTAGAGAGCGATTTGGAGGATCTGAAGGATCAGATTGCCCAGGTAAGGTAAACTCTGCTCTTGAGCCGTATTTGGCAGGTTAATTGCCCCATTTGTTTTGATTGATTGATTGTAAAATTTATTTTATGCTTTTTACGTTTAAAAATTTATTAAGTTATTTTGGTGGGTGGTTAACCTGCAAGGATAGCCTTGAACTAGCTAACATGTAAAGCACCCTCACCTCTCAGTCCTTGTGTCTGGATTATGCAGATCTTGTTGCTGCTCTCTGTCCTCTCTGTTGTGCTTATGCTCATTCTGTTTCTTGCTCTCACAGCCTATTTCATTATTGTACCAAATTGCGAGGTAAGAAGAGAGAAGGTGTCATAATGGTGCTCTGCACACAGGAAAAAATGAAAGTGGTAGCTAAAATCGTTAGTTTGAGTTTTCAAATGTAAGTCATAGGTTTCTATTCATTCCCTGTTGCCGTTTACCAAATTTGAGAGGTGTTTTGATGTGACACTCTGTGGGTGGGACCAGCAGTTGAACCCACAGTTCTGTGATAAATGTTATCATGAGGGACTCTCATACATTAACAAATATATAGAAATTGTAATACTTGATTTGATTCAATCCGTAGGTATCTATTAAATTCATTGCTAAATGGTTGCTGTATAATTTTCATTAATTCTTTTTCCTTATATTAGTTGGAAGCCTCTTTAGCTGCTGCGAAAAAACAGTTAGCAGATGAAACTTTACTTAAAGTGGATTTGGAGAATCGCTGTCAGAGCCTTACTGAGGACTTGGAGTTTCGTAAAAACATGTATGAGGAGGTAATTATATATAATTTTATTTTTTTTAAGGAATGGAGGGATCCCAAAAGGCTTTGTTATAAGCTATACGTATGAAAAATGGGAAGAATTTTGTAGGCAAATTATTTAAGGCACTGATGCTAAAGGACTGCGAGGAAGAAGTCAGGGTGCTATGGTAAACTTAAAAGCTTTTACTTCCACCTAACTTAAAAAGGCTTGGCTACAGCTGTTAATTACTATCAACCTCTGCATTTGTATTAGTTATATGTTTTGCCTAACAAATTACTTCAAATTAACAAATTACTTCAAAAACTTAGTAACTTAAACCACAGACTTTTATTATCTCACAGTTTCTGAAGGTCAGGGATCTGAGAGCTGCTTAACTGGATGGTTGTTTCAGGGTCTCTCATGAGGTTGTAGTCAGGCTTTCAGCCTGGGCTGCAGGAACCGGTTTGGAGTTCATTCGTAGGTTTTTGGCCAGAGGTATCAGTTCAGCATGGGCTTCTCTATAGGGCTGCTCACGATAGGACTCTTCGAGTGAGTGATGAGAGAGAGAGAGCAAGACAAGCCACATTAACTTCTATTAACTAATCCCAAAGTGATATACCCTCACTCCCCATCACACAGACCAACCAAGATGCACTATGGAAGGGGGATCACACAGCGGGTGAATACCGGGAGGTAGCAACCACTGGGGGCTGGTTACCCAGAGCACTTACAGTTATATATGTATATCTAACAGTATCATTTATAAGCCGTAACTTCTGGTTAAGCCTTGAGGGGTGAAGGTAGCAACATTTGCCAAAAAAGAAGTGTACTGTAATACAGTTGAAGAAAGGGGAATATATATTTTCTCAAAATTGAAGACGGTTGGAATTCACCCAGGTTAGAGAACATGCAGTTAAATACATAATGTTTTTAAAAGTAATGTAATTTTGAAAACGGTGACTAACAATGCTTTTAAAATAGAAATTTATTGTAGAAGTTAAATAATATTTTTTATTTGGAGAAAAAATAATATAATAAAAATCTGACCATTTTTGTGACAATATAATATTAAACTAGGTATTGTGGGGGCAAAGTGCACTCACTGGATAAACAGCCAGACTTTGGACAGTTCTTGCGTCAGTTTCCTATTTAAAAACGAAATATCAGTACCTGCTATTTTTTCTTCAAGGTGTGGTGAGGATCAAAGTGGAATATTGTGTGTGATAGCTTCTTGTAAACTACAGTGAATGCTGTCATATAGTAATAATTATTATCATTATTATTATTTTCAATAAATCTATTTGTTTATTATTTATTTTTGGTTGCATTGGGTCTTCGTTGCCGCACGCGGGCTTTCTCTAGTTGCGACGAGCGGGGGCTACTCTTTGTTGTGGTGCGCGGGCTTCTCATTGCAGTGGCTTCTCTTGTTGCCAAGCACGGGCTCTAGGCACTTGGGCTTCAGTAGTTGTGGTGCACAGGCTTAGTTGCTCCGCGGCATGTGGGATCTTCCTGGACCAGGGCTTGAACCCCGTCCCCCTGCATTGGCAGGTGGATTCTTAACCACAGCACCACCAGGGAAGTCCCTGTCATATAATTATTAACTACAGTTCTGCTTATAAATTGAAGTATCTTTATATTAAGTTGACCTACATTTTTGTTTTGTTTTGTTAAAATTGTCCGTGATCTATTATTTCTTACTTTTGACACTGTGTGTACTCCTGCATCTTTAAACCAGGAGTTGAGTATTTTTTTCTTTGTAAGTCACTGATTCTACATAAAATGTTAAGTGAAAAACGGCATCAGTAAAAAGTAATTTAGTATTTTTAGAATGTTTGGGTAGCAACTTTGAATTTTGGGGTTTTGCCTTTTTGAGAATGAATTTAAAATATTCCTCATTTCTTTCTTTTAACATGGAGAATAAAATTCTATGCAATAAATATATGTAAATTCCTTATTATGAACAGTTTAGGGGTAAGAAAGAGGAAGGAGAAAAACAGGAAGAAGAGGAAAGGAGGCAAAGGGCAAAATGATTAGTAGGTACTCAATATTTGTTGAACTAAACCTTTCATTTGCATATTTTTATGATTTAAGTATCATTCGCGTCATCATATAGATGTGAGCCTTGGGAGATTAATGGCAGAACCGGAATTTGAACCCTGGGTTTCTGATTCTATCGAGTGTATCTTCCTCTGGTTAAGAGAAAAATGAGGAAATGCAAAGAAAAACTGCATGCTGTAAGATGATACAGAAACATGTTCTTCTTATATCCCCCTCTTGTGGCCTCTTTAATTATTGCCATTAAAGACACATCTGTTGTGTTTTCAGAGCTAGAAGCTAGAATGAAAATTTTATTCTTAGACTTGTGTTCCTAGCCATTCGAGTTTGGATAGTTCCTTAAAACATAATGTGAAGGATTATGCCTATTATTTCTATTCTTTAATAGTGAATTGTCATATGTACTTGAGATAGCAACGTAATATTGTCAGTAAGATTCTGTATCAATTGATGTTGATACCTTAGCACACTACCAGCTGTTAGGATAAGTCATGTAAATTAGCTTGCTCTGTCTATTGCATCTTAGTATGCCTAAGAAAAGTTTTATTATGTATAAATCTTCTAGTTGAAGTTTTGCTGATAAGTTTCTAACTTATCTTTTAGATTTTTTTCAGAGTTGTCCTTAGTATCATCAGTACAATTTAGAAAAATAATTACGTGCTATTCAGTGTACCTAGTTATCCACGATTGCCTGGTACTTTAGTAAGTCTTCCAGCCATTCCTTGCCTTTAGAGAAATAAATAGGTATGCTACTAAAAAGAAACATAAAATTCCTAGGGCTTGAGATGCTACCATTTCTGTCATTAGTTCCAGCTCAAAAATCTTCTTACTTGAAAATGAAGGCAAAAAAGTATCTATTCACATACTTGCCCTAGGACAAAACATGAGGAGCTTGGTGTGTAATACCTCAGATGGCCTTGATGTCACTCAGACTTGTACCAGTGCAGCTATGGTAAGTAACTTGGTTTTATGTCATTCCCTGCTCCCCACAGGAGATTAATGAGACCAGAAGGAAGCATGAAACTCGCTTGGTAGAGGTGGATTCTGGGCGTCAGATTGAGTATGAGTACAAGCTGGCTCAAGCCCTTCATGAGATGAGAGAGCAACACGATGCCCAAGTCAAGCTGTACAAGGAAGAGATGGAGCAGACTTACCACGCCAAAGTGAGCAGACTCTTCCAGGGATGGCTTTACACACTTGAAGCCTTTGTTTCATAGTCTCCCTGAGAACATGACTTGATGTTTGGTTTGTTCTAGTTTTCTTAAATGAATTCCCTTAGTCTCCATGGATATAAAAAATGGATTTTTTTTTAAAGAAAGCAGTTTTTTATAAAGTAAATGTTATTAGAGATTATTCAAAGAAAGTAGGGTTATTCCACTTTTATCAAAGGTAAGGTTTTTCTCTTTGTCCAACTGATCATTCATGTCAAGTCATATTAGTTAAACTCCAGCCATCTGAAAATAGCTTCTCCTTCAGTAACAAGTACTAATCTTGTTGGACTGCATCTAGCTCTGACTTCCATGTCATCATTGTACATAGGTTGTGACCACCACACTTTGGGCTTTTTTGAACAAAGACCAAATGGACAGTGTCTGCAGTTTCCTCTGCCACTAATTATTCATTAAAAAAAGACTATAGAAACTTCTCTCTTGTATTAGGAGACCATGCAAAAATTTATTAACTCCCTGAGTACGGGCTTTCATAGTAAATAATTTTACCCCAATGTGTTAAATGTTACATGATTTGATTAAAAAGAGTTATTAGTGGAAGACTTAGAAAATTAGGGTCATAGAGGTGTTGAAAATAATTTCCATTGCATGGCCTCAAATTGTTCATGTTGCTTTTAATCCACGTTATGAAGTAATAATTGCCTGGTGAGAGGGAGAGATCTTTTAATCCCTACGTTTAGTTGTTCCGCACTTACTCAGTGCTGGCATTGTGCTGGGCAGTGACAGAGCTTAAGTAAGGATTAGTCAGTCAAAGAGACTCTGGCCTCAAAGGGAGCCAGGGAGGAGACCTACATAAAAAACGTGCCTGAGACACATGCAGAACAGAATGCTGTGGGCATTTGGAGGAGCGGGATATTGTTTCTACCAGAGGAGCTGTTTTTTGCTTCTGAAAAGAAGTGTGTCTGTTTGGTTTGAAATAATCTCTAAATTAGTACTTTCTGCTTATTGCTTTATATTCTGTATCAGATTTGGTGGGTTAGGGGTATATGATGCTTGTTTTCCTACAAATGCCACCACAGTTAAATTGCTCCTGTCCAGTCTCCTTATTAGCAGTGTTATCTGAGACATTAGATATATAATGGATGAAATATTGAAGCACTAAATTTTGGGTAAAGACCCAGGTATATCAGCATTGTTAAGCTCCTATATTGGGAATTGAGCCGAAAAGGCAGAAAGACTTTTAAGGTAATTCATAGCACATCAGCAAACTTCATGATGCTTTTCCTGTTTCATCAACTAGTTACTGGCAGGGTTTAGGTTTGAAATGAGATGCCTTGAGATGAATCATGGTTCCTCATTTGTTTGTTCTAATTCACTAGATGAAACTGACTATGGTCTGCTTCTTTATTTAGCTTGAGAATGCCAGACTGTCGTCAGAGATGAATACATCTACTGTCAATAGTGCCAGGGAAGAACTGATGGAAAGTCGTGTGAGAATTGAGAGTCTCTCATCTCAGCTTTCTAATCTACAGAAAGAGGTAAGTAAGCATGGGAGTTGTACTTGAAGGCCACCTCCACCATGGTAGTCTACCTGCTCAGCTCTGCCTGAAATCACTTTTCAGAGAGGATAGTATTTTCCTGAATTCTGGTTTCACAGTGCTGTCCAGATTATTTTTCTATTCGTCATTTCATAAGCATCCTCTGATCAGAGACTGTTGTTCCTGACCTAATAGATTACTCAGAGCTGCCCTTGAGGGTGCAACCTACTGGCTTATTCCTTGGATTTACCCCAGGGCCCAGGTTTTCTGACCCATCCAGCAGCCTGATCTCCACATAGTGCTCTTTCCAACGTACTCTTTTTCATCACATTTAGAAACCATAATGAAGAAAAACCTGCAGAAATTCTGTGTGGGTGGTAAATGCTTTGTGTTTCTAGACAAATTTTTTCCGTGCTTAGAATACCCAATAGTTAGTGTCTTGGGAAGTAGCATCAATTTGCATCTTAGTTAAGAATTTAGTGACTCATTGATTCTTTGGCACGCCTAACTGTCACATGACTGTTACTGGTTGTGTTGATGGGTGCCTGTCAGTATGTGATGGTGCACTCTGAGTGCAGCGTAAGCAGGTGTGGACACTGCCTGAAATCTGGTTTTTAGTCTAAGGGTGATGTCGATGTGCACACAAAGTACATGTACAACCATAGAAGTATGCAGAATGTTTTGATAATCTACTCACCTTAATTACTTGGAAAGTAACTTCAGCTTCTGTTTTCCTTAAGGGAGGAAATTTTGTTGTTTTAAATTTTCCACATGAATAAACTTTTTTATTCTTGATTTAAGCTTTCTTTTTCCTTTGTTTTTAGTAATATCCTTTTCTGATTGTAAAACTGAAGACATTTATTGTAGGAATTTAGAAAGCAATGAGTTATATAAAACAGGGTGGTGTAAAAAAAGTTAATTAAAAAACAGAAGTTTTTACAATGCTTATCATGTGTACTTACTTTATTACTCACAACATAAATTTAAAAATTATTTTGGACCTATTTTGTCCTGATAGTATTTTGAAGTTTTCATGTAACAGTAGAGCTGGAAGGACAAGGACCTTTGAGTTCATTCAGTCTGACCACAGACCTGGGTGAGTTTAATGACCGGCCCAGAGCATGTAGGCTGATAAATGGGTTTCTTTCATAGTTCCCAGTTTTTCCCTTTACACCTCACTCTCTTCAAAGATTTTCTTTTAAGAATTTAACAATCTCACCACCTAGAGGGGTGGGATAGGGAGGGTGGGAGGGAGACGCAAGAGGGAGGAGATGTGGGGATATATGTATATGTATAGCTTATTCACTTTGTTATAAAGCAGAAACTAACACACCATTGTAAAGCAATTATACTCCAATAAAGATTAAAAAAAAAAAGAATTTGGCCTTTCAGAGAATGCCTGTGAGAATAAGTGCATTCTAGAAAAAAAAGAAAAGAATTTAACAATCTCTTTTCCATTGCACCATTTAATAGGTACCTTTCCAAAAATAGTCCTGTCTGTTTTTACTCTGAGTTGACATTTACTACTTTTATCCATCTAATAAATCGTATTCTAATTATCCCCTCTTCCTCAATTTTACAATTCCCTGTCTTTTGAGGGGTGTGGGGATGTGGCTGGTGCTTAATCCACTTGATTATGCTACGTATGGATGTTTACAGATGAAAAGACGAAGACTTGCCTGTGGTTAAACAGTGGTAGGCTCTGAAATTTGGTAGCTACGTCTTCTGACTCAGGTCCAGGGCTGTTTCCCTGTTTGCCTGGTAGCTATGTTCGCATCTTTGCAAGTTTTTTGGTTAACTTCATGTTAGTGGTTTTTAAAAAATGGCAGGCAGGGCCCTGGGGGTTTTGAGGAGCTCACTCCTTAGGAAATAGGAGAGAAGCACCTCCTTCAGCCAGAATAGTTTAAAATTTCTCTCTAAATTTCAGGGGGATGGGGAATGATCCTTTCATCTATTCATTACTGGTATCAGATTTTATGATAAATAATATATCTTAAGGGATATCTTCTTTGGTTGATAAATTTTAACCTTAAAAAGATCACCAAAAAGAAAAGAACCATATATTTTTCATACTGTATATCTTAATTGTATTTGTTGTGGAGTCTTAGTTTCATCATGCTGCATGTTAGGCCATAGAACTTCCTTTTTGCTTAAGTGACTCATGTTAGTGAAGTACTTCCTTAGTTTTACTTAAAATTGACATAGCCTTTATTTTTTATTTAAAAAAATTTTTTAACATCTTTATTGGAGTATAATTGATTTACAATGTGTTAGTTTCTACTTTATAACAAAGTGAATAAGCTATACATATACATATATCCCCATATCTCCTCCCTCTTGCTTCTCCCTCCCACCCTCCCTATCCCACCCCTCTGGGTGGTCACAAAGCACCGAGCTGATCTCCCTGTGCTATGCAGCCGCTTCCCACTAGTTTTCTATTTTACATTTGGTAGTATACATAAGTCCATGCCACTCTCTCACTTTGTCCCAGCTTACCCTTCCCCCTCCCCATATCCTCAAGTCCATTCACCATGTCTGAGTCTTTGTTCCTGTCCTGCCCCTAGGTTCTTCAGAACTATTTTTTCTTTTTAGATTCCATATATGTGTTAGCATACGGTATTTGCTTTTCTATATCTGACTTACTTCACTCTGTATGACAGACTCTGTGTCCATCCACCTCACTACAAATAACTCAGTTTTGTTTCTTTTTATGGCTGAGTAATATTCCATTGTATATATGTGCCACATCTTCTTTATCCATTCACCTCTTGATGGACACTTAGGTTGCTTCCATGTCCTGGCTATTGTAAATACAGCTGCAATGAACATTGTGGTACCTGACTCTTTTTGAATTATGGTTTTCTCTGGGTATATGCCCAGTAGTGGCAGTGCTGGGTCATATGGTAATTCTATTTTTAGTTTTTTAAGGAACCTCCATACTGTTCTCAATAGTGGCTGTATCATTTTACATTCCACCAACAGTGCAGGAGGGTTCCCTTTTCTCCACACTCTCTCCAGCATTTATTGTTTGTAGATTTTTTGTTGATGGCCATTCTGAACAGTGTGAGATGATACCTCATTGTAGTTTTGATTTGCATTTTTCTAATGATAAGTGATGTTGAGCATCCTTTCATGTGTTTGTTGGCAATCTGTATATCTTCTTTGGAGAAATGTCTATTTAGGTCTTCTGCCCATTTTTGGATTGGGTTGTTTGTTATTTGATATTGAGTTGCGTGAGCTGATTGTAACTTTTGGAGGTTAATCCTTTGTCAGTTGCTTCATTTGCAAATATTTTCTCCCATTCTGAGGGTTGTCTTTTGGTCTTGTTTATGGTATCCTTTGCTGTGCAAAAGCTTTGAAGTTTCATTAGGTCCCATTTGTTTATTTTTTTATTTCCATTTCTCTAGGAGGTGGGTCAAAAAGGATCTTGCTGTGATTTATGTCATAGAGTGTTCTGCCTATGTTTTCCTCTAAGAGTTTGTTAGTGTCTGGCCTTACATTTAGGTTTTAATCCATTTTGAGTTTATTTTTGTGTATGGTGTTAGGGAGTGTTCTAATTTCATTCTTTTACATGTAGCTGTTGAGTTTTCCCAGCACCACTTATCAAACAGGCTGTCTTTTCTCCTTTGTATATTCTTGCCTCCTTTATCAAAAATAAGGTGACCATAGGTGTGTCGGTTTATCTCTGGGCTTTCTATCCTGTTCCATTGATCTATATTTCTGTTTTTGTGCCAGTACCATACTGTCTTGATTACTGTAGCTTTGTAGTATAGTCTGAAGTCCAGGAGCCTGATTCCTCCAGCTCCGTTTTTCTTTCTCAAGATTGCTTTGGCTATTTGGGGTCTTTTATGTTTCCAAACAAATTGAGAAATTTTTTGTCCCAGTTCTGTGAAAAATGCCATTGGTAGTTTGATAGGGATTGCATTGAATCTGTAGATTTCTTTGGGTACTATACTCATTTTCACAATGTTGATTCTTCCAGTCCAAGAACATGGTATATATCTCTCCATCTATTTGTATCATCTTTAACTTCTTTCATCAGTGTCTTATAATTTTCTGCATACAGGTCTTTTGTCTCCTTAGGTAGGTAAATTCCTAGGTATTTTATTCTTTTTGTTGCAGTGGTAAATGGGGGTGTTTCCTTAATTTCTCTTTCAGATTTTTCATCATTAGTGTATAGGCATGCCAGAGATTTCTGTGCATTAATTTTCTATCCTGCTACTTTACCAAATTCATTGAGTAGCTCTAGTAGTTTTCTGGTAGTGTCTTTAGGATTCTTCTCTATGTATAGTATCATGTCATCTGCAAACAGTGACAGTTTTCCTTCTTCTTTTCTGATTTGGATTCCTTTTATTTCTTTTTCTTCTCTGATTGCTGTGGGTAAAACTTCCAAAACTATGTTGAATAATAGTGGTAAGAGTGGACAACCTTGTCTTGTTCCTGATCTTAGAGGAAATACTTTCAGTTTTTCACCATTGAGAACGATGTTGGCTGTGGGTTTGTCATACATGGCCTTTATTATGTTGAGGTAAGTTCCCTCTATGCCTACTTTTTGGAGGGTTTTTATCATAAATGGGTGTCGAATTTTGTCGAAAGCTTTCTCTGCATCTATTGAGATGACCATATGGTTTTTCTCCTTCAGTTTGTTAATATGGTGTATCACATCGATTGATTTGCATATATTGAAGAATCCTTGCATTCCTGGGGTAAACCACACTTGATCAGGGTGTATGATCCTTTTAATGTGCTGTTGGATTCTGTTTGCTAGTACTTTGTTGAGGATTTTTGCATCTATGTTCATCAGTGATATTGGCCTGTAGTTTTCTTTCTTTGTGACATCTTTGTCTGGTTTTCATATCAGGGTGATGGTGGCCTCATAGAATGAATTTGGGAGTGTTCCTCCCTCTGCTGTATTTTGGAAGAGTTTGAGATGGATAGGTGTTAGCTCTTCTCTACATGTTTGGTAGAATTTGCCTGTGAAGCTATCTGGTCCTGGGCTTTTGTTTGTTGGAAGATTGTAAATCACAGTCTCAATTTCAGTGCCTGTGATTGGTCTATTTAAATTTTTCTATTTCTTCCTGGTTCAGTCTCGGAAGGTGGTGCTTTTCTAAGAATTTGTCCATTTCTTCCAGGTTGTCCATTTTATTGGCATATAGTTGCTTGTAGTAATCTCTCATGATCTTTTGTATTTCTGCAGTGTCAGTTGTTACTTCTCCTTTTTCATTTCTAATTGTATTGATTTGAGTCTTCTCCCTATTTTTCTTCATGAGTCTGACTAATGATTTATCAATTTTGTTTATCTTCTCAAAGAACCAGCTTTAGTTTTATTGATCTTTGCTATTGTGTCCTTCATTTCTTTTTCATTTATTTCTGATCTGATCTTTATGATTTCTTTCCTTCTAACTTTGGTGTTTTTTTGTTCTTCTTTCTCTAATTACTTTAGGTGTAAGGTTAGGTTGTGTATTTGAGATGTTTGTTGTTTCTTGACGTAGGATTGTATTGCTGTAAACTTCCCTCTTAGAACTGCTTTTGCTGCATCCCATAGGTTTTGGGTTGTTGTGTTTTCATTGTCATTCGTTTATAGGTATTTTTTGATTTCCTCTTTGATTTCTTCAGTGATCTCTTGGTTAGGTAGTAGTGTATTGTTTAGCCTCCATGTGTTTGTATTTTTTACAGATTTTTTTCCTGTAATTGTTATCTAGTCTCATAACGTTGTGGTCGGAAAAGATACTTGATTTCAATTTTCTTAAGTTTACCAAGGCTTGATTTGTGACCCAAGATATGATATATCCTGGAGAATGTTCCGTGGACACTTGAGAAGAAAATACATTCTGTTGTTTTTGGATGGCATGTCCTATAAATATCAGTTAAGTCCATCTTGTTTAACGTATCATTTAAAGCTTGTGTTTCCTTATTTATTTTCATTTTGGATGATCTGTCCATTGGTGAAAGTGGGGTGTTGAAGTCCCCTACTATGATGGTGTTATTGTCGATTTCCCCTTTTATGACTGTTAGCATTTGCCTTATGTACTGAGGTGCTCCTATGTTGAGTGCATAAATATTTACAATTGTTATATCTTCTTCTTGGATCTATCCCTTGATCATTATGTAGTGTCCTTCTTTGTCTCTTTTTAAAGTCTAATTTGTCTGATATGGGAATTGCTACTCCAGCTTTCTTTTGATTTCCATTTGCATGGAATATCTTTTTCCATCCCCTCACTTTCAGTCTGCATGCGTCACTAGGTCTGAAGTGCGTCTCTTGTAGACAGCGTATATACAGCTCTTGGTTTTGTATCCGTTCAGCTAGTCTATGTCTTTCGGTTGGAGCTGTTTTTTTTTTTTTTTGGCGGTACACAGGCCTCTCACTGTTGTGGCCGCTCCCGTTGAGGCTCCGGACGCGCAGGCTCAGTGGCCATGGCTCACGGGCCTAGCCGCTCCGTGGCATGTGGGATCTTCCCGGACCGGGGCATGAACCCGTGTCCCCTGCATCGGCAGGTGGACTCTGAATCACTGTGCCACCAGGGAAGCCCTGGTTGGAGCATTTAATCCATTTACATTTAAGGTAATTATTGATATGTATGTTCCTGTTACCATTTTCTTAATTGTTTTGGGTTTGTTATTGTAGGTCATTTCCTTCTCTTGTATTTCCTGCCTAGAGTAGTTCCTTTAGCATTTGCTGTAAAGCTGGTTTGGTGGTGCTGAATTCTCTTAGCTTTTGCTTGTCTGTAAAGATTTTAATTTCTCTGTCGAATCTGAATGAGATCCTTGCTGGGTAGAGTAATCTTGGTTGTAGTTTTTTCCCTTTCATCTCTTTAAATATGTCCTGCCACTCCCTTCTGGCTTGCAGAGTTTCTGCTGAAAGATCAGCTGTTAACCTTATGGGGATTCCCTTGTATGTTATTTGTTGCTTTCCCCTTGCTGCTTTTAATATGTTTTCTTGGTATTTAATTTTTGATAATTTGATTAATATGTGTCTTGGCGTGTTTCTCCTTGGATTTATCCTGTATGGGACTCTCTGCACTTCCTGGACTTGATTCACTATTTCCTTTCCCATGTTAGGGAAGTTTTCAACTATAATCTCTTCAAATATTTTCTCAGTCCCTTTCTTTTTCTCTTCTTACTGGGACCCCTGTAATTCGTGTGTTGGTGCGTTTAATGTTGTCCCAGAGGTCTCTAAGACCATCTTCAATTCTTTTCATTCTTTTTTCTTTATTCTGCTCTGCGGTAGTTATTTCCACTATTTTATCTTCCAGGTCCCTTATCCGTTCTTCTGCCTCAGTTATTCTGCTATTGATTCCTTTTAGAGAACTTTTAATTTCATTTATTGTGTTGTTCATCATTGTTTGTTTTGTTCTTTAGTTTTTCTAGGTCTTTGTTAAACATTTTTTGTGTTTTCTCCATTCTATTTCTAAGATTTTGGATCATCTTTACTATCATTTGTCTGAATTCTTTTTCAGGTAGACTGCCTGTTTCCTCTTCATTTGTTTGGTCTGGTGGGTTTTCACCTTGCTCCTTCATCTGCTGCATTATTTCTCTGTCTTCTCATTTTGCTTAACTCACTGTGTTTGGGGTCTCCTTTTCACAGGCTGCAGGCTCATAGTTCCCGTTGTTTTTGGTGTCTGCTCCCAGTGGCTAAAGTTGGTTCAGTGGGTTGTGTAGGCTTCCTGGTGGAGGAGATTAGTGCCTGTATTCTGGTGGATGAGGCTGGATTTTGTCTTTCTGGTGGGCAGGACCATATCCAGTGGTGTGTTTTGGGGTGTCTGTGAACTTCTGATTTTAGGCAGCCTCTCTGCTAATGGGTGGGGTTGTGTTCCTGTCTTGCTAGTTGTTTGGCTTAGGGTGTCCATCACTGGAGCTTGCTGGTCGTTGAGTGGAGCTGGGTCTTAGCGTTGAGATGGTGATCTCTGGGAGAGCTTTTGCTGTTTGATATTATGTGGAGCCGGGAGGTCTTTGGTGGACCAATGTCCTGAACTTGGCTCTCCCACCTTAGAGGCAAAGGCCTGACACCTGGCTGGGGCACCAAGACCCTGTCAGCCATATGGCTCAGAGGGAAAGAGAGAAAAAAGGAAAGAAAGAGAAAGTGGCAGGGGGTGGTGGTGGTGGTGTGACGAACTGGGAGATTGGGATTGACATATATACACTAATATGTATAAAATGGATAACTAAGAAGAACCTGCTGTATAAAAATAAAATAAAATAAAATTCAAAAAAAGAAAGAAAAGGGCTTCCCTGGTGGCGCAGTGGTTGAGAGTCTGCCTGCCGATGCAGGGGACACGGGTTCGTGCCCCGGTCCGGGAAGATCCCACATGCCGTGGAGCGGCTGGGCCCGTGGGCCATGGCCGCTGAGCCTGCGCGTCCGGAGCCTGTGCTCTGCAATGGGAGAGGCCACAACAGTGAGAGGCCTGCGTACCGCAAAAAAAAAATGCTGACTTAGAAAATATTTTTTAAGATATATATATATATATATATATATATATATGATAGTGTTTTTATGTTTTGGAATTAGGAGTTTCGTACATTGCTTATAGCATTTCTTTCATTTCTATCTAGATGTTTGACTTTGGCCAAATTAATTGATTGGTCAGAGACTGTTTGAGTGGCAAAAGAGTCTACAGTGGCACTTTGAGATTACCTCTACTTTTTGTTTTTCTAACACCTGAACTCTGGAAACTTCTGTTGCAGCTAGATCATAATAAACTGGTACAATTATGTTACATACTTTAAAACAAAGAAAACCGAAGACCATTAGAAACCAGTTAGTAAAATATTAACTCTATCTGCCTGTAGAGTTACAGGCAGAATCTTAACAGATAGTTTAGTTAGACCTCTTCGTTTTCCTAATGTGGATACCAGTTTAGTGAGGTATGTTACAGCTAATGGCAGAATCAGGAAGAAGAATCTAGGTCTATCTCTCATGTTGTGTTCTTTGTTGTATTTCACTACAAAGCAGGTGTAGAGCAGCTATTTAAACTACATTTAACTATTTCTATTTAAAATACAAAATGGCTCAGAGTAACTTTAAAACTTATTTATACCTAGATTGTGATTTTTCCCTCTTAAAGAACTCTATAACATCAAAGGCGGCCAAATAGAGACATTTTGGTGTTTACAAATTGAGGCTCAGAAATTAAGTCTGAATCTTGGGTGATTTATGTCCCTTTAGATTCCACGTTGTTGCCCATCTGTTTCTCCCACATGGGAGATAAAAGTGAAGAGATTGATTGAAGAGGAGACGTTTTATTTATTTTTTTTGGCCACACTGCATGGCCTGCGGGATGTTAGTTCCCTGACCAGGGATTGAACCCGTGCCCCCTGCAGTGGAAGTGAGGAATCCTAACCACTGGACCGCCAGGGAGTTCCCAAAGAGGACACATTTTACACTTCTTATATTTTCTTCCTCCAAAAAAAATCATAAGCCTGAGAGGGAGAAGAAATGGATTTCTCAGTTTATAGCCTGGTTTTTTGCAAATGCAGTTAAATGCAAATTCTCTGAGGCAGGATTTTATTTAGTATCACTCTTGAGATGAATGCCTGCTTCTGATATAGAATGTCTCTGGATTTTAATAAATTGATTAGTTGATTTTTTTTTAATTAAAAAAATTTTTTTGGCTGTGTTGGGTCTTCATTGCTGCACATGGGCTTTCTCTAGTTGCAGTGAGCAGCGGCTACTCTTCGTTGCAGTGTGCAGGCTTCCCAACGTGGTGGCTTCTCTTGTTGCCGAGCATGGTTTCTAGGCACGTGGGCTTCAGTAGTTGCAGCGTGAGGACCCTAGAGCGTGCTGTCTTCAGTAGTTGCAGTGCGTGGGCTCAGTAGTTGCGGCGCGTGGGCTCAGTAGTTGCGGCGCGTGGGTTCTAGGGTGCACCGGCTTCAGTAGTTGTAGTGCATGGGCTCTAGAGCACAGGCTCAGTAGTTGTGGTGCACGGGCTTAGTTGCTCCGTGGCATGTGATCTTCCCCGACCAGGGATTGAAGTCCCCTGCGTTGGCAGGTGGATTTTTTACCACTGCGCCACCAGGGAAGTCCCTGGTTGATTATTTTTTAGATAACCTTTTTATTTTGGCATAATTGTAGCTTTACAGAAAAGTTAGAAAGCTGGTACAGACAGTTCCCTTATTTCCCTCCCTGAGTTTTCCCCCCATTGTTAGCATCTTAGGTGACTGTGGTTCATTTGTCAAAACTAAGACACTGACATTGGTACATTACTATCAACTATACTCTAGGCTGTACTGTAGTTTTTGTGTTTTAGGATACCACAGGTCTCTGTAAGTCTCCTCTGGTCTGTGACAGTTTCTTAGGCTTTCTTTGTTTTTCATGACCCTGAAAGTCTTGAGAAGAACTGGCCAGGTGTCCTGTAGACTGTCCCCCAATCTAAGTTTGTCTGGTGCTTTTCTCATGATCAGCCTGGGGTTATGGATTTTAAGTGCCCTTCTTGTTACATCATATCAGGGATTACGTGACATACACACAACATCACTGGTGATGTTAACCCTTACCATTGATTAAGACAGTGTTTGCCAGGTTTCTCCACTGTTAAGTTACTATTTTTGCCTTTCCATACTCTGTTCTTGGGAAGCAAGTCACTGAGTCCATCCCACTCTCAAGGGTAAAGGGCAGGAATTTAGCTCCACACCCTGAAGAAAGTATTTACCTTTATTAAATGGAATTCTTTTGTAAAGATTCATCTTTTTTCCCCCTATTTGTATATTTATTTATTCATTCATTTGTTTATATCAGTATGGACTCATGGAAATGTTTTTATAAAATGTTTTTTAACACAATATCGAATACTACATTGTTTTACTGGCTCAGATTGTTCTAGCTTTGGCTATAAGGAGTTCTGTCAGATTGGCTACCATGCTCCTCCTTTTTTTGAGCACTTCTTTACTTTCTGGTTCTATAAGATGCTCTAGGCTCATCTTGTATTTTCCCTGCCCCAGCTCTAGAATCAGCTATTTCTGCAAGTAGCCCTGGTTCTTTTTATTGAAGAGTGGCGTCTAGAATTAAGATCTGGGCACTGAGTATGCTCATTGGTATTGGGGTGTCATTGCTTCTAGGCCTGCTTGTGGGCAGAGCTATGTAATAAATGTGTATATGCTAACCTATGTTTACACATTTATCTGTAATTGTATCTCTGTCCACTTGTGTTTATATTAAGGTAACCAAGAGTTTATACATATGTCTCTGACTCTAACCCTGTACCACTGGGTTCACTTTAGGCTTCCTTCCTTGCTTACCTGTAACTGCTCTCTGAGAGTAAGAAACCTGGCTTCTGCCATCCCATTTACTTATTT
This sequence comes from Grampus griseus, assembly GCF_964374135.1. NCBI lineage: Eukaryota > Metazoa > Chordata > Mammalia > Artiodactyla > Delphinidae > Grampus > Grampus griseus. The sequence goes on from NC_139019.1 coordinate 104,224,863, forward strand.
ATCCAGCCCCAGTATACATGCAAAGTAATTTCAGATTTTTTAATCTGTACCCCTGTGAGAAATAAATTCACTAACCTGGAGTGTAGTGTTTCTGCATAACATAGAGCTCCTTTTTATCTTTAGCCTTCTAGATTTAACTTTTGCACAGTATGTGCCCTTTCTCTCCTGCTTTGATGTGCAGGTACTTGTGATTTAAGGGCCTAAGCTATACATCAGTCTTTCTGAGTTGATTACCTTTGTTATTTTCTGAGGTTATGGAGATGAATTCTGTCTTGGAGAAATACAGATGAATAATTACCTAGTGAACCACAGGGTTTCTAAGATGAACCTTCTGGTATAGGATGTGTGATTTTTCATTTTTTTAATACCAAATATGAAGTTTCTATGTTTACAATAATATTTCCAGACTACCATATATCATATAGTCTTTGCATGCTGATTGAGCGTGGGAAAGAACAACAGTTCTAAAGTGGTAACTGGAATCGCTTTTCTTCAGTTTCTGAACAGTTCCAGCATTTCTCCAAAAGATACTAGGTTTCTTTTGTCAATGAGTTTTCTGTCTTTTAATTCTTTACTTTTGTTACTTTATTCTTTTGAGCTCACTGGTTTGTAGGGGAGCCAGACTTGACTTTTACTAAAACCACAGCTTACAATTTTGTTTTATTTGGTCAAGTAAAGAAAAATTATATGTACATTTATGACAGATTTGAGGAATATATCTTTTTCTAGCCTTTTTATAAGATAAAACTTTCCTGAGGGCTGTATTTTGTATTGGAGAAATTTTTGGGTTTTAATTTCTTAAAATAAAAATTTTCTTGGATTCTGGTGTCAGAGATTGGATTTGTTCCAGTCTAGGAAATAGTTTAGAATAGCTGCCTTGTGCTACTGTTGGAATGTTCCTAGAAAGTAAATGTGTTCCCTTGAATCTTAAGTCTAGAGCATGTTTGGAGAGGATTCAAGAGTTGGAGGACTTGCTTGCTAAAGAAAGAGACAACTCTCGCCGCATGCTGTCTGACAAAGAGAGAGAGATGGCGGAAATATGGGATCAGATGCAGCAACAGCTGAACGATTATGAACAACTTCTTGATGTAAAGTTAGCCCTGGACATGGAAATCAGTGCGTACAGGAAGCTCTTAGAAGGCGAAGAAGAAAGGTGAGTAACTTAGTTGTCACCCTACCTCATAGTCTGCTTTTTGCCCCCACCCTTTCTATTTAAAGAAAAGTAAATAGGTTTGTTTTTTTTTTTTTAACAATTAAGGCAACT